>NC_139903.1:32948987-33658987 GCF_905171665.1 Trachurus trachurus
AAAAGTAAGTTGGTCAACGTGTGAAAGGTCTGGGGTGGAGTCGACAACAACAGAGAAGTATTTTGTCCCCTTAATTTCCTCTGCAATAATCTGTCTTGTTCTATCTCCCATGACATCAATAAATTCCTCACAAATCGTTGATGACAAGTAAGACACACTTCCCCGGCCTTTCTGCCCATACTTCTGTATATGACCAGACAAAAATGGGTCAAACTGAGCTATCAGTTCCAATACACCAAGGAAATTCCCATTATGAGATGACCCCAGCAATTCACTATCTCCTCTAAATGGAAGCCCTCTCTCCCCCAGGAACTTTATGACAGCAACAACTCTTTTGAGGACTTCTCTCCAGTATTGCCTTGCTGCTTCCATTTCTGTTGCCATAGAAACATCAACAGTCCCGATGCCCTTGCCCCTGTGGAGTAAGGATAACATTGCAGCCTTATGCTCCTCACTCCTCTCATGGTCCCTGATGCGTTCTGAATGTTTCCAGTCACTAAATCCCTCAACAAACTGATGATGACACTTTGAGAAAAGTTTACAGGCAAAACAGTAAATATTTCCATTTGAGGGGGAGTACATCATCCAGTCTCTCATTACTTTCTGCCCATTTGGCAAACAGCAATACAGTAAATCATTATTAAAGTGGCGACTTTTACCTCCAATATTTCTGTCCCTGGCAGAAGCTGGGTAGGTCGACCTGCGATTGTGAAATTCTGCTGCGCCTCTCTGAATAAGAACGGTCTTTATCTTATCGCTGGTTGTGTCTTTCCACAATGCCGGATCCGTAGTCTTCTCGTACCACTCCTGCATTTCTGGTTCAGCTTCGGGGGCCGCCGGTCGCAGCGGCGTTGTCACTGGCAGGTCCCTGCTGTCATCCGTGGCATCATCCGCAGCATTGTCCGCGGGATCACTCACCAGATCATCCGCCGCATCATTGGCCTCACCACGGCCGTCAGGCGGGCCCTCCAGGCTGGTCAAAGATGCGAGTGGGGCCGCTGATGAACAGGTGACTGTCACCGTCTCAGTCAAGGCACCCCGCTGGCGCTGTGGATGAGCTGGTGAAGTGGAGGCATCTGCCGGATAACGGTCCTGGCCGTCCTGCTCTTCACTGTCGCTGATGCCGTCAACATTCTCATCCTCTACCGCTGGCTCACTAACGGTTAAGCTCCCACAAGACTTAACGTTAGATGCGGTGAAAAAGCTTGAGATGTTCGGAATGCTCTGCCGGAGTTGCGACTGTCTTTTATCCCTCTCCTGTTTTGCTTTTAATTTAGAGGCCCCACTCTCCCACCGTTTTAATTTTTTTTCCATGTTTTTCCTTTTAGACTAGCTAACAATCATCTCAACAGCAATAAGTGTCTAGATTCAAATTTCGCGGTCATCTGTCATCTGTCTCTTTTTTTCTTTTTCTTTTTATCTGTCATCTGTGGTGTGTACGTGCGTACGTGTGTGTGTACGTGCCTACGTATGTGTGTAGCTATGTGTGTACGTAACGTCCCAAAGCGTCCCCGTCATAATCGCCCTGTTATCTCGCAGACACAGACAGCAAAACAAACAATCAGTCATATTTTTATTTGCAAATAAATCGGGTAGGCTGTAACTTTGTAATTCATCACACACTTGATGAGGTCTACTCACAAGAAAAAAAAAAAAAAAAAAAAAAAACACTAAGTGACGGAGGCCCGGACTGGAGCTCGAGGCCCCCGGGCCACGGCCCAGACGGCCCGGTTCGGGATCCGGGCTTGGCAGCGGTGTGTGGGAGGCTGGAATGCTTTGGGTTTCTCAAAGCGGGTAAAGAAGTGGTTTAGCTCCTCTGTTAAAATGACCTTACAGACCCAGCCATGTTGCCCTGATAATATGTGTTTTAGGCCTTCCCACACTTGCCTGGGGTTGTTGTTTAACATGTAATCCTTCAACTTGTTCTTATTGGCTTTATTGCTCAAGACAAGCAATAAGCACCATTTATGCCAATACACTACTTAATGGACTAAAATCACAATTGAATAGGCGGATTGGATGCACAAGCATCTCAGCTATCCAGTCATACCCAATTCATGCAATTCTGTGACTGTTTATGAACCCCCAGTGTGCAGAAATAGTCAAATACACCATTTTGTATATAGGCGGAAATGACATATTTGTAGGCTACTGCATGCAAATTACTGCATGGTTCTCCCCCAAAACTACATTAGATTCACACAAATTAGGTATGTCTGGATAGGGGAGGCCTGTAGGTACCCATATAACCCATTTCCATTCACATACATTTAGGTGACAGGTCAAGGGACCATTTGAAAACATGTAGATGGCTGTTTTTCCCTCACAAAATTTTCATCTGACTTTAAATCATTAGGTTTTTAGCTCACTTCCTGACAAGGTAGCATGACGAACTTGGTCAGACTGGAAACCTGAGGTTGTCCCGAATAAATTGATATCTCTATCTTTGGGCTCGCTCAAAATTTGAGCGTGCTACAGTCTTTGAAAGACAGTCTGACTGGCATTCCTGGCAACAATTCCACAGGCATCATAGGGGTACTAAAACGTTACAAAAAACACATTTTGGACAGGTTTTGTTCCGGGGATCATCCAAATCTCTATTTTAGAGGTTCCAAGGATGCAAAAAATCCAGACTAGAAAAAAAATAAGGGGGTGCACGTGAACCCCTCCTGGGGCTCCTACTACTTCTGTTCCTCTCTGTCTACCCACTGCTCACTCGCACGGCCAAGCGGCCACAATATACATACATGAACAAATGTAAAAAGGACATTAATATTAACTGCTCTTTCTGTAATTTACATCCAGAAAGTTGTTCATTTGTTCTGGCTTTGCTCTACGGGCAGACCTTAGCAAATTTATTATTGACTCTCTCACCATAGATTTTATTTGACTTTGGGAAAATGTTGTTTTTGGTTTCTATAATTACCCTAAGAAAGAAGGAAAATGTTACTTTTTAATAAATCTGTTTTTATTTCTTGCAAAATGTCATATTCATAAAAGTAAATTTTCTAAGAAAACTCGTTGCTTTTATGTTTTTCATAAAGAAATGGAACCTTACTTTAAGCTAATCACCAAATCAGCAAAGAAAAGGCTTTAAAACCATATACTTTTGTAATATGTAGCATAATGTATAACCTTGTTGTATAATGAACATCAACCTGGCACCTCTCTGTATTTTCCTTGTCTACTGTTCCCTGTTTACTATTTGTATTTATGTCAACTCCTTTTACAGTAAATAAAGCTGTTGAGAAGGAAAAATAAATGGGTTCAAGGCGCTGAGCATTTGTGTCAGGGGACACACCTCTCTTAAAAAAAAAAAAAAAAAAGCACCGCTGCTGTCGTAAAGCTCAGAGAGAGCGCAGCGGACAACTGCGGACTAATTTAATAATCCAAAATTATAATCACAACTCAAGTTCCTTTCACAAATTAACAGTTGTGCACTTTGCCTTAATGATGAGCAGTGGAAGATGATTAATTGCACAAATCTGAAGTAAAGTTTACAGCACATGGCCAAATGTGCAACAGGTGAAAATTGATTAAATATTAGAACATTATGCTGTTTGGTGCTTCAATAAATTGCCGATAACAATGACGAGGTCTATAAATTATTTGGAAGGTGCTCACACTCACTCAATTTTATTCTTATTTTCTTACCTCAGCCAATATTTAGGCCAATATAATCATAACATATTTTATGAATATAATTTTGAAGGCCTAATTATGAAAAAAAAAGCCTAATAAATATTGTAAATGTTTCATGTTTTTTGATTATCGTTAATGCATTTTATTTGTTTATAATTCAGGCCAATATGAACATAAGAACATGTATGAAACACATTGATTTCTGATCAGAGTGGCTGCTGACTTCACAGATAAAGACAACAGAATCAACTAAGCCTGGCTGTTAGCCTCGTCTGGAGCAGGCTAGCTGCAGAGAATAAATCACCATAGTAACTTGACCAGGATAAAGGTATCCAGCTTTCGAACAACCAACTTGAGGCTAAATTCAGCCAGGATAACCAACATATCCCGGCTTAATCCCTTATCTAGGTTTCGAACAACAACAACTATTGCACAAAAGTAGAATAAAGAAATCCAGGCCAACTGAGCAAGCGCAGCTTGACCTAGCCTGATAGGCGCATCTTGGCTTAATTGGTTGCACCTTTGCCAAGCCAGGATGAGAAGGCGCGGCTATGTCAAGCCAGGTGTACATAGTTGGGATAAGTGCGCGACCACGGCATACTTAAATAGACCACGGGATCGAACACAGAATCACTGATGGGTAAATGGAGAACAGTCGCGCATCCTACTTTATATCTGCCGAACAACAGCTCCTAATGGAATTCTACGAAGAAGTAAAGCACATAATAAGAAAAAAGGGAAACACAGCGACAATAATAAAGGAAAGAGAGAAAGCCTGGCAGACAATAGCGGACCGGCTTAATGCGTAAGTACTCTAAAAATGTACAATTAAGAAACTAATTAAGTGCTCCACTGGACATGTTAAAGGACTAAAGGAGTTACTTTTAAAGTCCACAATCAACAGTTGTACACTTTGCTTTAAATGTGGCCAGTAGATGTGCATGTTACTCAGGAAATGTAGAGTATAATTAAGTATAAAGTAAACAATTATCCACAATGTGTGTCAGTGTTATTTATTTAATGTATTTTTTCTTATGTTACGTTTATTTTGTCCATTTTACCTATCTGTCTTTCATAAAGAACAAACTTGTCGGGCCACAAAAGGACCTGGCAGTAAGTTAAAATCAAATACAAGAACATTTTGCAGGCTGGTAAGTGACTTTAGTTTAGATAACAATTAACAAAAAATGAGGTGAATTGATTAGGTGTTTGCTGACATTTAATGTCTGTATGATTTTAGCAGTCAAAAAAAAACAACCATAAATGTGGCACAGGAGGCGGCCCACCAAGCAAGGATTTCACCCCAGCAGAGGAGCTGGCACTACATTTAAACAAAGGGAGACCAGTGATGGAGGGGATCGAGGGAGGGACAGTCACAGACTCTGTCCCAGCCACAGAAACTGTCTGCTTCATACAAGGTAGGTTTGCAGTACAACACACAATTAAATAAATATTATACTGTCTGACTTTGGATGTCCTTGCAGTGTCTGGGAACACACTCACTCTTTTGGAGTCACCAGAAGATGATCCGGTTAGTAGCCTACATTTGATAAAAATCCCAGGTTTGGCATGTGTTGTCAAATCTTAATTCTGTTCTCTTATATGGCAGGGGGAAGGTGCATCTGCATCTGCAGCTGCCGGATGCACTTCTGCAGATGAGGAGACTGTGTCACTGGACTCCAGAAGGCTTGAGGTATCATCATTAGGGGTGGGAAAAAAAATCAATATTGCAATATATTGTTGTGCTCTCTGTCGCAATAAATAATCGATACACTGACGGCAAATATCGATATTTTGTTACAACACACATTTACCCCGTTGTCACAGTCAGTACTTTTTTTTTTCACCGTCAGTACTTAATCTCTCCTGTCCTTTTTGTGGGGGCGCTAATCCCGTAAATGAGGGTAAAGTAGGCGTGAGTAGCGGCAGAAGAAGAAGACCCACCCGCAAGTTTCCACTCTAAAGTATGAACCCACTTTGGCTGTTACGAAACAGATGACAGGAGAACACTGGATAAAGAATATAATCTGCAAGAACTGTTTTGCAAAGGTAAAATATACAGCAACCACACAGACAGGCGTATGTGTCTCTCTCTACAGTCTATGGTCTCTCTGTGTGTGTGTGTGAGTTACTACGGTTACCGCGACGCTCCCGTCCCCCGGATATTTCTGCAGCTTGATTTACATGATCCGGTCTGAGACATGAAACTCATGGACTGAGGAGTCGTCCTGCTGCGTCTGCACGTCACACCGACGATCGTGCATTTGTAGGAGGAAGTTGTAGTTGCTGTTGTTGCGGTTGTGCGCGACGTCGAGCTGCCGCTTCGACTAGCGAGTTTTTTCTCTTTTCCCCCCAATCGCCCGTTCAATCAGCCTGGTGAGGGAGGACGGAGTGGGGGGTTGCGGGGGGGGGGGGGGGGGGGGGGTTGGCGCTGTCTTATACAGTACTGTTACAGAAAACCTGCATGTTTTTTCTCCTCATGTCCTACACTAGAGAACTTGTTCTTCTTATCACCAAAGAGGCTGCTCTCTCTCTCTGACAGCTGGTTTTTTAAATACCATGAATGGAAAGCATAAGAAACTACATAAAACAAGTTGCTACTGACTTTTCAGTATCATAAAGCACTGTCCTGGTTTACATAAGACATGTTATTAATGTTCATGCACTTTAATGTCTCCAGCTGTACAGTGTTTATTAATTTGTACATTGTACAAAGTTTTGGAATAAATGCATGAGACTTTTTCCTTTTTATGTTTTTTTTTTCAGTCACATATATCGTGATATATCGTTGATGAAATTTCTTGCAATATATCGAATATCGCAGATATCGTGTATCGTGATATTATCATTATCGTGGGCCAAATATCGCCACAGTATCGAATCGTGAGTTACCCATATCGTCCCACCCCTAATCATGTCAATTTTGTGGAAATATCCTGCTTATTTAGTCCATAAAGGATATGAAGTCAGTAATGTGGTGCTAATGCAAAATCTGTGTTGCAGGAGCCAGATGCTGCACAGTCTCCTAAGCCTAGTAACATTGTGAGTATTGGCTACTAAAGTAAATCTACATTATGCACAAATCTTGCTGTGCTAATTGACATTTCTTTTACCGAATTCACAAACTGTGAGAAAACTTTACACCAAACACCTTCAGAAACAGATAGAGCTGGTGTCGTGATAAAAAAGCTCGTCCTTTGGGCCGTGAACTTGTCCGACATTTACTTCAAAGACTCCAATTAAACGCTGACCAAAGATGGATCCGACATAGAGTTGTCTTTTATTTACTCTTGAACAGAAGTAAAGTAAAAGCATACACCCCGAGTCACTTACAAAATACAAAGTACAGGAAAAAGAGTTTCGACAGGAACAAACCAAACGAAGTGACTGACTTCATATCATCAAGGTGTGGTTTATATACTGGTGGGCAGGTGTTGATCTCAGCATTTCTCACTCCCACCTGTTGAGGTCTGATCTGTTGACGGTGCACTTTATTCTGTGACCTTGATTTCACCCTGATACTTTTCTCCGGATGTGTCCCACTTTACTAGCCTTATTTGGACTGTTACCATAGACTTCCATACACTACGCGCACCTTCTCGATCCTTGCCTGGTGGCCATTCTATGTAAGTGCGCCGGAAGCCAAAACTACTAGCTCAGCAGAAAGTATTATACGGGTCATACATAGTTCACATCCATCCCCGTTCACCACTAACACCTTGCACTCCACATCCATCCCCGTTCACCACTAAGCCTTGCACTCCCTCAGATCCTGTAGAAGTGCACATAGGTGGTGCTAAGGAGCATGTTGTAATTTTGGAGATCAAAATGGCTGCAAGTAGTGATAATGCAATGTTGCAATGAAGCAATATAAGAACACAAAATAACTATACTTTAACTGTTCAAACCCACACAAAATGACATTAAATGTAATGTAGTCATTATTGAAATAACACAGTTCATACGTGATCTTTAAAGGTGGCATAACACTCTGTTCACTGGTCTTGTTGTTATCAAACTTTTATGTCATTTCCCATAGAAAAATGCCACCACATTCCCTCCTTTGTGACTTGATAAATCACACTTAAATAAATAGTTAACCCGAGTTGATTCAGACATGTCAGTCTAAGTGTAGACATGGATTCTTCCCTAAGTTAACATAATGCAAACATACAAGTCTCCTCAAAACATGATGCATGATGTCAATTACATGTTTCTCCTCAAGGTTCTCAAAATTTAGTTACAAGATTATAATCCTTTAATAAAAGCAAGCAAAATATAGGCTAGTACTTGAAATCTGTATAGAAACGTACAGAAAAAATAAAAGCATGAGGAACATTACAAAACACTTCTCTAAATATGCCTTGCATTCGATCTTGAGAATATCAACCTTCACTGAAGAACTCTATTGCTTCTTTGGAGCCTGTCGGGCCTCCTTTCTGGTGATGTTAATTTGCTTCTTGATTCTCACTCTCCCCACGGTTTGCCTTCTCATGAACAGTCATCTCCTGATTTGTAAATTCAGAGACTTCCTCATGAATTGGTAGAGGTGATGGGCTTGGCCCTTCAGATCCCACACTGCTGTTGTTATCAAACAGTGTGGATGATGCCTCTCCGTATAGGCTGCTTCATCCAGTAACCTTTTTTGTGCATATTATGGTCCAGCGTTCCCCTGGCATAGTTGGTTCTCCTCGGCATGGGAGATTGAAGGTCTCGCTTGGTCCCAGCACGTTGAAGACTCCGGTTGGTCATATGCAGGTGGACCCTCATTGTACATGCATCCGTCTGATGGTAGTTGGTTTGGCCACTCTGATGCATTTGATGGACTGCATCGCACTGGATACTTTATCAGCCACGTCAATCTATATGGATGACACAAAAAGATTGCTTAAGACATCACTCCACCTTCTAGGATTATTTGCATAATCCTCCTTCTTGTACGACATACTTTTCTCCTTCTTATGCAACATGCTTTTCTTCTTCTTATAGAGTCTGATCTTTCTTTATATTCGTCAGTATCTTTTATATGCTTCTGTTTCATGTTTAGGCACAACATTGTGAGTGCTAAATATTGGTGCTTCTTTATAGCGTATTGATATTATTTCTACTCTACTTCTAGTGAATAAAGGCAACGTTTTTCTTTAGGTCGACAAGATCATATCTATATGTCATAACAAGCCAATTATAATGTACAGTAAAGTCTTCATTTATTTTATGAATGTTAGTACTCCAATTTTCACATTTCATATCTTTCAGATAAATTTCATACGGCTGTCACATGAAAGGATAGCCTTCAAAATGTACTGATCTATGACTATACTGTATAAGGAATTTTTTATTTGTTTACTAAAATTGATCCTAGGGGCAATTGATTAAAAATGGGCTACAAATTGTATTATGTTTCTTTTCTGATTTTGTTTTATTTCTTCATCTGGTTCGTTTCATATTTATACATTTTGCAGATTCACTTCCATTTGTTCATAATTTCATTGTCCATCTATTTCATATTCATCAATTCTTGTTGGAAATTGTCTCGTAATTGCCTTAGTTGTCTTATTTACCATAATTTTGACTATTGTAAGTGCACAACACAATATGGTGGCAGTTATCAGCATCAAGATTCCAATTATCATTCCTGATATCTGCAAGATCTTTTTCAGGACAATTTGTCAAACAAATTTTCTTCTATAGTGACAGGTTTTGTGTTCCAATTAGAATTTGCAACATGTTTGTCTCTAAGTCTTTTCATTATTTTCAATATTCGGGTCAAATTACCATTCTCGCCTGTATGTAAAGGTACAACAGTACGACAGTCTGTTCCTTTGACTATTTGTTTCATTTTGTTTTGGTTTTGCATTGCTCCTAGTGAGTTTTTTTCTGTGCCAATCTCTGGGAACATAGTTTTTCTGTAGTTTTTCGGGCTGTTTGATGTCCTGCAGGGAGGCGTGGCCTTCCCTTCAATTCCTTTGTGTTTGGTTCTGTCCCTGCGGGGCGGCGTCGCCGTCCCCTTCTGGTCTGGGCAAGTCACTTGACGCTCCAGGTGGTTCTTCTGTTTTACAGCAGTTATTAAGGTGGTACCAGAGGGTCTTACCTTTTACTTTCAAAGCAGTAGATGTAACTATGGTAACTTTGTAAGGACCCTCCTTTCTTGGCTGATTCCATTTGCGTTTGAAAACTTTCAAATACACCCAGTCTCCTGGTTCAGTGTTTCGAAGCAGTTCTGGAATGACTGCTTCTCTGTTTTCCACTGCGCCTTTGACCTGTTGAGATATAACTTCATAGGTTCGAATTAGTTGTTGTAAGTAACATGTCAATTCTTTTTCACATTGTTCAAATGGGGCGGAAGAAGGTGACCAGCATCGGTCTCCCTATGAGCATTTCATGTGGTGTCAAATGTGTTTGTTTGCATTCACATAGACATTAGTGCAAGAGACAAAGCGTCCATCCAAGTTAGTTCATACTGACTGTTTGCTATGATTTTTGCTAATTTTGCTATTTATCCTCTCCCTCCTTGCGCAATGGTCAATCACCATGCGCATCTTGAAATAGCAATTTTCAACAGTGCACTTGGTAACACAAAATGTCCATGAACACTTCTCCACAAACCTTTATCGGGACCGTTATGAGTAATATTAATTGCTCCACGATTAATTCAAATAGACAGTTCATATGGTTCAGCCTTATCCTGTCTGTGAGTCGGTATATATGTTGACGCTTATTCTGGACTAATACACATGCAGCTGTCAGAGCTTTAATTTCTGCCAGCTGTGCTGAACAAGGCTGATAATAATAATAATAATAATAATAATAATAATAATAATAATAATAATAATAATAATAATAATACATTTTATTTGTAATGCACATGCTGCGGTACTTTGACTGAGTATGAGATTTAAGTTCATAGCCCGCATAATTTCCCATTACATCTCTAAGACAGAATCCATCCACAAACAGAGCGAAGTCAGCAATAATTAGTTCGTTACATGGGTCATCACGTAGTTTAAAAAATGTGTCACAACGTTGGATTGAAAATTCAGGTGCAAACAAGAAAACGCCATATCCTGTCTTTCTAGTCTGTGTCAAAACAAATGAAATCTTGGACTTGTAAGCAGAGCATGTAATTGGTGTGATGTATACAGTGTGACTGGATGATCCAGATTTCTTTGCAACATATGAAATGGTTTTAGAATAGTTTGGGTTTTCCTAATGCTGGAACAGTCTGCAGATCCCTTTTTCAAGGCCTCAAATGCCGCCTCAGCGTCTTCAGTCCATTGTGATTGAGCAGAGCGATCTTTTTGCCCTGCAGCACAAATGAGTGCTTGTAATGGAGCTGCTTTAAGAGCATATTCAAAGATCCCTGGTCTGCCATACCCGTTGTGCCCAGGACTGACAACATTTGCCCCACCGTTTGCGGTGTGGGCGATTTAACTATCACTTATAATCGAGAAGGAGCTATAAGTCTTTTATTTCCACACAATCTCCTGCCAAGATACTCAACCTCCTCTTTGCAAAATTTTAGTTTCACTTTGCTGACCTTATGACCTCCCTTTGCAAGGGCAGTCAGTATTGCTATGGAATATTGTATCAAAGTGCTATCAAGATCCAGATGATTTAGATAATTAAACAGCACCCTATTAAAATTGTAGGACTATCCACAAACCCTTGGGGTAGTCGTGTGTAGGTGTACTGTTGTCCTTCATACAGTAAGTGAAGGCAAATAGAAACTGAAAGTCAGAATGTACTGGAACACTGAAAAATGCATAACATAAATCAATGACAGTGTACCTAGAACCAGCAGGTATGTTAGAGAGCAATGTACGTGGGTCAGGAACAACAGGTGTCTCGGCGTTCACAATGGCATTAATTGTTCTTAAGTCATGTACCAATCAATAATCATTTAGACTGTGGCTTTTTAATGGGGAAGATTGGAGTATTACAGAGACTCTTAGTTATATTATTAATACTCCAGTTTTCATCAGACCTGTAATTGTGGGTCGGATGCCTTCCACTGCCTGGTGCTTAAGAGGATATTGTCCTTTGTATGGCGATACAACATCTTTCCTAAGCGTTACATGTGTTTGTTCTGCGTCAGTTTTGTGTTTTGACTCCAATGTTTGTGGAGCCTGCGTTAATATTTCTTCATGCTCTGTTGTGAGTATCATTTGTTTAGTTGTGTTGTTATGTATCAATACTCTTTGCATAAAACCCGCATCATAAGCACCTATAGTTATTTTTGGATATTGTTTATCAGATGTAACATGCATATTTCTTCCCCAGTCGACTCCCATTCAGTTAACTGTGATGCGGCCTCCACCATCTCTCCCAGCTGATAAGATTCATAGTTTCCTCCCACTAAGAGAGATATGAGGTGATGTGCCTGAAACCTGAAACCACTGCACTAGGTCTGCTGCTACTCCCTCCTTTCCCACATAAATGACATTGCTAGTGAGACAAAGCTTTCTGTCATTAATTAGTACTTTCCAGCAGGCTGCATAGTCTACATTATTTAGTTCTTCATCATATAACAACGTACAATGAAGTGATAATTGAGGTTCGTTCTCTATTCCTAGATGAACTTTTATCGATGTTTTCCATGTTTCCCATTGCTTTGCTAGATTTGAGTCAGAGTCTAGTTTAAGCCAATACACAACAGATGGTTTGTGCAGGGTTTGCAAAGGATTATGTGTTTGTTGAAGTTGCGCGATAATTTTACATGCCATAGTGTCATTTGGAAAGTCCATTCTCAACCCATCAGGGGTTTTTAGACGACATAATATGTCTCTTTCTAATTGTTTTTTATACAATAATGGTACAAATACTGTTTTTCCTTCTATTGTCATTGGAACCGGCTGAGTTAATGGTATTATTTGATTTTTCCCAGACCCTATAGTCTTAATTGATGTATCAGACAGGGGAATATTTGAGGTGTCATCAAATTCCCCTTTGGTTTCTCTAGGCCCCCCCTATTGTTGCACATCAGCAGGCCACGGATTTGTCGGACAGTCTTTTCTAAAATGTTCAGTTGATCCACAGCCCCAGCATCTAGTAAAGAACACAAATCTCGCAAGCCGACGGGATTGAGTTTGTTGTGTTGGAGCCATTCTTCTTTTTCCACGATGAGGTGGCCCCACTCTACGAGCGGGCTGTCTTCTGAAACTATTGTCTTCAGGACAACTCTGTGCTGTGGCTTCCAGTATCTTTGGGCTGTTGGTTCCGTATAATTCTTTACTGTTGGTGTCAGGGTAGTCTTGAGGTGCAGCTGCTTGCAGTTGTTCACAATCCATATCCAAGCATTCTTGTTCAGTGTCAACACAAGTCTGTGGCTCGGCTGTCCAAGGTCGCAGACTGCCGTATCTTTGAGCGTTGAGAGTCTCTTGTAACTCATCCATTTGAAGGCTTCTCAAACGTTGAATTTCATTTAATTTAGTTTGTTGAGTTTCTCTCATGATGTTATCTTCTTCTTTTATTCTTTTTAATTGTTCATCAGTTGATCTTATTATTCCATTTAATTGATCAATGTTGTCAACAGCAGCTTCATATGTTTGTAATCTTTGAAGATAATTTCTTTGTTGTGTCACAGGTGACCATTTGACTTCTCTTGCTGCTTGTTTTTGTTCTTGTGGTGTCTTTGCTTGGTGATACATTTTAATGTCTTTTTGAATTTCATCTTCTGAACTTGTATTGAATGCTTGTTGCTTAGGCTTGTCACCTTTCTTCTTCCGTACAGCTGCTTGTGTGGAGAGGCGGTGTTGTTGCATGATGCTTTCGTCATCTGACTCAGTGGCATCCGCCTTTCCTTCGTCAGAGAGTAGCTCCACCCATGACGCTGTAAATTTTCCATTACGTCCACCCCTCTCATCTTCCCTTGCTCTTGTTACCGGAAGTTGTCCAGTGGGAGTTTCTTTTGGACTGGTCAGGTAGGGTGGGGGCTCTGAGCACAGAGGAGGAGTCGATGGAGCAGAAAGTTCTCCTCTGCATTTCTCATTTTTCCTAGGGCCGGTCTCTCTCACAACAGAAGGCAACTGAGTAACATTTAAGATATGTTGTTTGCTCGCTTGGCGAAACCCTCGCAAAACCTCTCTTTCTTTCTCCCACTCGCTTTCCCTCTTTTTAATATCGACTTCTACCTCATTGCAACAGGCAGCGTTAAAGGTCCCTTCTTTCGGCCACGGTAATGTCCCATTAACACGTTCGTGCCATTTTTTCATACAGAGACGTATCTGACCTGCATGATCTGGCTGTTGATTTATAACCAACTGTAGCGGCGTTAACATCTTATCTTCCTTTGCCACTTCATCACCCATGATAACCTGTGATTTAGTTTTTAAATTCAAATCAAGATGCCGTGTGTCTATGTGTTTTTAGGTTATTTTTATTAACACAACAATCTTTCCAGCTGTAATGCCGTATTTTATTCTTTTATCGTAAGTAAATTCAAAATTTAGTTTGTCTGCTGATTTATCATTAATAGATATTAGATTTTTATTAAGGATTCCAAACTGCCCCGTTTCCCTCCTAACAAACCTGGGAACAATGGATACAGGCATTCAACCTTGGATTTATAGCTCCACTCCTTTTTTATGCCACTATCTGTTAACTCCTCCGGAATACCCAAGCGAGGAGTCAAACACACACATACCCCTTAGATTTAGGATTTCTGCAGAGTTGGTCCAACAAGTAAGAAAAATTCCTACAAGTCCAGATAATAATGTAAGTTTTTAAATGCTGTTAGTTGCCACAGCCTCTGATTTATTGCTCGCTGCTCAGTCTGTCCGTGTATGATCCCGTCTTTATCTTTATAGGTCTCTAAAACAAAAATTAGTTCTAATCCCTCGAGTTTCTATATCATCGTCTTAACTATTTAACGTTTCATTACTGGATTTTGTTTATTAATCATGGAATTTTGGACTATTTATTATTATTATTTTTATCAAAATCAAAACATTAAATACATTCCACTTTTAATTGCACATTATTAAATTAATTTATCTTTAAATTTTTAATCAACTTTTTATGAGCCTGCCACTTGTTTCTCAATAATGACCTTCAAGTGGCTGTCTCAGGCAGACAGCTGCTTTAACCTTATAACAACCTTCAAATGGCTGTTTCCAGCAGCCAGCCACGCTCGCTCGGCAGCCAGTATCTTATTTTTTCCACAAAAGCTTAAAACATAACTTAACCACCACCAACAATAACTGTGCTGATTTATTCTCAAAAAGCAGTAACAAGTTCTCAAGGATTCTTCCTGTTTTTCACTAAACCTAGGAGGCACTATGTCTGATCCTGGCAGTCAGACATGCCCACATTCACAGGTTTCACACGGCTTGTCGCGGATTCAATAATTTTTTATACCAAACCAATATGCCACATTTAAAGTTATTTATTACAACCAATGATTATCGTTATTTATCTCACTCGACTTCATGCAGCGGCTTTATGCTTTTAATCTTATCATCCACCACACACCTCCCTTTCACTCCTCTGCAGCTCTCAGATCTCTGCCACGATCTCAGAACTCTGCCACAATTATTCACAAATCACACTTATTCACGAGTCAAACCTATTCACTCTGTCACACTTATTCACTCTATCACACTTTATTCACGAATCACGCTTATTCACAAATCAAACCTATTCACTCTGTCACACTTATTCACTCTATCACACATATGTCCGGACCATTCGCTCTCACTCAGCAGTGCACACACGCACCTGCCACACCATATACAGAGATTATTTGAAATTACACGATGCACTGTGGACTAATTTTCTACTTTGTTATTACATGTATGTACAGTATGGCCACAATTATAAGCTTATTTCTACTTCTAGTCTCGATAGAAGTCTTCTGTACCTGACTGATTAACTACCACTAATGTGACAGATTTTACTATAATCTTACACAGGACAGGAATTCTCTGTCTCACCTCCTGACTGATCAAACTTCCACTAACGTGGGAGATTTGCTCTTACACAGGACAGTTCCTGACTGATCAAACTTCCACTAACGTGGGAGATTTAATCTTACACAGGACAGGGATTCCCTTGAGTTTTTCTTGTTCCTGACTGATCAAACTTCCACTAATGTGGCAGACTTTGTCTTACACAGGACAGGGATTCCCTTGAGTTTTTCTTGTTCCTGACTGATCAACCTTCCACTAACGTGAGAGATTTAATCTTACACAGGACAGTTCCTGACTGATCAAGCTTCCACTAATGTGGCAGACTTAATCTTACACAGGACAGTTCCTGACTGATCAAGCTTCCACTAATGTGGCAGACTTAATCTTACACAGGACATACACAGACAACTACTCTTTAATAGATAGAAAATAAGAGGTTAGTAGGACAAAAGAGAGGTGTTAACAAGGCACTAGGTCAGATCCACCTTAACAGCTTCATATTACTTATTTCTAGGTTCTTTTGGAAGTGAGGTGTAGAGAATTACCTGAGAGCAGGCACGCCTTTCTCATGTTTTCCAATTAAAATCTAATCAGTAGCCGGCCGGGCTTACCTTTTTGTGTGATTTAGGAGAAAGTGTGGCTCTGCTCCCAGTTGTTCTCGTCTCAGAACTCCTCCTGGCTGGCTCGCCAATTATGTCGTGATAAAAAAGCTCGTCCTTTGGGCCGTGAACTTGTCCGACATTTACTTCAAAGACTCCAATTAAACGCTGACCAAAGATGGATCCGACATAGAGTTGTCTTTTATTTACTCTTGAACAGAAGTAAAGTAAAAGCATACACCCCGAGTCACTTACAAAATACAAAGTACAGGAAAAAGAGTTTCGACAGGAACAAACCAAACGAAGTGACTGACTTCATATCATCAAGGTGTGGTTTATATACTGGTGGGCAGGTGTTGATCTCAGCATTTCTCACTCCCACCTGTTGAGGTCTGATCTGTTGACGGTGCACTTTATTCTGTGACCTTGATTTCACCCTGATACTTTTCTCCGGATGTGTCCCACTTTACTAGCCTTATTTGGACTGTTACCATAGACTTCCATACACTACGCGCACCTTCTCGATCCTTGCCTGGTGGCCATTCTATGTAAGTGCGCCGGAAGCCAAAACTACTAGCTCAGCAGAAAGTATTATACGGGTCATACATAGTTCACATCCATCCCCGTTCACCACTAACACCTTGCACTCCACATCCATCCCCGTTCACCACTAAGCCTTGCACTCCCTCAGATCCTGTAGAAGTGCACATAGGTGGTGCTAAGGAGCATGTTGTAATTTTGGAGATCAAAATGGCTGCCAGTAGTGATAATGCAATGTTGCAATGAAGCAATATAAGAACACAAAATAACTATACTTTAACTGTTCAAACCCACACAAAATGACATTAAATGTAATGTAGTCATTATTGAAATAACACAGTTCATACGTGATCTTTAAAGGTGGCATAACACTCTGTTCACTGGTCTTGTTGTTATCAAACTTTTATGTCATTTCCCATAGAAAAATGCCACCACACTGGCAGATGTGAAAATAACATTGAAAAAGAGAAGGCTGCAGGAAATGGAACTGGACCTTGAAATTAAACGTAGGACTCTTAGGAAACTGGACCTGGAAATCAAGAAACTAGAGGAAGTGAGTATTTCAGTGCACACAGTAACCATAACTGCAATACAGTGTTTTAATTGTTACTTTTGCTCTCTATTCAGGTTCCAAGCAGACAAATGAACAAACGCTAATTGGGGGAAAAAATACAATAAAATAAAAAACTATTAGAAAACATTGTGTGTCCTGCTCTTTTTTTTTTTCATTCAAATCATAACCACCAATGCTAAAAAAAAAATGCACATGGCAAAAAGTAACATTTAAGATACTTTAACTAAAGATAGGCAAAATCCAAAATTAAGTGAAAAAGCGTGCAATATATTGCTCCCTGACCAGTCTGCCATTGATGTTGTCTGGGAAGATGGGAGCGTTTTCCCAGTGAACATCCACAGCCACTTGGGGGGGCCTCTCCCTTCTTAGGACTGCAATGTTGTGCAGTACGGTGCATGCAGCAGTGACATCGCAGGCCCTGTCCGGGGAAACCCTCAGGTGGTGCAGGCACTGAAACCGGGATTTCAAAAGGCCAAAGGTCATCTCGATTCGAGCCCTTGTTTTGCTGTGTGCATGGTTGTAGGCCTGCTGTGGTGGGGTTTGGGGGTCTGCAAGGGGAGTCAAGATGAACGACTCGCAGGCACAGCCTTTGTCTCCCAGAAGCACACCAGAGAATTCACCTGATGATACAAGATATAATTTATAATACTACACAGCAGAGTTAAACACTCATGGTCCCTACAAATAAAATGGGTGGCTTACCTTGAGAGAGTCTCTGGTAAATTGAACTAGCCCGAAAGATTCTGGAGTCATGCACTGACCCAGGCCATTTTGCCTCTAAATTAGTGATAAGGCAGTTGGCATCACAGATCATCTGAAATGTTAAATTTTAATCCATTAAGGTCATTTAATGCAAAACATTAATTTATGTAGGTCACCACAAATCACTTACCTGAACATTGATGCTGTGAAAGGATTTCCTGTTTATGTAATCTCCCTCATTTTCCCCCGAGGGGCATTTGATTCGGATATGGGTGCAGTCCACTGCTCCAATGACATTAGGGAAAGCTGCAACAAAAAATGGTGAGTAGAGCTGTGACTGATCAAATTACAGACTAATGGTTGCAAGTTGAAATTGATGTTACCTGCAATCTTGTAAAACTCCTCCTTGATATAGAGGGGTCTTCTGTGGCCAGGGAAGGTTATGAATATGTGAACAAGTGACTTCAGTGCCAAACAAACACGTCTTATTGTACGGCAAATAGTTGCCTTATTGAAGTTTTCTGCATCCCCAACAGAATAAAGGAAGCTGCCACTCGCAAAAAATCTCAGTGCCACACAGACCATCATGGGAACAGTGAGCGCATGGCTTCGTGCGGTCTTATGCTGTAATTTTGGACCCAGCAGCCTACATAAATATTGCAGCCCATCGCCTAAGAATCTGTATCTCTCAAAGAGATACCCATCTCCAAAGGCCAATGGGTCAAACCTGTCGCGAAAGACTCTCTCGTGCCTAAAGGCTCGTCTGAGGATAAGCGCTTCATCGTCGAGTACATCCTCCAAAAAAGGGCATGCCATTATGAAGAGGATACAGGTGAATAGGAGTTAGGCTTATATACTCTTGCTATCGTCACATTTAATTGAAACCACCTTGCAACTTCAGAAGCCATGTTATATAATCTCAAATACTGCAATAAAACACATGAAACCTGACAATATATATGTAATATTTTAATGCAGGATAATTAAAATGATTCAACATATTTAGAAGAAACAAGGACATGCTGTGAAACATTAATTCCTCACAGGATTGATGGTAGAAATACAGGTGGATCACTAGGATTAATCTTAGCCTGGCTGTTAGCCTGGTCTGGAGCAGGCTAGCTGCAGAGAATGAATCACCATGGTAACTTGACCAGGATAGATTTGAGCTGCTTTCATGCAACTGACTTGAGGCCAAATTAAGCCAGGATAACCAACATATCCCAGCTTAATCCCCTTAAAGCCCTTATCTAGGTTTTGTGCAATACCCCCCAGCAGGCGACAGCCCCGCCTCAGTCATAAACCCAGAGCGGTCCCTTGTGTCGGTCTGTTGCTGTTCTGGTATCATATATTCTTTACGCACTAAATACTTAAAATTTCCTATAAATCCAAAAGCAAAAGAAATCAATTTTAAATGTTTAAATGGTGTGTATCCATCTGGTGAACTATTACTACAGATTTGGTTTTGAAACAAACAAATGTGAATTTTGTGATGATATTGAAACCTCTGATCATTTATTTTTTTCAATGTATGTTTTCTGAAGCACAACTGGCTGCACACAAAGATCCAACTTGAACCCTTTTCTCCAAAAGACATTATCTATGGAGTTGTTATGAACATTAATGAATGGGACTTTCTGGTAAACAATATACTCATCCTCGGAAAATTTTACATACACAAATGTAAATACATGAAAGTGAAACCTAGGTTCTATGTGTTTCATAACGAGTTTCTCTCTTTCACCAAAGCCCTTAACATAATGAAAAGTAAACATGCAATGAAACTTGTCAGTTTATTTGAAAAATATGCTCTGCGACAAAAGCCCTAGCTAAAGTTGTTTAATTTAATTTATTATATTTCATTTATTTATTTCTGCATTCCTCAATGCACCTGCTGCTGTGGAATGTTAATTTTGATATAAACTGTAAAATATGACTGGGTGTGGGAATAGACTGGTTCCGGATTATGGTAGATCAACGCAATGAGTTGTTTGAAACAATGCCACAAACACAGAAGGTCCAGTTCATCTTATTTATTGTTTCGCTGGTTAATTCTGATGAAAAGGAAAACGAAAGAACAGCAAAGATTAGTCCACACAACTCAAATATTCAGATAAGTTAACAACTATTCAAAGTGTACTTAATCTTGGTAAACATAACTCAACTTAGTAAAGAGTAGAAGGTAGCAACAATATTCTTCAATTAACTATGAAATAAACAAGGAGTGTGTGGAACTTAAATGAGTAACTTACATCATCTACGCAGCTCAACAATCATGGAGTTAGGGAGGATGAGGACTCGCAGCCAGCTCCTTTGTTCTCCAGAGCATGAAAGGACCTGCCACAGGTGGGCTACCTGCCTAAATCAACCTCTGAGCTCCGCCCTCCAGTGATGTGAGGGGAAGGGGGAGGGATAGAAGGAGTTAGCCTCGCATCACCAGGCTCTTCAGACAAGCGAAGAGCCTGGTGTCCGTTACCTCTGAATTAGTCTGCATTCTGGTTCCTGTCTGTAGCGGATACCGAAATCACCAAATTCACCAAAATAAAAGTGTTCACCAACATAAAACTTATAAAATAAACATTAACTTGCAATACAATAAAAGCGAAATGTTAACTTAATGGCTCGGGGACTTTCTTGTAAATTATATTCCTTAAATTAAAGAGTTTTACCGCATTTTATTAGCTTGGTGCTTTTATTTTGAAGGAAAGGTCTGTCTCTCTCGCCCTGGATCCGTTTCCTTCCCAAAACAGCGGGTCAACGGCCCCAGACTAAGAAGGAGTTGAGGTGGAAGGTCACCCTCTGCTTTATCCTACTGGTCTACATTTGTTGGAAATATTGATTGGGAAAAAGTCTGGCTACATAGTGCGAAATACGGGGGGGTTTGGGGGGGGTCGGACCCCCCCGATTAACCCCTTGAGACCCCCTGAAAGACTCAAAAGCAAAATCTGAGGGGGGTCTCAATCTTGTCAAAAAATAAATAATATAATATAATATAATAATTTTATTGTGGTCAATTAAATGTGTTTAAGATCACCATGTCCAGTATTCATAATTCAAAACATTTATTCGTTTAACATTAAGCTGAACCGTGTCACCTGCGCATTATGCAAATTAGCCATGTGCGCCAGCCATAGACTGTAAAGGCGCCAGCCCAGCGCAAGAGTCGAGCCCACTCGCTATCAGAACAGAGGATCCAGTTCCTCTCCACCCTCTGCCGAAGAAAGTGAAGTTGAGGCCGAGTGCTCTGAAGACGTAGCCGCAGCCCCTGCTGCTAGCACTGGTGATTGGCCGCTTTTTTTTCTTTCTTTTTTTTCTTTTTTACACCTAAGCAGGTGGGGTAATGGAAATACCGCAACCCTTGGCTTGACATTAAGGCAGGAAAATAACTTGAGGTAAGAGGCTAGCCTGCTTCAGCATACTATGGCCTGAACCCCCAGTGGTGTTGTTTGGCCAGGCGCCTGTTGTGAGCTATTTGTCTGTGCTTTTTCAATTTTCATGATGGCCTGTTATACGAATGTGATTTGTGGATGTGTTCAATGCTGTGTTTAAACGTATTTGCCAGATGGATGGTTAGATAAGGTTACATGATCGGTCATAGTTGCAGGCTGAGGATATCGTGCACATAATTGCACGCCAGATTTATACAGTTGTTATTTGAGTGCACGAGTTTGGTGTCTTTCATTCATTTTAATTATTGTATTTTATTTATTGTCTATTCGTTTCTGCATTGCCCTGATCGCGCCAGTCTCCTATACCTGGCATTTATTCATTGTTCAAGTGCGCCAGTGTGGTGCCAATTATTGTCTTTTATTTATTGAATTGTCGTCTATTTATTATCAATTACTTTCTGCATTGTAATGCACAACTTTGCCTCTCCTTTTTAGGCTATAGGCTAATTTTCTTGGCTTATTGTAATGTTATAGTCCTATTTTATAAAAAGAAAAAAAAAACGGTATTGCGCAACAATCGTGAGTTAGGGACCCCCCCGAATATTGATGGGTATTTCGCACACTGTCTGGCTACTACCTAATACGTTTTTTTTAACCAACAAGGTCAAAGAGATTTCATTTAAAATGCTTCATAGATTTTACCCAACTAATCATTAGGCTTAAGAAGGACATTGATGTGAACTGCACCCACTGTGTCTCTGTCAATGAAACCTTGCTTCATTTATTTTGGTCTTGCCCACACACCAGACAACTTTGGAGCAGACTGGCACGC
Source organism: Trachurus trachurus (assembly GCF_905171665.1). NCBI lineage: Eukaryota > Metazoa > Chordata > Actinopteri > Carangiformes > Carangidae > Trachurus > Trachurus trachurus. The sequence goes on from NC_139903.1 coordinate 32,971,172, forward strand.
TTTATCAGTGATCATATTTATCCCCAGTTTAATTTATGCTGGAAAAATGTTTTGTTTGGCTACACTGAATATGATAAAAAACTAAATTCTCAGTTTTATATGATTAATTTGTTAATTATTTTATCCAAATTTTATATACATAAGTCTAAATTTTCTGGTAAGAAGCCAAACTTCTTGGAACTGTCTGCATATGTTGGTCAATATATCTCCTCCCTCTGTGATTGTGAGAATAACTGGGCGTTCACACCAAAAGCGACTGGAGCGACCGCGGCGACCAGCTGCCATTCATTTTCAATGTACACTGGCGACGAGGAGCGATGAGGAGCGACCGGTGGCGGGAGCGACGCGAGCGACGCGATGGGAGCGACGCGACGCGAGCGATGAAAGTTGGGAGAGATTGAACTTTATGCAAATGAGCAGCGGCGCGACCGCGGCGACAGCCAATAGCGGACTGGGATTCCCACAGCCGGAGAAATTGGGAGAGCCTGAATGGACACATCTGCAGCACAGCTTGAAAGTCCCGCCCCTTTGGTCGCTTGGTGCAAGGGCCTGCTAGAGCTGGCAAGCGACGCGATAGGAGCGGCCAGGGCGACTACAGGCGATTTAATCGCTTTCGGTGTGAACGCACAGTAAAAAAGCTGTTAAAACGTATGATCTTTGTAAGCTTTACAAAATATTTAAGTTTATGTTTTTTCTGTCTTGCTGTCATCCCCTGGCGTATTTATGATTGTTTGGTTGTGTATTAATGTTATATACACTTATTTCATCTAACTGTATTCAGTCCTGTGTATACTCTTGTTGTCAATAAAGTTGTAAAAAAAAAAGAAAAAAAAGAGTTGAGGTGGAAGGAGGTGGGGATTTTCTACATAAGCCATGTTGTTTGTACATGATTTTGTCAAATAAAGTTGGAAAAAAAATGCCGTTTCCTCCGGACCAGCAGGGGGCAGCACCGCCGCGGTCATAAAGCCGAGGCGGAACCTTTTATACAGCCTATAGGCGGAACCTTGTGTCTGTCGCTGTTTCCTCCGGACCAGTTAGAGGCGGGAACCACCAGCAGGAAACGATCCGCGGCTCCGTTTGTGTTCATGTTTATATTTCTATTTATTATTATTTACCTGTTGACAGAGCGAGGAGCGCGAGGCGACATGCAGCGCAGCAGCAGCAGCAGCAGCAGCAGCTGGCCTCTGATTGGTCCGCTGCAGTGGAGCCGCTACGTCAACAAACAGGTGAAGGTGGTGGCGGGAAAAGATGAAGAGGAGTGGCGCGGCTGGCTGCTGACCGTGGATCCGGTGTCCGCGAGGTGACACACACACACACACACACACACACACACACACACACGTACGTACGTACGTACGTGACGGAGCAGGCGGTGATAACATGGTGACGTCACTCAAACTGATTGATAATCGATACACCACAGTTATACTGTTACACCCTGAGCTTTTATTTTGAAGGAGCAGATACTGTGTTACTTCCTGTGGAGTTTTATTTTCATGAGACCAGATTCAGACCAGCGGAGTGTTGCACAAAACCTAGATCAGGGATTAAGCCGGGATATGTTGGTTATCCTGGCTGAATTTAGCCTCAAGTCGGTTGTTCGAAAGCTGGATACCTTTATCCTGGTCAGGTTACTATGGTGATTTATTCTCTGCAGCTAGCCTGCTCCAGACCATAATAACAGTCAGCAGTCACTCTGATCAGAAATCAACGTGTTTCACTCAGTTATTCCATGTTCTTATGTAGGCTACTGTATTAAACATTTACAAATCTGTGTCCATCTATGATATTTTCTATGACCACTAGTAGCTATACATCACTGGCTTCTCATAAAAAGCAACGGAGCAGAAATAGCATATAGATGTATTTTTATTTTTATAAAATATGTTACAAAATATATTGGCCTAAATATTGGTTGAGGTAAGAAAATGAGAATAAATTGAGTGAGTGTGAGCAGACACCTTCCAAATAATTTATACACCTCATGTGAACATTGTTATCAGCAGTTTATTGAAGCACCAGACTGCATAATGTTCTTATATTTCATTTGTTTTAACCTGTTGCACTTTGGCCACTTTTGCTGTATGAACTTGTATTACTTGTTATGTACTTCAAGCAATTTGTGCAAATGAATCATCTTCCACTGCTCATCATTAACTCTTTCGCGACCACACTAATTTCTCATCACATCCGCTCAGGACCACATGTTTTTGGCTATTTGTTTACCTTTTATCTCACGTCGAACCGAACTCTGTACATCACCTAGAAACAAACGGTTTTCACGTGGTTGAAGAGTGACTTTACAACGTGCTCCACGAAAAAACGGCGAGTTTTTCCGCCGTTTCGTTCGTGAGTACGAAGTAGAAGCAGAGAGCTGGGTTTCTCCAAAAACGGAGCTCCCGCTCTAGTTTCAGAGAAAAATGCACTTTTGTGTCAAGTGGCAATCTGCTCATTTTACCGGTACTCTGCAGTGTGGCGTCTCCCAAATCATTTCCACGGCTAAATAAATATATTTGTAGGCAAATCTGGGGGGTGTGGCAGCCTGGAGAGCAGCGGTGCAGCGGTGTGGGTCTCTGGCCGCAGCGGAGCAGCTCCGTGACACTGCTGTGTGACTGGCCGCCGGTGAGTGCTCTGTGGCGGGGGCGGCCGGTCACAGCCCCCGCTGCTCAGCGCCCGCTCTGCTGCACAGCGCCGTGAAAACAGCCGTGATAACGGGCTTTCAGATCCGAGTCTCCAAACCATAAACGTTTGTAACAGCACCGGAAAAACTCGCCACATTTGTCGTCGGTCGCTTTTGTCAAAAGAGGGTTTGGAAAGTCGCCAGATTCAGCGAGAAAGTGGCAACACTGTAGCCGACAGCCGCACAGCGCTGCACGCTGTCCCCAGAGCAGCATTCAAGGAGAACGATTACTCAAACAAAACCAAGATCACACAGTTTATAAAAAATATTATGTTTTGATTTTAGTTTAAAACAGTTTTACATATCAGAGGACTACCATATTCACACACAGGGTACCTCAGAGTGTCTATTATCGTAATCTGTAAAAAAAAAAAAACGGTTTAGACGAGTTTACTCGTCGATGGTCGCGAAAGAGTTAAGGCAAAGTGCACAACTGTTGATTTGTGAAAGGAACTTGAGTTGTGATTTTAGTTTTCAGTCTGCAGTCTGCTGTCTGAGCTTTACCACAGCGACGGTGCTTTTTTTTCAAGAGGTGAGTCACCTGACGTCAGCATTAAGATCTGCTGTTGATTGGAGGAAAGTAGCCACACCTGTCCTCTCATCGGTGAATCTGTGATCAGTCTCTGTCTGTTTTCTAAACTGCATACTACCGTACTGCCTACTACATACTGCGTTATATGTACTGTATACTGCATACTGAATGTGGGATTCAGTATACTGCTTGAGCAGACCGACGCCGTTATCATCGCAGTATGCAGTATACGAGTTTCCCAGAATGCATTTCACGGCAACCGGTAGCAGTAGCTGTAAAACAGGCTAAAAGCTGTTTTATTTCTCGCTCTAGTGCTGTAATTATGTAACTTTATTAAGTTTTAATATTTTTTCATGCGAGAAAGTAACTGTTAAGACTCCAAATATACGGCCAGTTTATCCAAATGACGGCTGTTTAAAAGTTTGCTCCGATGTTTTTCGGAGAAGTGAAGCTCCGCAGCGACCGGGACATCACAGAGACAGCAGCCCGGCTCCTGACGTGCTCGGCCGGCCACAACTACGACGTCATTCCGGAGGAGAAAACCATCGCTAATTAACTTACCCGCAGGTTTTTAGAGGTTTACCACCGGCTGGTTAAATTATTTTAAGGAGATAAATGTTGGTCTCATTGATGAAATCTCAATTGTGGCAGTAGCATTAGTTTGTTTGAATGTAAAGTGAAGCTTCTTGTGTGTAAGCAGCGCTGCCTCGGGGCTCTGGAGCCTAACGTTACGTACAGAAATCACCACATTTACAAAAAATAAATAAATATTTTACAATGAACCGATCAGTCTGCATTAAGTTTTATTTTATTAAACTATAGTTACGGTACACGGCTACACTACCGTCTTTGGTTACGCTCTGGTTACGGTTAGGACGTCAGGGGAGCATTGCATTGTGGGATACAGTAGGCGATGTAGACTGGTCAGATGCATACTGGAGATATTTTCCGAATCAGTACGACATCCGGGAACTTTTCGCATACTGCAGATTTTGCTTTTGTTCGCATACTGCATACTACATTTTGGCCAAATCAGTACGTACTAGCAGTATAGTATGCGGTTTCGAATACAGCCTCTGTCTCTACTGACAAGAGAATAAGTTCCACCTGGCTTGACCAAGCCGCTGCTCCTCAGCATGGCTCGCCGTTCGTGAAGCCAAGATGCGCCGATCAGACTCGGTCAAGCCGCGCTTACTCAGTTATCCTGGATTTCTTTATACTACTTTTGCGCAATAGCCCTCTGAAATACATAACAAGTACTAATACAAGTTCATACAGCAAAAGTGGCCAAAAGTGCGACAGGTTAAAATGAATGAAATATGTGACGCGTTCTATCAAAATGAGTCGGAAGTCGCGGCGGCGCATTAACGAAAAAACACGTTTTTTCATGAAAAATTTTATTTTTGGCTGTTTTGGGGTTTTGTGTATTTCTGAATAAATAAAGTCTCAGCTTTAATATGGTGTCAAAATTACTCTAATATTCAAACGATAAATGTAGTTTTGAAGCTCTTAAATGTAACGTGACGCTGCGGCGTACTGACCGTTGATAAAGTTTATTGATGGAGGAGAGGGATTGTGGGTGATGGAAGAAGAGCAGCAGAGCAAGCAGATGAATTCCCGGGGGGAACAAATAGCCCGGCTTTTAAATACAATTCCGGTCAGAGGTGCTACATCTGATGGCGACTGGTCCGAGCTCATCGCGGACTATTTCACAGAGCCTGAGCCAGCTGATCGCGGAGCAGAGTCCGACATCAGCTCGACGTCCGAGACCGAGTCCGAGTCGGACGACCCGGCGGCTAATGTTAGCTTTGATAATGACGATGCCGGAGATCAAAGTGAAATGGAGGAAGACCGTCCACTTATGGATGACCCTATGCTGGTGTGTGATGTCTCTAATGAATCTGATTTGAATGAGGACAGCGTTAAAGAGCTAAAAATGGCCAAAGAGTACAGGTGCACCTGCAAATTATACAGCAACGACGCTTGCTACCAGCGCTTCACGGCAGAGGAGATGGTGAGAAGACGGGACCAGATGCGAGACATGAGTAATGGTAAGTGCTTATACCTTTAGCTAACTGTGTTACTTGTTTGTAAAGGCTATTAAAATGACCACAGTAGGCTTAGAAAGCAGTCTGGCTTTGTGTCATTTAGCAGCCCGGTAATAGCATTTCCCTGCTGACATTAACAACATTCAACATTGAAATTAAATGGACGAGTTGATGAAAAAACGTTATTTCACCGTCAAAACAGCATTGAAACAATGTACTGTAGGCTATTGAACCTGTATTAGCCTATTAAATATCTGCATTATATCGAGTGCTCCAGTTGTTTCTTTGGGTTTAGTCCACTCAATGTATCATGTTTCCTTTAGAATTAGGCTATATTACTGATTGTGATGACTTAGCCTACTATTTCTCCCATCTTTAGCTATATGTTTTTCTTTCTCTCTCTTTTTCGCTTTAATTAGCCTAATTGTTTGTTTTGTTTATAGGTGTATATTGGTTGTGTAGCCTATTCTTGGTGGGTGGGCCTAAGTTGCCCTTTGATCAAGTATCGCCCATCTGGTGAGTGTAAGAACATCATTGGCTTACGGCATAAGCCAATGAAATGAATGAACTCCAGGTAGTGACTATAATAAGCAGCTGTGTCACCCTATGTTCGGCTTACCTCTGATGAAAACGCATTGCGTCGAAACGTTAGGTGTTGTGCACCTGTATTATTATATATCTGCATTATATCGAGTGCTCCAGTTGTTTCTTTGGGTTTAGTCCTACCTACTGGCCCTGTCTGAGAGCACCGATTTACCGGCTGAAGCGCAAGAGCACCCTTCCTTTTGAGCATTGAAACAATGTTTATCTTCCGTGACTATACAGTACGTCTAAATGTCAGCAGACTTCATTTACTAAAAAAAAAAAAAAAACTCCAAGTACCTTCAGCAATTAGCTACATTGTCATCACCACCACGTAATTATGAAAATAATTTTGTAATATCTACAAACGTAATTTCTAAGAGACAGGGTTGCTGTGAGTGAGGAACTCATTTCAAATAGAAAAACAAATAGCCTGACACATGGTTAGAGTAGGTTTTACAATCACATTTGATAACACATGGTGATATAAATTTTCTGAATATGGGGCTGCATTAATGTGAATATGGAAATGATCAGGCCTCATTCAACAATGATTCAACATGATTAAGACAGCTTAAAATCTCTGTGATGACTTGATTTTTTTTTTTTTAAATTTCACATTATGTCCTTTTATAGATGAAAAACATCTGGTTCTTCTTGGGAAGATCAGCTCCCACATGACTCTGTCCAAAGATACTGTGTCCTCCAAGAGAAGCAAGCAGAATGAACGTAAACACCAGAGGACCGCGTACTTTATCGACGGACAGCACATATGCAGGAAAACGTTCAAGTTTCTGCATGCGTGAGTGAACTTTAAAAATAAAATTCTACATTAAGCACTTTACTGTATATGGTATCAGATAAGATCAGATGAACTTTATTAAAGGGGAAATTTGGCTTGGGCTAAAAAGTGCCGGATGCAGCCACAGTCACAGTAACAAATTGCAATATGTACTTGCACACACATACATGCACAAACTTATGTTATATAAATTAAGACAAAACAGAGCATGGCCTAAAACAAACTCGATTTGAAGCTCACAGTTAAAAGTACTCAACAAGAATAAATAGATAAAAGTTAGTAATGAGTTAATTAAATAAATATGTAAAATGATGTACTGTATAGAATAAAACTATTTGAATGACATTATGATACCTACTTAATCTAATTGTCATAATTATTTTATTTTTTTCCAGAATATCTCAAAACAAGCTCACCAACCTTATTAAATTTTATAAAAAACATGGATTGGCACCGAGGATAAAAAGGTCTGGTGGGCGTCTTTTGAGCAGGAGGCTGCTGACCATAGAGGACATCCAGCGGGTCAAGCTATTCATCACCAACTTTGCCGATGTCCATGCGATGCCACTTCCTGGTCGGATTCCAGGTTTTCAGAGGTCTGACATCCAGGTGCTCCCCACTACAGAGACTATGACATCGGTGTGGCGGAAATACAAATGCCATATGCAGGACTATGGTATGTATTGTATTTTTTTCTCATGAGAATTTGCATTTTCATTTTAAGATGTGAAGTACTCAATTTAAGTTTTCCTTTCCCTATTAAGGTCACCGTGCTGCTGGCAACAGCTCCTTTCGGAAGCTGTGGAGGCAGTTGACCCCCCACATTGTCATTGGGAAACCAATGACAGACTTGTGCTGGGTCTGCCAAAAAAATAACAACGCCATCTACCGCAGCTCCAACCTACCAGACTGTGTGAAGTCTGCAAAGTTGAGGAAGCAGGAGCAACATCTCTGTATGGTCGGTGTTGAGCGTCAGGCATACCAAGACATGGTTGCAAGCTGCAAGGCAGCAGTTGGTGTGCTGGGTGTCAAGCTTGGGCCAAATCCACCCTGCAGCCAAGACCTCACCATGCACTACAGCTTTGATTATGCCCAGCAGGTATGTTTTATTATAACTATGTTTCAATGAACATGTAGGGTGAATAGCTGTTAGTGTCACTTAGGCAGATTGTGAGGAGATATGACTCTAAATAAATAATACAAAAAAAAATAAAAAGTGTAAATCCTCATCAATGTGTGTGTGCATGTGACAAAAGGTGCTGACCAAGATAGATGCATAAATACACGTTTTTTTGTTTTTTTTTACGTAGGCTACTGTGTAATGAGTGAATCACTCTTCACTCTGTTTCTTGTCTTGTTCTTACAGGTTCATTACCCCAGTGACCCTCTCCAGCCTGGGCCAGTGTACTTTTTGGTTCCCCGTAAGTGTGGTGTGTTTGGAGTCTGCTGTGAGGGTGTGCCTCAGCAGGTCAACTACTTGATCGATGAGGCTCACTGCATCAGCAAGGGCTCCAATGCAGTCATCTCATACCTGCACCATTTCTTCTCCTATTATGGGCTTGGGGAGAAACATGTCCAGCTGAACTGTGACAACTGCTCTGGACAGAACAAGAACAAGTTCATGCTTTGGTACCTGGCTTGGCGATGCATGATGGGTCTTCATGACAGTGTGTCCCTCAATTTTTTGATTGCTGGCCACACCAAGTTTGCGCCAGACTGGTGTTTTGGGCTGTTTAAGAAGAGGTTCCGCCGAACACCAGTTTCCAGCCTCAAAAACATCTGCCAGGCTGTGAGCTCCAGCACATCAGAGAGCAATGTGAATATCCCCCAGCTGGTTGGTGATGAGACTGGACAAGTGTTTGTGGAAACATACAACTGGCATAGCTTCCTCACTCCCAGCTTCAAACCAATGCCAGGTTTGAAGAAATACCACCACTTCCGCTTCACCAGTACAGCCCCTGGAATGGTCTTCATCAAGGAACTTGACAACATGGTGGAGGAGCCTTTCTTGCTCCTTCGCAATGAAGGAAGCATTGACCTTGAAACCCTGCCCACTGCACAGAAACCACCAGGCCTTCAGGCAGTGCGTCAGTGGTATCTTTATGACAGCATCAGGGAGTTCTGTACCGAGGACACAAAAGACCTGGTTTGTCCAAAACCAGCTGTGGCTAAACCATGATTGGTAATGTGATGTTGGAATGTAGTAGGCCGGCGTGAGTGCATGTGATTGTGTTTAGGGTTAGGTGTTAGGTGTTAAGGTTAGCGTGTTCAAATTATTATATAGTTGTGTGTTCAATAAGATTGAAAAAATATATTCTATATTATTACATTAAATTACACAAACGTCTCTAAAATACTATATATTATATGAAATAATAATTATTAATTATATGTATTATGTGTACATAATCTTTGCTCATTTTTTTCATTGTTGGGATATAGTATTTTTTTCATTTACCTATGTGTTCAAGCTGTGTTTAATATTTAAAAAATTATATATTCTTTATACTGTATTTAAATATACTGTATGTAAACTGTATTTAACTGTATTTAAATATACTTTATTTAAACTGTATTTAACTGTATTTATTGTATTTAACTGTATTTACATATACTGTATTTAAACTGTATTTAACTTTATTTATATTATACTGTATTTAAACTGTATTTAACTGTATTTATATATACTGTATTTAACTGTATTTAAATACAATAATATTGTATATTATATATTAAATCATATTTACAGTATATTGTTAAATTTTTGTTGTTTAATTTTATCAATTGCGTTGCATACCTTTTAGATTATTGTCTACATGGGCTTCTAGGCCTATCTATTGTATTGTGCGTGTGCACGTGCGCGTGACGTGAACATGATCATGTGCACATGTATGTGTGATATGTGTAGGGTATCACTTTAGGCCAAAGTATTGGGTTCATTTTCACCTTGAGTCTTAATACATTTGTTTTAATTAGTGTGAAAAATGGCTGAATATGAATGATTATTTTTAATGCCCTTTTTCTCAAAAGTAACGTTTGATGACAGCCAAACTTTGGAAGAGCATATCTCGGAGAATATTTGGTGTAGAAAGATAATATTGGTATTGTTGTAAAGCTGAGACTTTACTCTTTTCAGACATACAAAAAACCCTGAATGTGTTTCTGGGTCAATGTGACTCAAAATGATGGAGCAGGTCACATATAAGAACATTATGCAGTCTGGTGCTTCAATAAACTGCTGATAACAATGTTCACATGAGGTGTATAAATTATTTGGAAAGTGTCTTCTCACACTCACTCAATTTTATTCTTATTCTCTTCCCTCAACCAATATTTAGGCCAATATATTTTGTAACATATTTTATAAAAATAAAAATAAATCTATATGCTATTTTCGCTCCATTGCATCCATTTGTAAATGCATTTAGTTTAATACAGTAGCCTGTGCAGTATAAGAACATGGAATAACTGAGTGGAACACGTTGATTTCTGATCAGAGTGACTGCTGACTGTTATTATGGTCTGGAGCAGGCTAGCTGCAGAGAATAAATCACCATGGTAACTTGACCAGGATAACCAACAAACCCGGTTTAACCCCTTATCAAGGTTTCTCTCACACCCTGAGCTTTTATTTTGAAGGAATCATTCGGTTCAGACGCTGTGTTACTTCCTGTGGTATTTTATTTTGATGGGACCAGATCCAGCTCAGACCAGAACCGGATCTGGTCAGAACCGGATCTGGTCTGAACTGGATCTGGATCTGGTCTGATCTGGATCTGGTCTGGATCTGGTCTGGATCTGGTCTGAACTGGATCTAGTCTGAACTGGATCTGGTCTGATCTGGATCTGGTCTGAACTGGATCTGGTCTGAACTGGATCTGGTCTGAACCGGATCTGGTCTGATCTGGATCTGGTCTGAACTGGATCTGGTCTGAGCTGGATCTAGTCTGATCTGGATCTGGTCTGAACTGGATCTGGTCTGAACTGGATCTGGTCTGAGCTGGATCTGGTCTGAACTGGATCTGGTCTGATCTGGATCTGGTCTGAGCCTTTCTCTGATCTGGATCTGTTTCTGTCTCTCTGTCTCTCTGGTCCTGGTCCCGGTCCAGTCTGGTCCTGGTGGACTTCGGTGCGGCCGGCGAGACCTCGGTCCAGGTGGTGATGGGCCATGCAGTGGAGGAGGTTCTGGTCCTGAAGGATCCGGACCAGGAGACTCTGGACCGGCTCTGGTCTTGCTTCCTGCCCCCGAGGACCCGGATCCTGGACCCGGAGCAGCTGAGGACCAGGAGGGACCAGGTCCGGGTCTGGCTGGACCAGAACCGCGTCCCGGTGGAGCAGCACGGCGAGGAGCTGCGCGTGGCGGCGGTTCTGACCGTCAGACCGCCGTACGGACCCGAGGACTGCTACAGCGCCAACCAGATCATCCTAGACCGGGTCCAGAAGCTGATCCGGTCCCAACCGGATCGCCCCGGACCGGATCCTGAGACGGAACCAGAACCAGAATCCGATCCGGCTCCGACCGGATGACGTGTTGATCCACATCCAGAGACGGAGACGGACAAAGACACTTCCTGTCTGTCCTCAGTGTTGAGACGCTTTTACTGTGAAATGACCTCATCTGACTTCCTGTTATGCATTTTCAAAATAAAAGTTACATTTGCTAAAAACCCTCAGCATGGCTCGGCGTCGTGAAGCCAAGATGCGCCGATCAGACTAGGTCAAGCCGCGCTTACTCAGTTATCCTGGATTTCTTTATACTACTTTTGTGCAATAGCCCTCTGAAGTACATAACAAGTAATACAAGTTCATACAGCAAAAGTGGCCAAAAGTGCGACAGGTTAAAATGAATGAAATATAAGAACATTATGCAGTCTGGTGCTTCAATAAACTGCTGATAACAATGTTCACATGAGGTGTATAAATTATTTGGAAAGTGTCTTCTCACACTCACTCAATTTTATTCTCATTTTCTTACCTCAACCAATATTTAGGCCAATATATTTTGTAACATATTTTATAAAAATAAAAATACATCTATATGCTATTTCTGCTCCGTTGCTTTTTATGAGAAGCCAGTGATGTATAGCTACTAGTGGTCATAGAAAATATCATAGATGGACACAGATTTGTAAATGTTTAATACAGTAGCCTACATAAGAACATGGAATAACTGAGTGAAACACGTTGATTTCTGATCAGAGTGACTGCTGACTGTTATTATGGTCTGGAGCAGGCTAGTTGCAGAGAATAAATCACCATAGTAACCTGACCAGGATAAAGGTATCCAGCTTTTGAACAACCGACTTGAGGCTAAATTCAGCCAGGATAACCAACATATCCCGGCTTAATCCCTGATCTAGGTTTTGTGCAACACCCCTCAGATTATAAGGAATTTGTGCAATGAATCATCTTCCACTGCTCATCATTAAGGCAAAGTGCACAACTGTTCATTTGTGAAAGGAACTTGAGTTGTGATTATAGTTTTGGATTATTCAATCAGTCTGTAGTTGTCCGCTGCGCCCTCTCTGAGCTTTACCACAGCGGTGCTTTTTTTTCTTCAAAGAGGTGAGTCACCTGACGTCAGCATTAAGATTAGTAGTTCAGTTACTTCTTGGGGAAAGTAACTAGTAACTATAACTAATTAACCTTTAAAGGAACATTGTGTAGGAATTCCTCCATCTCGCGTTGTGGTTGTATATCTCAAGCAACTCAATCGTATTTTTCATGCTGCATTCAGGTGAAATTGGGCAGATGGACGACAGCCGCTGCAGGTAACAGCATAAACAAGCCTCTATGTCAACAAGTGGTCCGTCAGCACCAGGCAAAACAATACACGTGACAATATGTTGTCATGGCGATGTGGTATTGTTTTACCGGCTTTCTCTGGACTTCTGTGACTAAAATGACATCTGGTTTGTTAGCGACGGCCGTCTGCCCGACTGCAGGTGAATGCAGCATCAGTGTAACGCTCCATTCCTCCTCACTGCGTTACCACGGTGACTTTTCACAGACGCCACCTCCACCTGAGCCGACAGCTCCGGTGTCTCCGCTGAGTTTCCGTGGTTTCCTACCGTCACGCTGCCACTGAACGTAAAAACATGGAGACACCACATGGCAGCAGCACCGAGCTTACCCGCTCCATGGAGATATGAATGATATGAACGGCTCATTCAGAGCTGAAAGGAACACTTCACTTTGTTGATGTTAATGAAAAACAGACTGAAGAACCAAATAATCGATTTTCATGAAGAGATAAACTGAAGCATCAACAAACTGAAGTGTTCCGGTAAGCTCCACACCTCGATTATTGTTGAGGTTTGGTCGTGCGCTGTTTTCATCACTTATAAAGAAACTGCAAATTGCTCAGAACAAGGCAGCACGATATTTATTGCGCTGTCCATACAGAACCAATGTTGATAAAATGCATAACTGTCTTGCCTGGTTGAACGGTAAGAACAGATTTACTGCCTCAGTAGCAGCTGTTATTAGAAGACCGTCTGTGAGGAAATTGCCGAGGGTTCTATACAAACGTTTGTCTTTCAGTTAGGATGAACACCGTTACAAAACAAGACATGCTACGGAGGGTAAATTCACCTTACCCAAAGTGAAAACAAACAAGATGAAGTGTACGGTAATTGTATAGGGCCATAGTGATATGGAACATATTATCCAAGAACATAACAAATACAGATTTAAAGATCTATTGAAAGAACATTTATTAGTCAAACAGCTCTCTATCTAGCTGAAGCTATTTGGTGCAATCAATTAGTGTTTGTCTGATTTACTTGAAATGTCTGCTTGTGTATTGGTACTGTTTCTGTAAGTTAATGTAATTATGAGGAACGTATGTTTTTGAACATCTGATTATCTCACTACTATGGTAATAGCTACACTGTGGAAATGAATAAGGTCCAGTAATTAGGGCCACGGGCCATCGCACCGGGCACTGATCCCAGATCAGGGACCAGTGCTTCGCCCGGGCACTACTGTTATTGTGTGGATTTTTTCAGCATTCACACTACTATTGTTCTTCTGTTCGGCCATTTTCTTCCGCCTTTTTACGGTCTTCTTCTAGTCCTTCATACTTTGTGCTATTTCAACAATTCATATATCAAAACGTGAAGCTTTTTCTGGACTTTATCGGATGTATTCAAATTTTTCATACTTTTTTTTACTTTTTCAAATATTTAACTTTTTCAGATTTTTTCCCCCCCCATAGAGAATGCATTGGAACAGCTTCAAACTCTTCAAATCTTCTTACTTCTTTCAGCCACTAAAGCTTCACCATACTTTCTGCTAGAGACTTCATTCAAATTCTAAGCTGTAGACAAACTTTTTAAGTGTTCCTCTATGACTCAGCTTATTGATATTGATATCTTCAAGTTTCTGATATTTGGTTTTAAAATCATTACGTTTTTTGACAAAATCCAGCTTTATAATGGGTGTGTGTTCACACTGTGGTGACCTACTGGAGCACCCAATGCCAGAACATAACTGCTATTGTTCCCACTATTGTGACAGGCTAAAATTCATCATATTACTCCACTCATAAAGCTGCAGTTTGAATGTTTTATGATATTAATACTCATTACTGTAAAAACAAACAAACAAAAAAATCTGTTTAAAGGGTTTTAACTCATTGTTTTTGAACAGACACTGTAAAACGAAAAATTTCAAATAAAAAATAATTTTTCATCAAAACATTTAATCAGACCATATAAGCTTTATTTATGTATTTATGTCAATAGTACATGAAGAGATCCAGTCATAAAGATACAGGCTGACTGTCAAACTACATCAAGTGGGAGTTTATTTTCAAAATCAAAATGAACAAGAAATAACTCGTTTAGAAGAAATGAAACCGATGTGTGAAAACATTTTTCTTGCTGTAGCTGTTCTCTGGGAGAAGCATCTCAAAGGTTTACAATGTGGCTTTTGTTGTCATTCTCTGGTGAATCTAAACAGGTGCTGGTATTGTATGGAGTGGGCACCTTCCCTGGTTACAAACAGACAAAAAGAAATAATATTAACTGTTTATTAATTATATTTGCAGGGTAAAACAAAGTGTTATCCAGCATTGAACAATAAAAATATTATTAATCATATAATAATAGTTGGTTATCTTACTTGACGATGCACATCTTCAGTACAACCTAAAAAGACACAATAACAACAACACAGCAGTAAATGTTTCTGAAACATTCGTTCTGACTCACTGAAATACTGCCCGACTCCAACTACAGAGGAAAATCTGAAAGAACAAGACTGGCTGGTGCTATTTTATACTTTTCCAGACTGTCGACAATTTCTATTAGAGTGTCAGTCGTAGTAAATCTAGGATTTCATAAGTGTTTTTAAGGTATTTTACCAGGCACAACCACCCTGTGAGGGGTTGTGGGGGCAACTGGACGTAGCATGGGGACTCCCCGATGTGGGGGCGTGGAAAGGGGAACAGTCACACCCATTATCACATCACTATTTTGACGCAGGCTATCTAGCTTTTTGCCAGACGTCTCTGAAGTCTCAAATTCACTCATAAATAGGCGCACATTCATAATTTACTTTGTCTTCACACAAAGAGAAAATTATTTATTTGTGTTTGTAATTTGAGTCAGACAAGAGGGCAGGTATTTCTCTGGGGTTTGTTGATAATACTAAAATTATAAAATAATACTCATGCTCATGTTTTAAATGTCAAGGTTTCAGCTGTCTTATGGTGTGTAAATAGATCTTTTACCTTTACCAACCTCTTTTCCTGTCGATCATGATAAAAACTAAAACCATTGAATCAAGTTAAAATACAAAGAGCTATTATTATTTATACTTACATGTGGTGTATTGTATCCATCCATTACGGCACAAAAATCTACTTATCGATCCAGGGCTTGAACACTGGACTTTTGTAAATAGTCGTTCCTTTATGACTCTGTCTTCACGTAGATATAACCCACCTTCATATTGACCAGATGGCGCAACACAATCTTTATTCAAACAAAAGAATTAAAAAAATAAATAAATAAACGTATGATTATTTATTTAGACAACACATTGGATGATGTTTGAAATGAAAGTTGGTAAGGATGAGTTTATACCTCTGCAGGTGGGGAGATGTGACCAGGTACGATCACTGTTGCACCTCACTGTGGGTGAACCCAGTACTCTGTAACGTAGTTTACATTTGTATGTCAAAGACATTTGGTCCGTTTCTACTGTATATTCAGCATTTGGAAGGTTTTGTGGCGCCCCACAGTGGTCGACTGAAACAATAAAAGAGGTTCATTAAGGTTGTCACAGGATCTCAACAAAACATCACAGCATCATCACAGCAGCAACAACAACATAACTTATTTTAATATAACGAGGATTGTGCAATCAGCCTTATGTTATTTTGTTTGCCTAGGACTGTGCCACATAGCCAGAGGTGCAACTGATGTAAAGCCAAACTCAAGTTTGTACAATAAAAAACAACTATTTTGACAATATTTTACAGAGTAAATAAATAAATCAAGTCCTCTACATGTCATTTTAAAGATGCAATACATATGAATGTTTTACTTGTTGTGTAGCGTCCGTCAGAGGTCGTAGAAGTTCCTGTAAGATACAGAGCAGACGAGAGAGCAGAGAACAAGTCTGTCAGTGTCACTTTGGGATTTTCTTTGACTCAGAGTAGAGTGAAAATAATGTTGCAACTAGAAGAAAGTGTAAACCATGAAGTAAATTTTACTTCAAATCAGTGAATTAAATCTGCTCTTCAAGATTTAATCATGTCACACTGATAGAAAGCTCCATAATCCTACCTTCAGTTGGTTGTATCTCCTGGCCAGTAGCTGTGCCCCCTCCAACACCTGTTCCTGCTCCTGAAGAACCAGCACCTGGATCTTCTATTTTTTCTAAGTGGAAAACATTAGGCATTGATACTGTAACTTGAATATGGCCTCTTTACGGTTTCCAAAATGTATTACCATTGAACTTGGAATGAAGCCTAATTTTTCAGCCTTAGAGGTTGGTGCTACTATAAAGGTTTTTCCTAACATAGTCACTAACCTCTAAATTATCTATGCGTGCAAATGTGTTTGTGCAAATAGCAGATAAACAAAGCAAATAAGCACAGAGGCTTTAAGTAATAAACATTATAGACAGGATTGGCATTCTCAACTTACTGCATGTTGGACCTTCAGTCCAGGCCCCAGCTCTGCAAAAGATGGATGTGCTGACGTATATTTCCTCTGTAGCGTATCCATCCTCACATATATACACCACTTCTGTATCTCCAGGAAGAGCCTCCTTGTATCCCCGATCAAATATGACAGCATGAGGAAATGAAGGGGGCTGACCACATGCAGTGCCACTTTCTGTAAATGAGAAAATAAATCATGAAGAGGGACAGAAAAGGACATCAGTATGAAAAGTTGTTGGTTGTGGCAGATGATAACTTTGAATTTAGACACAGACACATAGTATCTGTTTTTAGTTTATTTCTTTTATTGCAGTGACTTTGTCTCTGTATGAACAGAAACGTTCTGTTAAAAAAAAGTCAGTATTTAAAACGGCTAAGAACTAAGGAACTAAAGAAGACGGAGACAATAGTTTGGTAACAGTTTCACGCTTTAATGATAATGTAGGCTGTTGTGGCACCATGCTGTGTCTCCATGCTAATCTGTTCATAAATGCCTACATGCTTTACCACATTCAATATCTTAGCTTTGTATGTTAGCATGCTGACATCTAAGGCAGGTAAAACTAAGACAACCATGGATGTACGGGAACACTTACCTATACATTGTGCCTCATGGGACCATTTACCATTTTCACATGTGATTGTGGCCAACTGACCATTCACAGCTGTTTGAAGTCCTTCATTGCAGATATAGGTGAGCTGGGTTCCACTAGAGTAAGTCTCCTGCCTCGGGGAAAAGACACCACCTAGTAGGTCAGGAGCGCTACAGGACTGTGTATCACTTTGTGCTGAAAAACAACAACAGGAAAGATTACCCTTACTGTTTCTTACAAAATGAAGTTATTGAAAATGAAAATACTCAATGCCATCACCATGTAGCACTGCAGGAAACCAAATGAGGAGAAGACATCCAAAATATCTGTTGCACATCTTGTCAGGGCTGAATCATCTCACGACAACGCAGAGCAAAACTGTCGTCCAGATCTGTTCTTCAAACATAATATGCTCTCAGGCTAGATCCACAAGGCCATGGAAGATTATTTGCTTTACAACTGTCAACAAAAAACTAATGATCAATGATGATTCAGAGTCCAAATTTCAAAATGATTCCCCGGATTGCTGTGTTTTCAGGCTAGGTCAGGTGCCTCAACTGGTTTAATTATTTATCCATCATTACTTCTTGATGAGCACGATAGCTAAAAACAAGATTTATCTGATCATTGGCTGCTTGTAAGAACAACACACACCTGCAGTGTCACAAATCAAGCTTGACTACTCAAGGGGCACCGTTTACCTCAGTGGGTAGAGCAGGCGCCCCCATGCGAGGAGGTTACAGTCTTTGCTGCAGCTGGCCCTGGTTTGAATCTCGCATCGGGTGGCCCTTTGCTGCATGTCATTCCCCCACTCTCTGCCTCCCCATTTCCTGTCTCTCTCAACTAACCTGTCAATTAAAGGCAAAAGCCCCAAAAATATACTTGAAAAGAAAGCTTGACTATTCAAACACTGACACGTTTCAACCATAGGTTTCAACATGGAGATACTGTAGGGTGGACATGTGAGCTACATGTTTCAATGCAAATCAACACATGATGTAACATCATCATCATCACCACCAAGTTTCCAGGCGTGTAGTTGACTTCAACCATCAAAATCCCTGGTTAAAAGACAGACTGTAAATAGTAGTAATAATAATAATAATAATAATAATAATAATAATAATAATAATAACTTAATCATTATCATTATGTAGTATCATATAAATTAACACCACATATTACTCACCAATGCCCTTTCTGCAAGGCCACGACCTAAAAATGATCATAGAAACACAGTGGTGAATATAAAGAAGCTTTATAAAAGCACCTCTAAAGCTCAATAATTCACATGTTACAAAGGGAAACCAAAGTTTGGGAAAACCTCCTTTAAAATACCACCAAGACTGTTAGTTAAAAATTCAGCCCAGGAACAGACTGCTTGGCAGATGTTGAGGGTACAGGTAAAATATTTGGACGGTGACTTTAGACCAGATTATTTGTGAATTTTATGATGCATTTAAATCATGATTACAACCTCAAGTATGATGGGGGCTGTAGATTTATCATTGTGTAGTTTTGTTTCTCCTAAAAGGAAGTGACATTTAGAAATGTAGGTTTAGCTACAGCAGCTACAGAGGAAGCGAGGCTAGACCAGGTGTGATGTCATCAGTTTCCCAACAGTCTGGTTGTCACCTTGAGGTTGCCTGGCAACCAGCAGAGCGCCCTGGCCAGGTAGTTGGTTTTATACTTTTCTTGTTGTAACAGATGAAACAAATAAAGAGCTGATTACTGAGCTTTGCAGGTTCTGGTCAGCAGATATATTAAACCAGTCTTTTCAACACTAACCCTTCTGTCAATGTCATATTGTAATGTAATGAAGTGATACTTACATTTGTTTATTATTAATTTTCCTTGAATGCACTCAGCCAAAGAATAATGATCTGACACCCAGTACCAATGTTTTTTCACACATCTCAATTCCATTTCGTAGCCGCTTCTAATATGTTTGACTCCATCAGCCACTAAGTCAGGATATTCAGTAGTGTCCATGGAGCAGTAAGTGTCTGCACAAAAGAAACAAGAACTTGTTAATTTTTTATGTCTTGGGCCAATGGGTCCTTTGTTTATTTTTATTTATCTTACTTTAAGACACAGGTCAAAATATGATCCTCCTTCTTTCCTTTCTAAATAGAAAACTGTACGGAAAAGCGTCATTGATGATAAATTAGGCTACACAAAGTTAGCAGTTCACGGATGCTTAGTTCTTCGATTTATATTTTTGAATTGAACATTTCTGAGGGCACACTCCCACTTTTCAGTTTTTAGAAATGAGACATTTCATTTCTGACAGTAAAATACCTTTGTTATACAGTGAGGTTTCCAAATGACTGGACCTCTGTGTGGATGTCAGATTTGCTCAGTCAAGTCAAAGTTGATCAAATAAGGTGCGCTGACACTGTAGTTCTGTTTGATCCGTCCCTAAGTTTTATTGGTTGTGTCCTGTCTAAGTGCAAGGGATGGATGCACTGCTGACAGCCATGTTTTAGTAATGAGGTCATTATTAAATATCTTGAATTCAAATTGTAAGACAAGGGGGCCCAATTGAATTCTTAATTTGTTTCATGCATCTCCAGAAATAAAGTTATCACGTACTCAAAATCATTGAAATATGTGAGGGTTTCAGATTTAGGTGTGCACATTAACTCATTGAGTGCCATTGACGTCTATGGACGTCAATCAAAATCCAACGCTTGAGTGCCATTGACGTCCATAGACGTCAAATGCACTTTTCTGCGGCTGGTAAATGGGGACGCTCTCGCGCACACTGTGAGTAATTTTGGGGCTTCTGGGATGTGTAGAACGAAGAAGACTGTAGATCAGAGCAAGAAGTGAAGAAGAAGGAGAAGACGAGTGCGATCGGTACGGAGATAACAAAGTCGGAAAAAGTTTCTATTTCTAGAGAAAAACGACGGGCAGAGCCTGGAACAAGTGTAACGTGGAGCTGGAGGAAAGCTTATAGCTACGGATGCTATTAGCATAGCTCCAGCATGAAGTGGTCGGAGGAGGCAGGAAAGGTAAACTGATCTAGATGATCAGCACCAAAATGCCAAAGCGAAAGCGGATCGCGGAGTCAGTTTCACCAGTTGCTGTCTAACCGACGTGACGACGAACCGAGAGATCAGCGCGGTGAGTCGCTGCCGCTTCCAGCAAAGAGGCTGAAGAACGGCATGACGTCTCCCTCCCTACTTCAGAGACGAGGGGATGCAGCAGGAGGAGAAGGAGGGGAGGGGGGGAGGAGGGGGTTAGGAGAGGGTGAGGGGGCAGCAACTGCAGGAGGAGTAGGAGAGCAGGCATCACTCTGCAGAGACCAGAGAAGGACTTTGGTAGGACTCCTACTTGTTGTATTTTTTTTTTTTTTAACAATGAAAAAACATGTGAAATGAATTTTTCAGATGTCTTACATGTTTTTGAAGCCAAAATTAAAACGGATAAATCACTGTTTTTCTTGAGAGACTCTCTTTCACAAAAATGCATTTTTCTCAGCTTTCTAGAAATAAAGTGGTCTTTTTGGTGCAACCAGGCTCTATTCAACTTAAGATAAATTAAGAATGGAACAAGGTACAAACAAATGTTTTTTTCCCTAGTTAAATAGAGAGTCTCCTCTTTCCTGTGAGCTGTTTTGGTGTTTTCAGAGTCATAGTACAAAATATTCTCTGGGTCTTAAAATATTACTCAAAATGCCCCGAAACGCTGGCACATGGCACTGACCATTTTATAAAAGGGCTGGCACTCAAAGAGTTAAGGCCAACTACAGTCCCAACACGATTTAGAAACATAACTGTCTCATTTGTTTCATTCTCAGGTGACAGATCTGACAGGCTTACTCTGACAGACGGGCAAAGATGACCATTGTCCATCTTCACATCTGGCTGTTGTGACATTGTACTTGTGTTCATATCCCTTGTTACATTTCGTCTGTAATATGTCTCCATTCTTAAACAAAGTCGAGTGTTCAGTGTTTTGTCCGTTGGGGATTGTTGGTAAAATGCAGTCTTGTCTATCTGAGGAGAGAAAACAAGAAAACGTCAGTCTCAGTCAACATATTTATACATTTCTAAAATTATGTTTATGAATGTTTACTATAGATACATTGGACATATTTAGTACTAGCTACCTTTCATCACAAGTCATGAATAGTTAGATTTTATACTTTAACAACAAAGTGAGGGTTAGAGAAAATGAAATTTCTTATTTCTTATTGGTGGCCCATAAGATTAGGGTTGCAGTGGAGTCGGAAATAATGTGATGCCATTTTTCTCACTGTCTCTGCCACCATTCATTTTTTATACTGATAGATTGGATGATATTATTTCTTTACAGTTAGCACGAAACATTGTGAAATTGGAGATTTCAAATCAAAACCAAATGATCCAGTAGAGGTATTTATTCATCAAACACTCACCTATACATTGTGGTTCATGAACCCATTTGCCGTTTTGACATGTGCTACTTGCCCACCAACCCTCCGCAGCTGGTTTAAGTCCGTCATCACAGGCATAGGCGAGCGATGCTCCATGACGATAACTTGTGTTATCAGGGATAAAATAACCACCGTTCAGTGTGGGCGGCTTACAAGACTGATCTGCAGTTTGTGCTGAAATACAAAGATAAACAAAATTGCACAATTATACATTTAACAAATTGAGATGTTTTGAAGTGACAGAATTAAATGTTCTTACCACGCAGCACAGGAATCGACACGAGGAGAACAAAACCAAGACACCTCATGCTCATGTTGCCTGGGATGAAATCACCATGCTAAAGCAAGGTGAAGAGCTTTGTGCAGGTCTGGATCAGTTAATAATTGTCCAGGGCATTTCCCCATTGAGCTAAAAGGTTCAGAGATAGTAAATATTAGGATGGGTCACCGTCACAATATTGTTGCTCGGCAGTCGACGGAAATATCCTATTAAGCTGTATGTAGGCTACTAATGCACCATCAGTGT
Source organism: Trachurus trachurus (assembly GCF_905171665.1). Classification (NCBI taxonomy): domain Eukaryota; kingdom Metazoa; phylum Chordata; class Actinopteri; order Carangiformes; family Carangidae; genus Trachurus; species Trachurus trachurus. Next base: position 32,993,535 of record NC_139903.1, read on the forward strand.
GTGAGGTTCTTTAAAAATGTAAACAAAGTGCGCCGACTAGTCCTATACAATTGCATCATTTGCTGTTATATTGTGACTCCGTTTTTTTAATTTAAATCCTTATTTCACGTTTTGGCACACACTGCAACATGAAGAGGAGGGTTGATCATTTTCAGCACTAACCTTATCTTACATGTGTTTGTTTAAGTTAAGAATTATTTCACAATATTCTCTAAAAATTCACGGGACTGTTTAAAGTCCAAATTTCAACTTGATTTCCCAGACTGCTGTGTGCAAAGATCAGCATTAAGAAATATCAACACGGTTCCGGTGATGACGTCGTACTGAGAGGATCGAGGCCAGTTAGCTCCCGACAGAACTATCCACAAACTTCTATTTTAAGAGTCATATTGGTAGCCATACGTTACGTAGGCTACGTACGATATATTGAACCGTGAGTGATCGATAAACATATCTGGCCGAGAAATGCCGAACAACAAGCCCGCAAAAGTGCCGGTCCAGAAAACTATTCAACAAGTCCAAGGCGGAGCTAATGCCTTTGCTAATGCTAAAAATGGCGACTTAGCAAAAGCTAACGCTAACGCTAACCATGTAACTGCGGTAGCGGCGGAGACTACGGCCAAAGTTGCGGCCGTCATGGAGGAGAAGATGTCCATATTTCCAACAAACTGGATATCATCACGGCTAAGCTGGAAAGTGAATCGCAGCGTATTGAGGAGGCAGAAAACCGCATTTCCAGTGCTGAAGACATCATTGCTGACTTGGAAGGCAGGCTAGCAGACACTGAAATTAAACTCGTTGCCCTCACTAACCGCCTGGATGACCAAGAAGCAAGATCCCACAGGGATAATATTAGGATCTTTGGTGTCAAAGAAGGGATTGAAGGGAGCAATGCGCTGCATTTCTTTGAAACCTGGCTGCCCAAACTTCTCAACATGGAAACCAAGAAGGGCAGAGTCCGGCTGGACAGGTGCCACAGAGGTCTCGGCCGACCTAAACCCGGGATGCCCCGCGTCGTCGTAATGAAGCTTCATTACCCGGCGGAGAAAATGAAGATATTAGCGCTTGGTGCAAAACAGAAGCTCGAATACGAAGGGGACAGGATCTCCATTCGCCAGGACATCCCGCAAAATGTCCTGCAGCAACGGAGGGGGTTCAACGAGGTGTGCCAAAAGCTGATCTCAAAGAATATCAGGTTCAGGATGCAATATCCAGCGATCCTCCGTTTCACCTACAACAACAAGGATTTCTCCTTCGACACAGCTGAGGAGGCGGCTCACTTTATTGGGACAATGGATACGGTTCCGTGAGTACTGTGAAGAGTTGCTGATCGGGGTGGTTTGGACCACAAGTGAACTTATATAACATTATGTTTAATGTAGGTGTGCTCTATTAAGGCAAATGTATATGCCACCCCGTGCGCACAGTCCCTACGGGCTGCTACACACAAGATGACTTTGTGATGTATTGGCTACACAAGGTGACTTTATTGTGGGGGTTCGAGTCGGGAGTGAGTGGGTGTCATGACGGCTGCGTTTCACGGAGAACTGTGGACCATGGTCAAGTGCGCTCACAACGTGCGTTGTTTCCTCCCAGCTCCAAGGGACCCTTCGTTTTGTATCCCTGAGAGGACTGTTTTTGTTTCCTCCACAGGGACACGTTCGTTTCAGCTGAGTGTGTTTAATGACGAGTACACGTTCCTAGTACTTGAGTTGTTTGAGTATAAGTTTGAAGAGAGTAAGTTAGGTCTGGGACCCACCCTTTTTTTTCTTTCTTTTTCTTTTTTTCTCCTCCTTTTGTGCCCTTGTACTATTTATATGTCTTGCTTTACAGTCAGCCATCTAACTGGGTAGAACGATGAACACCACTAAGTATGTCTCGTTTAACATAAAGGGAATAAATAATGCTGTTAAACGTAAGAAATTATTATGCTGGCTAAAGAAGGGAAAAGCTAACATAGTCCTGTTACAAGAAACCCATTTGGATGATAAGGAACATGAAAAACTTAAGAGAGAATGGGTAGGACAAATTTATTACTCATCATTTTCTACAAGTAAGAGAGGGGTGGCCATCCTAATAAACAAAAACACTCCGTTTACTTTAGAAAAATGTGTTAAAGATTGTCAAGGTCGATATGTGATTATTACAGGATTCTTATATGGGGAACGTATAATGATTGGATCTGTATATGCTCCTAATGTGTACCAAGAAGAATTCTACTCTAAATTGTTAGCTGATGCCTCTGCAATGTCTGCGACATTTAGTATACTTGCAGGAGACTTCAACTGTGTTATGAACCCTGAGGTAGACCAACATCCCTTAACTAAAGTCACATCTAAAATGAGGGAGGCCACTAGAGAGCTTTGTGTAGACTTACAGTTGTTTGATGCTTGGAGAATTCTCCACCCTAGAGGGAGAGATTATACCTTTTTTTCACATCCACACCAAAGTTTTCCCCGAATAGATTATTTTTTTGTCTCAAGGATGGTTTTAGATAGAGTGGAGGAATGTACTATAGGTACCCGTCTACTATCAGACCATGCAGATACGTCCATTATAGTTTCTCCCCCCTCCCCCCAACCCACACCACGCTACTGGCGACTAAATCCCTCACTTTTTAATAGTCCCTCATTTGTGACCTTTATGGAGGATCAAATTAATATTTTTCTTTCAACTAATGATAACAATGATACTAATCCATCAATACTTTGGGATACGCTCAAGGCTTATTTGAGGGGAGCCATAATCTCATATAGCACAGCCAGGAAAAGGGAAGCTTTGAGAGAGCAGTTGAATTTAGAGAGACAATTGGCTGATCTGGATAAACAATTAAAGGATAATTACTCTACAACCCTGCTCAAAAAAGTAGAAGCCACACGATCAGCTCTTAATCAGCTCTTGACCCAAAAGGCAGAAGCAAGCATATTTTATGCAAAACATAGGCTGTTTGAAATGGGTGACAAACCTGGGCGACTACTTGCCCGCTTAGCAGCTGGTAGGCGTGACATTAGGGCTATCTCCTCTTTAAAGGATGAAACTGGGAAAAATCATTATGAGACCAAAACAATGGTGGATATAATGAAGAACTTTTATGAAAAACTGTATACCTCTGAATCCACTAAACAATCACATTGTATACATAGTTTTCTAGTTGCCGCTCAATTTGCGTCTATCGCATTCGGTGTGAACGCCCATTAAGAGAAGATTTGGGCCACGGAAACAAAGCAGACTCAGAGCAGTGTAAATAAGACATGGCCACAATTTTCCCAAAGATGCCCACACACTTCTACAGACTCCACGTTAAAGCATTAAAGGATAATTACCGTTTTACAACCTGGACCTTATTTCTAGCATAAAATACGATCATTTACTCACCCAGATAACTTTGGTGTCATTACAAGTCGAAGTCGAAATTAGCTCCAGCCGAGAGCCGCGTATATCCGTATAATGCAAGAACACGGGGCAGCGCAATGCAGCCTCTAAATAACACATTATCCGCCGCAAAACTTGTTCATTTCACCAATATTTTGTTATGATACACTAGTGCTATTCCCCTCCGAGCCCGTGGTGGCATGTTATCAACATCCGTGGTCTGTAGGTTGACCTACTGACCTCTGACCTGGATGATGCTGTCTGTAGTAAAGAAGGCAGTAAGTAGCAAAAAAGAGGTATGTATGACATTGCAGTCCTAAGAACATTCAATCTAACAACCACTAACAACTTCTGCTACTAACAACAGTATGTGCAAAGAAGCGATAGTCATCGATCTTTCAATCTAACAAAATGAAATAAGTACACTCGAAATTGCTTCTATACGGTTTTGCAAAAGAAAAATATTCCAACAAGGAACACAATGAAATTGCATCTATTACAGTGTCAAGAGGGACTATATCTCATGGAAAGTTCAGTACAGCCCCTTTGCCATTGGTATGTGCTGATTTACAAGGCCATTCTTGAGATGATTCCATCTTATTTATCATCCTTTCTAATCTTGGCTAACAGGGCCTACAGTCTCCGCTCTCAGGACTTTTGTCATTTTACTGTTCCTAAGGTGAGAACAGAAATGGGGAAGAAAGCTTTTAGATTCTCTGCTCCGAGTACATGGAACAGTTTGCAGTCAGAGCTCAAACTCCAAAGTCTGGTCTCTCTGAATGTATTCAAGTCCATGATAAATCCCATCACATCCAGGCTTCAGGAGTGCAAATGTTTTAATTGAGTGCAAATGTTTGACTAATCTTGTAAATTATTTTAACTAATTTAAAAAATTCAATTTTGTTTTTTGTTTTGTTTGTTCGTTTGTTTTATGTTTTTAATTAATGTGACTATGTGTTGAAACTATGTGCTGTCATTCTTGGCCAGGTCTCTCTTGCAAAAGAGATCTTGGATCTCAATGGGACAAACCTGGTTAAATGAAGGTTATTATAATAATAATAATAATTTGCTTGGCTGTTTCTTAGAGTCAATCAACCACCACTTCAATACAGTATATGTTATAATGGATATACTGTATACATTTTTAGCTGCTTATGTAGCAGATGCAGTGGGCCAATTGTTTATTATTTTGAAATGTGTTTGACAGTCATTTATGTTTACCTTTGCACTCAATTTTGATATTTCTACTGATAGATTGTTAATGAATAAACAGAAATTAATTATAATATTCTTTTTGCAGAAGTTAAAAACATGTCTCAGAGGAAGACGACCCGGGTAATAAAAAAAGGATCTACCCTGACTGCGTAGAAGGTAATCGGCTATTTTAGTTTTGATATACATTACACATGATGTAAAAATGACGATGCATGTACATTTCATCGATTTCTAGGTCCCACTTATCCTTCACCCCCCAAAAAGTATCAAAAGGGGTCGAATACAGCGGCCTCAAAAGGTAAATTGAAATACACATTTAAAAAATTGGAATTTGTTTGAACAAAAAGAAGGTGACCAGCCATTTTAGTTCTGATAGAAATTAAACATGACGTAATTATAACTACTCATTTCAATTTTTTTCAATCTATGTACATGTCATCGGTTTATAGGTCCCAATAATCCTTCACCCCCCAAAAAGCACCAAAAGTGTCATGGCCCTGAGAATTCCGCCACGCAGTGGCTCAGTTTTTTGTTGGATTCTTGTTGTGGACTCTTGGTTTCGTTAGTTCCTGTGTCTTGTCTTAGGCTACGTTCAGACCGCAGGTCTTAATGCTCAATTCCGATTTATTGCTCAAATCCGATGTTTTGTTTGGCTGTTCACATCACGTCTTTAAATGTGGCCTGTCTATGGATTGCTGTGTGAACAGCTCAAGCTCCTGAAGTGACCCGCATGCGCAGTGACATCACGCCACAACGGTGTTTACCGAAGCAACCATGGCAACGGCAAACGGTATTGTAGGACTTTATAGCTAAAAAAAAATAAATAATAAAATCACGTCGGATTCGAACCCGCCACCTCTCCCGCACTCCATCAGCCTCCCTATACCCACAGCATTACGCTTAAAAAAAAAATATATATATATATATATAGTCTTTTGATGTGATCTGCAGTCTGCCTGCCTGGCTCATCACCTGACAGCTCAGTGTGACGCTACGGCCAACGGCCTTTATTTCTAAATCCCTCAGTTTATGGTTACACATTACAAGCTCATCGTTCATTAGTTAATCTTCCTCTTCCTCATGTACTGTCCTCGCTGCACTGTTGGACCTGCATGGGTCTCTGTCACCGTTGCGCTGTAGCGCTTCACCCCCCAAATGAATACTGGCTATTATTTGAGGAAATCCCGTATCAAATCGGTCATTGATAAGTGTGCGTCTCTTTTTTTACAGTCTATGGTCTCATCCCCTGACTCTCCCAACAAAAATCCCGCCCCCCCTCTCAGAAATATGCGCCTGTGGCACATTTTTTGTTTTTCAATCAACTTTATTAGTCATTAATTTACAAGACAGTGCAGCGCGGGTCAGAATGACGTCAAAGTCGCATTAAATGCGACCTGGCTGTTCAGATTGCGGTCGCATTCAAAAAAATCAGATACGTATCCGATTCAGTACCACATTTAAAAGTGGCCTGAATCTGATTTGAAAAAGTCAGATTCAATGCGACTTGTGCTGTTCACACTGTCAAAAGCAAATCAGATATGGGTCACATATGAGCGAAAAAATCTGATTCAGGTCACTTGCAACTGCGGTGTGAACGTAGCCTTTGTGTCATGTTCTCTATGTAGTTATTTCCTGTATTATTTTATAGCTCTGTGTCCTGTTTCCCTGTGTGTCATGGTCTGTGTCTTTTCCTTCCCTGTTATGTTCCTAGTTTTATTTTATATTCTATATTATTTTATTTTAGTTTTATTTTGTTGTTTAAGTCCATGTGTTGCTCCTGTCTTCCTGTTAGTTTGATTACCTAATGTGTTTCACCTGTCTTTGATTGCACCACCTGTGTCTTCCCTTGTGTATTTAGCCTCAGTGTCTCTTTGTCGTTGTCCGATCGTCTGCGTTGATCCCCCTGCGTTTATTACCTGTGCTCCAGCTCCGCCCCCCCCCCGCCACTCAGTTCAACAGGCCTACAGAGCGGGGCCAGCCAAGGTCTCCCGGCCTCCTAGTGGGAAGCAGGCTGGTCAATCTCCTGTCCCTGCTCTGCTGCAGCCATGTCCTGCTCTGGTGGGGCCGCAGCCTTCATGTCTTTGTGCTATATTCTATTGTTTATTTTCTATTTCCTTTTGATATGTGGTTCCTGAGATGTCCTGCATATGGTCGTTGTTGATGGATGGACTGATGGATTATATGCATGTTTTTTCTTCTATATAATGTTAACCTACCTATGTTTTGTGGGTGGGTTTGTCCTTGGTCCTTTTCAAGGTTATAGGAAACTTATGTTTAAAATTGAACTTTAAAACATGATTAAAATCTAAAATTTGTTAAAATCTCTAAACATGATTAAAAGGTAAAAAAAAAAAAAAAAAGTTTAATTTATAAATGTAAAACTATAACCTTGTATTGAAAATTAGCCATCCTAATACTAAGAGGCGCCTCTAATTTACTAGATCTTTATGACGACCATTTGGCCTGATGGGCTTTGATCTAATGTATATTATTATGATGGAGTTCTATGTATGTTGATAGATTATTTGTGTGTGTATGTATATGTGTGTGTATATATATATATATATATATATATATATATATATATTCTATGTCTTTTCTACTTCAACACAAGGTGTGTTCGGATTTATGCATTTCCCTTAACCATGTGACTCATCATGTGGCCCTCAGGGGAAGGTTTAAAAATGGGGCATCTTATACATATGAGTTAGTCTGAAGCGTGTGTCTGTGCTAATAAATCTGCACACAAGGGAGCTTAAGTGTGTGGTCTCCTCTTTTTTTGTCCCCTCCGGCTGGGCCGCAGCCTCCATGTCCCCTACCTGCGGAGAGGCAGTCAGTGGTCCGGCCGACGCCCACTCCCCGTGCTTCATCGGCGGTCCGGCCACCTCCACCACCTGCCACCAAAATCACCCTATAGTTCCCAATTGGAGGAGGAAGGAAGAACAGGTGCTCCTGGAGCGGGAGCAAGTGGACGAGAGGGGAGAGGGACGAGGTGGCGGAGGAAAGTGACGAGGCCTTTCTCCAGATCCAGGAGGGGGGTTTTAGGATGTTGGAGAGGAAGCTGGAGGGTCCAGGGAGTAGAGGCCCAGCTCCACACGCTGGACCATCGGCTGCTCGACCTGAAGGACAGCCTGCGGCCGCTGGCCTCCATTGACCAGAGCCTACGTCGCCTGGGCGATGCAGCCGACAGCCTCTTCCCACGACCCACAATCGCGCCAGCAGCACCACATCGTAGGTGGCCATTACTGTCATGTCCAGAGACTCCGGTCATGTTTAGCTTGTTGGTTTTAGCTATGTTGTCTTGTGGTTTCCTGTTTTATTTTGTAATTTACCTCTCCTCTCGTGTTCCCCTGCTGGTCTGATTGTCTGCCCCGCCCTGATTGTGTGTGTGTGTGTGTGTGTGTGTGTGTGTGTGTGTGTGTGTGTGTGTGTGTGTGTGTGTGTGTGTGTGTGTGTGTGTGTGTGTGTGTGTGTGTGTGTGTGTGTGTGTGTGTGTGTGTGTGTGTGTGTGTGTGTGTGTGTGTGTGTGTGTGTGTGTGTGTGTGTGTGTGTGTGTGTGTGTGTGTGTGTGTGTGTGTGTGTGTGTGTGTGTGTGTGTGTGTGTGTGTGTGTGTGTCCGTCCCTCCCTCCCTTTGTTCTGTGCCAGTTCGTCTTGTCCTGTGAACCAAGTGACTTCTCCATGCCCAGCTCTCGTGTCCTCGTCAGGTTTTTTCATTTTCTGAGAGTGATTTTTTGTTCTCTAGTTTTTCCCTCAAGAGAGTGGTTTTTTGTTCTTTTGGTTTGTCCTTGAAAAGAATGATTTTTTGTTTGCATCTCCAGAATAAACTGAGTTTTGACTCACACATTTGGGTTGGGACACCAGTCCTGTCAATTACGGCCACGCACAAGAGGAGGGCTCTCCTCCCCTCCGAGCCTGAGAGGGCGAGGAAGAAGGTTGGGATAATTAATAAAATATTTATTGTTAACATGGTTTGTTTGGGGTGTTTATTGTCTAGTTTAAGTGAGTAAATTTACTCTAAAATGTTTGTTTGGATGTACAGAGAAATACTCACATCTAGGGGCAGAGCTGTGCAGCCAGGCGGTCTCGTGTGCCAGGTGTATTGCATCAGATTAAAGTACGACATGGTATATTATCCACATATTAGAATAACTATTTATATTCTATCTATATTCATGTTTTTGTTGCCGATCTCATTCAAACACTGCAGGTTACATGACTGCACCCTGACTGATTATTGCACACGAACCGGCCATAAACATTCACACATAGTAACTATACCTCCATTATTTCATGCATACCGGTCATAAACATTCACACATATCTACATATGCTAGAACATTGCACACGCACCGGTCATAGCCATACAACTGCAATCATGTTTAACCCGGGTTAAACATGATTACAGGTGCTCACAAGTTTGTTTGTCTAATATCCAGTCTGTAAGTTGTGCTTTAAAGGTCCTGAAAGTCAGACACTCTCTAATATCGATGGGTAACTTGTTCCATTCTAGACATCCTTGGACATTTTGAGAAAATGTTGTGCGTCTAAATTGTACCTCACAGTCCCCTCTTGTGGTGGCTCTGGTCCCTATATTCCTTTTTGGTTGTTTTTTTTTATATACTCTTCCAGGGGCGGTGGGTACAGGCCGTTTAGAGATTTGTAGATCGCACATACATGTTTAAAGAACTTAAGATTGTTGAAGCTAAAGAAATTATATTTTACCAGGATGTTGCAGTGATGATACGAATGTGTTCTTTTGTCGAGTACCTTAAGGGCTCTCTTGTACACTTGTTCGATTGGTCTAAGTCGTGGCACCCAGCACCCCGGGGAATCCACATTTCAACAAGAAACCTCGCTTCGTTTCCAGCTGGCTCTCAGGTGTTGAAGGAAAAATGATGTGCTCACTTGCATGTCGGACTAGACTGGAAGTAACTGCATGTATAGCTGGACTGACATCTCTCTGAGTGATCCCCACCACCGAGGCCACGGTGTGTTGGAAAGACCCGGTGGCGAAGGAAGTCAGAGCCGCTGTCACCTTTACAGCAACTGGGAGAGCACAAAAATTTACTATTGAAAAATGAGTACCAAATGAATTGAATTGGACATTGCAGTAATCCAGTCATTATTTATTTGAGTTACCTGCATTCCTGCTCGGTCATGCCTAAATAAGATGACCGTTGCCTGTACACCCTGTCCGGATACTGTACCCCTTCCTCCTCCTCTGCCTCACAATAATATCCTCCATCTTTGTAGATTACGTTAAGCAAGAAAATTATAACATTTGTATTGATCATCACAAGCACGTTAATCCTTAAGACACCGAACACAACTTACAATTTGTTGCAGCGCGCTCTTGCTCTATTTCGCTTTTTTCTCTCTCTGTCTGTCTCTCACTGTTTTCTTTTGAATTTGAGACGAGATGCCGAATACGCTCTCTGATGGCGAGGGTGTTTGTGCTTGGCTCAGAGTGATGTGAACTCCTTAGTTTTTGTCACCCTTTCATCTGTGTTAATTAGTCAGGTGGAGTTTCCATTACGCACGTGTGCCAACAGCTTTTGATCTGTCATCAGATGCGACGGGACAAGATATAAATGTACTTGTTGATTCCATTAGTTGTATTAAGAAGGGGTTATTGTGGATATTTATTGCATTGAAATGTCTGAAACTGTGGAAACCTGCCTGTGAGGTCTTGGTGATGTGTGCGCACCGGACAGTCAAACTTCCACTGCACCGGCTGCACTTCGCCCTGCGCCGAGAGTAGACCAGGTTTGAAAGGTGGCGGGCTTTCGGTGCACCCTCGGCGGGGCATTTTCGTATGAAACTTCCACTGCGCCAATCTCAGCGCAGCGCAGTGTACGACCGTCTACGTGACACCTGCAACAGAGCTGTGAAAAGACTGGAAAGGAGAAGAAAGATGAGGATGGGTGGAAGACATGCATTTGTAGTGATTGATGAGCAAATTCTCCCACAAAATAAAAGTATATATGGCTGTCAGTGGTTGAGGGGAGTATACATGCTGCACTTATTGAGTTTGTGACGTACAGGAAAATAAGTGAACTAATGAGTTCTTCTCATTTTCCTTCAGTACAATCGTGGACGATTTGGACGGACATTGAAAAGAAGCAGGTCCTGGGTATTTGGAATGTTGGAGGTGGCTGGGGAACGTCGAAGGCCAGTCCTTAAACTTGCAAAGCGACCAAACAGAAGGCGCCTGCAGGGGATCAACCAGTGAAGTATGTAAAGCCGGAGCTGTGTCATCAGTGACTGTTGGAGGGCCTACCACAACCTCCAACAGAGAGAACCACCAGCGCTACTTAGTGCATCCTGAAACTGGTGCACATATGCAGCACCTTGAGCATGCTTGGCAGACCTACAAAGAAAGTACTGGAATGGCAGCACTCCCTGCTCCCCCAGTCCGCATGTCGAAGTGTCCTTGGGAAAGACACTGAACCCACACTTGCCCTCCGATGTATAATCGGATGTATGAATGTGTGTGAATGATTAGTTCCCAAGCCTGTCTGCGAACAGTGCTATATGAATGTGTGTGAAAGGGTGAATGCGACCATTACATTGTAAAGCACTTTGAGTGGTCCCAAGTGACTAGAAAAGCGCTATATATACAGTAAGTGCAAGTCCATTTACCATACATACACAGTGTTCAACGTGCGCATGCAGCCAGATAAAACCACATACGCACAGTGTCCAATGTGTGTACGTAGACCTGTTCGCTGGTCATACAGAACATCCACATAATTAATTGCATTCTTCATAAATACACAGAAAAATCTAAACTACATTCATAAGAAACAGGACAATGACAATTCTTCATTTAAGCCTCTGGGGTATTCAGTCTGCAAATGATGTATCCAGTAAGCTTCTCTCTGTAAAAGTGTCTTCTCTCTATTCAAAATATTCAAAAAAATAAATACAGCTAACTGTAGAAACAGAATTGCCCTTAGGGGATTAATAATAGTTTCCTTCCTTTCCTAAATCCTTTCTGCATTTGGGTCCTTCCCCCCCACAGACAGAAACTAGGTGGAATAGCACCCTGTTCATGTCAGAGTGCCTCTTTGATCAGTGAGAAGCTGTGGGTGCAGCTCTGGCTTCACTTCAGACTGACTTGATGCCTCTGAATTGTCAGGAAAATGAAATAATTCAGTCACCAGGCCACAGTGGATTGGTATGAGGGGAACTGAGTGTCTGGTGCAAAGACTATTCCACTGGTGAAGATGACACAGCCATGGTGGAGTGGTATGAGGGGAACCGAGTGTCGGTACAAAGACTATTCCACTAGTGAAGATGCTACACCACACTTGGCTGACAACGTCATCCGTCGCCTCAAGGAACACCTGGCCAGTTTTAGAATCAGTCAGTGTGATGACACTGGCAACCGCTGTATAAATCTGGAGACAGACACCAATTCACAAATTACAGACCCGTCTCATTACTACCACAATTTTCAAGAATTCTAGAAAAAGAATTCAATAATCGATTAGACAAATTCATAGTCACACATAAATGACTCACTGACAATCAGTACGGATTCAGACCAAACTGTTCAACATTACTGGCATTAATGGAATCAATAGAAGTAATCACGAACGCTATAGAAAATGAACAATATGCAATTGGAATATTCATTGATCTCAAGAAAGCCTTTGACACAATTAATCATGAGATATTAATCAATAAACTGGAACGGTACGGGATCAGGGCGATAGTTTTGCACTGGGTTGAGAGTTATTTAAAGGGTCAATTTGTGAAGTTGGGAGACTATAGCTCATCGTGCTTGGACATTGCCTGTGGCGTCCCCCAGGGGTCAGTGCTGGGTCCCAAACTGTTTATTCTATATATAAATGATATATGTAACGTCTCTAATATATTGAAATTGGTGCTATTTGCGGACGACACAAACATGTTTTGCTCAGGGAAGAATTTACAGGAGCTTCTGGGGTGTATCAATGAAGAAATGTGTAAATTAAAGAGGTGGTTTGACAGAAACAAGTTATCTTTAAATTTAAACAAATTCATGTTATTTGGGAATTGTAAAATGAACACTCAAGCAACAATACAGATAGATGGTGTTGACATTGCAAGGGTATATGAAAATAAATTTCTGGGTGTGATTATGGATGAAAAAAATAACATGGAAACCTCACATAAAGCATGTTTGAAGCAAATTGTCACGGAGCATCTCAGTACTTAGCAAGGCAAAACACTATCTGGACCACAAATCACTCCACATTCTTTGCAATTCACTGATATTACCGTATTTGAGTTACTGTGCAGAGATTTGGGACAATACTTAGAAATCTACACTACAACCACTGTTAATTCTGCAAAAAAGAGCAGTCAGGATAATTCATAACATGGTTACAGAGAACACACAAACCCCTTATTCTTAAAATCAAAAATACTTAAACTCACTGATCTGGTACACTTCCAAACAGCACAAATCATGTACAGGGCAACAAATAACATACTACCAGTAAATATTATTATACTATTACTAAATAACATTGAAAGGGTAGATTTACCCAATTCATTTTACATCAGAGAGGACAACGAAACTAAAATCAGCAAAATATTGGACAAATTAACTAGCTCAAAATCCAAAGATATGTCACTTTTATTAAGCAGCATAGTTCCTCTATCATAAAACCATTAACTCACTTAATAAATCTTTCTACAGTATAACGACAGGTAGGTTTCCAGATCAATGGAAAAAAGCTGTTGTCTCTCCCATTTCTAAATCAGGGGACTCAGACCAGCTATGTAATTATCGTCCAATTTCTATACTCCCTGCAATGTCAAAGATCTTGGAAAAAGTAATGTCAGAACTACTTGACTATTTAGAGTCAAACCAACTTCTATATCCTGAGCAGTTTGGGTTCAGACAAACACTCCACTGAAACAGCTATTTGCTTTTTTGTTGAAAATCCTAAGTGTTTTATGGAGGGGGTAATGTCGTGGGTGCGGTGTTTCTCGACCTAAAGAAGGCATTTGACACTGTCAACCACGACATCCTGCTATCAAAGTTGTCTAAATTTAATTTTTCCAAACATGCTCTCAGTTGGTTTGCGTCGTACTTACATTCAAGAAAACAATGTGTGAGGATTGACCAAAAAAAGTCGTCTCCTCAACATAATAATATTGGCATTCCCCAAGGGTCAATCCTGGGGCCGTTGCTCATCAAGTCATTTACGCGTCAGCTAAGACATCTAGTGAAGCTGCTGAGATTTTATCCTCGTTTTTGAGCAGGGTAAGCCACTGGCTTCATGATAACAAGCTCACTCTAAACAAGAATAAGACCGTTTCCATGTGTTTCTCCATCAAAAACACACCACAATCAGAAGATTTTTGCATAACATTGCAGGGAGAAACACTAAGGTTTTCACATTTTTGCCATACTTGTCAGTTATTGTATTTATTTTGACACAAGCAGTTATGGTGTTGTTTGTTGGTGATTGTTTTTAAAGGTGTACAGAAATGGCCGTTTGTCCTATTTGTCGCGCCGAGTTGTCACGAGCTGGAACACGAGTTTACCCGAGTAAGGAAAACGAATTTGATTGGTTGTTATCGAGTGGGCGGGATATTCAAAGCTTGGGGCGAGACCGAGCTCCGTGTGTGTGTGTGTCTCAGACGTTTGAATGATGGATGACGGATCCAATATCAGTGGCTGGTGAATCGTGTACAGGCTGACGTATAATCCGTGCGCCTGCATTATCCAATGCGAAAAAAAAATACACACTTTCATCCCGGATTTACTCAAAAATAGAATTTTGCACAAAGTTTGGCCTACATCGTCTGAAAGATGAGTTATCACATTAATTTTATGATCCAGAGTGGGCTCAAATTCAGTTTTCTTTTCTGTACACCTTTAACAAAAAAAAAAAAAAAAAAAATGGATACACAGGAAGTAAGATAGTAAGTACCTATAGTACTAGGTATTAAGTGAAGAAGGGGTAGGAATTAATAAGCTAATGCTTCTTCCTACTCCTTTTCAAACATACAAAGGTTTTTATCGAGTGCTTCAAGTGTAATATATTATTCACATGTTTGAAATAAAGTATTCATTCATTCATTGCTGGAGCCCAGGCTCAAGGACCCGGGGTCTCATTTATCAACTATGCATAGAAAAGGTTATAAATTATCTCGCAGGAATGAAACTCAGAATGTGTACAAAAGAATCCATAAATATCAAACGTGCGCACACCGGTCGTACGCACACTAGTAAGTAATCAGTGATGATGAATCCCACCTGTTCGTGGTTAGGGTCATTTGCATTCAGAAACACCTCCAATTGACCATATATCATCATAAATTATGGCAAAGAGGGCAAAGAAGAGGAGTTTCTCTGATACCGAGACTGAGGTACTTTGTAGGAGAAGTTGAAACAAACGAAAAAAATACAGTTTGGAACACTAAATGCAGGTGTGACCAACAAAAGAAAAAATGCTGCGTAAGAGAAAGTAACAGCTGCTGTTCTGTTGGGTCAGAGGAAAGATCACTCTGAGAAATCAAAAAGCTGTCTTTTATAGCTTGTCACACCAATCATTCAAAATGTCTGCTAAATTACTAATTGGAATTTTTTATTAATAAGGGAACAGTTTTAGATTGCTGAACACTGTGACTCCTTTAATGGTTTCTATTTGTAGTTTCACTGTTCTTTGTGTGTAAGCATGGTCAAGAGTTGAATTTACACACGCACCAGGGACTTCAGCATCAACACCAAGCTCAGCTAAGTGTTCATATGATGTGATCTATATTTATGAGTGTTTGCTTCAATACTGTTCTGTATTCTTTTGTAGGTGGTAGTAACCTGTGGCAGCTACTGGACAGCAGTGGGAGTCAGAGGTGCGGAGTTGCCAACGCCGAAGCAGAGGCCATAGTGGAAGTACTAGTTCTGTACTAGTAGTAGGGACGAGTAGTGGGTACCTCACTACACGCCAGGATGATAGAAAGGAGTGAAAACTGTCCCAGGTGAGTTGTGAGTGTGAGCCACGGCGCACCACGTTCCTGACGCTGGTGCACGGCTCACGCCACACATGTTTTTGGGGACTTACACTGAGTACTCAGTGTTCATCAATATGCACTGTCCCGTCTAAATAAACAAATAAATATAAAGTTAATGTAATACATTTTTATCCAAAAGATGTCTTAGGTCGCTTTCACACCTGAAAGTCCGGACCACGGTCCGGACCAGATGGAAGAAATGATACATTGTTGCAATTAAGTTTTGGTCCGGTCTGTGTTCACACTGTCCTTTGTCAAAACGTACCTTTTTTTGTAAACAAATGACATGCGGTCTACAGGTCGTTCAGCTATTGGTCAGAAGATTTGCCAGGGAAAATCACTTTCGGTCAACAACAACAATGGAGCAGCAGCAGCGTATAGCATTGGCTTTGATAGCTATATTGATATGCTGCTGCAACCAGGATAGATGGAGATATGTGGGCCATGACATGATCCTGAGGACACGTTACCGAAGGAGGAGGCGGGCCCTTATGGGTGCCTATGATATGTTTTCTGCGTATTTATTACACAGAAGACGAGTGAGGTATGTTTTCAACATTAGCCTACGTCATTTCTAACCAGGAGTAGGCCTAGGGATGGGATATGAATCATTAAAGACTGTATTGATTTCCGACGTAACGAGTCCTTTTGCCGGTAGTTTCCGAGGTTTCCGCGTCAGCTTCCTCCTCCTCTCTGTCGGGCTGCGAGCGCTCACAGACACTCCGCCTCCTAGCTAGTAGCGGCACCTACAGGCAGTGAATCAAATCAGTAACAGCAGGGGAACAGAGGACAGACTGATGTCAGTGTTCCTCATTTTTTCTAAACTTCACCCAATATTTTGATGTCAGGATATTTTATTGACATTTTTAATGTTTCCAGTGAGGGATTGAGTTTATATAATGCCTTTGCTGTAATATTACTGTTGCTGCTCTATAAACATTTATTCCAAATTTAAAAAATCTCATCCTCTTGTTCTCTTGAAAAAACATTTTTGAAAGCAATTATATAGTAATGAAAAACAAATGATGAGAGTATTGATTGACAAATAAACCGGCAAAGAGTGGGCTATATAGATAAGTAATATTGATAAAATCCTAATGATACCCATCCCTATGAGCCAGTTACTTACAGATGTCCACCATTAATCAATAAATTAATTAGAAACAAATTATATGAAAGCTCTGTGTCTCTACAGGAGCATGTGGATCATACCACGCCCCTGCAGCTGGTGGCGACACATCAGTGAGACCTGGACTGACACTGATTGGGTAGCCAATTTCCGCATGAAGAGAAGCACCTTTCTGCACCTGTGTGACATCCTGCGGCCCAGCCTGACATGCCAGACCACCCCATACAGACATCCTGTCCCTGTGGAGCTACGAGTTGCAATATGTCTGTGGAGGTTGGCAACCAACTTGGAATTTCGATCCATCTCACACTTGTTTGGTGTCGGCCTGTCCACTGCCTGCAGGATCACACAAGAAGTTGTGACAGCAATAAACACAATCATGAAACCTCAGTACATCAAGACCCCATCTACTGCAGAGTTTCGGAGGATAGTGCAGGGCTATCGTGATAGATGGGGGTTTCCGCAGGTGGCAGGGGCAATAGATGGGACACACATTGGAATCCTGGCTCCAGCTGATGACCCTGCTGACTATTATAACCGCAAGGGTTTCCATTCACTGATACTGCAAGGTGTGGTGGACCATAAACTCAAATTCTGGGACATCAATGTAGGCTGGCCAGGAAAGGTGCACGATGCCCGAGTTTTGGCCAACTCATCTCTGTACGCACGGGGCCAAAATGGCACATTGTTGCCAGAATGGACTGAGGTGTTTGAGGGAGTGGATGTGCCTCTGGTCATTCTTGGAGATGCTGCTTATCCCCTGTTGCCGTGGCTTATGAAGCCATTTCCCGAGGGCAGAGGAATAACACCTGAGCAAACAAGCTTCAACTATCGGCTCAGTCAAGCAAGAATGACGGTGGAGAGGGCCTTTGGGCGGCTAAAAGGCAGATGGAGATGTGTCCTAAAGAGATGTGATGCACACATTTCCCTTGTCCCATACATCATCTCAGCATGCTGTGTTTTACACAATTTTTGTGAAATCCACGGCGAAGGATTTATTGATGAGGGACAAGAAGAACCTGGAGATGATGAAGGGGATCAGGAGGATGGAGAAGCTGAGCCAGAGAATCCCAACCAAGCTAACCAGGGTCGCCACATTAGAAATGCACTGTGTGCATATTTTGAAATGTAGATTTTCAAGGCCACCATTTATGCAGCAACAACTACTGTCACATCCCCACAAATGGAGAGAGAGAGAGAGAGAGAGAGAGAGAGAGAGAGAGAGAGAGAGAGAGAGAGAGAGAGAGAGAGAGAGAGAGAGAGAGAGAGAGAGAGAGGGGAGACAGACAGGTGAGACAGACAGAGACAGACAGGTGAGAGAGAGAGAGACAGAGAGACAGAGAGAGAGAGAGAGAGGGGGGGGGGGGGGCAGGTTGATATTACATCATATTGAGAGATGTTATTACATTGTTAGTTTTTCGATAACATAATACTGTGTATGGTTTTAAAGGTTGTATGCGTTGTAGTGTTGTAATTGTTTTGTTTGAACTTACCATACTGTTCTACCTGTGTTGATCCACTAGTCATTATATCCACATTACTGATGACTGTTAATCAAAATTTGTACTGTATTCATTCGTACTGTGTAAATATTTTTCAGAAAGCAACCAGAGTCATCCCACAATATTGTCAGAATATTTATATTGAGTTATTTGGTTGAAAATGGTATGTGATATTTGATTTTGTCTAAGGACATCCTAACTGGACACTGGGAACTCTGAAGTAAAAAAAAATGGAACAATTCCATAGAAAACGTTTATTGTTACAATGTTATATCAAACAATGTAGTATGCATTACAAATATATGCTTATTATGAGGTAACAAAGTTCAAACTGTTAAGCAAGGGATCAATCACCTCTCATGAGAGGTGTAAAATAAAGTCTGAAATGTTCAGAAACTCCTGTCATCTTTTATAAAACACTTATGACAATAATAATATATAAAACTGAAATGTTCAGAAACTCCTGTCATCTTTTATAAAACACTTATGACAATTATAATATATAAAACTGAAATGTTCAGAATCTCCTGTCATCTTTTAGCAAACACAACAGTAACAATATATCTTTGAACAACTTTAAATTCTGGATTAATCAAACAGCTTTACAGACAAGTGTCAGATAAAGAAAGCAAAATATAAATAAATAGCCTGGTTCACAGGAACACTTGTTTTTGCATAACAGGAACACTAGTGACAGATCCAGTGCAAGTGCAATAAGCTTACAAGTCATGATAGTGTTGGCTCTGGTTAACATCATGGAGAACTGAAGAGGTACTGGGCATACTGTTGCCGTGTGAGCCAGTTGAAGCTTCACCCTCAGTGAACATGGGATGACCCATTGGCTGCTGGGTCATGGATCGCGGTGGGACGAATGAGCTGGCCATGGGTGGGTGGGTGATGGATGGTGGTGCGTTGGGTGGCTGGGTCATGGGCCAGGTACTCGGGGGCATCATTGGACCTGGAGGAATCCAGTTGGGGGTAGGAGGCCGTGGTTGTTGCGCAGGAAACAATGCACTCATAAAAGTCCCCATCAGTTGCATTACCATTTGAGTGTTGGCCTGCTGCTGTTCTTGCATTGCCTTGAACCGACGGTCTTCAGCTTCCTGTTGCATTTTGACGAGATTTTCCATGTTAGCACTCTCCTGCTGATACATCTCTTCCCGCTGCCTCTGTAGTTCAGCCATATATCGTTGTATCCCACCATCACCCTGATCTGACTTTGCTTTTCTTTTTCGCGATTGGGCACCCGGAACAGCCCACTTTGAACTCCTCATTCCACGTCTTGCGCTCTGCTCAACCTCAGCAGACCTGCTGGAATTGGTGTCACTGGATGTAGAGGAGTTTGCAGTATCCCCTGTTAATGAAGACAAAATGTTTCAGTACACTATAACATGTGAGTACTAGAGTAATCAACTAATGTAATGCTATACAGTAACCTATTCATCTCTGTCCATACCACATAGTCTACAGCCTAAATAGACACACTCCCCTCCCTTATCACTGGACTGAATAGAAGGGCAATTACAATGTTTGAAATGCATTTAAAATGTTTTTTTTTTTTTCTGATCACCTTATACATTGTGAGACTCTACAACTACAACACTGGGCACTTTATTGTAGGCCTATATTTTTTAATAGCCTACTGTGCCTTCTAGTTTTATCTTTTCTTATGATTCTAGACATTGTCTATTAACACACACACACACACACACACACACACACACACACACACACACACACACACACACACACACACACACACACACACACACACACACACACACACACACACACACACACACACACACACACACACACACACACACGAAGAAAAAAATATTACCTTTATCTGACTCCATAACATGCTCGGTAGTATCACCAGAGCCGGCGTCTTCCTCCTCTGCCGGCTCGTAGGACTCCACCACATTGCTGGGGCTGCTAGTGGGTTTTGTTCCCAAAAAAGAGTCCATGAAGTCATACCACGGGAATTTTTCTTTCTCATCACTGGTGCCACCGCTCTTCCTGAGTGCATCGCGCACTTTAATGTAATTTTGCCGTAATTTCTTTACTTTCAGCCGACACTGCTCCACTGTGCGCTCAATCCCCCTTTCTCTCATCTTATCGCTGAACAGCTTGAAGACCTCGCTGTTTCTGTGCGTCTCCATAAGCATCCGTGAAACCGTGTCGTCAGCCCATATCTCGAGAAGCGCCCTCACCTCCTCGTTCCCCCACGTTTGGCCTCGACTCATGGTGTTTTTTTAACTACGTTGTCAACACACATGCGTCTTCATCCCATGATGCACTGCTGTTTTGGTTTGCTTCCTGTATTTGGTCCTATTAAAAGTCCGATTACGTTCTCACCTGAAGCGAACCGGACCATGGTTCACTTCGAACCGGACTGAGTCCTGACTTTTTTGGGGGACCATGGTCCGCTTGTTTGGTCCGACAAAAGTCCGGACCGTGGTCCGGGGGAGTGTTCACACCTGAAATTTTGGTTCGGACCAAACTGAAAAGTCCTAAAGACCGGACCAAACGAGGCTAGTGTGAAAGCGACCTTAGGGGGCTTTCACACCTACCTCGTTTGGTCCGGACTTTCGGACTTTCCAGACAGTTCGGATCAAATTGACAGGTGTGAAAGCTCCCCCGGACCACGGTCCGGACTAAAGACCGAGTCTTTGGTCCAGCCTCAGGAGGCGGTCTCGGTCTGGACTATCCTGGACCAAGTTCCGCTGCTGCGTAGTGTGAAAGCATTTTTTTGGAAGGTTCGAACTATCAGACCAAATAGGAAATAACGTCAGATGCGCTCGTGCCGAAAAAAGTAAATAAACAGAAAAAAAGGAAAGAGGAGCCGCGGCAACCGGCGGCAACACTTGGGGAGAGGAGGAGATCATATTATATCCAGATTTGGTCAGAGGGATGGGTGTGTCAGTGTAGGCTACACTTGTAAACGTTTACACGGAATTAAACAGTAGAGTGTTTAATATAAATCCCCAAACGATACATGCAAGCCTATTTTTTTATATAATGATCCGAATATATATTTTTCCGCCGAAAAAAGTCTGAAAAAGACGGATCAGCGGGTGACACCAAACGTCTGCCCCAGCAAGTCAGAGCTTTTATTTCTTTCACACTCACACACAAGTGACCTGGAGAGATGCAGCCGCATCTGACAGGAGGATCGCGCGTGTGTGCGCATAGCGTGTGTGTGTGTGTGTGTGTGTGTGTTCCCCTCCACTACACAAAACAGCTGATCGCTGCCACTCTGATCAATGAGAGCATTTTGCCGCGGCACAATCCTCTTTTTTTCTCTCCTTTAATCAGCTCTAAACTCACTCTTCTGCACCGCGATTAAAACCACAGCGTGCTTTCCAGCAGTAGGCTATATTTTTTTCTTCTTTTTTTTTTACACATATTTTTATTTTATTTTTTTCAGAGCACTTTCTATGCGCTAACGTCAGACGCACGCTCATCCGTCAAGACGTCGGTAGATCCTTTAGTCCGCTGTCATAATAGCAGTGTGAAAGCGAACTTTACTGGACTATATGGAAACAATGTAACAAAAAAAAAAAATTAAGTCCGGACCTTCGTCCGGACTATTAGGTGTGAAAGCGCCCTAAGGTAATGTGGAGCTGCCACCACAAACAGCTCAGACTGACTGCCCGTCTCTCTCTCTGTCGTCTCTCCTCCACTGCCTCTTTTCTTTCCAGCCACTGCCCCAGGTGCGTCTCCTCCCCACACAGGTGAACCACATCAGCCACTAATTGCCCCCCACCTCTCCTGGACGTTCCAACCCAACATCACTCCCTCACTACAATAACATCCTCATTAGCTGTGTTTCCATTACAGATTTTCGCAAAATAAAAGCAATATTTCTGAAACTTCGAAAAAGTGCAATTGCTATTTGCGGGTGTTTCCATTGAAAGGTGTTTTGCGAATGAGCCGCAATCTAATCTCGCCATATCCCATAATTCCTGCCCCCCG
Source organism: Trachurus trachurus (assembly GCF_905171665.1). Taxonomy (NCBI): domain Eukaryota; kingdom Metazoa; phylum Chordata; class Actinopteri; order Carangiformes; family Carangidae; genus Trachurus; species Trachurus trachurus. The sequence continues at coordinate 33,015,751 of NC_139903.1, forward strand.
CGAGACTTCACTTTGAGGAAGATGGACGTAAGCGTCTTGCGTTCCTATGGTGACAGCACAGCGATCTCAGCTGCTACAGCTGTTGCTGTTATTGTTTTTAACAAAGACGAAGGCAGCGCTTGATTGCTGAAAGGCAAAGCCCGTGTGGCGCTGGCAGCGGCCACAAATAAGAGACACCAGCGTTGATGAGGCGCTGACAATATAGGTGGTTGTGTCCACACACCCGTACTGGTTTATGTGACTAAAGGGGACATTTCAGCGCAGGAGGGAGTGGAGCGTGGATGCGAGCCAGTCTCCTTCAACCATGCACGGAAAAGGGGAATGATAGGAAAGGTTTTTTCTAATTTATTGAGAAACAATGCCCAGGTCAGCAGTGCATGACAAAAAACATTTGGTTAATTTGTCCCCTCAAGTTACATAAACCAACACAGCGTGGACACACACACACACACAACTCCGCTGACGCCGGTGACGTGTAGAAAAAAGTGTTTCCATTACACTTTTGTGATACACGTTTGTATCGATACATCTCAAAAACCACCTCATGAGAGCGTAAAAACTTTTTAGAGATATTTGAGAGTGTTTTAATGTAGGTGTTCCATTACCAGTTTTTCATTTCAATATTTAGGTTTTGCGCATTTCAAGGGATAATGGAAACGCACCTAGTGACTCCCTTTGTCTTTGTCGGATGGTCTGCGTTTATCCCCTGCGTTTCATGCTCCCCGTGTTCCTGTAATTCCTTGCAAGTTAAAATAAATCCTTTTGTCACCAAACCTTGTACCTGGCTGTCTGCATTTGGGTCCTTCCCCCCCACAAACCTGACAGAAACTAGGTGGAATAGCACCCTGTTCATGTCAGAGTGCCTCTCTGATCAGTGAGAAGCTGTGGGTGCAGCTCTGGCTTCACTTCATACTGACTTGATGCCTCTGAATTGTCAGGAAAATGAAATAATTCATGAAACAGCAAAGGTGTTGTAGGCCCAGTCACCAGGCCATGGTGGATTGGTATGAGGGGAACCGAGTGTCAGTGCAAAGACTATTCCACTGGTGAAGATGCTGCACCACACAATTCAGTGACCCTGCCAAACATTTGGCTGACAACGTCATCCGTCGCCTCTAGGAACACTTAGAATCAGCCAGTGCGATGACACTGGCAACATTGCGGCTTTATATAACAACATTGCGGCTGTGGCTCAGGTGGTAGAGCGGGTCGTTCACTAACCGGAAGGTCAGCGGTTCAATTCCCGGCTCCCCCTGTCTGCATGTCGAAGTGTCCTTGGGCAAGACACTGAACCCACACCTGCCCTGTGTGAATGTGTGTGAATGATTATCTTCCAAAGCCTGTCTGCGAGCAGTGCTGTATGAATGTGTGTGAAAGGGTGAATGCGACCATTACATTGTAAAGCGCTTTGAGTGGTCCGAGGGACGAGAAAAGCGCTATATAAGTGCAAGTCCATTTACCATTTACCATTGCTGGACCCCAGGTTCAAGGATGAAAATTAGCTATTTGCTAACTCCGGTACATTTACATTAGGCTTTTTCCTTTCTTTTCCTTAAAAAGATAAAGAGCTGATGTTATTAATGTACATTGTCCTTTTTAAATAAATAAATTAAAGGACCAGGTCTCAGTTATCAACCAAGCATCTAAATTCTGTCGTAGGAATGAAACTCAGAATGTGTACAAAAGAATCCGTAATTATCAAACGTGCGGACACCGTCGTATGTCTGCTAAATTACTAACTGAAAATTTGAATAAATAAGGAAACAGTTTGAGATTGCTGAACACTGTGACTCCTTTAATGGGTTCTATTTGTAGTTTCACTGTTCTACCACTAGACTTTGTGTGTAAGCATGGTCAGAAAAAAGCACTTTATAACAGATGCACTTTAATGAATCTTAACAGCGCTATGCGACACCTTTGTCGATTACATGCACTTAATTTTACTACTACTCCTTGCTCTTTCCTACTGAAGCTACGGTATGTTATTGTATATATTGTGATATGGTATTACTCTGTTTTAACTGTGTTTTTAACGGCATTCTTAAAACTGCTGTATGTTTTTAATGAAACTTTGTATCTTTACGGTGAGCCAAAGGCAAATTTCCACCATGGTGGATAATAAAGATTTATTGTATTGTATTGTCCTTGTATAATTGTTGTTGTTGTGTGAACGGTGGGACTACGGATGGAAATGAGCCTAGAGCTAAATCTGGTGTATTTACATTTTGGATGTTCATGAATACGCCGAGTCCCGTTACAAATAAACAAATAAATGAAATGAAAATGAGTTGTGCTTGAATTTACACACGCACCAGGGACTTCAGCATCAACACCAAGCTCAGCTAAGTGTTCATATGATGTGATCTATGTTGCTTCAATACCGTTCTGTATTCTTTTGTAGGTGGTAGTAACCTGTGGCAGCTACTGGACAGCAGTGGGAGTCAAAGCAGAGGCCATAGTGGAAGTACAGGGGACAGCTCTCCATTCCGACACACCTCGGCCCAATCCCAAACTAGCCTAGTCCCTACTCACTACCACTTCACTAACGAGTGTCACTCCAAATGAAGTTCCACTCCCAGCTGGGGAGGGCACTCCTGATTAAGGAGGAGGGTATAAAAGTGAAGCCGAACAAGTGGGACGCCCTCGCTACCTTACCGGAAACAGGAAGGAACCGTTGTCAAGGAGATGGACAGACGCGTTGCGTGTGCTGCAGCTGTCGTGGCATTTCACCGTTTAAGAGGAGCGAGGATGGCGTCTCGCAAGAGACAAAGGCGTCTACGTGTCGCTGCATTGTTTTATGAACAAGAGGTAACTAGCATACTGAATTGCAATTGCTGCAATATATTAACACAGCTCAGGTAATATAATTGACATATTTTGCTATGAGGCTATACATGAAGTGATACTAGACCAATAAAACACAGATGCATCTAAATAAAAAAGAAGACGAATATCATGGCAAAGTTAATTATAACAACTTCATTTAATAAAAAATGTGAAACTTTAATTCTAATTGCATTTAATAGTTATGAAGTAGAGGGTAGGCTATATTATACAATTTTCTATTTTTCTATACACAGAAAATACTGAACTCTCACCATTTTCTCGACATGCAACTGTATGAATATAACCTGGTTATTGTTGGCAGTGCTATTAACACTCATTCATTATCAATACAGAAAGCAATATGCCGAAATAAATCAAACATTAAATATACTATAGGAAGCAGTTATTTATTTATTTTGCAAGTGATGTATTAATTCAAATTGACACTGGTGTATGTTAGCTGTTGTGATTTGGGACTTGATGAGATGAAGTTATGAAAATATTTGTCCTGTATTTTCCTAGGGACGTGGGATGTACATGCAGCTGAACCCGAACATTCCAATTCTGAGGGTGTATAATGATCCAGAGAGCTGCCTCAAAAGAGATCTCCGGCTCACTCGAGAGTCGGTGAACCTTTTTTATTGAGGATCATCCAGAGTCCCAGGGACCATGGCTGGGGCCAAGAGTTAGAGGTCCTCATGTTTTTATACTGCTTGGCACATGGCCTTTCCCTTTCAGTGGTGTGCCGTGCCTTTGGGGTTCCCAGGTCCACTGTGCACCGGATAATTCACAGGATAGCTGCAGAAATAAAAGCCAAACTGGGTACACTAATCTCACTGCCATCTCAAGACATGCTAGCAGACATCGGTATGGGTTTCTGCCAGCTTGCCCGAAGTCCAGTTTTCACCCGTGCTGCTGGTGCAATCGATGGCTGTCACATAAGAATTAAACCACCAGGTAACCAACATCGTGCTGATTACATCAACTACAAGTTATTCCCATCAATACATCTGCAGGCCATCTGTGATGCAACTGGCAGGTTTCTGGACATTTTTGTGGGGTACCTGGGGTCTGTGCATGATGCCAGGGTCCTGAGAAATAGCCCAATCTTCAGCAAGGCACTCTACCCACCAGCAGGCTTTTACCTCCTGGCAGATGGTGGCTATCCATGTTTGGAAAAACCTATCTCTCTCATCACACCATACAAGCTGCCTCTTCGGGGTCGGATGCAGGAGCGCTTCAACACCCATCATTCAAAGGCACGTTCAGTAGTTGAACGTGCCTTTGGCATGATGAAAGCGCGATGGAGGGCCACGCTTTTTAAGGCACTGGAGGTCAGTCCAGCCTTTGCACCAGATATTGTTGCCTGCTGTGGCTTCCTGCATAATCTGTGCCTGAAGACTGATGACATCCTGGACATGGAGGACATTGAACCTGCTGAAGACCACCCAGTTCCCGCGCATGTTGCACCTAACAGAGCTGAGACATCTGGACATCACATCAGGGAAAGGTTAGCTGCCCAGCTGTCTGCACCTGCCATCCTTCCACAGCACCTGCAGGAGCATGATTATTTTTGAACGAGGTCAACCTCCATTGTGGAGCGCTTTGTTTTGTTTTGTGAAACAGTTTGTGTTGCATTTTTATTGTATAAAAGTGCTATATAAAGCAAGTCTGATTTGATGTAACCTTTTTTTTATTTAAGGAGGACAGTGCACATCAATGAACATAATAAATCAGTGTGATTCATTGTACTGATCCAATCACATGCACATCTAGAATGTGTCACTTTCCTTTTTTGCATTGTCCCTGACAAATAAACCAGTCTATCAAACAAGAACCCAGCACAAATATTTTTATTTTTGCTCTGAATGACTTTACTGGACAAAACCATACATTCCTAGAAAAAAACAAAGCAGAAAAGTGTGTACTGTTAATTAATAACTTAAATAAAATTAATTCCAGCATATGTCATTTTGATTTAACTAAAAAAAACAACCTACATTTTATCCACCATTTTCTCAAATGCCGAAACTAAACGCTCAGTTTGTTGGTTGAAGTCCTCCTGTCTCTTGTCCTCTTTTTCTGACTCCTTTTCTAGAAATCTTCTCCTCACGTCTCCTCCTTTTCTGTCCCAGGTGAGTTGTTGGTTGAAGTCCTCCTGTCTCTTGTCCTCTTTTGGTGGCAGCCACTGCCCCAGGTGCATCTCCTCCCCACACAGGTGAACCACATCAGCCCCTCCCCCCCCCCCCCCCCCCCCCCCCCCCCGCCACCCCGGAAGTTCCAACCCAACATCACTCCCTCACTACAATCATTTCTCTTAGTTCTCAATTAGATTTACAGGTCCGCACTTTTGGAATTCATTACCTTAGAAACTGCACAAGCATAAATTCATTTAAGAAACAAATAATTCACTTTCTATTGGCCCAATTGAGCAATGCATAATCCACTTTAAATCGCCTCACAATATTGATTTTCTCTCCCTCTCTCTTTTCTAATTGTTTTATGTTGTTCTTCACATTACTGTAAATTGATGAGAAGGGAGTAGATTTTGAGCTAAACGGGTATGAATTTAATTATATCAACAGAAAGAACAAAAGCGGAGGAGGAGTGGCAATATATGTTAACTCTTTCGCGACCATTGACGAGTAAACTCGTCAAAACCGTTTTTTTTTTTTTTACAGATTACGATAATAGACACAGAGATACCCTGTGTGTGAATATGGTAGTCCTCTGATATGTAAAACTGTTTTAAACTACAATCAAAACATAATGTTTTTTATAAACTGTGTGATCTTGGTTTTGTTTGAGTAATCGTTCTCCTTGAATGCTGCTCTGGGGACAGCGTGCAGCGCTGTGCAGCTGTCGGCTACAGTGTTGCCACTTTCTCGCTGAATCTGGCGACTTTCCAAACCCTCTTTTGACAAAAGCGACCGACGACAAATCTGGCGACTTTCTCCGGTGCTGTTACAAACGTTTCTGGTTTGGAGACTCGGATCTGAAAGCCGGTTATCACTGCTGTTTTCACGGTGCAGCGGAGCGGGCGCTGAGCAGCGGGGGCTGTGACCGGCCGCCCCCGACCCAGAGCACCCAGCGCCGGCCAGTCACACAGCAGTGTCACGGAGCTGCTGCGGCTGCAGCCAGAGACCCACACCGCTGCACCGCTGCTCTCCACGCTGCCACCCCCCCCAGATTTACCTACAAATATATTTATTTAGCCGTAGAAATGATTTGGGAGACGCCACACTGCAGATTACCGGTAAAATGAGCAGATTGCCACCTGACACAAAAGTGCGTTTTTCTCTGAAACTAGAGCGGGAGCTCCGTTTTTGGAGAAACCCAGCTTTCTTCTCCTTCGTAGTCACGAACGAAACGGCGGAAAAACTCGCCGTTTTTTCGAGGAGCACGTTGTAAAGTCACTCTTCAACCACGTGAAGACCGTTTGTTTCTAGGTGATGTACAGAGTTCGGTTCGACGTGAGAAAAAGGTAAACAAATAGCCAAAAACATGTGGTCCTGAGCGGATGTGCCGAGGAATTAGTGTGGTCGCGAAAGAGTTAATAGTCTGGAATATAAAATACATTTTTAAAAATGACGGTAGCTGTTGATGATTTGACTGAGTGTATTACAGTAGAAATTTGTTGTGAAAAAATGAAAAATATAACGGTGAGCTGTGTCCTAGATCAAGTATCGAAGTTTTTTTTTTTTTTTGGATGGAAAGTATGTTCATAAAATCAACACAGAAGGTCATGTATATTTGTGGTGATTTTAACATAGACCTCTTAAATCATAAGAAACATAAAATGACATTAGAGTTCATTAACTCATTGTTCAGTATGGGATTGTATCCAACTATTACCAGACCAAGCAGGATCACTTCTCACTGTGCCACTTTAATAGATAATATATTTACTAACATCCTGTAAAATAAAACAGAGAGCGGACTACTATTAACAGACATCAGTGACCACTTGCTTATTTTTAATGTATATTATTGTAATTATAGCAAGAAAAAAAAAAAATACAAACTGTCCCATAAAGAAATGCAGTAATGTACATAAACATACAAATAGTCCGTGGGTCACCAAGGGGCTACAAAATGCCTGCAAAAAGAAGAATACATTATACAGACAATTCTTAAAGCATCGAACTATTGAGGCAGAGGAAAAATATAAAAATAAATTAACTAATGTTATGAGGATATGTAAGAAAGACTATTATAATAAATTAGTGGAGAAAAATAAAAAAAAACAATATAAAAGGTATATGGACTGTACCAAATGGCATTGTGAGAAATGGATCCAAAACTACAAATTACCCGGAGTACTTTACTGAAAATGACAAGACCATAAATAATATGGAGGATGTGGTGAATGGTTTTAACCTGCATTTCTAATAAATCGGATATGTGTGATGCTTTTAATCACCATTTCATAGCCTCTAGTCATTTGTTTGATAACAACATTGTCCCAGCTCCTCCTGACCCAGTATTCGTGACTGCATCCAACCCACTAGCAGTCTTTACAATGAGACCGGTAAGCCATGCTGAGGTAATGAAAGCAATCATTCACCTTGATTGCAAGAAATCCAAAGGTGAAGATGACCTTGATCCATATCTTCTGCACTTGAGTGCCCCCTTAATTGCCGCACCGCTTACACACATCTTTAATATGACATTTTCATCTGGTAAAATCCCTGCTGTGTGGAAGGCTGCACAGGTTGTTCCATTATTCAAGGGTGGTATTGCTAATAATTTAGATAACTATCGACCAATCTCAAAGCTCTGCTGTTTAGCCAAAATTTTAGAATCCCTTGTAAACTCCCAACTGCGAGCCTTTTTGGACTCAAACAACATCCTTCAACCAGAACAGTCAGGTTTCAGACCAGGTCACAGCACTACCACAGCTACAGCACTTGTTATTAATGACATCATTAATGGGTTAGACTCTCACCAGCATTGCACAGCTCTTTTCATTGATTTGTCAAAAGCTTTTGACACTGTAGACCATAACATCCTGTTACACAAGCTCTCGTCCATCGGCCTTGATAGCCTTTCTCTCAACTGGTTCTCCAATTATCTCACTGGGAGAACGCAAGCAGTTGCTGTAGATGGATTTAGATCCAGCTCGCTCTCATTGCAAAAAGGTGTTCCGCAAGGGTCCATTCTTGGTCCCCTTCTATTCTCTCTTTATGTCAATAATATTGTTACCCCATCCCCAGCCTGCAATGTCCATTATTACGCAGACGATACTATCTTATATAGCATTGCCCCTACTCTCACCTCAGCTGTTGTTAATTTACAATCTACCTTCAACCATTTCCAGTCGTCTCTGGTAGCTTATAAACTTGTACTGAACTCCAGCAAAACTAAATGTATGTTGTTCACAAGGTCCCATGAAAGCATCTCCCCTCTCAGTATTCACACATTAGATGGTCAGCTTATTGAAACGGTCAACGCTTACAAATACTTAGGCATCTGGCTGGACTCCAGGCTTTCCTTTCGTAACCATGTGGACCACCTTATCAACAAACTTAGGTCCAGAATTGGTTTTCTATACAGAAACAAGTCTTGCTTCTCATCACAGAGCAAGAAGATTATTGTTCATGCCTCTGTAATGTCTGTTCTTGATTTCAATGATGTGATATATATGCATGCCTCAGCCTCAGCACTGAAACCCCTAGACTCTATCTTTCATAGTGCCCTACGCTTTATCACCGGGGACCCATATTTAACACACCACTGCACTTTATATAGCAAGGTGGGCTGGCCATCACTCACCACCCACAGAGAACAGCACTGTCTACTATTCATCTACAAAGCTCTACTCGGAATGCTTCCCCCGTATTTAACTTCACTTTTGCATTCTCGCTCTACAGGTCTCCCTACCCGCTCCCAGTCCCACATCAGACTCCATCTCCCTTACACAAACTCAGAGCTAGGAAAAACTGCCTTCTCCTTCTATGCCCCACACCGATGGAACAAATTACAAAACTCACTGAAAATCGATAGACTTATCTCACTTGAGGCTTTCAAAAACCTACTTCTCACCGCAGTTTTGGGGGCTCAGACGTGCACTTGCTTTAGTTAGTAATTTTACTACTCCTGTTTTCATAACTGTATTTTATTGTATTGTATTGATGTTTGATGTTTCATTTTCTGTGAACTCTGTATGCTACAGGGCATCCTTGAAAAAGAGAGCTTGCTCTCAATGGATCTACCCTGTTAAAATAAAGGTAAATAAATAAATAAAAAACAATTTTTTGTAAATGTGGGACCAGATTTAGCAGCAAATATAAAGAAACCGCAGACAACACAATGTGGGGACATAGAAGAAATGGGGTACAGAAATCCAAGTACCATTTTTTTAAGTGCAGTTGATAAAACTATAGAAATTATGGAAATTGTAAGAAAATGTAAAAACAAAACCTCTGCAGACTGGAATGATATAGACATATCAACAGTAAAAACAGTTATTGAAGGAATTGTGAAACCACTCACCCACATCTGCAATTTATCTTTTCAATCAGGTACATTTCCAGACAAAATGAAAATTGCAAAAGTGATTCCACTGTTTAAAACCGGAGATAGACACCATTTCACAAACTACAGGCCTGTTTCTTTACTCCCCCAATTCTCCAAAATACTTGAAAAACTTTTTTCAGATAGACTGGACAAATTCATTGAAAAACACAACCTCCTTATATTATTATTATTATTTTTTTTTTTAAGTATATTTTTCGGCTTTTTGCCTTTATTTGATAGTGATGACAGTAGAGATAGACAGGAAAGGGGGAGGCAGAGAGAGGGGGAATGACACGCAGGAAAGGTCTGCCCGACGCGGGATTCGAACCGGGGAGGCCTGCGGCGAGGACTGTAGCCTCTACATGGGGCGGCCGCTCTACCCACTGCGCCACGCACCGCCCCACCTCCTTATATTATTATTATTACAGACAGTCAATATGGATACGGACAGATCAACATCACTGGCACTAATGGAACTAATAGAGGAAATCACAAACTGTATAGACAATTTAAAAAAAATAGCAATTGGAGTATTTGTGGACCTAAAAAAGCTTTTGATACCATTGATCACAACATATTTCTAAGTAAATTAGAAAAGTACGGTATTAGGGGAGTTGGGTGGAGCTGGCTGTCAAGTTATCTGAGAAACAGGCATCAGTTTGTACAGATAGGTGAACATTAATCTGAATTCAGGAACATTACATGCAGTTACAACAGTCAAGAGCATACTTACGCACTTTTAATTAATCAATTTAATTTTTTTAAATTGAGTGAACGGAAAATGTTAATTTAAGAAGGATAGGCAAAATAAGCTGATGCTTCAGCCTACACCTTTTCAGTCAAAGTAAATTGATTTGCTTGTGTTTTTGTTCTGATTTGTTTTGTTTTGTATTTAAACCTTTATATTTGTCTATTGTATTTGTTTTTATGAGACCGAAATAAACATACTAAACTAAAAACTTAAGTGCTGAGATTTGTGCAAAAATAACCGATTATAGCGTTTTCTTCGGTTCTGCAGTTGTATGATATTATATGATTTGAATAAAAATTATTTTCTTATCTTTTATGATGTTTTTAATAATCATACATATTAATAATAATAATTTACAAATCATTGCTCTTAAACACAATAGACACTTAGGGGCCGTGTCCACCAAACACGTTTTTAGCGCTGACAGCGCTCTCAGCGCTGCTTTCCCAGTGCTTAGCGCTCCCTTTCTCCCTCGTCAGAATGCCACTGTTGCTAGGTTACAAAATGAGTCCTCTGACAGTTCCGTGTTCCTCCCTTGTTTAATGTAAACACTACAACGAGTGTCAGAAATACACAACAGCATTAGCGGCAGCTTTTGACATGGACCCTGAGGTCGGCCTACCTTCAATACAAGTGGGTCATGATATAAACCGAGCCACGTCTCCGGTTGTGTTGCTGTCGGCAACGTATGTCCCGCCCCTTCTTGATTCTGATTGGTCAGTGCAGGGAGAAGTGACATTGACGCGACAAAAACCGCCAAGTGCGCTCAACTCAATAGGGTTTGAATGGAAAGTAGACGCCCAGAGCGCTAAAAACGCGTCTGGTGGACACGGCCCCTTAATTCATATCAATTTTGTTTTTTTGGGGGGGGGGTATTAAATGTGTTTGTTGTTGTGCGTGACATACAGCTGCCAATATGATTCAACAGCGATCTGTTGCACTACTCGAATCATATGTGATAATATTTATGGTGGCACGTGAGGGTGTGGTCTCTCTGATAATAACCCGATGAGCTGCATCCACTGCTGACGCTACTAAATATAGCCGAAAAAAACACATACAAAAAGTATGTGTCAAAGGGGTGCTCTCTGATGAGATTGTTTTGAACACCGGGGCCCCGCAGGGCTGCGTTTTGTCCCCTTTACTCTTTTCTGTGTATACTAATGAAATGACACTGGGCCTGCATAACAGCAAGTATAGGCTATTTAAATATCGGACCCGTCTGAAAACGAAGGGGGACGTGCTCCCACTGGAGAGAAGATTTGCCCAGTCGGCAGACTGTTTCAAGGGTCAACTGGAGACTTTTTTGTTTAAAAGGGCTTTTGGGTGTTAGATGCGGTGGGATGTGACTCACCTCTCATTTAACATTGTTTTTGCCTCGACCCCCTCGGGTCGATCAAGTGCCACTTGATGTTCTCATATGTTGTTATCTGTACTGTTACTATGTAATATGCACAGTACTTTCTATATTTTATTGCATATTGTGATGTGCTGTATGATGGTCTTATCTACGATGTGAAGCAAACTAAGTTCCATCAGTGGTGTGTGTCCAGCTCATTGCTAATTAACATAGGCAAAACAAAGGAGCTGATTCTAAATTATGCAGACCCGCCCCCTCTGATACTATGTGACCAGACTGTGGAAATTGTTAACTGTTTTAAAGGTGATAGCTACAAGTTTAATTCCTCCTGGCCAGTAGAACTCACACTGCCTGCTCTCGCTCCAACCTTCCGTTTTACTGGTTTCCAGTTACAGCAGTAGCTAAAGTTCTAATGCTGTTGCCACAGAGATCATTCCATGCCGACGTTGCCAACGTAACCAGATGTAAATATTTACATATTTCGGACCCGCCAAAATTTATTAAACAATTATTTATATACTATTTTTAAAAAATTCAATAAAATTAATACTTTTATTCTGCACCCCTCTAGACATTCTGTGGATGCATTATTTTTGAAAAATTAATCCTTTTGATGAAAAAGTTGTAGCTATAACCTTTAAGTACTTAGGAACACTCATAGATGACAAATTGAGTTTTACTGATAATACTGATTTCATTCACAAAAAGGCTAGTCAGAGAATGTTTTTAATCAGGAAATTGAGGGGGTTCGGGGTCAGGGTGGACATTCTGGAAAGGGTGTATGTCAGCCTGGTAGAAAGCATTTTTATTTTTAATATCACCGTCTGGTACGGGCACTTGACCCAAGTACACACAGCCTCTATAACACCGCTGTACAAAGGAAAGCCCTGTCAATAATTAGAGATGAGACTCACCCCCTACACAGTGAATTTGAACAACTTCCCTCAGGGCAGCGCTATAGAGTTCCTCTAGCAAAGAAAAAGATCTACAAGGGCTTCTTTATCCCCAATTCCATCTGCATAATAAACAAGACACAGTAAAGGGGATTTTATTTTATTTTTATTTTTACTATCTGTATGTGATGTGACCGCTGTTGACTTTGTTCCGTCTCATGTAAGCCTTGCTGGCAAGCGTTTGTGTTGTGTCTGTTTTGTCTATAAGTGAGACCAAAGATGAATTTCCTGCCTTGGCGGGACAATAAAGTTTTTCTAATTCTAATTCTAAATATAAATATAAACTAAATATAAGCTTTTTGTTTGTTTCTGTGTTTCATTCCTGCTGCAATAGCTCCACTTCACTACTTAAGTTCTTTTTACGTTTGGAGTCTGGCGCTCCCTCCCAGATTTTCATTTGAGCATTTCAACTTTCTTTCTCACTTCACCTTCTCTGCTCAGTGCCTGTGGGTGCTGTGTGCACACGGCCCTGCAGTCTCATGCCCTTTTACGGGCATTGATGGGGCGGTTACCTATGCTAATCCTATGTTAATTAGACTCACCTGGCACACGCCCTCAACTTACGAGGAGATGGCATAAGAACACAGCTGCCAACAATTCTGAGGCTTACGAATGCGTTGATGAATCTGACGTAGGGTTTTCTTAAGGAACCTCTTAAGAACAACTTAAGAAAGAATCTAAGAAGATATTGGTGAATGAGGCCCAAAGTTTTCATTGATGAAGAATGAAAGTCGGAGGTTGGAAGTGTCAGGATAAAAACAGGAAAACTGACATTCGTGTTCGTTTATTCCAAGAGAGGACAAACAACGACGTTCCGGGCAACTATTTATTAAATTGGATCATCAAAGGAATCAGATACAAGAAACTCTCCTGTTCAGGAAATCGCAGTCTGCAAGCAGTTAGCTGCAACCACCATCCCAAGAGAGCGAGAGTTCTCTGTCTTCTTCCTAAAACAAAGGCGTTACATTAATTTTAATAAATTCGCACTATGTGTGTGTAATTAATCCTTATTGGTCAGAAACAGGTGGGGAGTGGCTGTGGTTTAAACTTAGCCCTCCCTTCGTTGGTGCCCTCTGGCTGGCACATGTTGGTCCCATCTTTCCAGCACACGAACCTCCGGGCCTGAAACACAAGAAACCCTCCCTACACTGACATAACTCTCCATCCCAGGTGTCTGAGGGGTCCGGGCAGATAATACAGACCACACAATGCTTCATTCAGCGGGCCACAGGCCTCTCATCCTCTCCTCCCTTCGGCCTTGGAGATGTTTTGCTTTCACTGTGGCTCTGTGTGCCCTCAGTTTACCTCTGAATGATCAAACAGGTTACTGGTATTCATTGCATTATGAATTAAGCTGAACACAAATCTATATGGTTTGCTTTAAACTCAGGGGGTTAGTCAAAATATAAGACACGATAGGTTAGTTAAAACATGAGACTAAACTTTACTACTACTTAAAGTGAACGCATAAACAGGTACATAAAGGCAAATGTTTCACACCACGCAGGATTAACTTGTTTAATTGGGTAAAATGAGTAAGTGCTCAGTCTAATAAAACAATCATCAGTGAGATATGTTCAGTGTTGATCAGTACTGTCAAAGTGGAGAATATATGTTCAGTGTTAGTTCTGGTGATGAGGTAACTGTGTGCAGCTTTGCAGTCTCCAGTGTAGAGACACAGGGCCCTAGTTTGTTGGCGCAGCGCAGGTGGCGCAAGGTAGCGCAGCTGGTCTAATGCAAGTTTCGACCAGCGCAGCCGAGCGCAAAGTCAGATTGGGAGATTTGTAGATCGCGCTGCGCTGAGATAGGCGTGGCCGCGCAGCAGGGGGAGGCGTCACAGATTCAGCTTGGTGCAGTGCAAGTTTTGTGCGAAAATGTCTCGCCGAGGTTGCGCTGAAAGCTCGCCACCTCCAACCAGGTCTAGTCTCAGCGCAGGGCGAAGCGCAGCAGGTGCAGTGGAAGTTTGACTGACTGACCTGCAGTGCACGCACGTCACCAAGACCTCACAGGCAGATCTCCACAGTTCCAGACACATTTCAATGCAATAAATATCCACAATAACCACTATTTAATGCAACTAATGGAATCAACAGTGAATTTATATCTATATAGATTGTCCCGTCACATCTGACGTCAGATCAAAGCAGAGATCAAAGGCTGTCGGCGCGTAAAGGAAACTCCACCTGAATTAACACAGCAGGGACGAACTGGCACTGAAAAGCAGCTGTGGATGTCCCAAAAGCAGGACTGAGGGTGAATGACTGCATGTCGCTGCCGTGTTGAGATACCACTCTGCCCTTGTGATGATCGCTTTATTTATTTACTTATTAATTCATTAGCGCCAGCGACCAGATCAGGCAGCCGTAATGAAAAACAAAACACAAATCTTCATCTCTCTTAGTCCACCACAGCCTCGGTATCAGATAGTCAGTATATAGCCTACTACAGTACTCAGCATCTCTATCACAGAAAAAAAAGAGAAAAAAAGAGACGGACAGAGAGAGAGAGAGAGAGAGAGAGAGAGAGAGAGAGAGAGAGAGAGAGAGAGAGAGAGAGAGAGCGTCCTTTACGCTGATTTCATCCGTTACGCATGGTGTTTGTTTATGTTGTGATTACACCTCTCATCTTGCTTACAGGGTTTGAATAAATGTGAGTTTCTTTATTAGTTGTTGTTTCTTATATTGGGCAGGGGTTCTCAGTGTATCAGATCAAACCTGATTAAGGATATTTGTATTATTATTAGTAAACTCATTATTCGGCCACTCTGAGCTCGGACCTCCGGGGAAACAGCTGTTTCCTCCGGGGAGAGGTTCGGCCTCTGGCGTCGCTGTTTCCTCCGTCCATGTCCAAGTATAAAATGACAAACTTGCAGCGCGCATCGCCCTCCGCGCAGTTAAAGGTGAGGAGAGGAGCTCATTTGATTGGTGAAGATCTGACTCGGCTGTGTCAAACCCACTCCACGCCTTTCTCTCCTCCTCCTGTCTCCCTCCCGCCCTCTCTCCTCCCTCTTCGCCGTTTGCGCCGGTGGGAGGGACGAGGGGAGGGTTTACGCTGGTCTAAGTCTGACTGCGCGGCCCACCAATCTTGCGAAAAGGACCGGTCCACGCCCCGTTGGCGTGGCGAAGCTGCGCTGCACTTAGACTTCGCGCGGTCTACGAGACTAGGGCCCACAGGTTCAGCTTTATTTCATCAGTCAGTAAAACATTGGTGTTCTGTTTTATTTATTAATCAGTAAGGCACAATATCAACTTCGGTTAGTAAAAGGCAAACATTCAATGTTAAGACAATTTTCACCCTAACATAATACCATTTTTACTGTAGGACAGGCTAGAACACCGTTTGTTTACTGTGGTCACTTCCGTCCCTCCCACACACCGCGCTGATTCGCTTAGGGCACCGCCAATCAGAATCGCCATAGCTAGCACACAACCAATCAGAGTACCCGACAAATCTACTCTCCCGACGGCCAACGAGTCCCGACTGAGCCCGACAAGACCCGACGCTCCCCGACGGAGAGGAACACACCAAACAGACGAGCTCCCGACGCCGTCCGACGAGGACCGGCGCCCGACGGTCGGGCCGGTGTGTCCCTGGCTTAAAAGACACCAGTCTACCTGCCAGGCCCTTACTCGACCACTGGATCTTTGTTGTAGGTTTTGTCATAGCATGGCTATTAGCATAGAAGCTAAAACTATTTCAAATATTTGTTGCCAATAATGAAACTGTGTTGGTTACTGTTTTTACTTTGTATTTTATTTTAGGAAATGGAGTCACCATCCAAAATACCCAAAGGAGTTGATGAGGACAGCAACCAAGTCCGAAAGGACTTGGTAATTGCATCCGTGAGAATTAACTTTTTCTTCCAAACTACAAAAAGGAGTCGATGAGGACAGCAAGATTTTGTAAATATATTTTTAATTATTGTAAAATAGTTATGACATGATCTTAAAAAATATTTATAAGTAATGAAACAAACCAATTGAGTGTTATTCTTTTATTTTTTGTTCATCCCTCACATTAATATCGGAACGTAGCTTATCTCGTCATCAATCGGGGATCGTAATTGGTGGAACACTTCATCTTGTGTTGTGATGGAGCAGTGGCTCACAGGTGTCAAAAGGAAAACAGAAAATGGAGCGGCAAGTGAAACCTACACCAATAATCAAAACGAATTTACCAAAACAAAAAAAAGGTGTCGTAGAAAGTATTCAAGTGAGTACCTATATCGTTTAGATTCACAATTGTTGGACCAGAGGACAACCCTCAACCTGTCTGTGTGTTATGTTCCGAGGTGCTATCAAATGAGGCCCTGAAACCGTGGAAGCTGTGCCGCCATCAGGAAACTATAAACATGGACCATATTCATCCAAGCTTCAAGAATTTTTTGAGATCAAACCGAGAGAGTATCTGAGCCGAAGGAAATCAGTTGAATCAAACTGTGTCACTGGGAGTGAAAACAGAAAAGCAGTGGAGGCGTCATACAGAGTTGCAAAAGTGATAGCAAAAAATGGGAAGCCACACACCACTGGAGAAGATTACATTTTTCCTGCTGCCAAAGAGATGGTTGGTGTGGTGATTGAAAGTGAGTCCACAGAGGAACGCCGTGGCTGGGCTGACGGCAAGAAACTTGATACAACGTGCACAAAGTGATAAGTAAAGGAACGCGAGCTGAGTCGAACGTGTTAAGTGTGTGAGCTGTCCTGGTTGACCGCCTGAGTCTGTTCCCCCCCGCGGCACTCACCGAGGGAGAATCCAGTACCACCGCAGGGCCGGCGGCCAGGTGCCCCTTCCCCCATCCTAAGGCCCTGGACTTGAGTAGCCACCCTCCCCTTTTTATTCAAAGACTGGACTGTTTTAATGGCATTTTAAAACGGTTGTTTTACCGCGATTTTTAAACAGACATTTTAATTAAAAGTAAAACAACTTTCAACTCTATGTAATTTTCCTGTGCCTTTTTCAACAAGTGGAAAATTGCTGGTATAACAGGACCTCACATTATTTTGTGACATTTCAAAATTTTCAATTTTGCTTAGATTTTTAATTATTCAGAACAAAACTGCTACTTTTTTTTTTGCAACTTTCGCTGTCTCCCATAATTTAATCGCAACATGCACAGCAATTTTTTCAAAATATGGTCGCAAAATCAGGCATTTTAGGCTGCAACAATCACACACAAAAAACAGCAAAATCCTGGAGGGACTGTTCTTTGTCAGACAACACAGTGAAACGGCGTATTGATGACATGGCCGAAGACGTGTTGAACCAGCTAGTGACGGAATACGTGAAAGCAGCTGTTATGCTCTCCAGATTGACAAGTCCACAGACATCGCAAGCTTTTCAAATTTGCTTGCTTATGTGAGATATCAACATGAAGGAGAAATACATTAAGATTTTCGGTTTTGCAAACCTGTACCTTCACAGTGCACAGTGGAGAAAATATTTTAAACTTTGAATGAATTTATGGTTTCAAATGAAATAGACGGGACGAAGTGTGTAGGACTCGGGCCATGGTGGGAAAACTCTCCAGTAAAGGACGTGGCACCGCTCGTTACTCAGTTCAGGCATATGGTCAGTTTTGGTCACAAGTATGGCCAACCTGTACAATTTGTATGCATAATTGTCAAGATTAAAGATTGTATATCTAAGGAAATAGATAAAACAACAATAAAAAAAATCATATTGTAATATTTTAGCCAATATTGGATACAAAATACCACTTTTTTTACAGACGTTTTTGACATAGAATGTCATAGAAAATGTGTTTATTCACACTTAACAATAACAGAAAATCTTGACATGTAATAGAAACATTATATTTATATGCCGGCCTTCATGCATATTTCTTGGCTGAGTCAGTGTGCAAACACAAGGAGTAACACCAGTACATCTGTGTCTCTGCAATGGACAATTAGTCTCTGATACGTTGGTTGTTGCATCAGCTGCATGTAAAAGTATCTTTTAATTAATGTATCAGCATACTCCTCATCTTTGTATTTAATACGTTCACTTGCTCTTAGTCTAATGCACTTAGTCCATCTTCAGTTCCATTTCGTAGATTTTTATCTTTACTTTTTCCATAGTCATTTCGACAAATTAAGCATTTTTCCCAATTTATCTGTCTTTAAAAAAATAAGTGAAGTGAGCTCCTGTGACATCTCAGCTCCTTACTACAGAGCTGACAGTGCATATCTAATATTTGCCCCACTATCACCACCAATCTGTCGGTCTGCAGGGTCAGGTCTTGCATCAGGCACATCATCTTCACTGCAGATGTATTCCTCATTATGACTCTCACAAAAGTTGTTCACAGTCACACCTCTTCAACAGGCATCTCCACCTTCCTTTGAAGCGCCTAAGCACTCTCCACAGTCATTCTGGCTTGACTTCAGCGGTGGCTGAAAGCCGTTATCCTTCTGCCCTTATAGGGTTTCATTAACCATGGCAGCAGTGGATACGCAGAGTCTCCCAGTATGACAAGAGGTACATCCACATCTTGGATCGTTTCCTTCCAACCTGGCAAAAGTGTTCTGTTCTGTCCTCACCAAAGCAGAGTTGGAAAACTCATAAGATAAGATAAGATTACACTTTATTGTCAGATCACTCTGAAATTTGTCTTGCGTCCCATGACGTCCAAGGTTTCACACAAATAACAAAATACCACAAACATACATTTACAAAAAAGCATAAATGTTACCCTCAAAAGTCTCATTTAAATTTTTAATTTAAAAAAACACAAACTACCTCCTAACTCCATTCACAACATAAATCCAACATTACAATGTGTCTTTGGTGCAACACCCAGTGCTCAGTCTGTACATGAACCCGAGGGTCGACTTAGAGCCCAAACTCTGATTTAACAATTTGACAGACTGAGGGACAAAAGAGTTCCTCAGCCTGTTCAGTCCAGCTTGTGGAACTCTAAACCTTCTGTTTGATGGCAGAAGCCTGATATTCCTCGAATAACATGTGAGAGGGGTCAGATGAGATATTACTTGCAAGAGACAACATTCTTTTAGTGTATGCTGCTTGAAAATGTAACTCCAAAGTTTGACCCACAATCTTTGAACAGATATGTAGCAGTCTGGTTAGTTTGGGCATCATGAACTCTCCCAGGCCAACCGATATTGACATCCTCTGGCACGGTTCTGGTTCCCAAACGCAACTTTGAACCGGTAGGCGCGTTCAGACTGAAAAAATAATTGGTTCGGAACCTGAAAAGTCGGTTCGCAGTGGAACCTAAAAATAGTTGGTTTTTCCTTGCAAATCGTGACATCATCAGTGGCTGTGTCACTTAAGACGAGCAGGAAAGAAAGCAGAGAAGACAATGGAGAAGAAAAATGTTCAGTGGTCTGCAGAAGAAACCAAGTGTGGGCATCACCTGAATTCCATTCAGGAGACACCTCCATCGGCCTGCTGAAATGGGGATGTGGCTACCGTCTATTGCTCCAACACACTGAGGTGCCCCCCGCTTGTTGTCCAAAAATGTAAACCATCTCCATCATCTTTGTGGCATCAGGGGTCTTGATGTGGTCAGGAAGCAGCACCTTAATGACAGCATAGCAGAAGTCCTGCACACAACAGCATACAGTTGAAACACCAACACCAAAAAGGTGACTCACACTCCTGTACTCGTTGGTGGTGGCCAGTCTCCACAGGGCGATGGCCATCCGATTATTGACGGGCATGGGCAGACGCTAGTTGGTGGTCTTCCTTTGCAGGACGGGGCTTAGACGACGGCAGATGTAGTTGAAAGACACCCTAAAGTTCCTAATGAACATGTCGTCAGAGGTGGCAAAAGTACTCATATTCTGTACTTAAGTACAGTGTTGTGTAAGTTACTGAAAAAATAGTAGGCCTAACTAGTTACAGTTACTAGTTATGTCATTAAAAAAGTAACTCTGTTAGTAACTTAGTTACTTAAACCAAAAAGTAATGCGTTACTGAGAAATTAACTTTTTTGTTACTTTAAAACATTTGTTTTTTTTCCAATGCTCCCATTAAATAAAGGTTGAATTCCCCTCTAACCCTCATTTCAGTTCTCGCTGTGACTCTTGAGCTTTGTCCCAGTTGAGGGGCTGCAGCCTGAACTGGGACACAGCTTCAGTCTCGGTGCTGCGTTAGCTCGCCGTCATGCCCTGACCTGATGATGTGTGGCCAAAACCTGACACCTTGCGTTTCATTTAACCAAACTGTAGTAAAGCGCCACTTTACATTCTCAGTAACAGCAACGGCGTTGCAACGAGTGTATCAGCTAGATCAAACTCTCTTGATGTTGTTTTTATCACAGTCTCAGGGTTGGAGTCAAATGTGTCTGGCAATTCTCCAACTGAAAAACATGGAAATGAGCTCACCTCAATGAAGCTTTCCCAACGTTCTCTTGTGTAAACTCTGTTCTTTTTTGCTGTTGTTGTGTTCTCTCGACACCATTGTAAATAAGGTCTTTTCCTCAATGGTCCTCAAGAAAAAAAATAAAGGTTATAATAATTGCTTTAGGGGACAGCTAACACCTAGAGAAAATGCTTAGATAACTTCAAGCTGGTTAACAGAATACGAACATGAATGCTGAATACACAGTAGGGAGCAACTGATAAAAGGGCCTTTTTCAAAAAAACAGTTTGAGTATTGATCCGAAAGTGAGGGAAAGTCTGCATTTATTCTGTTTCAGAAAGGTAAGTAAACCCTCTTAAAAGTTAGTTCATTGAAGAATAATACTTACTTTGAAACGAAGGTCTTGTGAGTCAACATTCCACACACAAACAGGGGTCCGCCCGCTATTCAGACATCCCGCTATTCCGACATGTCACTATTTAGACATCCCGCTATTACGACATCCCTCTATCTAGACATGCCGGTAGTCCGACACTTTTTGATACCGCTATTCCGACACGTCTTTTTTTTTTATTTTTTTTTTTACAGCTGTGTAACGCCGCATTATGTAATAATGCCGCATTATGTAATAATGTAATAAATCTTCACGTCATTATGTAATAACGCCGCATTTTGTAATAATCTGCCGCATTTTGTAATAAAAATCTTGAACGCAATATGTAATAAACTTTGCCGCATTTTGTAATAAGTTGTTACATTTTGCATCACTTATTACATATTGCGGGTGTTACACTTTTTTATGAAAAAAATGTAATAATTTGGTGCATTATGTAATAAACCACCAAAATGGATGTCTTAATTAGAAAAAACATTAACAATAATACACGCTGCTCCTCCTCCCCGCTGAGCAGAGCGGTCTCCTCCGACAGCGGGTCCCACGCGGATGGTAACCGCTCCGCGTCTCTCCCTCTCTCCCACCGACAATAATACGCCCGGGTCATGTTCGTCTGTGGAGGGATGACATGGACCACGGTCCGACTGGAGCTCCAGGCCGGGTCCAGCTCTGCTCCAGCAGCGGCAGGGGCGGCTGGGATCACCGCCCCCCGGAGCCGCAGCTGGGGCGAGCTGGGGGGGGTCGAGCTGTGGGATTTCATCGGGCTGATGATGCTGGAAGTGATTTTGCCTCTGATTTTCACCAGATTTAACATTTTATCAAAATTTGCCCAGCTGATCCATTTACATTACTGAAAAATTATCATCATCTGCAAGCAGCAGCTGTAAAACGAGAACCAGTCCCAGAAGCTCCAGGCCCGGAGAACCAGAGAGGGGGCCCTGCCAGAGCGCTCCCCAAGAATGGTGCATCGCCGCCCGGGTAAAATACGTGAGGGAGAGGGCTGGATGATTTGACGCTTTTTTCAAAACTCCGATCTAAAATATCTGATTATACCACTTTCCCTTGGTTGATTGAGGTCCAGTAAAAAGTATGATGGTCTTTTAACTCTCCTCTAGCCATGTGTGTATTATGATGTCATGTTTTTTTTTATAATAATTTTTTTTATTTTACATACTCGCTCATTATTAATAATACTGCACAACTGAAAGGTGAGTTTGAGGGTCCTGTGTGCATGTGTAGGTGAGTGAGTGAGTGAGGTGGAGCAGAGGAAGAAGTGAGAGCTGTCTGATAAAGTTTGTGTTATGTTGTTGTATAGTTACGTTGGGTCGGACGCTACAATATCAATAAAAACATGTGCTTAACATAGACGTCGGACGCGAAATAGCCGCGGAGCGGAGCCAGTTTCCTTTAACAGATTGTGCCAGATGCGCCAGAGCGCGCACCTCTGTGCCAGGCTCGTGCTCTGCAGCGATTTGTTTATTCATCCTAACAGAGCGCGAGCGAGATTTAACACACACATTCACACAGGCGACACACACATACGGGCTACACATGATACACATACCCAAACACACACACACACCTGAGGGGCCGAGGCGCCTGCCGAGCGGCACGGAGAAAAGCGCATCTGGTGGCGTGCCCCTCAGGGAGCACCCAGGTTGAGCACCCCTGGTCAGTGGGATAGATAGTTAGATTTGACCGTCCTACTGGTTTTAGAAATTAATTCATATTTATGATTCATGCATGCTGGTATGCTTAAAGTTAGTGTTATTCTGATGGTCCTAATGTCTTTTTTTCCTTCTAATTAAGACATCCATTTTGGTGGTTTATTACATAATGCACCAAATTATTACATTTTTTTCATAAAAAAGTGTAACACCTGCAATATGTAATAAGTGATGTAAAATGTAACAACTTATTACAAAATGCGGCAAAGTTTATTACATATTGCGTTCAAGATTTTTATTACATTATTACATAATGCGGCGTTACAAGCTGCGATACCCAGGCCCGTCTCTCTCTCTCTTTTCTTTTCAGCATGCCTATCACTGGTTTGATGAGGGAGTGATGTTCTTAATCTCAACAACTCAACTATCAAGTCGCAAACAAAACTGACACATATGATAAACAAACAGAACTATGCTGCAGTTTGTTTGTCAAGTTAACCTGTCACCTTCAGCACCACGGACAGCGCCGCGGATGAGCCGCAGAGAAGCTGTGAGCGTCTGGGCTCTGGGCTTATGGCCTGGGGCCTCACTTATCAAAACTGGAAGTAAGCAGTGTAAAACTGCTGCTACTAAATGTTTTGCTTAGGCCTACGGTGAAAAGACACCTGACATATTTACACCTTTTTCAGATCTATCAAACTGTGCGTGCACAACTCTGCACCTCAACTTTGATAACTGGATCCAAGAATGGTGCGCAGTTGCGGGCGCATGACGTCTGTCCGACTACCCATTTCTCCGACCATACATTTCTTTATTTTTGCGTCCATTAGTCCGACCTCCCACTTCTCCGACTTAAGTAGCCCTAACCCTTAACCTTACCCTAAACCTAACCTTAACACTGTAGAATGGGTAGTCGGAGAAATGAGCCGTCGGACTTTTGGGCAGTCGGACTGATGTATGCTCCCCCGCAGTTGCACACGTGAACACACCTCCGTCCCCGGAATGCCTAGACACAACCATATATGGTCAGCACGTGCATATTAATTAGCCATGTGCGCTCTGTGGAGCGACAACAAAGTGACAACGAAGACAACGGGCGGAGGGGGGGGGGGGGGGGGGGGGGAAGCTAGATACATGGCATCGGGCAATAAATCAGGCAAAAACCTCCCAAATCTCAACAAAAGGGAGCAGAAAAAAGAATAATCTTATGTTATCTGCCCCTTTATTCCAGACAATCTTTTTTTCTTCTTATTTTACCTATGTTAAAACAATGTAAAGCAGCAGGATAAACTCAGGTGACAGAATAATAACAGTCTCAGTAGCTGCAGATCAGTGTGCGCTGCTGCCGGTGTGTTTTTAAACTTGGAGGGTATGTTTTTTCTTCTCTAATAGGCCTATGTATTTGTGTATGAGAAACAGTGTCTCAGATGAAAAAATAAAAATTAATCAGGACACGTCTGACTATAACGTAATCAATCAATGTCGGAAAAGCGGAATGTTTGAAAAATAGTTAAGTGCTGCTACTCCGACAATGAAAAAAAAAATGTCGGAATAGTGGGACGCTTAAAAAATAATGTTAATGCCGCTATTCCGACAATTAGAAGTCAATGTCGAAATAGCGGCATGTCGGAATAGCAGCATGTAACCACACAAACAAAAGCCATAAGACATCTTAACTTTTGCAAAAGCAAGCTCTTCATCAAAATCTATATAGTAAGCTTTTCTAAAATGATTTCAGACTCTGATGAATCTGAAACACTTGTCATATTCCTTTTGTAATGATTATATGTAATTCTATTATATCGGCCATTTTCAACAAACCTGCAGAAATAAATAATCTATGTGAGGGATCTCTATTACCTGCCTCGTGGATAACTCTTACTGCTCTTTTTTGTAGCAGAAACAGAGGAGCGATGTTACTTACATAAGTGTTGCCCCACACCTCCACGCAGTAATTAAGATATGGCAAAATAAATGTACAGTACAGAATTCTTAGTGTGTTAGTGTGTAATTCCACACTGCAGAAAAGAACACAAACTGTGTATGGTATGCTGTCTGCGGTAGATTGTGTTAGAAACACCCTGAGGGCAAAGAGAACTGAGGAGAAGTTCCAGGAGATGTAGCAACAAACAACGGAGATGATCAACAAGTTACAACATCATGCCTCTAACAACGCCCCACATTCACCGCCCACCAAAACGCTTCTCTGGCAATGCAACTCCATACTCACCCACAACCCCAGAAGAATGCTATAGAGCTGACTTCTTCAAAGTCCTGGATGTGGTGGACGGGGAGCATACGTCAGTCCGACTGCCCAAAAGTCCGACGGCTCATTTCTCCGACTACCCATTCTACAGTGTTATAGTCCATGAGCCAAGACCCCAAAATTGGCCTCCCGCAATCGAACGGGTGGGCAATTTCTAGTTTGTTTTTTTGACTTGGTAGACATCTCTAGTGAACAGTTTGGCATGATAACCATTGCAAACAGGTAGCTTAGTGGTGGTTATCATGTGTTGAATAGGTGGACCGGTAGAGTGGAAACTTGAAAACTGTGTATAGCGCTTGTTCGGTATTATGCTGTTTGTTGACCACTCAGTGCCTAAATCACTTCAAGGATGTTTTTCCCTTTTATCAAGACCCTACTGTAATAATAACAGACTCACCTCAGGAATATGTGAATGAAAATGTGATAAACATTAGAACATACACATGAAAGAGCCAACGTTTTTAGAGTGTTTTACTTTTCATGGAATAACAAGAACAAACAAATATTTTTTTACACAATTAAAATCAACTAAAGAGCTTGCTCCTTCTGTCACAAATAATGTGGAGCATACTGCCAGTACAATATTTCAAGTGTCCCTCTGTCAATGACCTACGCCTGGCCAACAGCCTAAAGTTCTACTGCCGCTTTGAAAGACAATAGGACAGACCTGATATCCCCCACACCTCCGACCACCAGCCATCGATCAGCAACAGCTCCTCCACACCTGGATCACCTACACAGCCCCACACCCAAGTGCCACCCTCCCCCACACCTCTCACACCTCTCTCCATCATAGAAATCAAATCCAATTGTAATGGTATGTGCTGTCACATTTCTGCCTCCTTAATTGACGTGAGTTGGTTGGCCTATGAGGTGGAGGAGTGAGGGCATATAGGGAGGCTCTAGCCCCCCTCTCTTCCTCTTGCTCCCTGGCACTGAGCTCCACCCACTTCCTGGTTGCAGCCTTCCGCTTTCATACAGGTAAGGAGCATGGCTGCAGTGCTGCTGCTCGTGTTTTGGCTCTCACTGGATGGTATTAATTTATTTTATTTGTGTTGTTAGCGGGTAGTTTTGGCCGCGGTTACTGTCCCCGTTCCAGTACGCAACTGTGACTGGAGGACTAAGGTGCGTACTCGCAGCATCTCTTGTGTTTTGAGTAATTAGTGGCATCAGCTGATTGGCAACCTGTTGATTTTCCCTGTAGCTTCCGGACGCTCCATCCGCAGACCTGAGACGCTCCATCCTCCACGGAGCAGTACATTCTCCCTCCTTGGTTGGTCACAAGGACGCCTGCAAAATATTCTACTACTGCTTGGACACATTAAGATAAGTAGCCTGGGATCACTGCTGCTTCGCCGGGCCTCGAGTCGAGCCGCGACTCAGTGAAGACTGTAAACTGATTGTCTGACTTTTTAATTGTTGTCGGCGGATTTCACCGCTGCTCAACGCTGCGCCTCGGCGCATTCTCTGCTCGCCACAGACTGTGACACCTGCCGCCTGCAGACGCTCCCTCTGCCCCGTCCTGCGCTACGGGCAGAGCGGCTGTATCACGAGGATTCGTGGCTGTGTGGTGTCTCTCTGTGTGTGTGTGTGTGTGTGCGTGTGTGTGTGCGTGTGTGGGTGAGAGAAACAGGTTGATGAGTGTGAGTGTGAACCATCAGATTTAGGATTTATGTTTATTGTTTTCTTTATTTTTCTTGATTCAGTATTTGTTTCATGATTAATTAAAGCAGATATCAGTGGAATGTTTTTGTTAATATAAGTCCTAAATAGTCCTATTTTCCGTCAGCAATCACTTACATGAAGTATTTCAGCCTAAACACGAGTCTCTCCGTCACTCTGCTCTGCTGTAACCCGAGGAGAAAATTTTCCTTGTGGGATACAAGTGTTATCCAATGAGGAGAGAGAACGGCATGAAGGGCTGTGTGTGCAGCCAAGGGATGCGCGTGAATGTGGTGACGTAGCACGAGGACCAATTGATGCCTGACAAGGGCGGGGGCTGCTAACTCATGGTGCGTTCAAAGAAACTCGTACTTTGTGTTTTTCCTTCCTGTGAAGTCATACCAGTTCGATCTGGTACGAGTTCACGGGTCGGAAGTTACGAGTGGCCGTTATAGGGAACTTTCACAGACAACAGGATGGTAAAAACACGAGCTACGGGTTACCTGGAACGCTACCAAGTCGTAGTTGTGACTTGAAGCTGTAACTTACGGTTTCAAAAGCCTGCCTTGAACGCAGCATTAGCCGAAACGGCCGTGAAGCTGATATCTGCTTTAAGAAATCATTTAGGCTATTTCTGGCCAGAGATTATTTTCTTTGGTTACTTTTTGGTTTCTTTGTTTCATTTGGTTTTGGGTTAAGCACCAATCATTTATTGGTCTAATCTGTGTTTTTCCCTTAACCTGGTTAATTTTGTATTAAGATAAATTGTTTCTATTTTTTGTTTCATGGAAACTGTTATATATATATTGTTTGTTTATTGTTTATGGTGGTTCCCTTATTAATTGTCCCCTTTCTGTTTCCTGTTCCTAGTATCTGAGAGCCAGCGGTGGAGGTGGTGTCCCTGGGTGATGGTTTCCCTCTGTGTGCTGTGTGACACCTTCTTGGTTTGTTTTCTCTACACATTATAGTTTTGAGTTGTTTCACGTGTGAATGGGGTGCTCTTTAACATGAAGGATTTCCTTCCCCTCTTACCCCTCCCTGCTGTGCCTTCTCATCATTACAGGAACTAGTTATCCCCCCATTCCCCCCCTATACTTTTAAGCTTGCAATATTTGGATATCTGTTGTGAAAATAAAATCTATTGTTATAATTTATTGAACCACGTCTCCTGCCATTTTGAGTTGCGTACCTGTGTGTCCTTTTTGTTTTGTTGATTATATTTAAATTTCACTTTAAAGGTCCTGGGGTGAAACCCCCCAGGTGGCGTTGTCGGTTTAAGTTACAGCAATTATAGATTTGAGTAAATTCCCTTTATTAATTTAATAATTATTTTTGGTCCACCCCTCGTACCGCCACACAATCAAAGAAGGAGAGGTGAAGAGACTGTTTAAACGGCTGAACCCGTGCAAAGCAGCAGGCCCAAACTCTAGCCGTTTTCCTACTAACATCAGCGGGTCGACGCAGGTTTTTTAAATGCGGGTCGACCCGCTAACAATCGGCATTTGGCTCCTTTCCCATTGACCAAAATGAGCCGGGTCTGTCTGTCTAATCCCCGCATAAACCAGTCGCCCCGCTTTCATTCGCAGTGCGAGAAACACAGTGTCATGCCCCAGCCGCCCGCCACGGAGGACAGCGAGTCTGCCGCGGCCATCTTATGATGGACGTCCGCGGCACAACATGTCAGTTAAACAGACTGTCGCTTCTTTTTTTTCAATCTTTTTTGGTCAGTGTTCTTTGATCTTCAAATCCCAGTCTTGAATGCAAGCAGAGCTTTGTTTTGGTAGCCTACGTGAGACGCGACTGGTGCGATGATGTGGCATCACGTAATGCCCAATGTCATCACATAAATTAGCGGATTGAGCCGGGTCTGGTGTTCCCACTGCAAGCCGATCAGAGCCGAGCCGATTGAAGGTGATTTTAACCCGCGTCGCTTGCCGAGTCATTTGACACGGGTCGACGGGGGGGCATACATCACTCCGACTGAAAAGTCAGACGGCTCATTTCTCCGACTACCCATTCTACAGTGTTAAGGTTAGGTTTAGGGTAAGGTTGAGGGTTAGGGCTACTTAAGTCGGAGAAATGGGAGGTCGGACTAATGGACGCAAAAATAAAGAAATGTATGGTCGGAGAAATGGGTAGTCAGACAGACGTCCCGGGTTGACGCGGGTCGGTGCGTTTGTGGGTTTAAACGGGTTTTTTGGCCAGTGGGAAAGGGGTATAAGTCTCCCCCTCCACCCTGAAGCACTGAGCCAATCAGCTATCTCCGGTGTTCACACACATTGTTAACACCTCACTGGAGAACTGTCATGTGCCAGCTTGCTTCAAGGCCTCAGCCATTGTTCCAGTTCCCAAAAAGACAAGGCTCACAGGCCTTAATGACTACAGACCCGTTGCTCTGACTTCTGTGGTCATGAAGACTTTTGAGTGCCTCGTCTTGACCCACCTCAAGGACATTACAGTTCACCTACAGAGCCAACAGATCTGTAGATGATGCTGTAAACATGGCCCTCCACTAGCACCTGGACTCCCCAGGATCCTACGCCAGGATACAGTTTGTGGACTTCAGCTCTGCCTTCAATACGATCATCCCAGCTCTGCTCCGTGACAAGCTCTCCCAGCTTAATGTGCCTGACTCCATGTGCAGGTGGATTACGGACTTCCTGACTTCCTGACTGACAGACGGCAGTTCATGAGGCTGGGGAAGCATGTCTCTGACACCCGGACCATCAGCACTGGATCCCCCCAAGGCTGTGTCCTTTCTCCTCTGCTGTTCTCCCTGTACACCAACAGCTGCACATCTGGACACCAGTCTGTCAAGCTCCTGAAATTTGCTGACACCACCCTCATCGGCCTCATCTCTGATGAGGACGAGTCGGCCTACAGCAGCGAGACGGACCCTCTGGTGTCATGGTGCAGCATGAACAACCTGGAGCTCAACACTCTGAAGACAGTGGAGATGATAGTGGACTTCAGAAAGGACCCACCTGCCCAACCTTCTGTCATCCTCTGTGACTCTACAGCAACCCTGGTTGAGTCCTTCTTCTTCCTGGGCACCACCATCTCCCAGGAGCTCCAATGGGAGCAGAACATCAGCTCCCTCACCAAGAAGCCTCAGCAGAGGATAGGCTATACTTCCTGCTGCAGCTGAAGAAGTTTCACCTCCCTGTGAAGATGCTGGTGAACTTCTACACTGCCACCACTGAATCCATCCTCACATCCTCCATGTCAGTCTGGTGAGCCAGAGACAAGGCCAAACTGCAGCGTGTCATTCACTCTGCCCAGAGGGTGATCGGCTGCAGCCTCCCATCTCTTCAAGAGCTGTACATCTCCAGGACCCGGAGACCAGAGCCAGAATAGCTGCTGACCCCTCTCACCCTGGACACAAACTCTTGTCCAAGACCTTACGCCACAAGAACAGTTTCTTCCTCTCTGCAGTCAGCCTAATGAACAATGCCCCAGTTCCCCGTAAATAACCCTAAACCTATGGATGTAATATGCTATAATGTTAATGTCATCTTTACTCACTACATCTTAGCCTTCTTAACCATGGATGTATATATAAACCATTAAAAATGTTACCTGTATAATGTGATTTCACAAAAGTCCTCTGCTACTTCCTGCTAACAGCAGTATTACAGTAAAGCCGATTTTCCCCCTCGCTCCCTTATGCACCCAGTGGAATTAGCGCCAACTAGTGGTGCAAACAAATATTATCTGCAGGGCCTTTCTGCAACTGCAAAGGTGCTCTAAATCATCAGTAGTGGCACACAAATTATGAAATGTGCAACATCGGAGAATGGCCATAATTGGTGTATATGGCATTTTTATGGTCAAAATAGTGAATGCATGATAAATATTGTTAAGCTACTATTGTGCGAAGGTTATCATACCAATTAATAATCTGGACATATATAGGAATAATAAAATAGCAACAAGAATTTGCCCACCCTTTCGATTGCGATTGGTGGTCTGGCTCATGGACTATTAAGGTTAGGTTTAGGGTAGGGTTAAGGGTTAGGGCTACTTAAGTCGGAGAAGTGGGAGGTCGGACTAATGGACGCCATTCCGACACACCTCCACTCCGACACACCGCTGTTCCGACCCCCCCCCCCCCCCCCCCCCCACAGCTGTCCAATGTCCAAGGTGCTGAACCGTGTGACGTTGTTTACGTGGCTTGTCTGTGAAACGTACGCTGCTCAGAGACTGGGCAGATCTGTCCCACTTGCTTTCTCCCCGACTCCGTTGTTGGAGATCTCCCACACAGTAATAGAAATACACTTTTCTTTCTCCCCCCCTGCTCCGCTCGAGCACGGCTGAACCCGGCTTGAGCTCACAGGGGCGCGAGGCTGCTGCAGCCGCCGCTCATGCTGACAGCTGACTGAGGGAGATGCTTTGGTTAGGCTTAGGCAATGAAGAAAGGAGTTGGTTAAGTTTAGTAAAAAGACCAGGTAGAGGCTAGACAGTCTAGAAGCATAATTAACAATATATGTCATTAATATGAAGTATTTGCTTGTTTTGCAGTTAATTATGCACATGATCCGCGCCAAAGTCCCAAACGGACCATGGTCTGCTTCGTTTGTGGTGTGAATGCAATCTGAACCTTTTCCGAACCAAATGCAAAATTTGAGCGCCTTTTTGGATTTAACGGGCTTCCGTTGTTATTGCAAAGTGCGGGATTTTTATGAGGAAGATTGCGGAAGTCATTCGTTCATTCATTCATTCATTCATTCATTTTGTTTACAAAAAATGAGCCGTGGGTCAACGTGGGGGACAGAGGAGACGCGCTGCCTCATCGGCATATGGTCAGAGGAGAGCATTTATCAGCTGCTGGAAAAGACGTACAAAAATGCCGACGTCTACGGCCAAATGGCAGAGAGAATGTGCGAGGCGGGCTTTACCCGCACTCCGACGCAACGCCGGCTTAAGGTGAAAAAACTTCGCCAAAATTATATAAAAGTGCGGGACGCTCTAAAAAAGAGTGGGAGCTCCACTGACGTTAAAGACAAATGTCCATGGTTTGACGAACTTGAAAAAATTCTAGGTACAAGACCAACCATAGTGGACATAGTTGACTCTAACCACAGCATCCATACGGATATGGATGATGAGACTGTTCAAGAAGAAAACAATGGTGAGTAATGTTATTATGGGTTACACCCCGCCTTTCCGAAGCCCCGCCTTTCCGACAATAGACTTCCATTCATCGTAATAGCGGGGTTTTCTATTTTTTCTAAAGACCCCGCTACTCCGAAAAGGCTATTGGGGGAAACCCCCAGTGCTCAGTGCGCATTGATCCTTTTTTCCTTTTTGGGGTCAAACGGATCATGTGCATAATTAATTGCAAAACAAGCAAATACTTCATATTAATGACATAATAATGTTCATTATGCTTCTAGCCTGTCTACCTCTACCTGGTCTTTTTACTAAACTTAACCAACTCCTTTCTTCATTGCCTAAGCCCGACCAAAGCATCTCCCTCAGTCAGCTGTCAGCATGAGCGGCGGCTGCAGCAGCCTCGCGCCTGTGTGAGCTCAAACCGGGTTCAGCCGTGCTCGAGCGGGGGAGAAAAAAAGTGTATAAATATTACTGTGTGGAGATCTCCAACAACGGAGTAGTGGAGAAAGCAAGTGGGACAGATCTGCCCAGTCCCTGAGCAGCGCACGTTTCACAGACAAGCCGCAACACAGAGTGTAAACAACGTCACGCGGTTCAGCACCTTGGACAGCTGTGGGGAGGGTATTTCGGAACAGCGGTGTTTCGAAGTGGGGGTATTTCGGAACAGCGGGGTGTCGAAGTGGAGGTGTGTCGGAATGGAGAGCTGTCCCCGTTATTATGATGTTATTACCATATACACATATCCTGTCATTGTGGTTAAAAGTGGTTTATTGATAGTAATTCATGTCTACTTTTTTTCTGACAGAAGAGAGTGGCCCTAGAGATGCTCCTCCTATATCTCCAGACACAGGGGACAGCCCTTCACCCAGCGATGATGTGCAAACACCACAAGAGAGAGGAAAGCTGGCCGTTCCTGGGGCTCAAGCGAGGAAGCATCTGGGAAGGAAGCGGAAGTCTTGCTTGATTGAGAGTGGGCTACAGGCTGTAATGGATCAGCAAAGCAAGGTGCTACGCGACATGTGTGAAGATGCTGAAAACCGTCAAAAGGAGCAGAACGCAGCAGCACATGACCCTGCAGCCTATGCAGTCTCTCATGGCAGAAGAAAGTGGGGCAGCAGAAGATGGCGACCTTCCCTTGTCTGCAGTACTACACCAAGCAAATGCCAATCAACATTATTATGGCTTATAATTACAGTTTTTAATGTGTTACCTGTACCCCATAAAGACATGTTCTGTTCACTGATGTTTATAATGTTTGTAGGTCTTTTGTGGCAGTAATACAACATTTGCACACTTTTTTTGTGTTCTGTCAGCAATTGTTGGGCTGTGGTCTACCTCATGTGGTGATCTGTTCACTAATGTTTGTTTTAGGTCATGATGCAGTAGGCTATTCAGCTGCAAGGATGTGTGTTAGCCTGCTGTGTCTGTAATAGCAATGTTTGCACTTAAGCAAAAAGGAGACATTTCAAACCTTTCCTTTTTTTCCTCCAAGGTTAATTTAATATTCCAAACATTTGTCTTGGTCTTCATGTTCTCCATACAGAAACTGCAGAGTACTAAGGGACTTTGCTATGTACATGAACAAAAATGTTTTGCAAAAGAAACCATGCCTTAACAATAAAGTTTTGGTTAAACAATGTTCTCTCAATTTGTAATCAATTCACAATAAATATACAAACTCATGCAAATCAATTCACACTGTTTATGTACAAGTACTGAACTAGAGTTCTTTTAACATTTGACAAATTTCATCATTCAAAAAGAGAAGACAGGGCAAAGACCCGGGCATCGTGTACTCGTCCTGGCTGTCCAATATTAACATCCCAGAATCTCATTTTGTGGTCTACGACAGCCTGTAGAATCACTGAATACTGGCCTTTCGTATTATAGTAATCAGCCGGAGTTTCTGATGGCGCTTTAATAGAAATGTGTGTGCCATCTATGGCTCCGGCAACTTGGGGGAACCTCCATTTGTCTCTGAAGCCCTGGACAATGACTCTGAAGTCCTCAGCAGTGGGTGTTTTGAGATACAGTGCTTTAAGAGTAGTGTTAATGGCTGTGATAACCTCTTGAGTGACACGACAGCGCATCGATATCCCAATGCCGAAGAGGTGGGAAATCGACCTATACTCAAGGTTAGTTGCTAGCCTCCATAGTGGGGTCGGATGCATGTGTAATTTTTCTCAGTCATTTCAAATTGGTGTTTAAGTTTGGTTTTCACTTCTAAGTTGAAGTATAGAACAATGTGAGTCCGAGTGTCAAACACACAGATATAAAATGGCCTCTAGGGGGCGTCGCAAAATATGTAAACTGCTACAACTTTTGATTAGATTATCCAATTTTAACATATGAGGTATGTATGGATTCAGAATTAAAATGAGAAACTGGTATGCTAAGCATTTGGTGACCAGATTAAAAATAAATACACTTTTAGCCCCAAATATGAAATGGACACAAGCAAAATTATGCTTTTTTAAAGATAAAGTCTGAAAATATCCCCACAGTTGCTAAGGAATTTTACTTATTGTTATTTCATTAAGGCAAGACTGTGTAGTGATTAAGCTGAAATTCAAATGCTCATCACTCTTCTATTCTATGCCCTAGGGGGTGCCGCAAAATGTAGTAACAGCCATAATCTTTGTATGTATGGATTTAGGATCAGGGGTAACTTTTTTCAATCGATCGATCAATCAATCAATCAATCAATCAATCAATCAATCAATCAATCAATCAATCAATCAATCAATCAATCAATCAATCAATCAATCCAGCCATCAGGTCACAATCCAGAATTCCAACATATCCGGGTTCTCTGTGAGGCCCGTTATGCCACCCACTCCTTTCACCCTTTTGTTGGCTTGCTCGTGTGCTTGGTCAATCGGCATAGCTGAAAAATGCCAATTGCTGCAAGTTACCGTCCAATGTCCCTTTTCAAACTCTGCTGGGATACTATCTTGGAGACCAAAGGACCGTTCCATGTCCTTTATAAAGACTGGAAGCCACTGGGCATAGGTATGATGGTCGAGCAAAGAACAAGCTTCTGCAGGGTTGTGACCATGAGTTCAAACTTCCGTTCGCGATGTGCTCGTATGAACAGGAAGATACTCTGTTGGTACTTGTACACAAGCAGCCAGAAGGAGAATGTTGGGCTCTCATGGGCAACTCTCTCAACCCAGTCCTCAAGGACCATCCCGGTTCCACTGTCCTCATAGGCTCACTTTAGAAGGCTGTGGAGTACCACAACAGTAACTTGATGGGCATATCTTGTTCTCATCACATTGGATGCCTTCAGAAATGATGTGGCTGCTGCCACTGAATTCACTAGCCCAGCTTCTTTCAGGGCTTCAGACCATCCAGATCCACGCAGAAGATCTCCCATGGTACTCCACAAAGCCATTTCAATGTGGAGCCCACCTAACATCACCACAAACGTGTCTTCTCCGAAGATGTCAGGGAAGGACCACTGCATTTCTTTCGCAAGGTCATAGAGGGGTTGGTCCACTACCATCACTGGGACTGGGGCGGCAGTGGCCCCGCTCTGTCCCGGTTGCTGCCGTAGTGTCCTTGGGCAAGACACCTTACCCACCTTGCTCCTGATGGGTCGTGGTTCGCGCCTTGCATGGCAGCTTCCGCCATCAGTGTGTGAATGGGTGAATGTGATGTACTGTAAAGCGCTTTGGGTATCTTTTAAGGTATAAAAGCGCTATATAAATACAGACCATTTACCATTTGTTGTGGGTTGAGGTGCTCACTGTTTTTTTTCACCAGGTTTATTCCATGGTGAATCATTTCTGGGGTTGCTGCTTTGTCATGAAAAAGCGGCAGGAGGTAGAGTTCTCAACGGGCCGGGCCAGCCCGACAAACTAATCAATTGCGCCCGCTGCCTGCTGATCAAAGGGCAAGTGTAGCCTACAGCAGTACGTTAAGTCCCGCCTGTTAGCAGGCCGGTACCGGAGGAGCCAGATGACGTTAGGCAGAAGACGAGTGCTACGTCACCGGCAGCGGCACCTCCCGCTGCAAAGAAAGCTTTTTTTTTTTCTCTCTCTCTCGGGCCGGACTGGGTTCGGGCAGATAATTAATGCTGGTGTCTCAGTCTCCGTCGGGTCCGGGCTTAATAACCCAAGTCGGGTCGGTTCGGGTTGTAATTGTCAGGCCCGTTGAGAACTCTAGCAGGAGGGCCACATTGTTGGAGTGCCACTTTCTAAATCAGAATTGACTTAGAGGGTGTCATTTACTGCATTCATCCATACCTCTTCATGCTTTTTCTCTGCATCAAATGAACCTCTCACCACTGGCTGCACAACTTTAACTGTTGGGTAACAAGATTCCGGCCCAAAGATGCCACGGAATCTTGTTACCCAACAGTTAACGAATGAGGCAGGATGGGTCCTACTATGCAGGATGGGTCCTACTATGCTGCTTTCTTTGAGTTGATTTTCAGACATTCTTGGTGCAATGCAGGGTTGAAAGCAGCAAAATAATTAAGAAGTGCAACAATAACAAAAGGCAGGCAAGTTGGGTGCTTCATATCACGTAGGCTATACACTGTAAGAAGTCTTTCAGTGGTATTGTCCATTTTACTTTATTTTTAAAAATATATTTATTCCAATAAATCAATTTATTTTTCTTTTTTAGTTTTTTGAGTTATCTATAAGTAAAAGGTGTGAATATTTTCGGAACTTACTTTTTTAAACGATTAAATTAATTTTATTGGACTTCAACATAAATTGATTTGACTAAACTCAGTTTAAACGTTTATATCAGACGTAAAACGTCAAGACCCGCCCACCTGCACGCAGCTAACGTACGGAAGACAAGCCCCGGGCAGGCCTCACTGTGGAATGTTCCTGAAGACCCCTTTCTTCACGGAGGAAAACACTTTACCGAACTCATGTAAGTAACAATTTATATTGTTAAAAGTCAGATTTTGCCAGAATTGAAATGTATACATTTGCAATTTGCAAAAGCATGGCTCAACATATTTTGTTTGTTACTTTTCCCGTCGCCGACCGCTATTTCACATGTGCTCTTACCTCCAACATCTCATTAACTTAAACCAAACACTGTTTATACCTGTGCACTTTATAATTAGCGTTTTCTTTGCGTGGTAGTTTAATATTTTAAAGATATAGTGACTTGTACAAAAAACTATCGGCGCTTCGACGACGTATTTGGCTGTGTAGGCTGCCCCCACACGCACACACACACACACACGATGGTACCTGTGGCGAGGGATAATCGTTTGGTGGAGCTGAATGTGGTGTGGTTTTTATAATCTCCAGTCCTTTCTGCCATTTACCTTGTGAAAAGGATTAAATAATTGTGTGTTTTTCAACTTCCACGATTAATATCTCGTCGTCTATGGTGCCGAATCTCCGAGACCCTGGCGTAATGTTGATGTGAAGTTGTGATTATCTGTATGAACTCCGTAATATGTTTTATTTTGAAAGTATACGGAAGTGTGTTACGTTGATTCTGTGTCGGGTTTCCTGTCTGGTTTGATCCGCTATGTTGAGCTTCACGCGATTTAGCAACGACTCCGTTAAAAATAGAACTGCTACTGTACGTGATATCAGCGCATTTAATGTCTGCTACCTGTCCGTGTGTGTGTGCGTGCGTGCGTGTGCGGTGCGACCGCAAGCTACAGAGACGGCAGGTGGAGGGGCTGACTGGCAGAGATGAGAGATGGTGAAACCTGTTTATTTTTATTTTTTCTTTCTGTAAGAGACTGTGGCTGGTCTAATGGGAAACACTGAGGTTGCTGTATGGTATTTTTGTGGGCCAACCCGGAAGTTAGCATCACTCCTTTTGACAGGAAGTCAGTTGGGTTTTTAATTTACATCATATTTTTGATATTGCCTTAGGAAATAAGCTGTGTCTGTCATATAAATCATTCTTTTATGTCTTCACAAATGAGTATATTAGGGTGTTAAAAAACAGATCTCTCTCTCTCTCTCTCTCTGTCTGTCATATAAATCATTCTTTTATGTCTTCACAAATGAGTATATTAGGGTGTTAAAAAACAGATCTCTCTCTCTCTCTCTCTCTCTCTCTCTCTCTCTCTCTCTCTCTCTCTCTCTCTCTCTCTCTCTCTCTCTCTCTCTCTCTCTCTCTCTCTCTCTCTCTCTCTCTCTCTCTCTCTCTCTCTCTCTCTCTCTCTCTCTCTCTCTCTCTCTCTCTCTCTCTCTCTCTCTCTCTCTCTCTCTCTCTCTCTCTCTCTCTCTCTCTCTCTCTCTCTCTCTCTCTCTCTCTCTCTCTATGGGATGGCCCTGTAAATTGTGCAGCACTGTTGTACCAACCAAGAGTGACATTTTAAAGCATTACAGACTGCACCATGGGACTTTTGGACACAGCCATGCCTTGCCTTGCATTCATATAGCTTGCCCATGCTCTTTTAAATGCTGTAGTTCCCTTCGCTCTCATCTCTCAAGATACCACCCAGAAGTCAAATTCCTCAACTCACCTCAAGTAAGTCCTTCATTCACCTGCCCCCTGTGTAAAAAACCTGGATTTCCTAATGAAAATGATTTTTTTGAACACATAGGTCATCATCTCAAGAATAATGAGACTGTGAAATGTGTCTTTGAAGGTTGCGATCACCAAACTAATGTGTATGGGATTTTTGCAACGCACAAATACAGGAAGCATACTCCACATACGTCACAAGATTTTAAACCAGGGGTTATCTCTG
Source organism: Trachurus trachurus (assembly GCF_905171665.1). Lineage (NCBI taxonomy): Eukaryota > Metazoa > Chordata > Actinopteri > Carangiformes > Carangidae > Trachurus > Trachurus trachurus. The sequence continues at coordinate 33,054,283 of NC_139903.1, forward strand.
AGTTACCAGAGGAAGTACTTGATTTTGGAACCTCTGAAGACGGTGGTGACCCCAGTGGTGCTAATTATGAAGGTAGCATTAATACACACTACGAAGAGGAAGATGGAAGCAACGTCGTTGTAGAGTATATAGCGTCCCTCCTGTTGAAATTAGAGAGTGTTCATAATGTTTCAGTTCGGTGCATTGATGAATTGGTTGATGATCTTCACTTTATAGCAAGTTCTGCCCCCATTTCTTCAGTTAAAAGTGTTATTGTTTCACATCTTGAGAAAAATAACCAAACCATTGATGACACTTTTGTTACATCTTTGGTGGAAGAATTGTGCAAATCCAATCCCCTGAGCGCAGCACTCAGTAGTGTTGGTCCTCTGTCCTCATCGTTCAAGAGACGACAGTATTAAAAAGAAAAATTTGAAGTTGTTGAGCCTGTTGAGTACGTCCTTGAACCAAATGAGAAGAGAAGCTTCCAATATATCCCAATTCTTAAATCCTTGATTCAGATTTTGGGTAATAGTCTACTTGCCAGCCCATAGGGCCCCATTGTGAACCCGGAAATGTTGAGTACCCCAAAGTGACCAGATTGAAACCGCCAGTGGGCCGATTTTGATGGATTTCAATCTGGTCCCTTCCGGTTTAGACAGCCATTTTGAATTTTGAAAATGTCAGAAATGGATTCAGCATCATCAATAACCCCTAAAACCACTCCAATATTGCCCAGATCAGCCAAGTCAATTTTGCTGAAATATTGCCCATATAGGCAACTATGCTAATTTATGCTAATTATGTCAATTGTGCTAATTGCCCAATATATATAAGTTAGCATCCGGCAGTTTCTGAATACTGGGGACCCATACTATCTATTTCTAACATAAAACTTTGGGGTACTCAACATTTCCGGGTACTCATTTTTGGCAAGTAGACTTAGAGAAAAAGTTCTAAGTGAAGAACAGAACAAGTCGTCTACTAAATATGAATCATATCGAGATGGTACAATCTATAAAGAAAATTATTTTTATTCTGAAGAACTAAGAATTACGCTTGTACTGTACGTTGATGATTTCGAAATCTGCAATCCGCTCGGAACATCCAGAAAGAAGCACAAGATTACAGCTGTCTACTGGGTGTTTGGCAACCTTCCACACTTGTCTCGATCCACTCTCAGCTCTGTATACTTGGCTCTTTTATGTAAAGCAGTTGACATCAAAAGATTTGGCTATGAAGTACTTGCCCCTCTGTTAAAAGACATTGCTGTCTTGGAGCGTGATGGCATCTACATTTCCTCTGTTGGAAAAAATTTAAAAGGAAGTGTGTTGTGTGTAGCTGCCGACAATTTAGGGGCCCACTCAATTTGTGGACTGGTGGAAAACTTTTCTGGACCATTCGTTTGCAGATTTTGCCTTGGACAACGATCCGAATTTCAAATAAAGGAGGTGAGGTCTGGTGTATTTCCTGCTCGCACCCAAGAAGCACATGCCGCTCATGTATTGACTGTCAAAGAAAACCCTGCTTTGACGCACTGTTTTGGTGTAAAAAAGGCTTGTCCATTGACTGAGAATCAGTACCGACTCAGTACCTGAGGATGAAAGACTATGCACATTATGTACTTTAAATGTAATTGAGGATGAACTGTATTTTGTGTTTCATTGTCCGTTATATGACGAAGCCAGGCAGTTTTTGTTTCAGAAAATGCAAAATGTGAAACCGGAGTTGTTTTGGGTTGATGATGAGGTAAAGTTGGAATGGTTCTTCAGAAAAGAAGTCTTTACTATAGCTACTTTTATAAAAAGTGCCTGGTCAAAAAGAAAAAGTGAATTATTCATGTGAATGCCATGTGGTTTTTGTTTTTGTTTGGTTTTGTCTGTGCTCTGATGATTTTGTTTGGTGTCTAAATATGATGATAATGTGTCTTGTAAGCCCTTATAGGCTGGGTGCCTTAATTGGTGCACGACACGTAAATAAATATAAATTCATTCATTCATTCATTCATTCCATTGCGTCACTGGCTACCCACCTGACATATTACACAACATTTTTGAAGGGATTGTTCCCTTGGAACTGGGTCTGTGCTTCAGTGTTTTCATTTCTAAGAAATATTTCACATGTAGTGAACTTAACACTGCTATCTCACAGTTTCCATATAAATGGGCTGACAAGACTAACTGTCCTCAGCCAGTGCCTGCCACCTTCTCCTCACGGAAACGGATTGGAGGAAATGCTCATGAAAATTGGGCCCTGATACGGCTGTTGCCATTCATTATTGGACACAGAATACCTTTGAATGATCCATCCTGGCTTCTGCTCATGTCTTTAAAAGATATTATTGAGCTTGTTGTTGCTCCAGTCCATAATGAGGAAAGCATTGCATATCTTGACTCAAAAACACCGACACAGATTCCAGGAAGTGTTCCCTAATGAACAGTTGATCCCCAAACATCACTTCTTAGAACACTACCCTGAATTGATGAAGGCATTTGGACCTGTGATAGCTTTTTGGACGATGAGGTTTGAAGCTAAACATAGTCAGTTCAAAAGGATTGTAAGGCATACTGGCAACTTTAAGAACATACTCATTGTTACGTCTCAGCCTAGGGGAACTGGATGCAACATGACCTGTTGAGCCCCCTCGCTCCTCCCATCCCCAAGAAAAATGGCCAAAAGCAGGGTTTTCACTCTATACAGTAGCCTTTATTTTGCTCGGACATGAGAAACGACCCAAAACAACAAACAAAACTCAGTTCTCTAAACTGACCTACTCAAAACAAAGAAAACCAAAATACAGAGATCTAACCTAACTGAGGTGCAAAAACAGGAGAAAAAGGGTTAAGGTAAAGGGCTTCTCATTCCTACGGGCTACTACTTTAATATAAGGTTAACAAAAGGTTGCAGAGACACACACATCAGGCCTTGGTTGGGGATGAGGGAGGGAGAGAGAGCGAAGGCCGGAACCAGGCAGCATAAATAGTCCCCATCCACCAATCAGCAGCACTCCTCTTCGGCCATGTGGTCCTGCAGCACACACCTGCACACACACACACTCTTCCACACACACACTGATTGCATAGAGGGAGACAGAGAGACACAGGCACCACACACAGCATAACACACACAGCCTAACACTAATAAACATAGGGCTATAACACTCATGTCCCTACGAAGCACCAGCTTATGATAAGCCACCACCTGCATTCTACAACAGTTTTGCCTGCTCTCAGTGTTGCAAGAGTAACAGCAGTTCCAGTGGATGTCTTGCATGTGGATATTCAGGAGTCAATTAGGCATCTATCTCCTCAGTCTCAAGTTCAGCTGGCTGACACAGTCACCTATCAGGGAACGAGGTACTCAAAAGGCATGATTGTGGCCTATGGTTCTACTGCAGGTCTTCCTGATTTTACAGAGATTGTGCAGATTGCACTTATTGGGGAAGGAGTGCATTTTATTGTGAGAACACAGAAAGCCTGGGGTTGTCAGCAAGTAGAAGGCAATTAGGTGCGTTCGAGATGAGCCAGGCGTGCGCAGAATCGATCGCCGGTGACCAGCGCACAATGCATGCCGGTTAGATTTGTGTCCGACTTGATCCCGACTTGCTCTGACGTCGTGCACGCGCCTGCAACGATAACCTCACGAGATCAAGGCGGCCGCAGTTTTTAGAGCCAGGCGCCGCAGTTGCTCTCCACCGACTGCTACCGCCTGCAGCCTCAGGGCATGATGGGAAACGCGCCGGATCACGAGCTGATTGGCTCTTAGTTAGGACTGCAAACACTACGTGTTGTTGTATAATGCTAGATTATATGAATCTCATGTTGTAGGCCTATACTCCTTATACTACTACTTGACTGCAGCTTTCTGTCACCGCCCACTGCTGCTGCCGCCTGCTCTCGCCGACCGTCCAGACGAGGTGCAGTTCATCTCGAACGAGCCTAATAAATGCTCTACGACGTCACCGCCTTATGTAGAGGTCGGGAAATAAAGAGCCTCTCATTAGTATATGTATTACACAAGCACCCCCCTTTATTTTTTTATTTTTCTTCTTTCTCTTCATTTTCATTTATTTCAGTTACATTTTAACTCTTTCGCGACCATTGACGAGTAAACTCGTCACAGCCTGCCGAACGTTCACGACCATTGACGAGTAAACTCGTCAAAACCGTTTTTTTACAGATTACGATAATAGACACTCTGAGGTACCCTGTGTGTGAATATGGTAGTCCTCTGATATGTAAAACTGTTTTAAACTAAAATCAAAACATAATGTTTTTTATAAACTGTGTGATCTTGGTTTTGTTTGAGTAATCGTTCTCCTTGAATGCTGCTCTGGGGGCAGCGTGCAGCGCTGTGCGGCTGTCGGCTACAGTGTTGCCACTTTCTCGCTGAATCTGGCGACTTTCCAAACCCTCTTTTGACAAAAGCGACCGACGACAAATCTGGCGACTTTCTCCGGTGCGTTACAAACGTTTCTGGTTTGGAGACTCGGATCTGAAAGCCCGTTATCTCTGCTGTTTTCACCGTGCAGCGGAGCGGGCGCTCTGCAGCGGGGGCTGTGACGGGCCGCCCCCGCCCCAGAGCACCGCGGCCAGTCACACAGCAGTGTCACGGAGCTGCTCCGCTGCGGCCAGAGACCCACACCGCTGCACCGCTGCTCTCCAAGCTGCCACACCCCCCAGATTTGCCTACAAATATATTTATTTAGCCGTAGAAATGATTTGGGAGACGCCACACTGCAGAGTACCGGTAAAATGAGCAGATTGCCACGTGACACAAAAGTGCGTTTTTCTCTGAAACTAGAGCGGGAGCTCCGTTTTTGGAGAAACCCAGCTCTCTTCTTCTCCTTCGTACTCACGAACGAAACGGCGGAAAAACTCGCCGTTTTTTCGAGAAGCACGTTGTAAAGTCACTCTTCAACCACGTGAAGACCGTTTGTTTCTAGGTGATGTACAGAGTTCGGTTCGACGTGAGATAAAAGGTAAACAAATAGCCAAAAACATGTGGTCCTGAGCGGATGTGCTGAGGAATTAGTGTGGTCGCGAAAGAGTTAAGTTAGACTCCCATACAGTTCATGTTGTAATTCCACTTTGTGACCATAGGTGGCACTGTGATACCAGGTTCAGTGAGAAAACCTCTAACTCAAGCCCATCCTCCTCCCATAGGAGGCAGAATAAAATGGTGCTCGAGGAAGTCGCACACTGCTGAAACCGTGTTGTTTCTCATTGTTCCACAGGTATGTAAAACGTGAAAAAAGCAACTTAATAATTGGTCGGTACACTGCCTAGACATTGGAAAAACATTCGGTTACGTTCATGAGGTTTAAAAGTGCTCGAAAACCGAGTTTGAACTTAATTCATGTGTGTGTTTATGTTATGTAGCAAGCTAGCATTTTAGCTATTGTTTTCACTGCCGACTGTGTGAAGAGCAAGTAATAGGTTTGAGTGCATTGGACTTGAGACATGATTCTAATAAGTTTATTGTGGTTTATGGCACTGTAGTTGTTGTAATAGTCGCCACCACATCATATCGGTTCATGCAAAGGGAGATATTGTGTCAGGGGTGAATGAAATAGCCTACATGTAAACATGTTGTTAAAGTTATGTGATTTTTGAATGTGGTTGGAATCTTTTGATGATTTTGGTGAATGCACTATGCAGCCACAGTATACTGTCATTTCTTTTGTTATTATTTACATGTATTTGAGTTATAATCTCAAGCATTTGTCTGATATTAAGGCTGATAATTCGCCATTAAATGTGAAATGAGATGTGTGACATTTTACATAGGAGGCAGAATAAAATGGTGCTTGAGGAAGTCGCACACTGCTGAAACCGTGTTGTTTCTCATTGTTCCACAGTCATTATCGCTGTGTAGCAACAATAGCTACCGGCCCAAGTACCCCCTAGGCTTGAGGCCGGTAACACTTACGTGCCTCTGTCCCCAATGATGCAGAATGAGAATGTTGCGCAAATTGCGCACACGTACACGGCGTTGATACTCTATAAACATTTGCCAAAATTGCGCTTGAAAATAAAAGAGCAAAAGGACAGAGAGAAAGCCGTGGATGACCTCCATTGTGGACTCCCTTTTTATTTTTATTTTGTATCAGATCCTGCCAATATTTGTTATCCCATGATGGGGCGGCTACGGGACACAAGTGCTTTTGTAACAGTGTTGGTCCGCTTGTCATAAAATGCAATGTGAATACAAACCGAACCAAGTTTTTTTTTTTTAAAGGTCTGGATCAAAGCAAGTGGACTATCGGACTTTCCTGGTGTGAATACGCCCTAAAACACACAGGTCCATCTTTCACATTTTTGTCAGGTCTCTGGCGGCAAAAAGTATGCAAGAGAGTCCTATGTTCTGAAGAACTGTTCATTGTTCACTTTAAAAAAAGAGACTTGTTCTTATAGGACTTTCCTAAACACCCTTTGTGAAATGTATTTATTTTCATTTTAATGTTTAACAGGGACGATACATACAACATTGCCACAAAGAATGAACGTCTAGCTTCAGCTAATTTGCAGTCTTTGTCCCTGGTCAGGCTAAAGAAGGATAAAAGATACTGAATACAATAAGTGCAATAATACAAATACAGTGAATACCACGCCACGCACCGCCCCACAGAGAAGTATTTTGTCCCCTTAATTTCCTCTGCAATAATCTGTCTAGTTTTATCTCCCATGACTTCAATAAATTCCTCACAAATCGTTGATGACAGGTAAGACACACTTCCCCGGCCTTTCTGCCCATACTTCCTTATACAAAAATGGATCAAACTGGGGCAGTGCGTGGCGCAGTGGTTAGAGTGGCCGCCCATGTAGAGGCTATAGTCCTCAACGCAGGCGTCCCTGGTTCAAATCCCCCGTCGGGCAGACATTTCCTGCATGTCATTCCCCCTCTCTCTGCCTCCCTCTTTCCTGTCTATCTCACTGTGCTATCAAATAAAGGCAAAAAGGCCCAAAAATATATATACAAAAAAATGGATCAAACTGAGCGATCAGTTCCAACACACCGAGGAAATTCCCATTATGAGATGACCCCAGCAATTCACTATCTCCTCTAAATGGAAGCCCTCTCTCCCCCAGGAACTTTGTGACAGCAACAACTCTTTTGAGGACTTCTTTCCAGTATTGCCTTGCTGCTTCCATTTCTGTTGCCATAGAAACATCAACAGTCCCTTGCCCCTGTGGAGTAAGGATAACCTCCTCACTCCTCTCATGGTCCCCGATGCGTTCTGAATGTTTCCAGTCACTAAATCCCTCAACAAACTGATGATGACATTTTGAGACAAGTTTACAAGCAAAACAGTGAATATTTCCATTTGAGGGGGAGTAGCCTACATCATCCAGTCTCTCATTAGCCTACTTTCTGTCCATTAGGCAAACCGCAATACGGTAAATCACTGTTAAAGGGGCCATTCCAGTGGCGTAGCTGGGCTGTATTCCACATGGGTTTTGAGGTCCAAGGGGCCCGCGTGCTCAGCGGACCACATTGCACACACAAATAGAGGACAGAAAAAAAGCCCCCCCCCCCCCCCCCCCCCCAAAAAAAAGATTTTTAAATCATATTTTAGATGAGTGTCCTTCAGAATGATGCTGCTAAAGCTCAAAACCTCTATCAAATGATTGTACAATGTATGAACATTATCTCTGCAGTGGTTGATTCTGATAAAGTGTGCTGTTACTGTTGTAACGAATGTGAGCTGGAAAGACTGAAATGTTGTTGTTGCTACAACTTTAAATAAAGTTGAAAAAAAACAACAACAAAAAAGCCCGTCCGGACCGATTTAGATGTAGCTACCTGTCAAAGTTCTGTTCAAACTGGAAATATTGTGGATTTACCTTACAGTCTATGGCAGGGGTGCTCACACTTTTTCAGCCTGAGAGCTATACTTTTCAAGTGACCAAGTCAAAATGATCTACCAACATTATTAATGATTCACGTTTATTTATATAGCCTAGTATATGAACATACATAACACTTCATATACAATATGTCGGTGTAGCCTACCTTTCATAACTGCATGAATCCATATGGCACAATAAATGCCCATACATTTTTGGTCATCCAGTCGTTTGTCGGACTATGCGGGGGGTTAATAGCGCTGCAGCTGCATTTGTCGTGCGCCCCTGTCTGTATGTGAACCTGTGTCTGTCTATGTGCGGGCAGAGATAAGAGATGGTGTTTTTTTAATAATCATGCTAGCGTTTCACCATCTCTCATCTCCGCCAGCCAGCCTCTCAACCTGCCACCTCTCTCGCGTGCGTGCGCACCGCACGTAAACACACGTTTTTTTTTTCTGTGTTAAAGCAGAAGTAAGTGATATATTTGTGTTAATATAAGTCTTAAATAGTTCTATCTTCCGACAGCAATCACTTACATAGAGTGTTTGGACCGAAACACGGGTCTGTCAGTCATCTGCTCTGCTCTGAGCCGAGGAGAAAACATTTCTCGTATCCTACAGTTTTTATCCAATGAGGAGAGAGAACGGCATGCAGGGCTGTGTGTGCAGCCGTGAATGTGGTGGGGTCCGCCCGCTATTCAGACATCCCGCTATTCCGACATGTCTCTATTTAGACATCCCGCTATTACGACATCCCTCTATCTAGACATGCCGGTAGTCCGACACTTTTTGATACCGCTATTCCGACACGTGGTCTTTTTTTTTTTTTTTACAGCTGCGATACCCAGGCGCGTCTCTCTCTCTCTTTTCTTTTCAGTATGCCTATCACTGGTTTGATGAGGGAGTGATGTTCTTAATCTCAACAACTCAACTATCAAGTCACAAACAAAACTGACACACATGATAAACAAACAGAACTATGCTGCATTTTGTTTGTCAAGTTAACCTGTCACCTTCAGCACCACAGACAGCGCGGCGGATGAGCCGCGGAGAGCTGCCGCTGTGAGCGTCTCTGGGCTTAGGGCCAGGGGCCTCATTTATCAAAACTGTAAGTAAGCAGTGTAAAACTGCTGCTACTAAATGTTTTGCTTAGGCCTACGGCGAAAAGACACCCACAATATTTACACCTTTTTCAGATCTATCAAACTGTGCGTGCACAACTCTCCACAATTTATCTTTGATAAATCAAACTGGATCCAAGAATGGTGCGCAGTTGCGCACGTGAACACACCTCCGTCCCCGGAATGCCTACACAACCATATATGGTCAGCACGTGCATATTAATTAGCTATGTGCGCTCTGTGGAGCGGCAACAAAGTGACAACGAAGACAACGGGCGGAGGGTGGGGGAAAGAAAGCGAGATACATGGCATCGGGCAATAAATCAGTCAGAAAAATGATCTCGCATTTTAATAAGCCTCCCAAATCTCAGCTGCCTGTGTGTTTTTAAACTTGGCGGGTTTGTTTTTTCTTCTCTAATAGGCCTATGTATTTGTGTATGAGAAACAGTGTCTCAGATGAAAAAAAAAAAAAATCAGAAGGACACGTCTGACTATAAGGTAATCAATCAATGTCGGAAAAGCGGAATGTTTGAAATAAAGTGCCACTACTCCGACAATGAAAAATTGTCGGAGTAGTGGCACGTTTGAAAAATAATGTTAATGCCGCTATTCCGACAATTAGAAGTCAATGTCGAAATAGCGGCATGTCGGAATAGCAGCATGTAACCGAATGTGGTGACGTAGGGACGAGGACTGTTATGGTGCGTTCAAGGCAGCCCGTAACTCGTGTTTTTCCGACCTATGAAGTCGTACCAGTTCGATCTGGTACGAGTTCACGGGTCGGAAGTTACGAGTGGCCGTTATAGTGACTTTCACCGGTAAAACAGGTCGGAAAAACACGAGTGGGTTGCCTGGAACGCTACAAAGTCGTAAGTTGTGACGTGAAGCTGTAATTTACGGTTTCAAAAGCCTGCCTGGAACGCAGCATTAGCCAAAACGACCGGATCGCTTACTTCTGCTTTAATTAGTGGGAAACACTGATCAAGCTGTGCGTACGCACATCTCTCCGCAATATTCCATTGATAAATCACACCGGACCCAAGAATGGTGCGGACATGAACACACCTCATATTCCACCCCCAGAATGCCTCAGCACAACCATATATGGTCAGCACGTGCATAATTAAGTAGCCATGTGCGCTCTGTGGAGCGGCAACAAAGTAACAACAAAGACAACGGGCGGAGAGCTGATTCACCCGGAATGATGCTTCGGCGGACCTGCCCTCGCTTTTGAGGTCGGTTGTGAGAAAAATGCCTGCTGTCCAGACAACTGTGTTTTTTTAAATATACTTTTTTTTTTGTTCTTCATCACGCGATCGACCCAATCGTAATGAGCACCCCTGGTCTATGGGATTTACCCATAAAACAAACTTTTCACGGCAAAACAGCAAAGGTAAGAGGAAATGTACAACCATGTTTTGGTCAAGCAGTGTCTGTGTGTGCTGGACTTTGCTGGTTGTTGTCTTCTCTCTCTGCCGTGTGCTATGTAACGTTCCAATCTTTGTAGCCCTTTCATATGAGCGGTAGCTGTGTACTGTTTTGCATAATGCACAGTAGTAAACGAGCCAGAAATGTGGTGACTGGGTCCACACACAGGTGCTTCATGAAGTTTGATGTTTAGTTGTTTATTTGAGTAGTGTTTGGGCTGTGTTTGGGTCATAGGAACATGGTTTTTACACGTTGTAGATCAGCTTCTGTTGTTTAATTTGATGTAATAGACGCATGGATCAGCTCAAATTGGGAGGGGCCGCGCCCACTCGTATCCCCCCTTAATATGCAACATAATGCAGTGACCCAGTCTGATGTTACACTCTGTGCTACCTGCCGCTGCGACGGAAGGCAGCCGCGGTCGTCCCTGATTTAAACCAAAAAAATAAAAATCCTCGGCAGTGTGTGGGGGGGCCGCAGGATTTCACCCCGTGATGGGGTTGGTTGTCACATTGTGTCAGAGTGTCTTTCATGGTGAATTACTTCTTATTGCAATATGTTCTAAAAACAAAAAGGATACCAGTTTCAAGCCAAGACCTTAAGCTTTCGTTTAATGTAAAAATTGCTGTTCAAAGTTTTTTTGAAGATGAGGAATTCGTACATGAGTAAAAAGTGTGACAACCAATAGTTGTGTCCCTGGCAGAAGCTGCAGGTAGGTCGACCTGCTGCGCCTCTCTGAATAACAACGCTCTTTATCCTGTCACTGCTCGTATCTTTCCACAATGCCAGATCCGTAGTGGTCTCGTAGCACTCCTGCATCTCTGGTTCAGCTTTGGGGCCCGCCGGTCTCCCACTTTCAAATCAGGAGACTTTGCTGGTGTCGTCTCCGGCTCCTCTTCTACGTTCTGCACCAGACTGGTGTCAGGGCAGTCAAAGCAGCAGTCAGCTCCTCCAGCCCCAGTCCTATGCCAGTTGGTCCAGTGTGTAAAGAACTGGAGTAAGATGCATGGCTCATGGACCTGGTTGACACATACCAGTTAATATTATCTGGACAGAGCTGGAATACAACACGGCCGCCAATTAATTGTCTACACTCCTGTAGACTGTATTGCTTTCTAAATTATGTCAAGCAAGCGCAGCTTATTTTAATTATTAATTTCGCAGATAAGTATACATCCTTAGTCCTTATTTTAAATTCATTATGGAAGTGGGTTTAAAATAATTGTTTCTATTTTATGGCCTTGCTGCCCTGGCTTTTGACCTTTGTGCCCTCAAAAAATTGTCAACACAAAAGGCCAAGTGGCCCTGCCCCTAAGATGATGAAATTCCAGGCCTGGCCTAGACTATCATACCCATGTATGATATTAACATGTACACCATCAAATAATTTGTTAGAGAAAATACAACAAAGCAAGGAGCTACCAAAAACTAGAGGAGCTAAAGATGTTTGAAATTGATGTTGGTGCTGTTTAACTGTTAAGTTTATCTGCTGTTGCCGTTTCACAGTAACGTTAATGTAGCTGAGATTTTGGGAGCCTCCTTTCATATTTAAAGGGATTGTTTGGCAAATTGGCCCATTGCCATAATCGCTATAGTCATAGCAGTAGGTTTGTTACGCTGTCGTGGACAAGTTGTGAGCTGCACAATCACCATGCTATGAGATAATAACTGAACATTACGAGACGGAGCTGTGAATTCATGCAAAACCGCTGATGCGCGTTGCGTTCAGGGACAGTTTTTCAGCAAGCAGACTCTGTATTTACCTCAAAAACAACTCTGTTTCGTAACATTCCATTATTATCTATAGCGTGGTGAATGTGCAGGTCACAACTTGTCCACCAGAGCGTTGTGGAGTTGTTGGGTTGTGTATTTGATGAGTGAGATGAGGGAAACCAAGAAATTCCCTTAGCCTCCATAGCATAGCCCTGAGCAGCTCTAGGCTCAGCTGCGCCGTTCTAAAAATAGCTTACACCGACAATTAAAGGTAACGAACCTACTGCTATGACTATAGGGATTATGGCAATGTGCAATTTGCCAAAATGTTGAACTATCTGATAGAGATGAGAATAAGGAAGAAGTGGTGGAAGAAGAAAGTGTGGCCTGAAAGAGACTCATGGTGAGGCAGAGTAAAGGCCGGTCCAGGTCCAGGACTAAGGCCAGACAGCGCTCAGTGGCATTAGCCGACATTGACAGCATCCGCCCCCCCGGCCCCTGAGTGGGCCGGTCAGGTACTAAATTCCCGGGTCACTTTTTTTGCCCCAGTCCGCCCCTGGATACAAATGAACAATCTAAGATAATTAACTGTATAAAACTCTGTAGTGCTTTTGGGAGGCTGCTATGATGCTCACGGCCCGTCTAAGACGGCTTTCTGTTTTTATAAACTGTGAGCAAACTTTTGGACTGCATGCTGTTGGTTTGTCAAGACCACTGTTCCCTCTAAGGCAGTGGTTTCCAACCTTTTTCTCAAGGGACCCATATTTTTACCATTGAAAACTTTGGTGACCCCCCTCCCCCCCGATGTAAAATAAAATAAAATAAGGAATATCATAACTTCTTTTACATCAGTAATTTAATAACAGCATGGGACAAACAATCAGGAGAACCTGTGTATGATTACAACATATTTCTCCAGAACTTGTACTTTTAAAAATATAATTGTGTTTTTAAAAGTACAAGTTCTGAAGAATATGTTGTAATTTTACACAGATTTTTTCTCATTGTTCCATGCAGTTTTTCAAATTCATTGTGACTGATATTGCCCTGCTGTATTATGTATGTAATGTTTTAAAACTGTTGATATTCAATCATCTATTGATATAGGCTTATAATTTATTTGTTTATCTATTTAAATACACAAATAAATGTTTAATGTGGCCCTTGAATTTAGTTGATTTTGTCACATATATGAATTAAATGCTTAGCCTACTCATTTATTTAACATTTTAATTACATAAAAATTATTAAACCCTTTAAAATCAAGAGGGCTTCGCGACCCCCCCTGGATCTTTGGCGCCCCCCTTGGGGGGTCCCGCCCCCCAGGTTGGGAACCACTGCTCTAAGGTGTTTTACTGCGCAATTGCGCACTGCCCCCCACCTCTTTGTGCAGAAGACAAAAAAAATTGCGCACTCGAATATCCCCGACTAGTTTTTTTTTTTTCCTCCTCCCTGTGTGCTTCGAATTCTGAAATGTATGACCTAAACCGTGTGGGCGTTTATCCCTGCAATGAGTGACAGGTGTAGGGCTGCTGTCAGCCAGTGATCATTAAAAAAAAATAAAAACATGCCCATCCAATACGCAGCGGTTGTTTAGCTTGACAGCCAATCAATAACTCTGATGACGAGTAGCCGCTGTTGTGGCATTGTTGTTATTAGCAATAGCATTCAGCCATGGCTAAACGGGAGGGAAGTGAGACTGCCGGCGGAAAGGTGAAGAAAAAACGCGTCGTTTAAAGTGGAGTGGCTGTCACAGTACATAAATACGGACGAGGGAACACTGGTGAAACTCAGCGACATTTTTTCTTTCTCAACCGAGACTGGAGTCGTTTGCAAGACGTGCAGTGACGCAAACGTAAAAGGCGAGTTTTCAGAGGGGAAAGTGTGGAGTGACTGGAAGCTAGACTACCTAAAGCGACATGTTGGAACAAAAGGACATTTGCATGCTGTTAACACTGTAAAAAGACGAAAGCAGGGGCTTGGGATTGGATCGTTACTCCAAGAAAGCGCGGAGGAGCGGCAGAAGAGAAATGAACTGTCACTCAAGAAAACGTCAGATCCAGAGCAAATCAAAATTCTCATTGATGATGTTCTACTTGCCATCAAAATGAACGCATCGATACTAGCTGTTCAACAAATCCACGACCACATGGCAAAATATGTGAGTATACCAGAACACTGGAGGAGCAAAAATTACTCCTTTGAATTTGCTGAGTCAATCAATGCAGTTGTACAGAATGAGACTATGTGCAGTATCCGAAACGCCCCATGGCATACTTTGATCATTGATGAGCAGTGTTGTGGACCAGCACAGTTACAAAGTAAGGCGTTAGAGTACTCTAATTACTTTTTTCGTGTAACGTAACGCGTTAGATTCGTGCATTAAACAATCAGTAACTTCGTTATTTTTTTAAAAAAGTAATCCGTTACTTTAAGAATTTCTCCGGATAAGGAACGGAAAATCCCGACTGCAGCCTGCTTTTTGTGAGACAGTACTGTGCCACCTGCGGATGTGTCAGCGGAGGCGCAGCGCTGTGATGCGTCTGTGCCCTGCTGACCTACGTTACCTGTGTGTGTGTGTGTGTGTGTGTGTGTGTGTGTGTGTGAGTGAGTGTTTTCAAATTCGAAACCCCGGCAAGATGGCAGAGGACAGCTTTTGGGTCATGGAAGTACGCACATTACTTTCAATTCGACAGCGAAAAGGACAAGAACAACATAACGGTAAAATGCGTTGGTCAAAAGCTTCTGTCGACCGCAAAAAAATTCAACTTCAAATTTAAAAAAACATCTCGTATCCAAGCACCACTCTACCACCCTGGTCGCACGGCCTGCTGAGGAGGAGGAGGACGACGGTGGTGCCCCAGCTTCCAAGCAACAGCGGCTGAGCTTTAGCTCTGCTAAAACTGTCCCTACCAGCGAAATTCATAAGCTTGTGGCCGGTTATGTAGTTGAGGAGATGCTTCCAATAACAACTGTGGAGTCTCCATCTTTCCGTAAATTAATAAGTAAAATCCCAACTACACGTAACACAGAGGGAACAGTGCCGGATCGAAAAACCTTTGCAAGCTATCTGGACAAATCCTACCTAGATATGGAGAAAGAACTGAAAAAAACATTTGAAGGTCTGGAATATGTTTCTACCACGGCAGACTTGTGGACAGCTAATAATAAGAGCTTCATGGGAATGACGGCGCACTGGATTCATCCCTCCACTCTGAAGCGGGGGAAAGCTGCAATCGCATGTAGGCGGGTGAGAGGACGGCACACATATGACGTAGTTGCCGGGGAGATTGAACAAATTCATACGTCATATGGCCTTGGTGGGAAAGTGACAGCCACGGTCACTGACAATGGATCTAATTTTGTCAAGGCGTTCCAGGTGTTTCACAAAACGGCCTCGGACTCAGAAACAGAGGAGGAGGAAGAAAGGAGTGAAAGTGTCACATTCGAGGATATAAACGATGTACTGTCCAGCTCTGATGGTGATGGCATGATCAGTCTCCCTCCACACCACAGATGCGCGTCTCATACGCTGAATCTGATATCCACCACTGACATAGAAAAATGGTTGTCTTCCAACAGTGACACACGAGCAGTATACAGGAGTGCCATCGCTAAATGTTCGGCACTCTGGACCAAAGCGAGCAGATCAACATTTGCATCAGAAACTGTGGAAAAATTCAGCAGGAGAAAGCTGCTGGTTCCCACGACGACCAGATGGAACTCTTTTTATGAGGCTTTGTGCAGGGTCATAGACATCCCCATCACTGACCTGCATAACTTATGCACCCAGCTGGGCATCAGGTGCATTACTGACAGGGAGTACCAGTTTATTAAAGAGTACTGCATGATTCTCAAACCGCTGGCCATGGCTCTGGATATTCTTCAAGGGGAGGAGAACTGCTTTTATGGAACTATCCTGCCGACACTGGAGGCCCTGATGACTAAAACACTGGATTTAAAAGACAGTCTCTCCCGGATGACATCTGGCCTGCCTGATGTCATAGATGAGGTAAAATTGTTTGTTCGTCTGCTTTTTGTTTTTGCTCATTTCGTAACAAGCTTATAAAAACATTGATAAGATTTACACTGCAGGTTAAACTAATTTCGATATGCCTGTATCTTGCAGGCCATAAAGAAACGCTTTGCATCCACGCTGGACAGCAAGGAGGCCCTGCTGGCTGCAGTGACCATTCCCAAATTCAAACTGCGCTGGGTAAAGGATGAGAGTAAAAAAGACGCTGCCAAGGTGCTGCTTGCTGCCGAGTGCCGTGCGCTGGGGCATCCACAGCCGGTGCCGGAGGAACTGCCACCTGCACCAGTCAGCGGAAGAGACGCCGAGTCCGACTTGTTTTCATTTACAGAGGACAGACAGGTCTCAGAGTCGGTGGACACTGAAATTGTTGACTATCTTAAGTCAGGTGTCGAGATCGATATGTTAAACAAGTTCCCCAGGATCAAGACAGTGTTTCTGCGCTTCAATACCCCACCCATATCCAGCGCACCCGTGGAGAGGCTTTTCAGCCTCGGGAGTCTCGTTCTTACTCCCAGGAGAAATTGATTGTCGGACAGACGTTTCGAAAATCTTCTTCTGCTACGTTTTAATCACTACTTTGAAGAGTAAATGTAAGTGGACGATGGTAAAGTGAATTTCGGCCTGTGACACTTGAATAGTATTTTAGTTAGGCTATTAGGCTATTTGTCATTATTATTCGGCCTGTTATCATTTTTGTTTGACATAGAGGCAGCTGTTAAAATTTCTGTTAGATCGTTGACTGGTAGTTAATTTCTAAATTGATCTGAATCTGCTTCCTGTTTACCTCAGATTGTGTTTACAAGCGCACTTTATGCACTTTAAAAACTGCATTCGGGTTTTTTTTTTAAATCAGGAGTTACCTAATCTTGTTTGGTGCTCATATAGGCTACCTGCGCTGGGTAGGTGTGAATTTTGATTCATATGTTCTGTGATAAAAAAATAAAAAAAAAATAAAACGCTATGTGGCATATGCTGACTGTCTTTCCTGTTATTGTTATCCTGCAGAGTTTGGTTGGTTGGATGACTGACGTTATTCATTGTCACGACTTCTCCGTGCATTTAAAGGAGGCTGTGTGTCTGTGTCAGTTAAGTTGCAGCATGTGCGAGGCCTGCAAACGGCTTTTAATTTTTGGTAACGCATGAGTACTCTAACGCGTTATGCATAGGTAACGCTGTAACGTAACTGATTACTTTTAATTGATGGTAACATTGTAACCTAATTAACTACTTTCCAAAGTAACTATACCCAACACTGATGAGAGCACAGACGTAACACTGCATAAAATGCTAGTGATGTATTTCAAATACAGAGAGGAGAATGACGTCAGTTGCAAAACTGTGTTTGGTGGCATCATTCAATTGAAGGCATGCACTGCTCATGATCTTGTGAAGACAATCACAGACTTCTACTCCAGCCATGAACTAGACCTGCAGAAAATGGTGATGCTGACCTCTGACGGTGCTTCAGTTAATGCTTGGAAAGCACAATGGTGTAGCAGCTTTGTTAAAGCAGCAAACCACACCTCACAGAACAACATTGTGTGGCCCACAGGGAGGACTTGGGCATTGATGATGCTTGGAAAGATGTTCCCTTAATGCGAGATGTGGAAACTCTTCTAAGAACTATATATTCCATTTTCTCAAGATCATCAGTGAAGAAGTGCAAATTCAGAGAACTAGCTGAGGTTCTAAATGAGGAAACGCTGTCATTCAGGCCTCTGAATTGAAGTGACAACAAAAGTTAGAAATGAGGGAACATAGGGCTGAGGGAACATAGGGCTGTGGGAACATAGGGATGACCCCACGCCAACAAGCTGTGAATGCTGTTCTGCGAAACTACACTGTCCTCAAAGAATACTGCAGAGCACAAGCAAGTGACAATGGAGATCCAGTGGCAAAATACTGCTACAAAAAGCTGAGTGATCCAAAGTACAAGGTTACTCTCACTGCTCTTGGAACTGGCAAACTTGTGCCTTTCTCTTCAAAGACGCAACCTGACTGTGATGGAAGGACACTGCTATGCAAGAGCAAAGATTGAGAAGCTGCGTGCCCAGTACTTGGAGAATACGCCTCAGTGGAGTGACTGTGTCATGGAGGTGATAAGGCTTCAGAAGCTGATGGGGACATTACCAAGGACATTACTCAGTTTATTTCAAAGCTGTGTGATCACTTGGATGCTCGTTTTCCAGTGGATGGTTTGAAAGAGTGGTCTGCATTCGACATTGAAGTCCTGTGCACAGATGTCAGTTTTGATTATGGAACCACAGACATTGCAATGCTAGCACAAAAGTATGAGACCATTCTCCACCCAGGGTCTATGGATGACATCAAGCATGAATATGCTGATTTCAAGTACATAGTGAAACAAAAACACAAACAAGGGTCAATTAAGACATTCTCTGACATGGTGGCTGCAACACTAAGATGTGAGGAGCTGAAGGAGGTCTCACAGCTTGTGGACATTTGTGATACATTTCAAGCATCCAGTGCTGACTGTGAACGAGGCTTTAGTTTGATGAATCGCATCAAGACCAAATCCAGAAATCGTCTTGAAGTGACACATCTGGACCAGCTGATGCGAATAATGTCAAGGCAAGAAGAAGATGGTGCTGCTATCAGTGTGGACAAAGTCTACAACCACTGGAGAAGTGAGAAGGACAGGCGGGAAAAATAAGGTGATATTTTATTCCCTGTCATCAGATTATATATGTTCATATTGTCTCACTCGTTAATAATTATCCTCTATGAAAATTAACCATTAGTATTAAGTGCTAATATAATCAGCTGTCTGTGTGTTTTTATTCTTTGTTTTTCAGAATAAGGCCAAAGGAGCAAAGGAGGTCTTTCACTGGACACAGTACAACTCTGTGGATTGCTGTGGACATTGGACAATGTTTCCATCCATTACAGTTACAGTTCATTACAATTTTGCAAGCTCTCACACACACTCAGACACACAGACACACACATGCACTGTGGTCTGTAGTGCAACTACAATTTATGTTTTTGCCTGAGATTTTTATTACTGTTGATATCAAAAATGCTTCTGTGTCAAGAGTTGATGACATGTTAGTTATTTTTTGACATAATTGTTCATATGGCAATAAATGCAAAATCAATTTTGCCAAAACAATATTGTATTTTGTTTTCATTAACTGTGACCTAGATATGGAGCAGCCTAGTAATGTTGTCAAAATAATCTGTTATTAATCATTATAGTAATAGTCAATTGTATTGATATTTGGAGTTGGAGAGGTGAGGCCATAGCACCAGCATGTGGACGTACTGTCGCTCACAGTTGCTCAAGCAGGTCATCAGGGGAGTTGAATTTCTGCTCAGGAGTTTTAAAAATTAGAGGGAACATTGGTCAAGACTGCATACCGGAGGATAGACTCGTCAGTCAAACCTGATAATGCAGCAGGTAACATCTCACATCAGCAAGGTCAGACTCAACTAATCATGCATGTTATGCTCCTTCTTTGTGTATAGTGTTCCTGTCACACTTTGTCTGTAGTTAACATTCATCGCCGCTGTAGGTTACATCATACATATGCCTTCTCATAACCATATTTTTGTATTAAGAGTATTTGCTAATATATTTCACATTCACTGTGTGTCACAGTGAAAGACTACTCAGTATTAAACTATGGAGACCAATGCAGAGAAGTTGGAAAAAACAAATGGTGTTAGTCTCCAAAACCAAATAAAATCTTTTAATTTTATTTTTATATTTTCAAATAATCTGGGACAGGCAAGAAATAATAATAATACATCATAATAATAAGAACAGCCTAATAATAATAATAATAATAAATATTTATCTGTTTATTCATTTCTGCACCTAAATATAAAAACAAATTCTGAGTACCGGTATGTGTAAACATACTTGACCATAAACACAATTGTCATTCTGATGCATATTTATTTAATTTTGATAAAGACGGTGTTTTATAAATAGCTCTTTTTTAAGCAATTGAAAAATGCAAACTCTCAATGAGGATAATAATACAGGTGAAAAATTAAGTGCAGTATAAAAGTCCATGAAGGAAAACAAAACAACACCAAACAGTAACACATAAGGTGTGAAGGATACAATCTATCAGTCATTTTTACAGAAAGCGAAATAGCCTAATAAAGAAAAGGAACAAAACCATGGTGTTTGCAATTCCTCCATTCAGCTATTGGATGTGGTATTTACCCAGCAATAGGATGATATTAATCATGTCTGAGACAAATAAGACTTAAATGATCCATATAAAAAATATATTATAAATGAAATCGCATATCATTAATTTTTAGAGAAATAAACTCCGTTTATGAAGCATCATGACCCTCTTGGCTTTCCATACATCCGTCCAAAGATATTCAATATATGGAACAAAGTGGATTTTCTCCTGATGTGTCCGTCTGAAAATGGCCATTTCCATGTTAAACTGTTCAGAAGAGATGTGGCTTGTGAAAAATGAGTCCAAAATTTACTTCAGTGACTGTGGGGAGAAAGAATCAACCATAATCGGTGTTCACGTTAAATTGTCCCATTGGAGTCAATACACTCTATGCTGCCTCTGGTCTCCCTAAAGGGGCGTGGCCGTGCAGAAGCCCACGTGACATGCATACAGGAAGCTGACTCGTCATGGAAGGTCTTGGTTTATAAACCGTCTTTGGTCCGACTTTGGAGCCGTAATCAGAGAGAAACTTTTATTCTGAAGGGTACAGTAGCCGGAAGTGGTTGGCATGATACCGGTGCCAGGGGAAAGTCTGCTGAGTGTGTAAGTTACTGTTTGTCCCGGTAACAGAAATAAACTGTAAAGTACAAAGTGAAGCGACGTGAAGCAGATGTGAGCGGTGAAGGAAGCGACAGACAGACCGGTGTTGAGTCGTGAAGCCGCCGGAGCAGCGCGGCTAACGGCGGGGAACTATGTGCTGACAGCTGGGAGGCTGCGACGCTGCGGGGCTAACAGGACTAGCTGCTCAGGTGGATGGCTGTCGGCCGGAGCTCCAGGTGGCGACAGCCGGGCCAGCTGTGAAAGTGAGTAACGTTACCGGGCGGTGCCGCCGGGCTGACTGGTAGCTAGCCGCGGAGTGGGACGGCTCAGTGGGGTGACGTCGGTCCACACAAACACAGACACAAACACACAACAGTGTCCAAACTTCTTGTAAAGAACTGTTGATTGAAAGTGAAGTGAGCAGCAGCAGAACGGAGCTCTGGTTGGCAGGAGAAGATGAGCTCATTACTGATCCACTCCAGATAATCTGTTGATCAGAGCTCAGTGTTGAACCTCCCTCTGCTCTATCACACTGGAAAAACACACTAGTTAAAGTAGAGGGCGGGTGTTTGGAATGTTATTCAAGTCAGTGGTAGGTGAATAAGACCAGAGAGATGGAACAGCTCTGTGGGAGAACATGTAACGCATTTAAAGGGATAGTTCACCTTTTTTTGAAGTGGAGTTTTATGAGCTACAATAGCCCATTAAAGCAGAGGTAAGCGGAATATTTATGTTAAAGGGATAGTTCACCCTAGAATGATATTTCGCTCATTATCTACTCACCCTCATGTTGACTAAGGGCTGGAAGAAGTTTCGGAGCCCACCGTCCCTTCTCTGAGTTACAGGGGGTCTTAGCGTAGCAGTGCATTTCAATGCCATGGTAGCAAAGGGACACCAGAGCTCTTCGTAAAAAAAACACACACAAAAAAACATCCAAATACCTCCATGATGCTCGTATGTAATGTCCGTCTTGTGCTGAAGCCCCAAATTGCGGAATTGTCCCGAAAAAAAATAAATAAGTCCACATTCCAAGCATGTTTGTAGCATTAGCTCCCAGTGTTGTTGTCCGGTCTTCCGCTGCCAGCGCGCATGCGCAATGTTCGCACTGAGACTCGAGTCGGTCTCAGTGCTCTCATGTGCTCTTGCGCATGCGCGCTGGCAGCGGAAGACCGGACAACAACACTGGGAGCTAATGCTACAAACATGCTTGGAATGTGGACTTATTTAATTTTTTTCGGGACAATTCCGCAATTTGGGGCTTCAGCACAAGACGGACATTACATACGAGCATCATGGAGGTATTTGGATGTTTTTTTGTGTGTGTTTTTTTTACGAAGAGCTCTGGTGTCCCTTTGCTACCATGGCATTGAAATGCACTGCTACGCTAAGACCCCCTGTAACTCAGAGAAGGGACGGTGGGCTCCGAAACTTCTTCCAGCCCTTAGTCAACATGAGGGTGAGTAGATAATGAGCGAAATATCATTCTAGGGTGAACTATCCCTTTAATAAGTCTATAGTTGTATCTTTCGCCAGCAATCACTTCTATAGAGTGTTTGGTCTGAAACACGGGTCTGTCAGTCACTCTGCTCTGCTGTAAGCCGAGGAGAAAACTTTCCTTGTATCCTACAACCTTTATCCAATGAGGAGAGGGAACGGCATAAAGGGGCGGTCCTCTCTGTGTGTGCAGCCAAGGGATGCGCGTGAATGTGGTGACGTAGGGACGAGGGCGGGGACTGCTAACTCCATCTGGTGACAGGAAGTTAGACAAAACCACCGGATCACTTACTTCTGCTTTAAGTATAATATCTGCAGTAGAAAGGTCAGTACGATCTAAAGTACAAAACAAAACAACAACAATGCATCAGTTAAACAAGTTAGTTTATCTGTAACTAACCAACTCACTCAGTACTCCTCCACACAGACAGGCTCTGCCATGTGCTGTATCCCTCCGCCTCTTCCACACACCACTGATCCAAACAGCTGATGAGCAGAGTGATGTGATGCATGCAGAGCCCTATCTGTGTGGAGGAGTACTGAGTGAGTTGGTTAGTTCCAGATAAACTAACTTGTTGTAATTATCTTTGCACTGCAGATAGTGTAGTTAATGGGCATTTGTAGCTCAACTTAAAAAATTGAACTATCCCTTTAACACAGCGCAAAGAAATACAACAATTCAACCAATAGCATAAATACATAATTAAAAAATACTCCAGACAGTGGAGATAAACTAGATAATCTGCCTTGTGAGTTGAGCAGGGAGCTGACAGGAGGTAGAGTGAATGCTTGTAGTTTGGTTACAGAAGTCTGAGCAGCGAAGCAGATGGAAGGAACTGGAGATGTTGATGTAAATGATGGGAACAATCAGACAGGAATAGATTCTGCTTTCCTGCACAACTGTTTGTGGTAAAAATCCTGCAGAGTTTCATGAACAGTTCCAGTTATTTTACAACAGACATCACCCCCCCCCCCCATTCAGTACATGCTCATTTAATTTCTGCTTTACCTTAAGAGACTGAAAGCAACAGATGAAAGACCACTGACTCAGTAACAGAACGATACAACGTGGTCATCAGTCAACCTGGAACTTTGTGAGTTTCCTAAGACAAAACAGAAGCTGCTGACTTTTCTCTAAAATGTTACTTTACTTATTGTCTAGTAGTTGTGTAAATGTTGATCTACATTTCGGTGCATTTACAGTTGAGGATGAAATTATTAGCCCCCCTATGAAAATTTCACTTTTTTGTAAATATTTCCCAAGTGCTGTTAAAGGTGTACAGAAATGGCCGTTTGTCCTGTTTGTCGCGCCGAGTTGTCACGAGCTGCAACACGAGTTTACCCGAGTAAGGAAAACGAAATTGATTGGTCGTTATGGAGCGGGCGGGATATTCAAAGCTTGGGGCGAGCCCGAGCTCCGTGTGTGTGTGTCTCGGACGTTTGAATGACGGATCCAATATCAGTGGCTGGTGAATCGTGTACAGGCTGAAGTATAATCCGTGCACCTGCATTATCCAATGTGGAAAAAAAATACACACTTTCATCCTGGATTTACTCAAAAATAGAATTTTGCACAAAGTTTGGCCTACAACGTCTGAAAGATGAGTTATCACATTAATTTTATGATCCAGAGTGGGCTCAAATTCAGTTTTCTTTTCTGTACACCTTTAAACAGAGCTGAGAATTTTTAAGCAGCTTTTTCAAATATCATAGTTTTATTTTGGATACTTGCAGAAACTAAATTATTTGACAAAAAACAAAAATGACCAGGGTCAAAATTATTAGCCCCCCCTGCTGTTAAAGGGATAGTTAAACATTTTGGCAAATTGGCCCATTGCCATAATCCCTATAGTCATAGCAGTAGATTCATTACCTTTAATTGTCAATGCGAGCTATTTTTAGAACGACGGAGCAGAGCCGTGAGCTGCTCAGAGCCAGACAGAGTTGTTTTAGAGGTAAATGCAGAGACTGCTTGGTGAAAAACTGTCCCTGAAGGCAACGTGCATCAGCGGTTTTGCATGTATTTCCCTCTAAAACAACTCTGTCTGGTAACGTTGTGTTATTATCTCATAGCGTAGTGAATGTGCAGCTCACAACTTGTCCACGACAGCGTTGTGGAGTTGTTGGATTGTGTATTTAATGAGTTTGATGAGGGAAACCAAGAAATCCCATGAGCCTCCGTAGCGTAGCTCTGAGCAGCTCACGGCTCTGCTCCGCCGTTCTAAAAACAGCTTGCACCAACAATTAGGCTAAAGGTAACGAACCTACAGCTATGACTATAGGGATTATGGCAATGGGCCAATTTGCTAAAATGTTGAACTATCCCTTTAATAGTCAGTTGTGTGTCCTTTTTGTTGGATCACATCTGGAGGAGCTGGAGAGATTTCCCAAAGAAGAATGTGCAGAGATTCCTCAGGAGACGTGTTGAAAACTAAAACTAACTTTTCTCTGTTATCCAGCAAAAAGGACACACAACCCACCCTGAGGGACAGCCAGGTCAAACAGGAAGTCAGTTGAATGTTGCACGCTGCAGACGTGTGTGTGTGTGTGTTGTGTTGGCTCTGACACTGTGTTTGGTCCAGGATGCTCCAGGGTCCGTACAGCAGCCTGGACCGAGACCGGGACCGGCCCCTCATCCGGCTGGCCTTCACCAGCTTCTCCGTGGCGACGGTGCTGCTCCCTCTGACCGGCTTCATCGCCTGCGTCTTCGTGTCCCTCGTCTACCACTTTGAGGACGCCACGTACACACACTGTCAGGTGAGTCCCCACAGAACATCTGGATCATCCAGCTGACTCCACCCAGCTCTTTCATTTGAACTAACTTTATTTATAACACATGACGGACCACAGAAACGAACAAGACTGAAATGTTACAGTGAGGTGAACATGTAAGAAAAATGCTGAGTCACTAAATTATGATCTTAATAGAAAACTCATGTTAGTGCTCCCACTGTTGATGTTGTTCACTATAAATTCACTCTGCTTGGTCTCCATGACAACTTCTAATTGGACAAAGAGAATTCATGTGTGTTGCTGGTTGTGGATCAGCTGACAGATCAAACAGCTGCTCTGCCCCCCCCCCCCCCCCCCCCCCCCCCCCCAACCCACCTCACATTACTTGAACTGTTGCTGCAGCAAAGAACTGTGGGATGGCGTTTATTCCTTTCCAGTCTCCTCCAGTCTTCCCTCTACACGGCCAATCAGGACATCATTACCTCGGAGTTGGGCCTTTTTAACCTGTCAATCAGAAAAATGTGTTTCTGTTTAAACTTCAAATCAAATCAAATCAAAACAAACTTTATTGTCCCCGGAGGGAAATTTGTCTTGGACAATCAGTGCTGTGCATCCTGCAGTCAAACAGTTTCAAAACCATACACCATACACACCAACAACCAACATACCACACTTACAGACAGTGCGACTAAGTTCGCAATTCATCAGGAGTAAAAAAATAAGTAGAGATACCCAGATCGGATATCGGCTCCGATATTGACTAATTAGCTGTATTGGATATCAGATGAATGAGGCCGATCCAGCATTCCGATCCAGTCATTTCTTTTTTATTAATATCATACACAGCAATACAGTTACAGCGATCTAGTGTTATTTATTTATTTTTGCTGCTAATGTACACTTAATAA
Source organism: Trachurus trachurus (assembly GCF_905171665.1). Taxonomy (NCBI): domain Eukaryota; kingdom Metazoa; phylum Chordata; class Actinopteri; order Carangiformes; family Carangidae; genus Trachurus; species Trachurus trachurus. The sequence goes on from NC_139903.1 coordinate 33,080,310, forward strand.
TTTTAGCTACATTTATATCTGTGTTAATTTGTTACTTTTTTTTAACAAGGCTAAATGTTATGTCAAGCCTGATGCCTTCACTCACATGGCGAGGTATACGGTTCATTCATTCAACAGTAGCATCGGATCGGTATCGGGTATCGGCCGATACGCTCAGCCCAGGTATCGGTATCAGTCACTTCAATAATTCAGTAAATCCAAGATGAACTTAAAGGACAATTCCGGGCAAATTCAACTCGGGGCTGTATGTTCCTAACATTTTAGGTCTAAAAGAATGAATCTGAAGATTTTCAGTTTAATTGCTCCTGTTTTGCGGTAGTTGTGTCTGTCCCCGCATCGCCACGGCAGCAATGAATGGGAGCGGGTGCAAGTTCCGCTGCTTAGGCTGTTTACATCCCTCAAAGCTGCAATGTTTTTCCACAGACAGCGTCAGATGGCGACTCAAACATGCACCGAGAAGTTTATTTACTTCAAGCAAGCGACATGTTTGTAAAACTAGATCTAATTCAAAGTCTCCCGGAGTCTCGCGCGAGACCCAAGTTGACGCTCGGTGTATTCAGGTGCAGTGGGAGCTACCGTTTGTGTCATAAACACAGGAATATCAACTCTTGACTTGCTTCAAGTAATAAAAACTTCTCGGCGCATGTTTGAGTCGCCACCTGACGCCGTCTGTGGGAAAAAATGTACACTTCAAGCAAGTGAAGAGTTGATATTCCTGTGTTTATGACACAAACGGTAGCTCCAACTGCACCTGAACACACCGAGCGTCAACTTGGGTCTTGCGCGAGACTCCGGGAGACTTTGAATTAGATCTAGTTTTACAAACATGTCGGCTTGCTTGAAGTAAATAAACTTCTGGGTGCATGTTTGAGTCGCCATCTGACGCTGTCTGTGGCTTTGAGGGATGTAAACAGCCTAAGCAGCAGAACTTGCATCCGCTCCCATTCATCGCTGCCGTGGCGATGCGGGGACAGACACAACTACCGCAAAACAGGAGCAATTAAACTGAAAATCTTCAGATTCCTTCTTTTAGACCTAAAATGTTAGGAAAATACAGCCTGAGTTGAATTTGCCCGGAATTGTCCTTTAAAGGTCCAGTGTGTAATAATTGGCGATGTTTGAAAGTGCTAGTGATAGTTTTTTGCTCCATGTGTGGGGCTGACCGGGGCAATGCCAGAGTCAGAAGGAGGGCTTGTGAGCAAAATTCAATGATGTCACCATTTTTGTATGGTGTCCTCACGCTGAGAGTCAGTATGATCAGTATGATCATTCTTCTTGCATTCAAAAGAGAAACTGAGATGACTTATCTGCCTGAATGATGATATGCCCTCACACGAACACTACAACACATGCAGTAGGAGTTTGTAGTAGGAGCTACTAACGTGCAGTGCAGTCAGAGAATCAACAGAGGGTGCCAAAGAAGTTTGTGAAGTAAAACTGTGAACCTGTTTACATGCTTTGTCCACTGAGTTTCACTGTTGAGCTACATATTGTGACATTAACAAACCCAGAGTTATGAAGCCTCACATTAGTTTTTATGGAACTGTTATTAACTGTAAGAAACATAGTCTTTGAGACCGTGGGTTATATTATGTTGGGTGGGGATGGAGAAATACTATATCACTCAGACTACTATTCCTATCAGCACTACTAACAGACTGCTGTCAATGTTTGGATCGATTTCTTTTTCTAAATATTCTTTATCGGCAATAAAACACATAAAATGAAATAAAATAAAATAAAATAAAATAATAATACATAGCAATGTTTATTGGCAAAATCTGTGTATAATCGCTATAAAATCAAATTAGTTTGGTTTTCGTAGCCTTATAATTCTTCTTCTATATACATATAGCAAGGCTCTTGCTTTAGAGAGTGTGGTCATCTGTTTGTACAGTTTTTAGGTTCCCCGTGCTGACCACTAGTTCCCTCTGCTGAAGGAGAGGAGGCAGTGAAGCTCCGCCCCTCAGCAGGTGGAGGCCTGGCCCAGCTCTGATCCTGATGCTGGTTAAAGCCTTTAAAGGAGACATATTCTGCCCCTTCTCCACAGATTCAAATAGTTCCCAGGTGTCTTAAAGACATGTCTGTGACATGCTTTGGTCAAAATCCCCCAAGGATCAAACATCACAGCTCTTTTCATCCTCTCTAAACAGCCCTGTTCACAACGGCTGCTTTCAGTGTCTGTCCCTTTAAATGCAAATGAACCACTGCTTGCCCCGCCCCCTTCTACTGCTACCAGGTAGGGGAAATTCGAAAATTAACGAACAGCTCATAAAACCACATGGATTTCAACCTAGGGAGCCTGAACATTACACATTTTTTTGTCAATTCTGACATTTTGGGGGCCGGAAGACGACAAACTTATCTTGTCTTATCTTATCTACTCCCCCTCATGTGGACTAAGGTCTGTGAGAAGTTTCAGAGTCCTCCGTGGCTTCTCTGAGTTACAGCGGGGCTCCGTGCAGCACTGCATGTCCATATGACGGTTGAGAACGGAGCTCACTTTTCTTCGTCCAAAAAGACACACCAAAAAACATCCAAATACCTCCATAGTGCTCGTCTGTAATGTCCCTCTTGTATTGAAGCCCCGACATGAGAAATTGTTCCGAAAAAAATTAAATAAGTCTTTGTTTTAAGCTTGTTTGTAGCAGAAGCTCCCAGTGTCTCAGTCCACTGCTCTGCCTGTGCTCTGACAGCTTAAAATATAGACTAAATATAGACTTAAATTTTTTCGGAACAATTTCTCATGTCGGGGCTTCAATACAAGAGGGACATTACAGATGAGCACTATGGAGGTATTTGGATGTTTTTGGGTGTGTCTTTTTTAGGGCTGTCCTGATCATCATATTTAGATAATCGAATATTCGCGGACATGAAATCGATCAAAATCGAAGCTTCGACGGCCGGGGGGTGCACGATCGTAACGGCTGACGGGGGGGGGGGGGGGGGGGGGGGGGGGGTTGCACGTAGCGGAAATAATGAAAGTGAATGGCAAACAAACACTGCATGTCTCCAAAACCAGGCAGGTTTCCAGGATGCCAAGTAGCCTATTCATTTTAATGTAACAATTGCCGATGAGAACCGGTGTCAAAAAGGAAAAAAGGGGGAGAAAAAAAAAATCGATCACAGACTTTATGATCGATTACCATGACAACGAACGAGAAGCTTCGAATTCTTTGGGTCAGCCCTAGTCTTTTTGGACGAAGAAAAGTGAGCCCCGTTCGCTACCGTTATATGGACATGCAGTGCTGCGCCGAGCCCCCTTGTAACTCTGAGAGGCCACGGAGGACTCTGAAACTTCTCCCAGCCCTTAAGCCTGGTTTATGCTTCCGCGTCGTGTAGACGGCGTCGTTGAGCATTCGAAGTTCCGCGTCGAGGAACGTGTTGCTTCGGTTCACAGTAAACAATGGCAACTGAAAAACAAACGCTTTTATTGCAAATGTTGAAGCAGGTGACGAAAAAGATGTTTGCGGAGGTCTGTCCGACCAGTCGAGCCTGAACGGGTGAATTACCACACTGATGTTCTGAGCGGACCAAACACATTCCTTGCGGTTCGCGTCGACGCGTAGTCAGGATTCTTTGGAGGTGCACGTCAGGCTACGGCGTAGGGTCTGCGTAGGGGTCTGCGTCGTCTGCGTAGCTACGTCGCCGCGACGGAGAAGCATAAACCAGACTTTAGTCGACATGAGGGTGAGTAGAAAATGAGTGAAATTTGAATTTTGGGTGAACTATCCCTTTAAAGAGCCTTCAAAAAGTGATATTTCCGGGGTGGTGCGTGGCGCAGCGGTTAAGGCGGCCGCCCCATGTAGAGGCTGCAGTCCTCAACGCAGGCGTCCCCGGTTCGAATCCCGCGTCGGGCAGACCTTTCCTGCATGTCATTCCCCCTCTCTCCACCTCCCCCTTTCCTGTCTATCTCACTGTGTGATCAAATAAAGGCAAAAACGCCAAAAAAATATACTTAAAAAAAAAAAAAGTGATATTTCCATAATATGACCCCTTTAATCCTCTGACGTGTCCTCCGTCCCACCAGGTGTCCAACTACCTCCCGTCCATCAGCGCCGCCATCAGCCTGGTTCCGGAGCGCTACATCTGGCGCTGCTGCATCGGGCTGCACTCGGCGCCGCGCTACCTGGTGTCTGTCGCCTACTTCAACCTGTACCGCGGCCGCTGGGCCAGGCGGCAGCCGGAGCTGCTGCTGAGCGGCCTGGCCTTCCTCTGCAGCCTGGCCGAGAACACGGGGCTGCTGCTGCTCACATACGTGTCCTCCACAGAGACCTACAGTGAGTGTCTGGTGGCTCTGGTGGATCTGATCCCAGGTGGGCCGAGTCAGCGGGTTAACCAGCTGTTGTTGTCTCGCCAGGTGTTCACAAAGACGGGTTCATCGCGTTCATAGCCGGCTCGCTGCTGCACATGCTCATCTCCTGCTGGCTGTGGCGGCAGATCAGGAGACACAGTGTGAACCCAGAGGTAACTCATCATCATCACACACACACACACACACACACACACACACACACACACACACACACACACACACACACACACACACACACACACACACACACCAGGGTATCCGCAGGGTCTTGAAAAGTATTAAAAGGTGATAAATCAATTCTGGGAAAATTAAACCCTTAAAAAGTATTAAAAAGTCTTTTCACAACTTTATAAAGTCTTAAATTTTGAAGGTATTTTTTCTGAATCTGCTGTCCAAGAGTTTGAGTCCTAAAAAACATTGTAAAAGTGTGTGAATTTATTCATTTTATTAAAAAAACAAAGATGAACTGGTACATGAAAAAGAAAAGAAGATTATTAATTTGTTTTATTTTTGTGGAGTGGAGCAATGCTTTTTTGTTTTTTTTTGGATAAACTTTGCCTTTGATTTATTGTCCTAGCCTATTTTGAATTCTGTTTTATTATAGTGTAATGAGTTTAAGTGGACAAAAGTTTCAGCAGTATTGCGGCTACATTGTGGTGAAGTTTCAACACTGTAGCATCTACCGTTGGTTTGGTAGGAATTTTTAAAGTTTTTAAATTTAAACGCTTATTGTGCCCCCCCTAGGAGGAGGGGGGGGGGGCACATGTCCTTGGAGTTGAGTGAATCTGGCATGAGGTTGGATGTTTCTGTGAAGTTTGGTGAGTTTTCACCCATGGGAAGTATGACTTCCTTGGAAGAAGAAGAAGAAGAAGAATTCCTAGGAATACAATAGTGTCCTGGCAGCTGAGCTACATAGAGCCATAAAAACAAACACACAGTGCAATGCCACTAAAGAAAATAATGCACAGACAACAGAGCGACAACCAGACCATTACAGAGCCAGTGTAGAGCCGTGAATTTCAAGGGTCAAGGGTCACTGCAGATCGCTGCTTCCAAGAAAATGCAAGAAAAGGCTCCAGAGTTCATGGAATTCACAAAGCCTATGTTTAATAAGGGGCCGTGTCCACCAGACGCGTTTTCAGCGCTCTGGGCGTCTATTTTACATTCAAACCCTATTGAGTTGGGCGCTCACAGCTCTCAGCGCCCTCGGCGGTAAAACGCCCTGGGCGCTTGCTTCTTTTTGTCGCGGCGCTCAGAGCGCTTCGAGTTGAAATCTGTTCAACTTTTAGAACAGCGCCGCGCTCGTCAATGTCATTTTTCCCCGCACTGACCAATCAGAATCAAGAAGGGGCGGGACATACGTTACCGGCAGCAACACAACCGGAGACGTGGCTCGGTTTATATCATGACCCACACTTGTATTGAAGGTAGGCCGACCTCAGGGTCCATGTCAAAAGCTGCCGCTAATGCTGTTGTGTATTTCTGACACTCGTTGTAGTGTTTACATTAAACAAGGCCGGAACACGGAAGTGTCAGAGGACTCGTTTTGTAACCTAGCAACAGCAGCATTCTGACGAGGGAGAGAGAGAGCGCTAAGCGCTGGGAAAGCAGCGCTGAGAGCGCTGTTAGAGCTGAAAACGCGTCTGGTGGACACAGCCCCTAAGTCAGTTTCTCTAAAGCCAGGCACAATGATAAGTCTTTAAAGGGACAACAAGGAGTTTTGGAAAGCAAAGTGTTTTCACACTACATTTCCCATGAGCCTCTGCGCGTATGGTGAAATTCTTGGGCCGGCGCAAGACCGACAAAAGCAAAAACATTTGCCAAGAATGTTTTCATTCATCAAGAATGAAAGTCGGAGGTTGGAAGACGATCAGATACCGTCATAGTTCCGACCATAAACGGCGATTCGGCGGTGTTATTCTCATGGCCTGCTGGGCAGCCGCCGAAAGTAGGAACCGCTGGTCGGCTCACCCAGCATTTCCACCATCACTAATAATAACAAAATAACGATAGAGACAAAACTATATATTTATAGTAAATGGAGCCATTAACAAGTGTGGGTAACGTAGATTCATCCACATTAATATGAGACTTTTTTATATCCAAATACAAACTCCTCGTTGTCCCTTTAAGCCAATGACTAATAGGGGGACATGACCTATTGCATACAATACAATGAGACGTTTTGAATGGACAAGGCAAAGATTAATTAATTCGATTTCATGTGATTTTAAGGAAAGATTTTCAGGGTGGAGGCCTAAGATACAGGATTCTTGGGAGACAGGAATGGGAAATCAGATGAATTACTTCTTCTAAAAGTTTAGCATCTTCTCACATTCTCAGATGCAGTGGAAGGGGGGGTGCCAAAAAACTAGTTTTATGGGTTTTAATTTCAGGTTGTATGACAAATAATGTTGCTATCTCAAAGTGGTGTGGTGATGTTCTCTAGGCTCAGTGTGTCTGTGGAGGTCAGGTTGAGATCCTGAGGAGCAGTGAGCAGCTTTGACCTGCAGGGGGCAGCAGAGCTCAGTGAAGCTCTGTGGGAGTGGACTGAGCCTGGAGTTCTCTGAGTCAGGAGTGTTGGAGGAGATTGAAGCAGGTCTCTGACGTTCTGAAGAGGTTTCATTGATCATGTGGGAGCAGCAGTCTGATGTTCAGGGAAAAGAGAAGTCCAGATCGCGTTTCTCAGCATATCATTAAAACAGTCAAAGCAGAGCAGGAACCAGATGAGTGGATATTTTTACTGAACTCGGATCAGTTCTCCCATTCGAGCAGGAAATAGATGAATAAGTTCCAAATTAGCGTTGTGACTCAGACTTTATTTTGGTAGTTCCCTGTTTGGGCGGCGTGGAGGCGTCGCTCGCTGATCAAACCTGCTGACGGAGCCGTTCACACATCCACACGGCTCCTTCTGTCGGACATCACCGTCACATGATGTGAGTCAGGAAACCTCGGTCAGCCCGTTTCATTGACCTTCATGTTCTGGAGGTTTCCCACAGGTCCTGCAGAAGCCCACCACTCACCGTCTGTCATCTTTCACAGAGCTTAAAGGACAATTCCAGGCGAATTCAACTTGGGGGTCTATATTCCTATCATTTTAGGTCTAAAAGCAGGAATCTGAAGTTTTTCAGTTTAATGTCTCCTGTTTTGCGGTGGTTGTGTCTGTCCCCGCATCGCCACGGCAGCGGTGAATGGGAGCGGATGCAAGTTCCGCTGCTTAGGCTGTTTACATCCCTCAAAGCCACAGACAGCGTCAGATGGCGACTCAAACATGAACCGAGAAGCGAGACCCAAGTTGCCGTGCTCGGTGTGTTCAGGGGCAGTTGGAGCTACCATATGTGTCATAAACACAGGAATATCAACTCTTGACTTGCTTCAAGTAAAAAAAACTAATCTGCGCATGTTTGAGTCGCCACCTGACGCTGTCTGTGGAAACATTTTTACACTTGAAGCAAGTCAAGAGTTGATATGCCTGTGTTTATGACACAAACGGTAACTTTCCCATTGCACCTGAATACACCGAGTACGTCAACTTGGGTCTCGTGCGAGACTTTGAATTAGATCTAGTTTTACAAACATGTCGGCTTGCTTGAAGTAAATAAACTTCTGGGTGCATGTTTGAGTCTCCATCTGACGCTGTCTGTGGGTTTGAGGGATGGAAACAGCCTAAGCAGCGGAACTTCCATCCGCTCCCATTCATCGCTGCCGTGGCGATGCGGGGACAGACACAACTACCGCAAAACAGGAGCAATTAAACTGAAAATCTTCAGATTCCTTCTTTTAGACCTAAAATGTTAGGAAAATACACCCCTGAGTTGAATTTGCCCGGAATTGTCCTTTAAGCAGCTTTGCAAAACAATAATGGACTAAAGTTTCAGTTTCCAGATGTGCGGGCCCAGCCGTGACTCTCTCTGGAGTTGTGCAGCTGTAAGACCTGCTGCTTCCCCGTCCAGTTCCTTTGCTGCTTTTTCTGTCGCTGTCCATAAAGAAACCCAGACCAGTGAGTGTGTTTACAGGCACACTCAAACTATTGTCATCTGAAAACTGGAGTTTTCGGCTCAGGTGGAGGTGGCGTCTGTGAAAAGTCACCGCGGTAACGCAGTGAGGAGGAATGGAGCGTTACACTGATGCTGCATTCACCTGCAGTCGGGCAGACGGCCGTCGCTAACAAACCAGATGTCATTTTAGTCACAGAAGTCCAGAGAAAGCCGGTAAAACGTGGGTCAGGTAAACAATACCACATCGCCATGACAACATATTGTCACGTGTATTGTTTTGCCACTTGTTTACATAGAGGCTTGTTTATGCCGTTACGTGCAGCGGCTGTCGTCCGTCTGCCATCTGCCCAATTTCACGTGAATGCAGCATGAAGAATAGGATTGAGTTGCTTGTGATATACAACCACAATGCTACACAGTGTACCTTTTTAACACAAGTCTCACTCACCAATCCTCATATTTTTTTTGTCTTTTTATTATGCTACAGTTACAGGACATAGAAAACTACTTATTACAATGATTGACAAGACAAAATAACAAAGACAAGTGCTATGGTGTTGGCTAGCGGTGCTGTTTATATATATATATATTGTGGTGGAAGGTGTGTATGTGAGTGTGTGTGTGTGTGTGTGTCCCTATGAGCATTGAAGAGTATGCGCTGAGGATTGGGCCGAGGTTGAACTGGAATGACTGAATAAAGTGTGAAAAAGAAAGAAGGGTAAAGCAAAAATAAACAACAAGGGAGAGAGAGAAAAACAAAAAAAATAAGTAAAGAATAAATAAATCCAAATAAATCAATCCTCATACTTTAGGAAACCTCACGATGATGAAAGCTTTCACATTTTCCTTCCACTACTGGAGGTTTTTAGAAAACAGATGATTGAAGAGCACGTAGATGCATCATACACATTATTAGCATTAACAGATTATTCCTAATACAGGGATGCAAACAGCGCGCCGAAAAGCGAAACTCGCTTTTTTCATGACCAATTAGGTGACTTGTGTGAATCGTTCAGATCCGAAGAGTTTTTGTTTTTGAGGGAGGGGGGGGGGTCTCAGCGTCTCAGCTGGGGTCAGTAAAATGTTTTTCTGGCTGACAGTGACAGTGACAATCACGTGAAACTGAGGCGAACTCATTCATGGTTGTCTCTGATTATACTGATAACAGCCTACCTCCAAAGTAGACGCGCGACGTGCGCTCTCATTAAAGCGGCGCGTATCCGCGTGCAGTCGGTGCGACTGCGACGCCGTTTTTCCCCCCCTTCCCGTCCGTGGAGCTGTGCACCGCGGACATGCACGGTTCCCTACGTTGCTGTGTCAGGCAGGTGTTTCCACGGAGCTCTGCCCCGTTTCAGAGGTGAAGGAGAGACGTCGCCTCCGATGTCGAATGTGTTCAACTAAAGTGAAACTAACACATTATATATATGTCCATTACACACTGAATGAAACATCCCATGTCTTTATTTATTCAGTTTATTTTAATAGTAATAATTATGACTAACATTCAGTGAAGACCTAAAATTCAGTATCTCCAAAATTTAAGTTTTTAATCATTTTTAATATAGAAATGTTGGCCTTCTGAAAACTATGTCCATCTATAATCAATCAATCAATACTTGGTTGGGGTTGAACTACTGGAAATAGACTTTTCCATGATAGCGCCAGACAATTCCTCTCTTTTTTGGTCCTGACCCGTTTGCATCCCTGCTAATAACCCTTTCATCAGTCTGCATGTGAACGCAGATGCAACAACAATGTAATGAGGATAAAAATAAACTTTATTTCTAGAACATTTTTCACACAGATGTTGCTCAGAGATCAAATGCTACAACTACTGCACATAACAGAATCCAGAGTCCAGTTCAGCTGCAGCTCTGGTTGCCAGGCGACCTATAGATGGTGATGTTTCCTGCAGTCTAGAAGAACTCTGCTGATCTGCTGACGGGGAGTTGAAGTTTTATCATGAAACTTTATAAAAGATTCCGGTCATGTGAGAAAACATCTAGATCTGGAGCTCTTTAGGCCACGCCCCCTCTGAAGACTGTGTGGGTGTGTTCTACAAGTCACACTCACATTGACACTTTGCTACATGTTTGGTCCACTGGCAGAATGTGTGTGTGAAGTTGTAAGTGTGTATCAGGAGGCAGCATCTCCTCTGTGGTTCGTATCTAGAAACCATCTCCTCTCCTCTCTGTGTCTCAGGAAGTGACGTCGTATCGATGGAAAGTGCGTCTCTTCCTGTTCAACGTTGGCTGCTGTCTGGCCGCGGCGTACTTCTTCAGACGCCACAACGAATACTGTGAGAGCGGAGGTAAGTGTTCAGGTCCAGACTCTGAAGCTGAGTCCCAGCTCAGGCCTTCACATCTGGTTCAGAAGGTTGAACTCAAGGACAAACCTGATTGGATTTCAGTGACTAAAGACCAGTGGCCGTACTCCTAAAGATTCTTAGTGCAAAGAGTTGCTCCTAGTGGCCAAATTCTAAGAAAATTCTTAGAATCATGATGTTTTCTTAGAGCTCCTAAGGTGGGATCTGTTAAGAGCAGGGAAGAGGACTTTTAAGTGGCTTAGGAGTTCCCTAAGCAGAGGAAATGGTGGACAGAAGAGGCAGGAGAGATATTCTCCAAACACTGGATGACAGTGAATTAATGAAACGCTACAGATTGTTCCTGTTCCTCTGTCCAGTTGGGTTTCCTTGTTCTTTTCTTCTCCACTGCTGTTCACTGGTTTGTGGTAGATTTCAAAGCCAACCAACACTGCTTCTTATAGGCCAGTCAGCAATCACAGACACTGATGAAAGCTGAGCCATTTTACCCTCGTTAATACCAAATTGAGTTGAAATGTTGAAAGTGCAAAAATTACCAGCATGGTAATTAATATAAGCAAATAAATATAAGTTTCACTATGTGAATACTGTGCAAGTTTTCACACATTTTGTAGGATAATTTTAAAGTATAGCTTACTATTCATTTAACAGATATTTTCTTTTATGTGAAATATTTTTTACAATTACACAGTCTTCATAAGATTGGATTCTATGGTTAAATTTATCGATTTGAGGGTCCATCCTCGGCCCATTATCACCAAAAGTATATTTTTTATCTTCTTTTGGGGCTTTTTGGCCTTTAATTGACAGAACAGTTGAGAGGGAGACAGGAAATGGGAGGCAGAAAGAGTGGGAATGACATGCAGGATAGGGCCGCTCGACATGGGATTCGAACCGGGTCGCCTGCAGTGAGGACTATAGCCTCAACACATGGGGCGGGTGCTCTACCAACTGAGCTAAACACCGACCCTTTATCTAACTTTTAGGATCAACCAATCACAGCGTTTGAAATGATGACTCATACCTAGCACCAGGGGTCAACCACACCTCCTCACTAAGGGTGTTTTCACACCTGCAGTGTTAGTGCGCACTAAATTTAGATCGCACTAAATTTGGTCCCATTTGGGTCAGTGTGAAAGCACCATCGCACTCTAATGCACCAGAACTAGTGCGGCCTGAGGAGGTGGTCTCGGTTCGGCTCCAGCTGAACTCTGGTGCGCACTAGTTGATGTGTGAAAGCAACCGCACTCTGGTGCGAGCCAACTGCCAGGCGAACTCAACAAGTTTGAGCTAAAAGGGCTCCCATAGTCACTGACAACGGGTTAACGCCGCGGGGGGACGCCCGGTGCTCCGGTGCTGCGGAGCTCTGTCCCCACAAACGAAGCAGCAGCAGCGGGGCAGCCGGTCGGTGCGTGTCCGCTGAGTCCGCTCAGACACCAGACAGGTCGGCGGCTCCGTCCCTCGGGTCCGCGGAGCAGCTGATTACCGAGCTGCAGAGGTCCGCCGTGTTTAACGTTTAACCGGGAACTAACGGGACCGAGCTGGGTGAACGCAACCGGAAACCAGCCGGAAGTACCAAACAGAGTTATACATGCAAACAATATAGAAATAAATGACCAGAGCTACTAACAACCGGCCCTACTGGAGTCTCCATCATGAAAGTTTTATCAAGCAGCGCTTCCAGATTCCAACCGGTAGTCATGGAGACACGACGTTCTCCAAGTTTGGTCCCGAGTGACAAAAAGCAGGTGTGAAAGCAACCGCACTAACTGAAAAATGAAACAATGTATCATTTTAACATTTGGTGCTAAACATGTGTGAAAACACCCTAAGATAGGAGTTTCTGTCCACTCCTTGATCAGAGTTCTCTGAGAGTGTTCTGGAATCACTCCTAAGCTAAGACTCCTTGCTAGGAATGTTTAGGTTAAGTTAGGAGCTCTCTGAGAGGATTCTTAGAATCTTTAGGAATACAGTTCTACTCACTGTCTGTCCCTCCCCCCTCCAGTCTACACCCTGTTTGCCTTCTTCGAGTACCTGGTGGTTTTCTCCAACATGGCCTTCCACATGACGGCCTTCTGGGACTTCGGTGGCAAAGAGGTGATGGTGGCCACGCCGCCTGAGGACAAACGGTACTGAGCAGCAGCTTCAGTAGCTCCAGGTTGGGATTTTGAAACCCTGAAACCCTCACGGACCTTTTGGTGAATGGACTCTGAGACGGGTCCCAGACCTGCAGAGAACAGTTGTGTCCACAGAAGACAAGTCTCCTTTACCCTGAGGATTAGTCCAACCAAAGATTGAAACTGTAGAGGACAACTCACTGACACTGAACTGGACTCATATGTTCAAAACTCACACACACACAGTTTTAATAAAGAGACGTTGCTATAAAAGTGTTTATTAAGTTTGCTTCATTCTTTCATCATTGTAGTTTTAGCTTCATAGTGAATCACTGGAAACAGAACATGGTGTGAAACAGATGATTTGATGGAAATTATCAAACGTCATAACGGGAAACAAGACACTAAATCTGCTGCAAAACAGCTGGTTATAAATTATTACGATCTAGGATCACGTATCAAACACCCCACACACACACACACACACACACACACATATGCTGTGGGACAATAGGCAACTGTATAGTGTAGAGATTTGACAGTAAAATGAGCAGCAGAACAAGCTTCCTGAGAAATACGTAAAAAAAAAAAACATTGTCAATGACTGAAGAAATAATGAGTCATTTAAGCAGATGTTTGTGTTAAAGCTCCATACAGTATAAAGGTAGATGTTTGTGTTAAAGCTCCATACAGTATAAAGGTAGATGTCCAGTGTGATTATAAAGCAGCTCTAGGATCTGTAAATAAATGCACACAGCCTGTATTCAGAAACTGAGCCTTTAAACTAGCCGTCAGGACTTCCTGTCACTTTGTGATGTCACAACAAAGCCCACCAAAAGCAGCTGAGAGAGGAGATGGAAAACTACGTAAGGGATAATGTATAGTTCGGAGGTTGTTATGGAGAAATAAACCCCGACGGTTGTATGGAACCCCGACGCGAAGCGGAGGGGTTTCATACAACATGAAGGGGTTTATTTCTCCATAACAACCGACCAACTGTACATTATCCCGCTTATTACACGGTTTACGAGTGAAATTATTAATTTGAAACATAATGTTGATCAAAATACGACTTTCATCGATTTAAAATTGCATTTAGCGAATCTGCAAGACCGGTCACTTCCGCTGTTTTGCCGAGCCTCCTCCCGTTCGTGCATTTGAAGCCTTTGATAATCAATCAGTGGATCGATGGATTACCATACACGTGTTAAAATGTGTGTATTGTGTGTAGTCGTATCTGTCATAAACAAGAGATTAACTTTACCGTTTACGGGGTGCGTTTGTGTCGCGGAGCCACGGTGCCAGCTGCACCGAGACGAGAGGAGAGCTGACACCGGGTCAGAGGCTCTGATCAGCAGGTTTGGTTTCCAGCATGGTGTGGAAGGAGCCTCCACTCTACTTGTAACAAGTTACAAGTCATTTATCTCTAACATCACTATTAGTCCGACGCTGTTTAATGACGGTAAAAATGAAACACAAGGTAAATATCCTGCATAGTTTCTCTTTTCTGTGCTGCGCTGATCAGAGCGGCTTCCCTAGCAACGGTCTGTTATACATGATGACGGTCCGTTATACAGAAATAATAGACCGCAGAACTCAGCGCTGGACCAATCAGAGAGCAGCATTCAATAGAGCCGTGTAATAAACTGAGATAATTTTTCCATATATATTTTTCAGGCTTTGCATTTAAATGACATTTGTTATGAAGTAGGAGAGAGACAGGAAACCAATGGAGAGAGCAGATGGCATACAGCAAAGGGCTGCGAGTTGGACCATACAGGTCAGCTGGAGTGGGGCGGGCTACCGTAAAACCGTTAAGCCGTTCATTTGCTTAAATCCAGTGGTGGACAGTAACGGAGTAAATTTACTTGAGTACTGTACTTAAGTACAGTACTGTACTTAAGTACAGTACTCAAGTAAATTTACTCCGTTTACATATCCAGAGGATTTGTACTTTACTCGAGTATTAGATTTCTTTGGTACTTATTACTCTTACTTGAATACATTTCCAAGACAAATATTTTTACTTTTGCTCGAGTTAATTTGTAGGAAGACTGAAAAGTACTGGTTACTTTCAGGTCTTTTTCTAAAATCCTATTGGACACAAGCTGTGTTTGTCAAAGAAGGAAACCCTAACCCCTAAAAGCAAGCAGGTGAGTTAAAAGCTCCTTAAATTCATTCAGAAAAATATAGTAATTCATTGATGTGAAAATTAAGAAATTTACTCTTACTTATAGTCCCCCTCCCGCGACCCTTTTTGGTAATTTTAAAACCAGCTCATTAGCAATGCACCTCTGGAGGGTGGGCGGAGACTGCGCTGCTCTGCACCCGCCCAGCCACCTCCTCACACCCCACCCCCCGCTGGCTGACAGCTGGACATTGTACAATTACAGATTCAGCGCGTTTAGTGTAAAACTCCACACTGGGATTCGATCCCAGACTGGACTGTAGGCCTTGCTCACGGTGCAAGCTGCTCTACCAGTTGAGCTACACTTGTTACACCTTAACAGCTACACCGAGCTGTGAAGGCTTTCACCTCTGAGCCAGATGCAGAGCGGGGCGGGAGCTTGTAGCACTAGTGCCCTCCCCTGGAGCTGTGACACGTCAACTCCAGTCTCCCTGAAACTGCCAGTTTGCGTCTGCCGTTGGTTCACAGCAATTTGAAGGCAGAAAAACTCAGAAATGCAATTTTGCACTTCCTTTTCTGCTGATATGTGCTCTAACACAAGAAAAATGCCACAGGAACATGTGAAAAGCTCAAAAAACACGATTTTCACGGGAGGGGGTCTTTAAAGTTACTGGAGTAATATGTCGACTGAGCTACTTTTACTTGTAACGGAGTACATTTTGACCTGTAGTATTTGTACTCTTACTCAAGTACTGGGGTGGAGTACTCTGTCCATCTCTGGTTAAATCGCTCCAATCAACAGGCGTTTATTAGGGACCTGCCTTTATAAATAGTGTGTCTCCATTCAACCTTTGCTTCTCGAGACATTAAAGACGGCCGCGATGGACTCGTTTTCAGTCTCGCTGACCCCCGCGGTCCTGGACCGCACAGGTACCAGGAGACCGAGACCCCCAGCCATGTCGGTCCAACGCAATGTGAGGTAACTAAATAAGCGTAGGACTTAACAGAACAGTAAATTGTTTACGCTACTTTTAAAATAATAATAATAATAATAATTTTATTTGTAGAGCACCTTTCAAAACAAAGTTACAAGGTGCTTAACAATAAAACAATTGATGCATATTAAAATACATAACAATAAAACAACATTAAAATACAGGAATACAAAATAAAAAGAGTCACAACAATAGTAAAAGAGAATCAGTTTAAGAAGGCCAAACGATAAAAGTGAGTTTTAAGAAGTGATTTAAAAGAGGACACTGAGTCTGCATGCCTGAGATCCCCAGGCAGGGCATTCCAGAGCCGAGGGGCCCGGGCAGCGAAAGCCCGGTCCCCTCTGGTGATCAAGCGAGTTTTGGGAACATGTAAGAGGGCCCTACCAGAGGACCTCAGGCTCCGGTCTGGCTCATAGGGGGCCAGCATGTCTACAATATAGGCAGGAGCCAGACCGTGTAAGGCTTTAAAAACAAGCAGTAAAATCTTAAAATCAATTCTAAAACTCACAGGTAACCAGTGAAGAGCAGCAAGGACTGGTGTGATGTGGTCACTTCTTTTGGTACCTGTTAAAAACCTGGCAGCTGCATTTTGGATAGACTGTAGTCTCTGAATGTTGCGTTTACTAATACCAGAATACAGAGCATTACAATAATCTAGCCTGGAAAAAATGAAGGCGTGGATAACCTTTTCTAAATCAATATGGGAAAGGAAGGGTTTAATTTTGGTCAACTGTCTTAGCTGTGAGAAACAGGACTGCAGCACCTTGGTAACCTGAGTATCAAATGAGAGTTCGGAATCAAAGATGACACCCAGGTTACGGGCCTCTTTGTGAACGCTGTTGGACAGAGCACCCAGACTAGAAGAGAAAAACACAGTGCTCGTGCTGGAGCCAGCAGGGGAGACAATGAGCACTTCTGACTTTGTGTCATTCAACTGCAAAAAGTTGCTAGACATCCATTCTTTGATGTCAGCAAGACAAGACGTTATGCGAGACATATCAGAACAGCCAGGTTTTAAAGGTACATACAGCTGGGTATCATCAGCATAACAATGAAAATTGACATCATGCTTCTCAATAATTTCCCCAAGGGGTAGGATGTATATTGTAAATAGGAGGGGTCCTAAAATGGACCCCTGCGGGACCCCGCAAACAAGAGGAGCCCTAGAGGAGGAAGAGTCCCCAAGCATGACGGAGAAGGACCTATTAGAAAGGTATGAAGTAAGCCAGTCGAGCGCCACATCACTGATTCCAACCAAATTTTTCAGACGGCTAATCAAGATACCATGATCCACCGTATCGAAAGCTGAGCTGAGGTCAAGGAGAATTAAAATCGAGTAATGGCCTGAATCACTTGTGAGCAGTAGGTCATTTGAAACCTTGACCAAAGCTGTCTCGGTACTGTGTAGGGAGCGGAAGCCAGATTGAAATTTTTCAAAGAGCTGATTATTGTTCATAAAAGAAATTAGTTGCGTAGAAACAGTTTTTTCTAAAATCTTAGATAAGAAAGGGAGCTTTGAAATAGGTCTAAAATTACTTAGAACAGAAGGATCAAGGGATGGCTTCTTTAAAAGGGGGTGAACAATAGCATGTTTAAAATTTGATGGGAAGATACCTGAGGTGAGAGACGAATTAATAATAGCTAAAATATCCGGACCAACCGTCTGAAAGACTGATTTTAAAAACCAGGTAGGAATGCAGTCAGAGGAGCAAGTGGAGGATTTAGAAAGTGCAACAGTATGCTCCAGGGTTGAGAGAGTGATTTCAGAGAAATGTGTGAGAGTGGAGGTTGGACAGCAGTCGTCCGGAGTCTTTCTGCCATCGGTACAGAACCGTTGCCGGATCATAGATATTTTGTCACTGAAGTAGTTTAAAAATTCTTCACATCTCTCTGGAGAAGGGTCATCTGGCTGGTTGGGAGGGGGGGCAATAACAGAGTTTATAGTTTTGAATAGAATTCTGGGGTTTCCTCTTTGCTCAGCGATAAGTTTGGCAAAATAGTTGTTTCTTGCCACTTTGACTGAGTGCTGATATTGAGCCATAAGATATTTCAGGGAGACAAGGGAGGCCCCAAGCTTGTCTTTCTTCCATTTCCTCTCTGCTTTTCTAGATTGTCTTTTAAGAATCCTTAAGTCCTCACTCATCCAGGGTGTGAATGAGGGTTTTGGCCTTTTGAGTCTGACAGGCGCTATGGAGTCTAAAATGTTCAGGCAGGAGTTGTTAAAAACACTGAGATGTTCTTCAACAGTAAGATTTTGTTGATCAAGATTTAAAAATGATCTTGAAGCAGTAAAGGCTTGCGAAAAGTGATGAGTGCAGCTGGAATTTAGGGGACGTGAGCGAATCAGAGTGGTGGGTTTAGGATCAGGGCAGAGAGATGGAACTGTGAAAAACACTGCGTTGTGATCAGATACTGCAAAATCAACAATGTTCACATCGTCCACAGAGAAACCATGAGAAAGCACAAGATCAAGTGTGTGTCCTTTAACATGACTAGGCTGCTTCACAGATTGAGTTAAATTAAAAGACTGTAAAAGGTTAATAAATTCAGAGGCAAGTGAGGATGTAGGACAGCACACATGTATATTAAAATCGCCTACAATAAGAACTCTGTCATGTTTTAGAATAATGTCTGATAAAAAGTCTGAGAATTCCTGTATAAAACCAGAGATAAATTTGGGAGGTCGGTAAATTAAAACACATAAAATAGGTAATTTATTTTTTAAGATGAACCCTAGGCTCTCAAAGGTGGAAAATTGACCTAGAGAGAGGCGGGAACAGCTAAAATCATTTCTGTGAACTACCGCAAGCCCCCCTCCACGGCCAGTCAACCTAGGTTGGTGGAAAAACAAGTAATCTGGGGGGGATGACTCAATAAGAGGCGAACAATCATCAGGGTTAATCCAGGACTCTGTGACAATAAAAAAGTCAATTTTGTTGGTTAAAATAAAGTCCTGGCAGATAAAAGACTTGTTTGCCAGGGATCTTACATTTAATAGGCAGAATTTAGCTGGTTTAAATCCTGGAGTTGGAGCGATGGTTTGAACAGAAATTAGATTATTTATAAGTGGACTATTACAGGTATAACCAAAAATAGCCTGCCGCCTGTTGGTTATTCTAACAGGAATAGATGACACTGAGAGGTTTGAAGAATGAGTCGGGACAGCAGGATTTGTGACAGCATCGGCATCAGCAGGACCCGCATTGTCAGGGACAAGGCTATATGAATCGCCAGTGATCTGGGCAGGGGCCTGCTGGGGAAACCATCAATTAAGGTTAAAAGCAATGAAGTTTATGAAGTTCCGGCTAAGTACACCAGTTCCTCTCTTGTTTAGATGTAGCCCATCATGTTTAAACAAGACCCGCTTGGTCCAAAAGGAGTCAAAATGGCTGATAAAACTGAGACCAGTGGCAGTAGAAAAATTTTCCATCCATTGGTGTAGGCTAAAGAGCCGGCTAAAACGCTCAGAGCTTTTTGACAGGGAGGGGATGGGGCCAGACAAAATAAACCTTCTCCCCAGGCTTTCAACTGTAGTGGCCAGAGACTCAAGGTCATAGTGAAGCTTACTTGAATGCCTGGTCATGACGTCATTTGTGCCAGAGTGTGAAATCACTGTGTGAATTGAGGGATGAAAGTCCAGGAGTACTGGGATTAGTTCAATAAAGTCAGTCGTTTTACCTCCAGAGAGACAGTAAGTTACTGCACCAGGGAGGTTTACAAATCTCACGATTGAATCACCTACAATTAAAATCTCCGGTCGGGCTGTACCGAGGTTATCAGTGTAGACGGCAAGCTTTGATCTCAGGTGATGACCAATAGGCAGCGAGCTGGTCGCGGTCAGGGGGGCTGCGTGATTACGCACCTGGTCCGACGCCTGCACAACAACAGGTGACTTTCGTGAAGGAGCAGAGAAACCCGGCGCTGACACGGAGGGGTCCGAGTCGGCGAGTGACAGACAAGGACGTTTGCCATCGGGGACCGTCGGGGAAGCGGAGCCTGACGGAGAGATGGAAGGGACAGGTGCACGGCGCTTTCTTGTCGCACGCCGGGACACAGTCATTCTGTCGGCCGGCTGAGGGGGGGAGTGATCGGGCAGCTCAGGCTCGGCGAGCGGGGAGAAAAAGTTACTGAGCGGGATGTCAACATCAGGGGGGTCATAGAGGGGAAACGAAAGACGGTTGGTGCCTTGCACTATCGAGGTCCAGGTGGGGGGAAGAGGCGAGGACGGGCCGGAGACATCAGGAGGAGCAGCAGATGGAGCAGCGATCCAAGGCGGCTGGTCGACCGAGGGCTCAAGGCGCGCCAGCCGGGAACACAGGTCAGATTGCCGCTGAAGAAGTTCCTCTATGAGCCGCTCTATGGACCTGAGCTCGGTCTTCAGCTCCACGGTCTCCGCACTTATAGTCTCAGATGGAGCCATCGGTGGAGCTGAAAACAGGAAAGACACACAGCCAGCAAGACGTGGACAGACAGTGGCGGAGTTCTGAGGGAACTATTTGGCAGAAGAGTGCAAGGCGCCGGAGCGGGGACATACATGCCAGGGCTCCGTAGGAGCCCGCAGCGGATAAATCAACTCGACAATGTGGTTAAGGTAGGCTGAGTATTAGGAAACTTACGGACAGGGGCCTGAGACAGGCCCACTGCGGTGATTTCGGCTCAGTAGATTTTGTTTCTTGATGAAGGGTTAGGCCATTGTAGGTAGAAAACTGACAGCTGACAGGTAGGCTATTTCCACGCTGTCAGGTGAGGTGGTCGGCCGGAGCAGGACTTTGATCTGTAAAAATCCGTTAAAATCCTCGCCCGATGGCTGAAATTCTTTACCCGGTTAAGCGGTGTGGTTTAAGACGTGCAATCTGGATAACTGTATTGTAAAAATAAGGCTTAAAATTGGGTAAAATCGAGTAAAAGAGTCAGTTTGAAGGGAGCTCTTTCACGGGCGACATGGACGCCGACACATGCGCAGTGATGACCAAAAGGAGTAATAAGTCATTTAAAAGGAGCAGCGAGCCGAGCCCAGGACAGGTGATGTGTGGATGAGAGGAGTGGACAGACCAGGCAGGAGCAACCGGCCATCTTTAATGTCTCTAGACCCCCTCTTCAATTCGTTTAAGGTTATTTGTTTGTATTAAGGTATAGGCTATATTTGTATAGAATAATTTTTGGCAACAAGAAAAACAATATTTGACCTGGCGTTTATTTGGGATAGGTGTTTAATACAAAAAATATTTTGCTAGACCCGGCGGCAAATTGGGAGTCGGCCATTATTTGAAGTTTTACGGTACATTAGGATGATTTAAATTTATAGATGATTAACACTTCAAAATACAATACAGGAGAATAACAACACAGAGCTTTAAGAATGGGCATGAGGATGATCATTATTGATCAGTTCAGTTCTCACTGTTGAGCCCTCTGAGCTGGAGGACAAACACTGGAGTCAGAGTCAGGAGGTGTGTGTGTGTGTGTGTGTGTGTGTGTGTGAGAGAGAGAGAGAGAGAGAGAGAGGCGTTGTTGTTGAGCTGACTCAGGTCTGGTGAGTCACTCCTCAGCTGAGACTGCTCAGTCCTGATGTGTCTCTGGTGAACCTGGTGCTGGGCTGCTGCTCAAGCTGCTTTCTAACTGCTTCAACTCATGAACATCTAAGAACCAGTAGCATTTCTACAGGCCACGGAGCTACAGTAGAACTTCTTCAGGACATCATCTCATGCTACATTCCCCAGCAACACTCGTCCATTTCATTTCAGGTGAGAAACTGACCATTAAAGGAGACATATTCTGCCCCTTCTCCACAAATTAAAATAGTTCCCAGGTGTCTTAAAGACATGTCTGTGACATGCTTTGGTCAAAATCCCCCAAGGATCAAACACCACAGCTCTTTTCATCCTCTCTAAACATCCCTGTCCAGAACGGCTGCTTTCAGTGCCTGTCCCTTTAAATGCAAATGAACCACTGCTTGCCCCGCCCCTTCTACTGGTACCAGGTAGGGGTGGGGTTATGCAAATTTGAAAACTAATAACATAATTATTAAACAACTGAGGGAACAGCTCATAAAACCACATGGATTTCAACCTAGGGACCCTGAACATTACAGATTTTTGTGTCAGTTCTCACATTTTAGGGTCCTGAAAGCAAGACAAACACCTAAATATATGTTAAAGAGCTTTCAAAAAATGATATTTCCATAATATGTCCCCTTTAAAACTCAGATATGTCAAATATGACAAATATGGTGCCTGCTTGTAAGTTTGTGTGGGTGCTTTTGGAGATGTGAGTGCCCCACCAGAGGAGGAGGAGGCAGGGATCAGCTGCTGCTGCCTGGCTCCTAGGTCCGACTGCTCAGAGTGAACCACGTCTGCAGCCTTTTATTCATTTACTGTTGTTGTACTAATGTGTTCAAATTGCTATCCGCTCCCCCATCAGACCGTCCAATGGGGAATTCGTTGCTGTCTCACTCTAGGCTACAGTCAGGTAAGCGTGTGACGTATGCCGTAAAGCAGGTCGCACTCTACGGCTCTACGCAGAGGGGGGAGGGGCCGTGTTCCTACCCGCACAGGGAAGTTACATAGTGCAGTTTCAGGCTGCAGCGGCAGCACCATTCATCCTATTAACCATTTTTCTACCATTGCAATGAGTCTGGAAACATTATTTTAAGGCCGAAAAACTCTGCAATGTTGCTTTAATAACAGCTCTGTACAAACACACAAATAAATGGAATTTATTTGTTCCACACTGCAAAACCTCAACATCTTACCAAGAATATTTGTCTCATTTCTAGTCAAAACAAATCTCATTCTACTTAAAATAAGACTCAACATTAAAAAGTAGCTTGTTTTTAGACACTTTTTTTTTTCTTTCTTTCAGGCATATTTTCACTTGAAATAAGTAGCAAAATCTGATAGTGGAGCAAGTTTTTCTTTCTTATTACAAGCACAAAAAACTTTCTACTTGTTTCAAGTGAAAATTTGTTTGAAACAAGTGAAAATGATCTAAAAACAAGTTCATTTTTAGGTGATGAGTCTTATTTTAAGTGAAAAGAGTTTAGTTTTGACTAGAAATTAGACATTTTGACAAGAAATAAGACAAATATTCATGGAAAGATTTTGAGTTTTTGCAGTGCATGTTTCTGTAACTATGGTCTGTCAGTGTTGTTTTCTGGTCTGTCAGTGTATATTGTGTAGATGAAGTCTCTGGTTCAGCTCTGCCTGTTTTTTCTAAACTGGCTGACGTCATGTTGTACAGTAGTTGGTTAGAACACAACAACTCCACCTCCAGCCTCTGACATAAACCATTCTTGGTTCTAGACCAGAACTGGTGCCACCCAGTACATGGCCAGTTTGCTGTTTATATGAAATGGTTTCTGTAATGGAGGTGATGCTCAGTGTAGTGGAAGTGCCCTTCCTCCTCCTCCTCCTCCTCCTCCTCCTCCTCCTCCTCCTCCTCCTCCTCCTCCTCCTCCTCCTCATAGGGAAGGTTTGGAATGACCTGAACTGAGACTGAACAGGACTCTGAGCTCCGGTCCTGCACTGAGGACAGCAGCAGCTCCTCGTCTCCTTTATCTCTGGTCAACTCACAGTCAGAGACGCTGCAGCAGGAGACGAGGGACAGGAAGAGGAAGTGGCTCCCTGTCTCCACGGAGACGCTGTGGAGGAAAAGACGACATCCTGAACCGAGGAGAAACAGAAACAGACTGAGTGGAGGTCAAAGGTGGTCAGCTGGTTGTCTTCCTCCCACTGACGGAGAGTTTTCTCACCAAACTGTCGGTGACTGTGAGGCGTTCAGGGTCGTCAGCTGGACCCTTGTCCACCCAGATGAACCTGGAGCCACTTCTGGGCCGGTTCTACAGCTCCTTCATTTTGGTTCAACTTGAATCTTCTAAGAAGTGGTCTGTGTTTCTATGGGCCAGAGAGCCACAATGATGTCACCTCATACATCTCCATTTACCCAGAAACCCTCATTTCATTAAAGGGATAGTTCACCCAAAATTCAAATTTCACTCATTATCTACTCACCCTCATGTCGACTAAGAGCTGTGAGAATTTTCAGAGTCCTCCGTTCCTTCTCTGAGTTACGGGGGGGTCCGCGCAGCAGTATTTGTCCATATAATGGTTGTGAATGGATACCAACTTTCTTCGTCCAAAAAGACACACCAAAAAACATCCAAATACCTCCATACTGCTCGTCTGTAATGTCCCTCTTGTATTGAAGCCCCGACATGAGAAATTGTTCCGCCGGTCACAGGAAGAGCAGTGAACTGAGACACTGGGAGCTTCCGCTACAAACAAGCTTAAAACATAGACTTTTTTTTTTTTTTTCAGAACAATTTCTCATGTCGGGGCTTCAATACAAGAGGGACATTACAGACGAGCAGTATGGAGGTATTTGGATGTTTTTGGTGTGTCTTTTTGGACGAAGAAAGTTGGTATCCATTCACAACCATTATATGGACAAATACTGCTGCGCGGACCCCCCCGTAACTCAGAGAAGGAACGGAGGACTCTGAAAATTCTCACAGCTCTTAATCGACATGAGGGTGAGTAGATAATGAGTGAAATTTGAATTTTGGGTGAACTATCCCTTTAAGTTTTTGACAGTAAAGTCTCCAAATATGTTCATTTATCCAGACAAATGAGTCCTCAGGTCTCTACTCTGGCTCATGTTTGGTTTTTAAAACATGTCAGTGGCTCTAGGAGGGGATAACTTGGGGTCTGTAGGGCCTGCAGAGCCTTTGGGGGACTGTAGGGGCCTCCACAGGCCCTATAGATCCTCCTACATCTGTGACAGTTATCTGTTTCCTCTGTGTGATCATGGCTCAGTAACATAAACAAACATCAGAGTCAGTCTGAGTGAGGTCACATGATCCAGGTGTTTGTGATTCGGTTACTTCACACCTGACACCATAAAAGCCCTCCCATGGTTTTGGGGAAGTGTTTTTTCTGCAGGACATTTATGAAACTGGCCTCCCCCAACTGTATTTATCAGAACAGCAGGACGCTCACCTGGAGGAAGTGTGGACACACAGTGTACTGTGATACAGGTGAGAGTAACCAGGATGTAAAGTGGGCGTGGCCAGTCTTCAGTACAGCTAGTGCTACATAGCTAACGTTAGCATTAGCAGGTGTCTGGAGTTCAGGTGTCAACTCTGGCTTCTGTAATGCTAACATGCTAACCAGCTAGGGGAGCGTACCTATGTTCCCCAGGTTCTATGTTCCCCTATAGGGGAATATAGGACCCTCTTTTTGAAAATGGGTCCTATGTTCCCCGATTTGACCAAAAAGGGTCCTATGCTCCCTGGTCGCAATACATATTGGGGAACATCGGACCCTTTTTCTGAAAAAGGGTCCTATGTTCCCCACTGTTGCTGGTCGGTGGACTCTCTCTATCTATCTGGCCTGTCTAGCCTCTACCTGGTCTTTTTACTAAACTTAACCAACTCCTTTCTTCAGCCTAAACCCAACCAATGGGACAATTAGCCTGCACTTCTCACTCAAAGTCACAACTCAACTTCTCACTCAAAAATAGGCAAAAATATGCCAAGTCGCTCACAACTCCACTTCCAGTTATGGGTACAAAAATTGCATGTTCCCCAGGTCCTTTTGGGGAAAAGCGGGGAATATAGGACCCTTTTTTAGAAAAAGGGTTCTATGTTCCACGGTCCCATACAAAGTGGGGAACATAGGACCCGGGGAACATAGGGATGATCCACCAGCTAGCCCTGCCCAGCTCCACTGATGTGAACCAGGGTGTTTTCTATCTTTCCTGTTCTCTTCCCCTGAATGTTTGGTTTTCATGTTACATCCACCGATTTCAGGGCTGATAACTGAAGTGATCAAGGAAACCAGGAGCGTATCTATGTTCCCCGGGTTCTATGTGCTATGGAAACTAGCATTAATATGAGTTTTAACATCTCTAAACACACAACAGAA
The DNA here is from genome assembly GCF_905171665.1 of Trachurus trachurus. Taxonomy (NCBI): domain Eukaryota; kingdom Metazoa; phylum Chordata; class Actinopteri; order Carangiformes; family Carangidae; genus Trachurus; species Trachurus trachurus. Next base: position 33,106,109 of record NC_139903.1, read on the forward strand.
CATAAACCCTAACCCCTGACCCTAATGCTAAGTTTCCTGCCTTTTTTTTGGATAAATGGGGAACATAGAATGCAGGGATGACTCCAGGAAACGGTAACCAATATTTAGAACCGATATTGAGTTGGTGTGAAAATTTTGAATAAAACACCTGGGATTAGACTGAATACAGTATATTGTTAGTTTTTCAACACTTTGACCTTCAATTTTTGAAGAATAACACAAACCTTGGTTCAGTGGGGGCTGTGGGTGGGACAGTAGTGGCTTCAGGCAGAGAGACACTGCATCAGAGCCAGAGAAGCACGTTGTCGATTCCATTTATTTAATCAGATATCGGTGCCGAGTATGTAAAACTGCAGAATAACGGCTAATAATCGGTTGACCACTATTACACACCGTAATACTAATAAACGTTCAATTAATTTGACTTAAAAATATCATAATTATTTTAGTTTTTCATTTACCTTACCTTTTATGTAATTATTTCTATTTTGCTTTACTTGAACTTATTCTGTTAAAGCAGAAGTAAGCAATCCGGTCGTTTTGGCTAATGCTGCGTTCAAGGCAGGCTTTTGAAACCGTAAATTACAGCTTCAAGTCACAACTTACGACTCTGTAGCGTTCCAGGCAACCCACTCGTGTTTTTCCGACCTGTTTTACCTGTGAAAGTCACTATAACGGCCACTCGTAACTTCCGACCCGTGAACTCGTACCAGATCGAACTGGTACAACTTCACAGATCGGAAAAACACGAGTTACGAGTTGCCTTGAACGCACCATAACAGTCCTCGTCCCTATGTCACCACATTCACGGCGTCCCTTGGCTGCACACACAGCCCTGCATGCCGTTCTCTCTCCTCATTGGATAAAAACTGTAGGATACGATAAATGTTTTCTCCTCGGCTCAGAGCAGAGCAGAGGGACTGACAGACCCGTGTTTCGGTCCAAACACTCTATGTAAGTGATTGCTGTCGGAAGATATAACTATTTAAGACTTATATTAACACAAATATATCACTTACTTCTGCTTTAAGTTACCCCCCCCCCCCCCCCCCCCCGCACAATAAGCATTTAAAGGTGCCATATGTAAGAATGTGGCCAAAAACGATTACTGCAGTCAAATTCAAAACACAGCGATCTGGTTTTTCCTCCCAGTCGTAGCGGCAGCTCAGTGGACCAGACCGGAGGCTGAAATGCCACTGACGCCGCCGTGACTGGGAGAGAGCGCTAGGTGGCGCAACATGCCAACACGTAAATTCAAAACAAAAATTGAGCCTACAGTGCATGAAAATGTTTGACTGTAAACATATACCATCCAATTCCTGCTAAATACATTTTCAATCTTCCTGAAAAAAAATGAGAATATTTTGGAGTCATGGTTGATGAAGTTTGGCAAATATCAGAATTTTATCTCAAAAACTGAATTTTTGAGAACATTTTAAATTCTGCTCTCATGGGAACAACTGCAGTCAATGTAAGAGTGACATTTTTAAACATCAGATTTTCTCTTGAGAAGCAAGACACTTATCGTTAAAAACAAATAACATTTCCATGCTGTCAAGATGCAATTTATGTATTAACAGTTTTTTGTTTGGATAACAGAATTTCTGACATTTTGACCATTTTTGAAATCTACTTTACCAACTGCTGCCTGGACAGTGACTCCCTGAGTCTATTTGAGAAGTCACACACCAGGTCTCACCTCCAGACAATTCGCTCAGTGAGTTAGGAGCTGGTTTGTGGTGTGAGGGGATGTGGGTTCGAGACCCAGCAAGGGTGATGATGATAATGACACATCAAAATGCCAGATGTCCTCATGGTGACATCACAGCAAGCCTCTAAATTAAAACAAACAAACAAATAGCTTGGATCGGACCATGCGCGAAAGCTCACTAAACCTTACAGAAATCTCCAACCCCATGTCAGATTTTTGTTAGATAACAGAATTTCTGACATTCTGACAATTTTTGAAATCTGCCTCGACAACAGCTGCCTGGTCTCTGACTCCCTGAGTCTATTTGAGAAGACACACACCTCTTTACACTTCCAGACAATTAGCTCAGTGAGTTAGGCGCTGGTTCTTGGTGTCAGATGATGTGGGTTCAAGCCCCATCAAAGGTCATCAGAATAATACATCAATATACCAGATAGTCTTTGTACAAAATTTTAGAGTCATGGTAGATGATGTTTGACAAGAACATATTTTACCTCAAAAACTGTAGTTATTTTTTTTTGGTTTTTTTTACAGGGGTTTCAAATTTGCCTGGCGACAGTGAATGGCTTACTCAATTTGTGAAGCCACTGTTTAACTGCCACTTGCTAATTAGCTCAGTGCAATAGACAATGGTGTTGGGTTCAAGCCTCAACTAGTGCAAAATGAACATTATAAGGTCAACTGTCCTGTCTTCCTATTCTCCTATTTGTTGCTCAGAATTTGCCTAAACTTGCCAAAAATAGCCCGGACCCGACCCATCGCTGCGCAGCAGCTATAATATCTATTTGCTAGTATTTAATTCCTATTTTGATTTTTCCATTTTTCTCAGTTTTTTTAATTTAATTTTAATTTATCTATTTATTTTTAATTGATTATTATTATTATTACTCCTATTTTATTTTGTTATTTTTGTATTTCATTATTTATTTTAATTTTAACTTATATTGCTATACGGCCTGTCACTCATTTATTATATGAAACCATATGTCAGTAAATGTTCTGTAAAATGACTAAAACATGTAAATAAAAAGTTCTAAAAAAAAACTCATTCGACTTCAAACCCTAACAGAAAGTAGCAACAGGTAGCCGTGTTGTGACAGCGTCCGTAGTTGATGGAGCTCAGGTGAGCAGCTGCAGTAAAAGAGGAAGTCAGACATGTTGGTGTGACGCTCCCTCTGTCACTCCTCTGCCTCAGTATCAACAACAACCATCTTTTCAACTTCCTTAATTCTATTTATGTCAGCGTGACCCCGCCCCCTCATGACGCCGGTGCAGACACCAACCAGCCCAGGTCCAGGTCCAGGTCCAGGTCCAGGTGAGAGGGAAACAGCTCAGACAAAGTAGAAACACGGTGATGTCTCAGGTTTTTATTCTCAGGTACAAACACAGGGAGAAAAATGTGACATCATCCTCACCTGGTCCACACACCTGTCGTGCAGTCCTTCACTCTGGAGTGTCACAAAGATGTCTCCATGACAACAGCTGGACTGGACTTTTTTACATGATGAGGAGCAACAATAAAACCCCTCCTACAAATATTTGCCCCACCCCCTCCCCCTCCCTTTCCCTTTTATAATTAAGATAAAAGATAAAACTCTAACCAAACATAAAAACATATTTAATATTAATTTTCCAAACAGTCTCTCAGGAAGTTCTTCCACAGGCTGGGGTCTCCTCAGTCCTACAGCGGGACGCGGGGTCTCCTCAGTCCTACAGCAGGACGCAGGGCCTCTTGCTGACGGTGGGCTGCGGGTTGAGGAAGGACCTGACGGCCTCGGTGAACACGTCCTTGATGCCGTCCTGGTTCAGGGCCGAACACTCCAGGTACTTGACGGCGTGGATCTGGCGAGCCAGCGCGGCGCCCTGCTGCTGGGTCACCGGCGTCTGGTTCTGGTCCTTCAGCTTCTTCTGGATCTCAGCGTCGTTCCGGAGGTCGCTCTTCGTGCCGACCAGGAGGATGGGGACGCCGGGACAGTGGTGGGACACCTTGGGTGGGGGAGGACAGATGTGAGGTTCAACTCTCAAATCAATCAGAATCAAACATCAGAAACTTTATTGATTCCCACAAGGCTGAGTCAGCAAAAAATATAGTCTGAAGTGAAGGATAAGATGAAGATAAATGTGAAAGAAGAAAATATATATCGTATTATCATATAAAAATAGATTACGATATGTTTTTATTAGAATATTATATATATATGTATATATATATATATATATATATATATATATATATATATATATATATATATATATATATATATATATATATATATATATATATGTATGTATGTATGTAAAAAAAAAAAAAAAAAAGGATGAAAAGAAATATGTGATGATTGATGTTTTAAAAGGATAGTTCACCCAAAATTCAAATTGCAGGGTCCGTCCTCTTCCTGGTCCGTCCAATTTGGACGAACCAGGAAGAGAAGCTTCCGCTACAAAACAAGCTTGAAATAGAGACTTATTTAATTTTTCGGAACAATTTTGCATTTTGGGGCTTCAATACAAGACAGCCATTACATACGAGCAGCATGGAGGTATTTGGATGTTTTTTGGTGTGTCTTTTTGTTACGAAGACAGTTGGTATCCATTTGCAACCGTTATATGGACATGCACTGCTACGCCGAGACCCCCTGTAACTCAGAGAAGCCACGGAGGACTCTGAAACTTCTCCCAGCCCTTAGTCCACATGAGGGTGAGTAGATAATAAGTGCAATTTCAATTTTGGGTGAACTATCCCTTTAAGGTTGAATCACTTTCTAAAGTGAAATTGCATGTTTTTAAATTACAACAGACAAAGACACTGTCCCTTCACTTGGTTTAACTGTTGTTTCTGATATTCTTAGAAATGTTTTTATTTTTTATTTTTTATTTTTTTATTATCCATCGTGTAGGAATTCCTCCCATCTAGCGTTGCGGTTGTAGATCACAAGCAAATCAATCGTATTTTTCATGTTGCATTCACGTGAAATTGGGCAGACGGCAGACGGACGACAGCCGCTGCACGTAACGGCATAAACAAGCCTCTATGTAAACAAGTGTTCCGTCAGCACGAGGCAGAACAATACACGTGACAATATGTTGTCATGGCGATGTGGTATTGTTTTACCGTCTTTCTCTGGACTTCTGTGACTAAAATGACATCTGGTTTGTTAGCGACGGCCGTCTGCCCGACTGCAGGTGAATGCAGCATCAGTGTAACGCTCCATTCCTCCTCACTGCGTTACCACGGTGACTTTTCACAGACGCCACCTCCACCTGAGCCGACAGCTCCGGTGTCTCCGGAGACACCACATGGCAGCAGCACCGAGCTTACCCGCTCCATGGAGATATGAATGATATGAACGGCTCATTCAGAGCTGAAAGGAACACTTCACTTTGTTGATGGGGGGGATTACTGATTAATGAAAAATCGACTTTGAACCAAATAATCGATTTTCATGAATAGAGAACAGGAGAAGTTACACAATGTCCCTTTAAATATTTTTTTCTTGTGAATTCTGATTTTACTCCAACTTTGTTCTTGAAAAAGTATTTGTCTTATAAAATGATGATTTTATTCTCATAATTAAAGACATGTTTGGCAGTGTGTCATCAGTCTGCTCTGTGAGAAGCAGCAGGACCAGTGTGAGGTGTGTGTGTAGCCTTGACCTCTGACCTCTGGGTGCCACTTGTGTTTGACGTTCTCGTAGGAGGCCGGGCTGGAGATGGAGAAGCAGATGATGAAGACGTTGGTCTGAGGGTACGACAGCGTCCGCAGCCGGTCGTACTCCTCCTGCCCCGCCGTGTCCCACAGGTTCAGACTGATGATCCTGCCGTCCACCGTCACCTGGACACACACACACACACACACACACACACACACACACACACACACACACACACACACACACACACACACACACACACACACACACACACAGTCAGTGTTATTCGTAAGGCTGGTATAGACTCACCTTACCCAATGGACCACACTGCTCTACAGAGCATGTTGGGCACTGTAGTCAGTGTTGGGGAAGCTACAAGCTACATTTCTACCCCTGAAGAAAACTACAGCTAAAAAAAGTAGCTTTAGCAACTACTTCTACTCATTATTTTAATTTAACTCAGCTTTAAATAAATGTGGTGTATATGAAACAAAATATAACAGCCTAGAAAAAATTCACATGGCAGCAGAAATATGCCTCTCAACTCAGTTTTATTTTTTTAAAGACAAAAAGCTGATATTTCTGGTCAACATCCTGGTTGACCATAGACATGTTGGCTCATCTAGACATGTTGGCTAATGTAAAGAGAAAATGAAAACCCTACCCCAATACCCACTGGTAAATCAGAACTGTAAACCAGTCAACAGAAAATGTCATAAAAAATACAAAGAGGTCGAGATATTTTAGATTGGTGTGTCTGGAACAACAATGTTTAAAACCATGACAGGAACGCCAGGGCCAGCCAATCAGAGGCAGCATTGGCTTGGCATGTCATGACATGATTCATGCCTTTTTTCAGAGACTTCTGGAAGACCATAATGGTAAAATACAATTTATATTATAAAGGTTGTTTTAAAAAATATATATATTATATTATTATTATAAAAAATATTTCTTGTTATTGGCCAAAATTGTAGTTTGTAAATTGAGTACTGTACTTGTCAGACTATAAGCTGCTAGCCTAGTCTATATTTCAAGCTTTGTAGCGGAAGCTCCTCTTCCCGGTTCGTCAAATTTGGACGAACCAGGGTCTGTCCTCTTCCCAGTTCGTCCAAATTTGACGAACCGGGAAGAGGAGCTTCGAGAAGCTTCCGCTACAAAACGAGCTTGAAATATAGACTTATTTAATTTTTTTCGGGACAATTTCGCATTTCAGGGCTTCAATACAAGACGGACATTACATACGAGCAGCATGGAGGTATTTGGATGTTTTTTGGTGTGTCTTTTTGTTACGAAGACAGTTGGTATCCATTTGCAACCGTTATATGGACATGCACTGCTACGCCGAGACCCCCTGTAACTCAGAGAAGCCACGGAGGACTCTGAAACTTCTCCCAGCCCTTAGTCCACATGAGGGGGAGTAAATAATGAGTGCAATTTCAATTTTGGGTGAACTATCCCTTTAAGACTACACAAACACACACGCCGTAACATTGTATATGTAAAGTTATCCACTGCTCCATTTATTGATTTTTCACCGGCTTCGTTGTAAACAAATGCACCTGGAGGAGAAGAGCGTAACTGAAACAGCGGAAAAGTGAGTGGACTTGCATAGTTCCCTACTGTCTTTCTGTATAAAGATCTCAGGTTACAACATGAAAACCTGCAGCTTATATTTAAGTCTGGTCTATATATGTACAAGATGTATTTTCTTCTAAAATTTAGCTGGTGTGGCTTATATTCAGGTGCACTCAATAGTCTGAAAAATCCGGTTGTTAAACTACAAAAAAATGACCCAAAAAGTTGTTGAAATACTTGACACAGCACAAAATATGAATGTAGTTTAACTATTAGCAAGTTACAGCAAATTATAGTTAAGCTATGATGTTCAACTACATGTCGGTTTAAGTCTCCCCAACACGTTACGTTGAGTGACAGGTTCACACACAGTTACCGGCTGTTAATTGGTTGCTTCGAGTTCAGTGGGCGGGTTCTCGGCTGGCTAACCGCTGCACCTAAAATCCAAGATGGCGCAGTTCAAATGCCCGTAGTAGGAGCATAAAACAGACTCCCCCAAACCAATGGGTGATGTCACGGTGCTACGTCCATTCTTTTTACAGTCTATGCTCATATCACGTACCAAAACAAAGCTCTGCTCGCATTCGAGACTGGGATTTGATCAAAAGATCAAAGAACACTGACCAAAAAAGATTGAAACAAAAGAAAAGAAGCGACAGTCTGTTTAACTGGCGTGTTGTGCCACAGACGTCCGTCATACGTATGTTTTGGTCAATGGGAAAGGAGCCAAATGCCGATTGTTAGCGGGTCGACCTGCGTTTAATTTGAGTGTGAAAGCGGCTGTACACACCTGGCTGCTGTAGTTGTCGAACACCGTGGGGATGTACTCTTTGGGGAACGCTCCGGTGGTGTAGGAGATGAGGAGACACGTCTTCCCCACGGCACCGTCACCCACCACCACACACTTTATAGTCTGCATGATGACCTCTGACCTCTTCAGCCTTCAACCTGCAGACACACACACACACACACACACAGTTGAATGTATGGATGACTCAGTGATTAGATAAACAGTGTGTGTCAGTCTGAGCTGTGTTACCTTTGCGGTGTGTAGAGTTGTGGATCAGTGACAGAGAAGCTCCAGTTTCCTTCAATCAACACAGTTAGTTCAGACACACAAGACGTCCCATCGTATGACTGTGGGAGAGGGGGGGGGGGGGGCACTCCGTCAGTATTTGTGTTTATGGAAATGATTTGCAGAAGGAAATGGTCTCCAAACAAAACAGAGATGTTATCATACACACACACACACACACACACACACACACACACACACACAGATTTGAATGTCCCTGTCCCTCTGTGTGAATGAATTAAAGTCATTCACACTTTATTTAGTCTTTATTTGCATATGAAGCAGAGTGACGCAGCAGTAGAAACAGCAGCGGTGCTATGGGTGGCACCGGCCTGCTGCTGTGGTTGTGTTGTGTTGTGTTGTGTTGTGTTGTGTTGTGTCGTCCACTGTTCTGCTCCACCTTCTGCACTAGTGTCAGTCGCCACAGCTCAGGTCACTGAGGTTGACACAACCACACGTGTCTGAGAGAGCCAGCGTCCAGGTCCATTCTGTGTGTGTGTGTGTGTGCGATTCTTTGACGAACAAGAGAAACAACTAAAATATGAGAAGAGAGAGAGAGAGAGAGAGCGAGCGAGCTCAGCCCAGACCCTGGGGATGTTGACCCCACCCTCTCTCTCTCTCTCTCTCTCTCTCTCAGCTGATCTCACTGCTCAAGTCTTTACCCTGATCTCACTCTTCATCATCTTTTTTCTCGTCTTCTTCGGCTTTTGATTCTTTTCTCCTTCACATTTAAAGCTGCTGAACCTTTACCCATTATGTATCTGACACACTCCACTTTTAAAATGAACAGAACATCAAAACATGGTTTGACTTTTTAATTCTGCTTTCCTATAGCGCCCCATGTTTTTTTAGTTTTTCTTTTCTTTTCCCTTTTTAGTGTTTACTTGAACTTAATTCATCTGTACCAGTTCTCTTCTTTTGTCTCGCTTTCTTTTCTCACCTCTTTTTTCACATTTCGCACATTCTGTGACATAAACTGTAATCTGTCTTGTCTGTAACAACATATATGTCACGTCTGTCCGTCCTGGGTGAGGGATCCCTCCTCTGTTGCTCACCCTGAGGTTTCTCCTGGTTTTCCCTGTTAAAAGGGTTTTGCATGGAGTTTTTCCTCAGTGGATGTGAGGGTCTAAGGACAGAGGATGTTGTTATGATGCCATGTAAAGCCCTTTGAGACAAACTGTTTGTAAAAACGGGCTCTACAAATAAAATTGCCTTGCCTTGCCTTTTCGTTTATTTATTTAGTGTTGTTATCATTACTACTACTTTTATTTGTACTACCAACATCTTCCCCGTATTTTTCATTTTTTTCCTTTCTTTAAAAAAAAATGTTGTTATTTCTATACCTTGCACAAGGTATGTGATTATTATTTCTTGACTGTGCCTCAATTATTTGTTAGATCAAGATGAGGTCATGTTAGAAGCCTTTCGGGTTTCAGACCTCACCTGCACACTTCTTTTTCATATATTTCTTACTAGTAAGAGAGATAAGTAAATGTTTTGTTTTATTTTTTATGTGCAAATAAATAAAGTCTAAAAAAAAAAAGTCTTTTATAAATGGTGTGTTTACATACACAACTAAACCACTGTAAAAGACTACACTACCTTCAACAATTAGATCTTAAATGATTATTAATTGATCATTCAACACTGTTTAGTGGTTTCTGATCCTTATACGCCACGTCGGTGAAAAATAGATTTGAATATTGACCATATCTTATTATGAATTCAGTACTTTGCTGTGTACTATAGTGTATTTATAGTCTAGTACTTGTACTGTGACATCTGCAGCAGTGATACTGGACAAAATAAAGAAGTGCTTAGTATTTTAGGGAGGCGGCCGCTCGCTGTCATTTCTGTCACAAACAGGAAGTTGTGTATTTGTGTGACTGATTGTATTAATAGGAGTAGACCTTCAGAGAAAGAGAAGAAGAAGAATGAGAGAAATGTCCGAGGTGTTGTAACGACGTTTTGTAAGTCAGAGTCAGAAAGAAGGAAGTTTTCAGCAGTAACATGTCGTCGTGGTTACATGTTGAAACGAAGCAGCGACTTGAGAAAGCTGAATTCAGTCTTAAAACCTGAGAAATGACACAGGAGACGCTGCTAAGTGTGATCAGTCGCCTCTGACCTTTGACCTCCACAATGAAATGAAAAACTTCACATCTTGGTGGATGACTGGAAACACTACATAACCCATGAGCCTCAGCTGCTGTTGCTATGGCTCTGTTACTGGCTGTTTGTGGTCCAAGTGCACCATGGGAGGCGTAGTTCCTTTATCTCCTTCAACACAAAAGAAAAACTACACCTTTATTTTTTGCTCAAACCAAACCAGAACAAGCCAGTACAAACCAGTACAAACCAGAACAAACCAGTACAAACCAGTACCAACCAGAACAAGCCAGTACAAACCAGTACAAACCAGTACAAACCAGTACCAACCAGAACCAGAACAAGCCAGTACAAACCAGTACAAACCAGAACAAACCAGTACAAACCAGTACCAACCAGAACAAGCCAGTACAAACCAGTACAAACCAGAACAAGCCAGTACAAACCAGTACAAACCAGAACAAACCAGTACAAACCAGTACCAACCAGAACAACCCAGACCAGACCAGTAAAAACCAGTACAAACCAAACCAAACCAGACCAAACTAGAACAAACCAGTACAAACCAAAGTAAACCAAAACAAACCAGTAGCCTACAAACCAGACCAAATCAGAACAAACCAGTCCAAACATGAACAAACCAACACAAACCAGAACAAACCAGACGAAACTAGTGCAAACAAGAACAAAGCAGTACAAACCAGAACACACTACAACGACCCAAAACGACCCAAAACAAACTAGACAAACCAGTCTCGTCCATACCGGATCACCAGATACAGGTCCTGCATGTTGGAGGACCAGGTCCGAGGGATCAGGTCTGTGACAGACTCAGACTGTGAGAGGTAGAAAGAGGAAAACACAGGAAAAAGAGGAAGAGGAATCAAGATCAGTGAACACGCCTGTGTGTGTTTGTGTATTTGTGTATTTGTGCGTGTGATTCAAGTGTGAATCTGAAACAAACACGTGTTGGTTTGTTCTGTAGCCAGTTCATCATTAACAGTCTGAATAATGAGAAGGCGTCCACCAGAGGAAGTATCACTCTGCCTGCCCTGTTCACCAGCTTTCACATCTTTTAACTATTATTGTCACTTTATTCAGATCAGTTCAGCAGCTCAACGGCCCAACGGCCCACTGCTGACTGCTTTCACTCAGCGGCCATGATATTCATCCTCTTCCCTCCACAGCTCTGAGGTCTGCTGGTAGAGGAGTTCATCACATGGTTAACCTTCGTCTTGTGTTAGCTTTTTACGGTGGTGTTATGGTGTTTCGGGTCAGTTTTGACCCATATTTTAAATCGGCTGTAAAATACACTAAATACATTTTTTTCATCCAATTAGTTTTTCTTCTCTTGGTTACATTGTGAGGCTCCTTATCCATGAAAATATTGGTTTTAATATTTTTGGGTGTGGGCCCCTGGGCCTTTTTTGTCAGTATGACCCTTGGCTTCAATTTAACCTTCCTCTGGTCAGCTTTCTGCTGCCATCTATGGTGTTAGGGTCAGTTTTGACCCGAGTCTTAAATCAGCTGTAAAACACACTAAAAACAATTATTTATCATCCCATTTGTTTCTCATCTCTTGTTTATGTTGTTAGGCTTCCTTATCCATGAAAAGGTTGGTTTTGCACTTATGATATCAGTTTTAACTCTCATTATTGTTCTTATGGTTATAACCGGGTCAAAATTGACCCGAACACCACAAATGTAACAATTTTCACCAGAGCATTTTAGAACTTTGTCAGGAACCTCTATTTAAACAAAATAAAATAAAATAAAAAAAATTTCACAAAGTCAAAAAGTCTTGATTCTATAAACAAATTTATGTGGTACTTCTATGCATTTAAAACTTGAAAACGGGTCACGGGTGACCCCAACACCAGAGGAAGGTTAAACTGCATGTTTTTACAGCCCTGACCCTGGTCCTGACCTCTGACCCCGGTCTTGACAGCTGACCTTTATGTAGATCTAGACCACCCAGTCTAGGTTCCTCTGGTTCTCCTAACGTTCTCCTCACTGTGCTGTCCTGGACCGTGTTACCAGGTTTATCCTATGACCAACAGTTTTTGTTTCAACTTGAAAAATCAGATTTTTGTGTTTTTTTCAGTTTGGTGGATGACTGTAAACACTACATAACCCATGAGCCTCAGCTGCTGTTGCTATGGCTGTGTTACTGGCTGTTTGTGGTCTGCACCATGGGAGGCGGAGTTTCTTTCTCTCCTTCAAGACTTTCAAAAACTGATGGCTCATCAAGTGCAGTCCTGATGGGAAACGTGGTTTGAGTTCATCATTTGAACCAGCGCTGTCACTGAGGATGGAAGGGGGGGCTGCTTTGGCTTTAGTGGTTTTTCACGCTGCCGTTTCAGGAACTAACAGACAGTTCTGGTTTCGTCTCGTCAGCTGCATTCTTCTTCTGGGTTTTTATTTTGTCTCTGGTTTAGGAAGAGTCTGGAGCCCACAGAGGAACTGAGTCCTGCAGCTGAAGCTCAGACGGGAAAATCTCTAAAACTGGAACGACATGGGTTAAAAAGTATTTTTACAACTGAGCTCATTGGTCTTATTCCTCATGTGACACCTGCTCTGACCGGCAGGCCCTGCTATTGAACATGTTTCTATGTGTTTAGACCATTTCATCCAGGTAGAGAGAGACACTATTGAAACTGGACCGAACCAAGACCAGAATGCCAATGAATACTGGACCGAATGAGACCGAGAACACCAAACTGGGACTAGATCGGCAATGAATACTGGAGCAAACTGGGACTAAATCACCAATATGAACCGAACCAAACAAGAACTATAATTCAAATAAATGCTGGACCAGTCCGGGACAAGTATATGCCAATGAATACTGGACTAAACCAGGACCAGAACACAAAACCTTCAGCATGAACAGGTTTAGTTCAGCTCTGAAACACTGGCAGTCAAACGAGCCGATGGGCTGGAAACCAAGCAACATTTAATGGAGACGGATACACACCTTGAATGTGAGCACACCTGAGTTAAAGGGATAGTAGCATTTTTTTTTAAAGTGGGGTTGTATGATCTACAAATAGCCCCTAAGTACTTTAATTGCAGTAGAAGACTCTCTGCACTCCTCCTGTTAGCAACGCCAGCCCATAGCCCTGCCCAGAGATTTACAACATACAGTGTTGTGAACAGACCCAAAGAAACGGCCTATTTTCACGGCCTAAAAGAGGTTTTACAAGGTATGTTGTAAATCTCTGGGCAGGGCTATGGGCTGGCGTTGCTAACGGGAGGAGTGTAGAGAGTCTTCTACTGCAATTAAAGTACTTAGGGGCTATTTGTAGATCATACAACCCCACTTTTAAAAAATGCTACTATCCCTTTAAAGTATCATTGTAGAGGAGAACTGGGACCGTGTGGCTGCAGTGAGGCCAGCAGGCCGAAGTGCATCTTCATCTCAGAGTTCTCAGCCGGGTCAGCGTGTCTGACCTGCAGTCAACACTCCGACATGACTGTGGCAGTTTCCCAACCTCCACTCACCCTGCTGAACAGTCAGACGCCAAAGAGGAACTGGTCTGTGGTGAAACTGAAACAGGAAGGGTTTGTCCACCGGCCCGTTCATCCAGCAGCAGCATACGTGAGGTTCAATAAGACAATCGGACCTGAAAGTTCAAGTCAGCGTACAAACCAACGACATAAAGAATAAACTGATGGTGTCACTAAAATCAAGACTTGAGTCAACTGCAGTTAATGTCAGAGCTAAATACCTCAGAATACTGGACCAAGCCAAAAACCTGAACTACCAGAGAATACTGGACCACACAAAGTCTAAAGGACCAGAAAATACTGAACCAAACGTGTTAAACACCAAACAATATCTTGCCAAACCTAAAGGACTAAAACAGCTCAGAAAACTGGACCAGAGAGTGCTGGACTAAACCAGGACTGGAGCACTAGAAAATACTGGACCAGACCAAGACTTAAATACCAGACCTGGGCCACACTTCATCATAGTAGCAGACCAGAGCAGGACCTAAGTGAGTCATGTTTTCATTCACACTCTGGGTGATGCAAAGCAGCAGCAGCTTGGTGATCTCTGACTGATCTCACCCTCTGACTTCCTGTGTCATTCTGGGAAACCTGAAAACCTGAACCTCGCTGCCCATCTTCACTGATCTGAGTGCAGCCAACATCTGTGTGATGTCATCAACCCAGGACATGATCAGATACTTTATTTCTCTCTCTATATATATATATCATTTTATTATATTATTCTTATACAATTTACTATAACAATATCTTTTTTAAATCATAAAGTTGACTTTCTAATGTTTTTACCTTCAACCTTTCACCCGTGTAGTAAGATGTTACTGTGTTGGTGTTTAGACTCTGTGTTACAGACAGTTAAAGACTTCCTCACTAGAACACATATTGTTTTATCTTCAACGTTCCAACAACTGATTCTGTTCCTGTTTGTTCTGCTCTCATGATCTTTTGGTCAAACTTCACACTGAAGGATGGACATGTTTCTCTACAGTTCTGTTGTAGTTCAGACACAGTGCTACTGTAGCATCACTCTATTAATGACCTCAGTGTCTGATGTTGTCATTCTCAATTATTTGAAGGTTTAGCTGTGATGTTCCTGAGCTGAAACAAAAGATAGACACTTGGCCAGCATCTGAGTCTCTCTCCCTCTCTAACCCTAACCCTCTCTCTCCACTTAGCAAAAAGTACTTTATTAAACTGTACTACAAGTAGTACTACTCATTCTATACTAAAACTGAGGCAGTGTACTTTTGTAAACTTAAAATGACCTATAAAATATACTTTTATAAACTTAAAATGTTCCAATGTAGGTGGTCCCAAGAAGTTATTTCTAGTAAGCTACAAGTACATGGTCCACTTGCTATACTTATACTTATACTCAAGCATACGTAATAAAATGAACTTCAAGTAGGATAGTAGTTTTTGCTACAGTACAGTGTCTGTTAACTTCAGATCATGTAGCTACTCTCTGTTACAATCTGCTGGTCTGAGGTAGAAAACTACTGTGATACAAAGGTGACACACACACACACACACACACACACACACACACACACACACACATAGCGGGAGTGGTCGCACCTCATCTCCACTTTGCTGCCACAGCGTCAACAATCAAACAAACAGATTATTAATCCGCTAGAGAACCAATAATCGATTATCTTTAGAGAACTGAGGCTCATGGGATCAATACTTAGGTTATTACAAGTTTGGACAGGGAGGAAATACACACACATACGCACACACACTCCCACTCCCCCCCACCCAGCTGAGCCGGGTCCGGGTCCGGGTCCGGGTCAGACTCACCGCTCATCAGTCCTCCTGTCCGGGCGCTCCGCTCCACTCGGTCCTGCTGCTGTGGACGTGGGTTATGATGTGTTTGTGTATGTGTGTGTGTGTGTGTGTATTAGTGCGTGTGTGTATGAGCGTGTAGCTGCAGGGACAGCGGCTCTCTACCAGGCGGGCGGGGCTAGTGAGCAGGAGGAAGTCCGAGAGGAGAGAGAGAGGGGAAGTGGTGGAGCAAGTTCGAGGAAGTTTATTCTGTGTGTGTGTGTGTGTGTGTGTGTGTGTGTGTGTGTGTGTGTGTGTGTGTGTGTGTGTGTGTGTGTGTGTGTGTTTTCAGTTTGTTCTGTCCAGAGTTGAGAAACAGTAAAAATTTCTGAAGAGGTTTTTGAGCCAATCAGACGTCAGCGTGAAGGCCGAGGCAGATGTTAGCAGATGTTGGTGTTGTGTTCAGCAGGGGGTTTGTTGTTGTTGTTGTTTTAAACATATTTCTATTTGAACATAAAGAGCATTAATCACAGATATCTAACAAACATGTTTCATATTTTCTCCCCCCACCTGTTCATCAGGTTTTTAAGTAGCTAAATGTTTTGTAGAGTGTTTAGCAGAAAATCAGCTGATGTTTAACAGATGTTTACAGGTGTTAGCTTTTATTTAGCAAACATAGTTGATGTTTAACAGGTGTTTAGCAGGTGTTTGGTGTCTAGTTGATGTTTAACTGATGTTTAACAGGTGTTTAGCTGATGTTTAACCATGGGTGCAGATCCCAAATTTCTGAAAAACATCAGATTTACATAGATTCACATCTAAAAAGAAATGATTGAAATGGTGGAACATAATGTTGACAAATGTAATTCTTACACAGATGCTGATGACATCAGTAGGCTGTAAAGAAACGACCCCCTCAATCTTAGCGCTTCATTTATTGATATTCATCCATATCAATTAATCATGCATAAAGTAGTCCTATACACCGGGAGAAAAGGAAGATGGGGAGAAGAAATGGGGATCTGGGAAGGTCGGAGGGAGGCTATGTCAGAGTCCCTTCAAATGATAATTTACTAGTGATACACGCTGTTGGCTGTGTAGGACAAATTTACCAGAGTAAGCACGATAAATGATTCCCTGTGCAGGACGTTTTGAATGATATGGCGAGCCTCTACCAAGTTGTGATTTATGGCGGCATGGTATGAGCTGCATACGGGCAAAAAAAAAATCACTTTTGCCCCCCCCCCCCCCCCAAACCTGACATCGGATCTGCACCCCTGTGTTTAACAGATGTTTAACAGATGTTTAGCAGATGTTTAGCAGGTGTTTAACAGATGTTTAACAGATGTTTACCAGGTGTTTAACAGATGTTTAGCTGATGTTTAGCAGATGTTTAGCAGGTGTTTAACAGATGTTTAACAGATGTTTAACAGATGTTTAGCTGATGTTTAGCAGATGTTTAGCAGGTGTTTAACAGATGTTTAACAGATGTTTAACAGGTGTTTTACAGATGTTTAACAGATGTTTAGCTGATGTTTAGCAGATGTTTAGCAGATGTTTAGCAGGTGTTTAACAGATGTTTAACAGATGTTTAACAGGTGTTTTACAGATGTTTAACAGATGTTTAGCTGATGTTTAGCAGATGTTTAGCAGATGTTTAGCAGATGTTTAACAGATGTTTAGCAGGTGTTTTACAGATGTTTAACAGATGTTTAGCAGATGTTTAGCAGATGTTTAACTGATGTTTAGCTGATGTTTAACAGATGTTTAGCAGATGTTTAACTGATGTTTAGCCGGTGTTTAACTGCTGTTTGAGAGGTGATCAGCAGGGCTGTGGGCGGACTCGGAGCACATGAGGAAGAGTTTGAGCTTTTCACCAGTCTGAGTAAGAGCTGCAGAGGAGGAGCAGATCAGCTGCTCTGATCAGAGCGTGAGGAGATGTTTCTGCCATGATCTGTATCTGCTGACCACTCCTCTTCCTCTTCCTCCTCCTCCTCCTCCTCCTCCTCCTCCTCCTCCTGTCACTGTGCTTCAGACCGCTGCTGTGTGGTCACAGCTGGTCTCAGACCCGGTCCCCGGTCCCCGCCCACAGCCTCCACCAGCCACAAGTTTTGAAGTGGACTGAACTTGTACCTGCGCCTCGTGCCTCTGGCCACAGGACGGCGCCATCACATCGCCTCATCAGACAGACGTTGCCTTCAAGTGTTGTCGAAAATACGACACTCGGGTATTGAACAGGAAATTCCGAACAGAACTGGGCTGGTTTTATTTATCTCTGATAGAAACATGGAAACTGGTTCCTCCGAGCTCCTGATCCAGGTCTCTGTCAAATCCTCAGCTTACAGTGGAGCTCATCAGGTAAACATGGGGACTCAGATCAGATTCAGAAAGACACAGCCTATCTTTCTTTCTTTCTTTCTTTCTTTCTTTTTAGGCTATTTATCTCAAAATGTTTACCAGGCAAATGTGTTTTGATGAGAAAGGAAACAATGACACACCAGTAACATCCTTTTTGTGATTCCTTTGTTAGAAAACTGCATCAAACGACATCTTATTCATAACTAGCCTATTTATCGATCAAAAGTGTCCATCTGTGTAAGAACATCGATTGATTGAATCTAAAAAGGGACAAAGAAAGAAAACTACATGAATAAAATTCGCAAATTAAAAACCTGCTGGAACAAATGCTTCCTCCACCTGTTGATTGTCGAATAAAAGAGGAATGATCAAAGAATGCTTGAACTCCCTGAACTCGATTTTTTTTGGGAGGTCCTTGAACGCAACGCGGGCAGATCTCTCGCTGCTGTTGTGTGAGGCGCAGTGAGAAGCTGGACACAGGGTGGAGAACTGAAACTCGCTTCAGCGTCGGATCGATCAGCGCTGATCGAATCGGATCGATGGATTAGAGGAGCGGCTGCAGCAGAGGTAGGAGACCACTTTAAACCGTCTGTGACGTTACACTGCCACCGAGGCACGTGTTTTTTCCCCCGAGGCTCTGAGGAGCCAAGTTTGTTTTTCCCGCATCGATGATGGAATGAACCTTTAAACAGCTCTGTGACATCTGACCTTCGACCAGCCTCACAGACCTGCACACAGTTTGTCTGCCGCTGATCAGATCAGATCAGCTGATCACTGAGCTGATCAGAGGAAAATATCGATGGATCCGGACCTCCATGTTCATTTGCTTTTTATTCAGCGTCCATTTCCAGTAAAGACTCTCAGGAGTTGAACGTGTTGCTCCTTGGAGATCAACATGGTCCGTGAAACTCATCAGTCCTCGTCAAAGGACCAGCTCCGTCTGCTCCAGGTCCGGTCCAGTTCATAGACGTCATGGTTTTATTAGTAACGACCCCGCCAGGAAACACGTGAACGCATCTGAGAAACAAAGTCGGTCTCCAGAGACAGAGAGGAGGGAATTAGGCTGAAGAAATAAGAAATAAGAGACAGGAAATAACACAAGACCACTTCACCTGGTGTGTGTGTAGCCTACAGAAGCTGGAGAATGAGATGTTAGTAAGATCAGGAGGAACAACTCACCAAATATCCTGTTACCACACATCAAAAACCTGAAACAGCTCATTAACATGATGAACAGTGGAGTTCGGTTGAAATAACTAACATTTGTTCTTGTGGTCTGTCCAGGTCTCCATACTGGACTTGTGCAGTGTTCCATTTAGTCCACCATGTACCAGGTAGGACTAGGTTAGTTGGTTAGTTAGCTGTAGTTAGCATAGTTAGCTAACACCAAGTCTATAACAACGTAACAACATGTCTACAGGTAGAAGCTGCACAATACTGTCACTACAGATCATTTAAAGCAGAAGTAAGCGGAATGTTTGTGTTAAAGCAGATATCAGCTTCACGGCCGTTTCGGCTAATGCTGCGTTCAAGGCAGGCTTTTGAAACCGTAAGTTACAGCTTCAAGTCACAACTACGACTTGGTAGCGTTCCAGGTAACCCGTAGCTCGTGTTTTTACCATCCTGTTGTCTGTGAAAGTTCCCTATAACGGCCACTCGTAACTTCCGACCCGTGAACTCGTACCAGATCGAACTGGTATGACTTCACAGGAAGGAAAATCACAAAGTACGAGTTTCTTTGAACGCACCATGAGTTAGCAGCCCCCGCCCTTGTCAGGCATCAATTGGTCCTCGTGCTACGTCACCACATTCACGCGCATCCCTTGGCTGCACACACAGCCCTTCATGCCGTTCTCTCTCCTCATTGGATAACACTTGTATCCCACAAGGAAAATTTTCTCCTCGGGTTACAGCAGAGCAGAGTGACGGAGAGACTCGTGTTTAGGCTGAAATACTTCATGTAAGTGATTGCTGACGGAAAATAGGACTATTTAGGACTTATATTAACAAAAACATTCCACTGATATCTGCTTTAATATAAGTCTTAAAGGTGTACAGAAATGGCCGTTTGTCCTGTTTGTCGCGCCGAGTTGTCACGAGCTGCAACACGAGTTTACCCGAGTGAGGAAAACGAATTTGATTGGTCGTTATAGAGTGGGCGGGATATTCAAAGCTTGGGGCGAGCCCGAGCTCTGTGTGTGTGTGCGTGTCTCAGACATTTGAATGACGGTTGACGGATCCAATATCAGTGGCTGGTGAATCGTGTACAGGCTGACGTATAATCCGTGCGCCTGCATTATCCAATGCGAAAAAAAAAATACACACTTTCATCCCGGATTTACTCAAAAATAGAATTTTGCACAAAGTTTGGCCTACAACGTCTGAAAGATGAGTTATCACATTAATTTTATGACCCAAAGTGGGCTCAAATTCAATTTTCTTTTCTGTACACCTTTAAATAGTTGTATCTTCCGACAGCAATCACTTCTATAGAGTGTTTGGTCTGAAACACGGGTCTGTCAGTCACTCTGCTCTGCTGTAAGCCCAGGAGAAAACTTTCCTTGTATCCTACAACCTTTATCCAATGAGGAGAGAGAACGGCATAAAGGGGCGGTCCTCTCTGTGTGTGCAGCCAAGGGATGCGCGTGAATGTGGTGACGTAGGGACGAGGGCGGGGACTGCTAACTCCATCTGCTGACAGGAAGTTAGCCAAAACCACCGGATCGCTTACTTCTGCTTTAATGGAGCAAAAACAAGACTAAAAAGCTGATATAGCTACAGTGTAGTATTCAGCTTGTTATTCTGCACAGAGCAGCCATCTTGGATTGTGAGCTCACACACGAATACAGGTTTCAGTGAATCTGCATAGGTTTTTTTATCGTTTCGTCCAGACGGAAATGGCATTTTAGGGGGAAACGGGTCCCAGAGTGGTCAAATCTGGAAACGGCGCCCAAAACAGATCTTTTGTGAAACGATGACTACTCTAACCTGTACTGAGTCACACGTCTAGACGTTCCAGTCTATGGACGTAACAACAGCAGACTACAGTCGCTCCCTGGGACACTGAGGCTGAATCACGTCCGCTAAATCATCATCGACACTGACAGGACTTTAATCATTTTATAATGTTGGGTTGTTTCCGAAATCACTCACTCATTCCCTACTCACTATATAGTGAATTCAATATAGTGGACTATATTGACTCACTGGTCAAATAAAAAAACACTTTCGGACACTACTCCGCCGCACAGTTAATGACGTATTACGTCGCGTAATTAAAACGTTCCGACCGCGATCGTAACGGCCGGTGTTGGTACCATGGATACAACCATGGTAACGGCCGGTGTAGCATAGACCTACGGGTGTATAGGTACCAACATAAAAAGAGGAGTAAAGCAATACATTAAGCGGTAATATTTAAGCATCAAAGATGTTCAATCAAACCCACGTTGTTTGAAACAACGTTCACAACTAAGCATAAAGTCCGCTAGCTTAATGCTAACGTATAATGTAAAACACCATAGACGGGCTAACAGAAATTAGCCTCGCTATCCAGAGTCTGTTGTCAGTTTATAACGCTTGTTAGGAAATTTGCTCTGACGTTTGTTTTTGGAGTCTGTGGAAGCCGCGACCAGACAACTCTGGCATTTATTGAGGCTGCTGCACTACTGCATTTATTTTGGTAGCTACACCGGTCACTACTTGCATTTATTTGGTAGCTACACCGGTCACTCTGGGCTGGTGTGGTAACGTCGATCCGTGACCGCAATGCATGATGGGATATCTTGCTCCGGTTAGTGACCATCAGATGTTCACTACATTTCGCGGTGAATTGTGGGATAGATTCAGTGCACTTTATATTGAACATTAATAATCACTAAACATTCGGACACCACTACAAAATGGCGTGGTCACTATATAGTGCACTATATAGTGAGTAGGGGGCGATTTCGGACACAGCCCAAGAGTTTGAATCCAGCGAGGAAGCTTTCCTTCTTCTTCTCTGTTGTTGGTGTTTATGTGTGGCAGCGTTACAGCGGCACACACAGGCCTGGTGGATCTACTGCAGCCTTTTGAGTTGTTTTCAGTGGACCCGTGTGTATGCAGATATTTCTTGGAACGATGCCGTGTTTACAGAGAACTTTTTCAAAACGAACAAGAACAAGATCGTTTTGGATGAAGCTCTATTTCTGCGTGGACAAGGCCTGAAGTTTCCTGAGTTTCAAAGTGGGAAATGTAACTGGGGGGGTGTTATGGGGACAGAGCCGACTGGGAAGTTGGAAAATCCATTGTCAAGAATTGATGATCAGACTGTGTCTCCAGTGTTCACTCTACAGTGAGATCATTGTGTTGTAGTGTTGTGTGAACATATAGAGAGTTATCATACCATTTATACTGGACTCAGAGACTGAGTCTTCCAGAATGCATTGTGTAGTGGTTGGATTAAAGATCCCATATTATACTCTTTTTACTCAATTTCACTCAGCTGTCAGACGTCCAACTAAACTGTAGAAATGTATTGCCTCTAACTGATCCGTGGTCCTGAATGTCGGCTGTCTAAAAGTTGCTCAAGCATACTGAGAACAAGCTGTTTCTGTGCCTGCACCTTTAAGTAACATGGTTACTGTACACAGCAAAGATCATTACCACTTTATGACTTAATTGGTCGGTATTTCATCAATTTAGCTCAGGAGTTTCTTGCTGTGTACTGCAGCCATAGAAATAGATGTGGTAGGCGTTTTATCGTGCTGAGGGGCCGGCCTCACTCCCGTCGTGACATCACCACAGGAGCTGAGTCTGAACAGCCTGTATGAGCACCGTTTTACCAGTCGCTGGGCTGCAGAGTGGATGCAGGACCCGTTTGCTTTCCTCATTCTAGGAGTTGGTAGGCTCAGGGAGGATCAGTTTATGTATGTAGAGACCAGAAAAAACCTGTTTTTCATAATATGGGACCTTTAAAACCCTAACCTGGTTACAACCAGAAGCTGCGTCCCATGATCCATCATACACTGTGAAGACCATATGAAGTCCACTGTTACCGTGCATCACAAAGCACAGCTTCTGTCGCCACACAACCATGACATCATTATTTTTAATTTACAGAAGTGTTATGACCCCTGTTTTTTTCTCTCTCTCTCTCTTTTTATTAAGGTTCAGGCAGACCACATATTAGCCTATCCTTTACATATAATTTCCACAGAACTACGCATTTTTCCTTTTATGAATAAACATAACAAAGCGAGTAACACAGCTTACAAACATACATAAACACATAAATACACCACCAGTGAGGGATATTGAAGCTCAGTCCAGAGGGATCCACAGCATCTAAAACTGGTTGCCATACCCTTGTAAAACCCTCCATGTTATCATGGAGGCTATACAGTAAGATCATTTTTCCAAAGGGACTATACTCATTACCTCCTTGTACCAATCGTCCAATGTAAGAATGTCTTGAATCCAGAACTTAATCATAGTTTTTCTTGCCATATACAAGAGTATTAGGATGAGTTTTGCGTTGTGATTGTTCCTTGCGCTCGAAACCTTGGCTGCCAGAGCACACTGAGGAGGTGATAGGTCCAAGTTATGTCCAATCAAAGCATGACCCCTGGTTTTAATGTAAACGTTGAACCTGTTACTGTGACTGAGGAACTAAGCTGAAATGCAACACTGACATTAGACGGTGGATCTCAGCCTGGTTGCAGCTGAAGACAGACACAGTCATGCTACAAAGTGAAGGATCAGCTCCGTTGCTTGTTTACAGTGTGATATGTACAATGGTAATGAGCTGTATCACCAAGCAAATACAAAGAAATGAGCTGCAGTTTGTTTCTTAACTTCACCTGCAAAATCCACAATAGGACTGAACTGGACAATCCTCCGGTGCCACGTATGTTTCAAAATAGCTGTCAATCAAAAAGAGATTTGGCCTTTAGACAGATCCTCCAATCAGCATGCAGAAGCCCAGCGTCCAGGCCTGGCCCTCTGCTCCATTCACTCCCAGAGACACTGACAACATCACAGCATTCATCCAATGACCGTCTAGTTTCTATTCTCTGTCGCCCCATTGAAGTCCAAGAAAATCAGTCCACCTGCAAGTAGCTGATTCTGAACCAACATTGTCTCAGAGTTGAACATGTTCTCACACATTTTTAGTCATGAAATGTTTACACAACAGTTCATATCTGACCTTTTTTTTTTTTTTTTTTTTGACATTTTAGAGGAAGTTAGGTAATTACCAAACAAAACAGCCAGAAACAACTCAAATGCAGGAGAATATGTGTAAAATGTCTTTGTACAAATTGAAGAGAGAAATTAAAATGATTTTTATTTCATAATCAGTTGTGTTACGTCACGTATAAGGGAGGGGGTACTCATGGTATGGCAAAAAGGCTCAGGGGGTACGCAAGACAAAAAAGTTTTCTATAGCTTAGAAGTTTAAATGTGAAACAAGACTGAGATCTCTGCTTGATAACATTGTTTTTATCCCTTCAAACTGAGTTTTAGACTAAGTTCCCCATTGGTTCACCATGTGTTGTTATATTTAACATTTCATACCATTGACACTGCCTGTAATGAAGCATCTTCTCTATAGAGGAACTTTGGTACAACTGGTGGTCAGTCAACCCTTACAGATTATGCGTTACACTCTTGCTGAAGGACTTGAGCAGCATCTGAATGTTTCCTCATGTTACCATGAGCTCAGTGTTTGGTCGTCCATGTCAACTCTAGTAAAGAGTCAACGAGTGTGTGATGTTCATGGACTGACCAAAAGCAGGGACACATCACTCACTCATTTATTTCTCTACTGACTCAGGAATGACATCATCTTTTTTTTTTTGTTGCAGATTCTAGAATCTCAGTCTAAAGTTAGATATTAAAGCTCCATTCAGTATAAAGGTAGATGTTTGTATTAAAGCTCCATACAGTATAAAGGTAGATGTTTGTGTTAAAGCTCCATACAGTATAAAGGTAAATGTTTGTATTAAAGCTCCATACAGTATAAAGGTAGATGTTTGTGTTAAAGCTCCATACAGTATAAAGGTAGATGTTTGTATTAAAGCTCCATACAGTATAAAGGTAGATGTTTGTGTTAAAGCTCCATACAGTATAAAGGTAGATGTTTGTGTTAAAGCTCCATACAGTATAAAGGTAGATGTTTGTGTTAAAGCTCCATACAGTATAAAGGTAGATGTATTAGAGCTTGAACCACCCGTCAGGACTTCCTGTGACTTTGTGATGTCACAGCAAAGCAGTCAGGAAGTGCCTGAAATTCTCCTTCTGTCTTTCCTCAGACATGGAGTGTGTGCGTGTGTGGTTGATGTGTGTGTGTATGTTGAGCGCATTTGTTGACACCCACGGTGGATTGGACAGAAGTGACCACACCCACCTGGACCATCAGCACCATCATCTGGTCTCCCATGGCAACACAGCTGCAGGTAGAGACACCTTCTCTTGTATTTGTGATTGTGTTTGTGTTTGTCATGATCAGAATTTAAATCTGTGGTGTCAGATTACAGCTCCTGTTGCTCTCCTGCCTCGTACTGACTTGGTGCCCTTCACGTGCCTCATATTGCGCAGCGCAATTTGCGCATGTTGCTCAAAATGAAGCCTGAGGCCCAACGTACAGCCCAACAGCTGTTCTGTGTTCAGGGAGGGGCGGCCCTGACTGGACACATAGGGTCAGTGGAGAGGCCCCACAGGTTGTGTGGTGTCCACTAACACAGGGGTTCTCAACTAGTCTCACTCTGGGCTCCACATTGTCCCATGGTCATTAAGTCGCGACCCACTTTTATAGAATTCAAACCAAGAATCTTTTTTTTTAAGCCTTTAAAAACTCATTTAGCTCTTTATTGAGCAAAGTGCATTTCAGAGCACATGAATGAAACTGAGGAGTTACCATGACAACTGCATGTACGGAAGTGATTAAAAAAATATCAAACTGCACAAAATGGAGACCAACAAAACGATATATTTGACTTCTAATGCATCTCTGCATTCAGAGCATGTTCACAAAAGTGAATAAATATCAAATTGCACAAAATAAAGACCCACAAAACAAAACAAGATTCACTGCATTCAGGCCACATTAATAAGAAACTGATATCTTTGCATTCAGAGCAAATAATAAGAAAGTGAGGAGGAGCATTACAACTGCATGTGTTCACGTGACGCGTGCCTTTCAATATAAGTTATTTTTCAAAATAAAAGACATGTCCAACATCAGATGTGCATTAAATATTATTTACTTTTTCGACCAGCTGTCCGCGACCCATCCAGAACGGGTCCGCGACCCACTTTTGGGTCCCGACCCACCAGTTGAAAACCACTGCACTAACAGGTCTACCTGGGTCTGGGGTGTGGGGTGTGAGTGACACCTCGGCAGCAGCTCAGAGCTCTGAGCTCCGGCTCTTGACAAAGAAATTGGTTCTTCCTGTTTGAGGTTCACACAGTGAAACACACCACGACCCCCCCCCCCCCCCCCCCCCCCAGACTGAGTCTTCCTGGTGGTTTTGTCTCTTTGTGGTTGTTTGTTGATGCTGCACAGAGACGTATCAGCGGCTGGGCCACATTGGCGTGGATGGGTGGTGTGTGTGTGTGTGTGTTTGTGTTTGTGTGTGTGTTGCAGCAGTGATAGTGTGAGAGATTAGCCGTTAGCAGTTCACCGCAGCTTCCTGGAGATGACACGTCTTCTCTGATGTCACAGGAAGGATGTTGACAGAAATAACTGAGTCTGGAGGAGGAGGTGGAGCTGTCACTCACACACATCAGGGACAGGGACAGGGACAGGACGTGGGACGGACGCTGAGGTGTCAGATGGAGGGAAACCCAGTCAGATAGGTCAATGTCTTCCTCCATCATAGGTCATGTATGAATTCTTGGTCAACAATGAGTTTTGTGAGGTCACAGTGACTTTGACCTTTGACCTCCGTATCGCAATCAAGTGGTTCTGAATATAATCTTTATTTATTCTCAAGAGACATTGAGGTTACCCTCATTTTCAATGTCGTCGAGTTTACAAGCCATTTAAATATTGACAGTGGTTACAGTCAACTGATAGTGATTACATGACAATATACATTGAACAAGAAACAAGAAAGACAGTCATCAAAGCGGTCTCGCCAATACTCGTATAGACTCGAGGAACTCTGAGTAGCAGTAGTTCAGCTGAACGGGTCATATGAGTACATGAGTTCCATTCCAACATATTTGCTACATAAAGTGGTAATTTGCCTAAAAGGGCCTCAAAAATATATAAAAGCCAGTGCCTCTTGCGCCTTTCCTCAAGAGAGGGCCAAGCAACTATGACTGTGTCTCTATTCAGGGGCTGCATCCTTCGGAGGGTGGATTTGAAGGCCGATTACGTCACAGCGCTGTGTGAAGGCTGTCTTGTCCCAATTCCTCCAAATTCGAAGGCTCCTCCAAATGCGTCCTCCTTTCCCCTGCATTCGGAGGATGCACCGCTACTATCCTTCGCGGACTCCCGTATCCCAAGGTGCTTTGCTGCACCGTTGTTGTTATTAGCAACCTAGCCGCTAGCTATCGAACGGAGCAGCTCTGTGCTGTAGCCACGGTAACCCGGCTCGGAGGCCGGCTCGGAGGCGTGGCCGCCCGCTGCTGAGCTCTGCTCTGCTCTGCTCTGCTCTGGCTGCACAGGTGAGGAGCGGAGGCAAAGCATCTGACTCAAATAATAAGAAAGCTATGAAAACATCTCACTCTGCTCTTTATTCTCTATTCACTTAATAGCCTACTTATTAAAAAAAAGAAGAAAAAAAAAGTGAGGAGCGGAGAAGCGGAAGAGCCGTTGCAGGCGCCACTTTTAAATGTTTAACGTTACGCTGTTGTTTACGTTCGGCCGTTGTTTACATTCGGATGCAATCAGGAAATGCTCCGAAGGCTAGACCGTCCCATTTACTGACGGTTGATGCGGCCGACGGAGGAGGAGGAGGAGGAGGAGGAGGAGGAGGATGAGGAGGAGGAGGAGGAGGAGTCTCCGAAGCCGTTGCCTCCGGAGACCGCTGCAGCCCCTGAATTGGGACACAGCTAACAATAAGGATGCTTATAGTGAATGAATCAGACAGAAGAGTATTCGTATTGCGTATTGTATTGCGGTGGGTATGAATCAGTGTTTCCTCTACATTCATTTAGGAGTGGTGGGCCGCCATTCCTAAATCCTAGCCGCCGCTCCTTCAAATTTCTTTCTTTCTTTCTTTTTTTAATTGTCGCAAATGCACCAGCGCATGTCTCCACCTTCACAGCAGAGTCCTGCACTGGGTCGGGTACTCGGTAAGCTACAGATAACTATCTCGCTCAGTGTCTACTCTTTGCACCTCCATGACGGACCACAGCGTGTTTTTCCGCAGCATCATTTAACTCAGGTGACAGAATAACAACAGTCTCAGTACAGACTAGTGGTCGCTGTCGCCGGTGTGTTTTTAAAATTAGCGGGTTTGATTGTTGTGTTGGATGTCGCGCTCGAGTGCTGGTGGAAAAGCAGAAATAAAATCAAACATAAAAAACGGAGTGTCTCAGTCCGCTGGGCTTGTAAATAAACAACACTGATGATTATTATTGTGGCCCATAAGTTTAACAGGACATACCCCAATAATGTTGCAATCGTGTGTGTGTGTGTGTGTGTGTGTGTGTGTGTGTGTGTGTGTGTGTGTGTGTGTGTGTGTGTGTGTGTGTGTGTGTGTGTGTGTGTGTGTGTGTGTGTGCACAGCGGGGGAGTCTGTATCTGTGGCTGAATACTCTTGAGACAGAGTGTGTTATGGAGGGGATGGGTGGTGTTGTCAATGATCCTGAGGAATTTTGTCCGGACTCTGTCGTCAGCCACTTCCTCCAGAGAGCTCAGCTTCTTTATCAGCTTGTTGAGCTTGTCTGCATCTCTTTTCCTGATGCCCACACCCCAGCACACCCCAGCTAAAGAGAGACAAGTGGCTACAACAGTCTGATAAGCATCCTGTTGCATACGTTAAAGGGACATTGTGTATCTTCTCCTGTTCTCTATTCAGGAAAATCGATGATTTAGTTCTTCAGTCTGTTTTTCATTACTCAATAATCCCCCCCATCAACAAAGTGAAGTGTTCCTTTCAGCTCTGAATGAGCCGTTCATATCATTCATATCTCCATGGAGCGGGTAAGCTCGGTGCTGCTGCCATGTGGTGTCTCCATGTTTTTATGTTCAGTGGCAGCGTGACGGTAGGAAACCACGGAAACTCAGCGGAGACACCGGAGCTGTCGGCTCAGGTGGAGGTGGCGTCTGTGAAAAGTCACCGCGGTAACGCAGTGAGGAGGAATGGAGCGTTACACTGATGCTGCATTCACCTGCAGTCGGGCAGACGGCCGTCGCTAACAAAACAGATGTCATTTTAGTCACAGAAGTCCAGAGAAAGCCGGTAAAACAATACCACATCGCCATGACAACATATTGTCTCGTGTATTGTTTTGCCTGGTGCTGACGGACCACTTGTTGACATAGAGGCTTGTTTATGCTGTCATCCGTCTGCCGTCTGCCCAATTTCACGTGAATGCAGCTAGATGGGAGTAATTCCTACACAACGTACCTTTAAAATACAAGCTGTAGGTGTTACAGAGACATGACACTTGTCTCAGTGACCAACTGTCCTGAAGTCAGTCAGACTGGTGTCATCCCTTCAACCAGCAGGTTCTGGTCTGCTCCTTCCAGCACCTTGGACCTGGAGGTTGAAGCTCTGTGGCGTTGATGTGCTGATGAGCTGTGATGAATGTTTCTGCTGCTCTGGATCAACCAGCTTAATGCTTGTATTGTCCTGATCACCTTCTTCATCCTCACCTAGGGATGTGCACGGTTACCCGAGTACCCGGGTACCCGAGTAGGCAATCTGCTATCCGGTTATGAATTTATTATCCGGTTAACCTAGGATAAAAAAAATGGCACGTTAGAGCTACATCATCATGCCATGGTTCAGCTTTTTGTAGTGTTCAACAGTTTCGGATCAAGCAGCAACGTGATTTTCTGCTGTGTAAAAGCGTTTTTGGATCGAGCCTCGGACTTTCAAACCTTTTACAATAATCTGTGGTGGTTCCCTTGTAGTAAGCCGTCGGGAGGGAGACGACAGGTGTCATCAAGTCTGTTAGAAAATCTGCTTTCAGTTTACAATCGTTCTGAAACCTTCCCAGTTATTTCCTGAGACGATGCGAGGCAGAGAGGACCGAAGGCACCAACATGTAGTGTGGACTAATAAATAAGCACTGCTAATGATTTAAAAAAAAAAAGAAAAAAACGTTTTCTCCTCCGAGGCAGCAGCGGCATAAATGTGCTGCGCTCAGAGCTCATGCAGCGCATTTATTCCCCGGCATAAAGATGCATCTTAAACTCCAGTCTCTTATTATCCACCTGATATTTAGTCTGACGACGCTGTGTGTCAGTAATGCGACTGTCTGACGGTCAGAGAGCATTTATGCACCGGCTGCGCTCTGTCCGTCAAACATGACGTCATTTTATTTTTTATTACAGTATTCGGTTACCCGGTTACGACAAGGTTAGGATACTCGGTTAGAAAATTATTCAAAATGCCCATCCCTAACCTACACACTCCTCTACATGCTGCATGCTTAGCTTAGCAGTTATCACTGGTTCCTCTCTCTGTTGGCTCAACACATGAACGTGTTTGTCAGGTTGTGTTGTTTACCTGCCACACCCTCCACAAACACTCAGGACAGCGCTGATAGGCCGCTGCTCCTGATGTGTTACCAAGCAGATGTTGCTGTGGGCGGGGCACAGAGAGCATCAGTCAGGTTCCTGCAGGGAAGGGGGAGGGACTCAATACACCCAATCAGCACCAAGTAGTGTGAAGGACTAAGGGCGGGGACTCTTGACTGACAGGCAGGTAAGTGTATACCTGCATTCATTTGTTGCGTCAGCTCCACACCTGCTGCAGCTCTTTGACCATATTTGGATTAGCCATGAGTTATCTCAGCTCATTAAAGCAGAAGTAAGCGATATTTTTGTGTTAATATAAGTCTTAAATAGTTCTATCTTCCGACAGCAATCACTTATATAGAGTGTTTGGTCGGAAACACGGGTCTCTCAGTCACTCTGCTCTGCTCTGAGCCGAGGAGAAACTTTTCTCGTATCCTACAATTTTTATCCAATGAGGAGAGAGAATGGCATAAAGGGCTGTGTGTGCAGCCAAGGGATGAACTCGTGTTTTTCCGACCTGTGAAGTCGTACCAGTTCGATCTGGTACGAGTTCACGGGTCAGAAGTTACAAGTGGCCGTTATAGTGACTTTCACCGGTAAAACAGGTCGGAGAAACACGAGTGGGTTGCCTGGAACACTACAAATTGCTAAATTTTTTTCCGAACAATTTCACATTTCGGGGCTTCAATACAAGACGGACATTACATAAGAGCAGCATGGAGGTATTTGGATGTTTTTTGGTGTGTCTTTTTGTTACGAAGACAGTTGGTATCCATTTGCAACCGTTATATGGACATGCACTGCTACGCCGAGACCTCCTGTAACTCAGAGAAGCCACGGAGGACTCTGAAACTTCTCCCAGCCCTTAGTCCACATGAGGGGGAGGAGATAATGAGTGAAATTTCAATTTTGGGTGAACTATCCCTTTAATGTGGATGACTCTACGTTACCAACACTTGTTAATGGGTCCATTTTCTATATATCATTTTGTCTTTATCGTTATTTTGTTATTATTATTTAGTGGTCGGCTCGCCCAGCATTTCCTACTTTCAGTTTCCCGGACGCTGCCCGGCGGGTCATGAGAATAACGCTGCCGAATCACCGTTTATGGTCGGAACTACGACGGTATCATTCTGATCGTCTTCCAACCGACTTTCATTCTAGGTGAATGAAAACATTCTTGGCAAATGTTTTCACTTTCTACATCTTGCGCAGGTCCAAAAACTTCACTGTGCGCGCAGAGGCTCAAGGGAAAAACTTTGCTTTCCAAAACTCCTTGTTGTCCCTTTAAAGGAGACATATTCTGCCCCTTCTCCACAAATTAGAATAGTTCCCAGGTGTCTTAAAGACATGTCTGTGACATGTTTTGGTCAAAATCCCCCAAGGATCAAACATCACAGCTCTTTTCATCCTCTCTAAACAGCCCTGTTCAGAACGGCTGCTTTCAGTGTCTGTCCCTTTAAATGCAAATGAACCACTGCTTGCCCCGCCCCTTCTACTGGTACCAGGTAGGGGTGGGGTTATGCAAATTCAAAAACTAGTTACATCATTGAGAACTGAGGGAACAGCTTGTTAAACCACATGGATTTCAACCTAGGGAGCCTGGAAATTACTTTTGGGGGCCAGAAGGCAAAACAAACACCTAAATATATGTTACAGAGCCTTCAAAAAGTGTCCCATAATATGTCCCCTTTAATAGGCATCAACAGGCTCTGTGCTGTATGGGGTGCATGATGGGTGGTGTAGTTTTGTGGCCGTGTTGGCGTGTGTTCAGACTGAGCTGTGACTTTGACTCAACCCCCCACATCCTCTTTAATTCTATTATCCGTGTATTTCTGTCCTCACAGCTGCTGATCTTAATCCTCAGACTAAAGTCAGACCTTTACCGAGGCCTCGTCCTCGTCCTCGTCCTCACCTGTCTCTCTGTCTCTCTCTCTCTCTCTCTCTGTCTTCTTCTGTGGTGCTGCGGCCGTCACAGGAGATGAGATGGAAACCCGAGCCGGACTCACACACGGATCAGTCGGACGTTATAGGGAATTCATTTGTATTTTAGCTGCAACCAGAGGAAGACCTGTGCATAGTTACATACATACATACCGGTATAGTCCAGTAATTTTCAACGTTGAACAAATTGCAACAGAAGCAAACTCAACTGATTTTGTATCCTCAACAAAGTTTAGAAAAAGACCCAAATATAGCCAAGTCATAAGCCTATTCATTATTTTTCTCACGTGAATAGGGTAAAATGTTTAACTATCTATTTTAACTATCTATTTGGCTATCTATTTGGCTATCTTGAAAAATTGCAGTCATCTTGAAATTTAAAGTGATTTCTTGTCGGCTGACCGATGGAGTCAACTCATTCCAATTTTCATGCTGGTACCACCACAGCACCTTTATGTATTTGTGCCGTCAAAACGGTGGAATTTATGCAAATTTTGCAAATGTGCTCACGTTAACAAAGAATTTAAAAAAACTTGTAATACATTTTTTGTTTGTCTTAATGTAAATAATCAACTCAGTAATTTTCATGGAGATATCTAAAGGTTAAAAATTTTACCCTATTCACAAAATAATGAATAGGCGTATGAATGGGCTATATTTGGGTCTTTTTCTAAACTTTCCCCTAATGGGATTCTTCTGGGCTTTTTTCCCCCTCACTCAGGACATGTTGAGGATACAAAATCAGTTGAGTTTGCTTCTGTTGCAATTTGTTCAACCTTTTTTCATAAAATGACTGGACTAGTAGTTAGGTTTTCATGTTGAAGGTGTGAATCTCCTCTGTGTTCACTCTCAGTCTGGGGACTTTGGGAGTGGGGGCTCTGTTACATGTCTCTGTCCGGAGACCCATTGTCTCCTGATCTGTCCCCAGCTGTTTGACCTGTGGATTTACTCACTGAGATCATTTCACCTCAGAATATAACATTGTTGATCTAACCTCCATTTATCATAGTTACTATGAATCCTGTTGAGTTTGTTACTGCAGAGGCCCAGGTTGTGTTGTCACCTCCCACCACACCAACACCTCACTAATTAAAATGCTTTGAATATTTTGTCCATATGTCGTATAGAGATTCAATGTGGACCTCAAACTTAGCACCCTGTTTAAATTTAGTCTCACATACATAACACACAATACATATATAGGTAACACTTTACAATAAGGTACACAAAATTAGAGTAGTTAATGAGGAACTAATGAAGAACTAATGAGGAACTAATGAGTAGTTAGTGAGGAATTGAGCTACACAAAATTACAGTAGTTACTGAGGAACTACTGATGAATTAACTATTAGTTAATGGTCAGTTCTTCAGGAACCCCTGATCAAATTTCAGAGGAGTAGTTACTGAGGAACTAATGAGGAACTATTAATGATCAGTTCTTCATTAACTCGTGATCAAATTTCATAGATAGTTAATCACAACTTGATGATTAGTGAACTCGTTACTTCATCAGTACAGAATCATTACTCAATAACATGTCCAGTAGTTAACCTTTATGACCTAAAGTGACACATAATGAGTGGTTTTTCATTTCTTCATCTTCATCTTTACATTAGTAGCCTAGTTCCTTAAAAAAAATCACAGACAGCAGGATTCTTGAGAAGATTTTATTCATTAATTTCAGACCACATACACATCAATATGACCATCCATGTTGCCTTTGAAATAAATATGATGTTTGTCACATGTTTGGTAGGCTAAATGAATGTATCATGGGGCTGTGTGTAAAGTAGGCTACTGTATACTGATCACACCGTGGTTCACAGTAAAGTTGTTTGAGGTGCACAAAATTTAGAGTAGTTATTTACTATGAAACAAATTTGGAATGAATGAGGAACTCAGTATTAGTTAATGGCGAGTTCTTCAGTAACTCCTAATGAAATTACTGAGGAACTAACTATTACTTAATCATTAGTTACCCTTTTTGTGTACCTTAAGGTAAAGTGAGACATCAAAATGAGTAGGTAATGAGTACTGAATCATTACTTAATCATTAGTTACCCTTAGTTATATTTTTCTTGTGTTCAGACAATGAAATCAAGAGTGATGTTACCTGCTTGACAGTTTCGACTGTGACTCCAGTCTTCCTCAGAAGCGTCATCCGACGTGCTGCTGACGTGTCATTTATCAGCTATTTATCAGCTATTTATCGGCCAGCTGATACGTTAGTTCCTCAGTAATTTGATTAGGAGTTACTGAAGAACTCGCCATTAACTAATATTGAGTTCCTCATTCATTCCAAATGTGTTTCATAGTAAATAACTACTCTAAATTTTGTGCACCTCAAACAACTTTACTGTGAACCACGGTGTCATTTCATAGGTAATCACATCATCAGGAAGTGGTAGCCAGCCATACTGACCAATGAGACTTCAGCAGGGAGTGTTGGAGCTGCAGTATTGTAAAGCTGCTCTGTCTGATCTCTCATCTTTCCAAGTGTTTATTCAAAGGGAGTGTGCACACACACACACACACACACGCAGTATGAACGGCCCTGTGTTTACACTACGTTT
The DNA here is from genome assembly GCF_905171665.1 of Trachurus trachurus. Classification (NCBI taxonomy): domain Eukaryota; kingdom Metazoa; phylum Chordata; class Actinopteri; order Carangiformes; family Carangidae; genus Trachurus; species Trachurus trachurus. The sequence goes on from NC_139903.1 coordinate 33,141,069, forward strand.
TGGATTATCTGACATGTGGAACAGCCGCAGCTCCATCAGCACTAGGAAACTAAACATAAGGAGGTCAGATGTCATCAGAGGGAGAAGTAGCGCTGTAAATGTTTACTTAAGATAATAAACTGATACCACCTTAACAGCACAGCAGGTGAAAGTGTCTCAGTTTGTGTAACAAGCTCAGGAAGAGACAGGAACCACCGGAAGAACAAGACACTGAGGAACTGTAGGCAGGTTTAAAGGCAGTGTGGTGACAGCAAAAACCGGTCCAACCGACATTAGGGCGGCTGGCCATGTTTGGTGGTGGTGGACATGTTTGTTCATCATCATGTTGACCTGTGATACCTAGGGATGGATCGTCTATCGGTGATCAAAGGGAGGATCGTGATTTTTTTTTTTCAAATGGGGATCTTTAATTCATTTACTGCCATAAGATGTTAAAGAAATAATCTCTAGAACCTGCACTGCTACTGTGTACTTGAAAATGTTTCTGGTGGAGCAACATGTCTGCATACAGAGCTCATTGATCTGTGCAACTGAGGAGTGAATATTAAACTCTTTATTACACACCCTGTTGCATCTTTTTTTCGAGGTAAATCTATGCAAAACCACTAATGCGCGTTGCCTTCAGGGACAGTTTTTCATCATCAGTCTCTGCATTTCCCTCTAAAACAACTCTGTCTGGTAACGTTGTGTTATTATCTCATAGCGTGGTGAATGTGCAGGTCACAACTTGTCCACCAGAGCGTTGTGGAGTTGTTGGATTGTGTATTTGATGAGTTTGATGAGGGAAACCAAGAAATCCCATGAGCCTCCGTAGCGTAGCTCTGAGCAGCTCACGGCTCTGCTCCGCCGTTCTAAAAATAGCTTGCACCGACAATTATAGGCCCCATGGCATGAAAAATGTGATTGTGGTTATTTTTTGGTGCTTGGGGAGGTCTCTGGGCCACGTATATACTGTCCCATGCATCAAACTGGTCATAAACGGAGAAACACACACCACCCATTTGTAGGAACATTCTCTTTGAGACGAGCAGATAGCACTTCCTCCTTTCTGTGATGTCACACACAAGGTAACTCCGCCCACCGCGACCAGTTCTTCAATTTTTATGAATGCAGCTTAGGTTTCAGTTACTTGCCTGTGATTGGCCCAGCCACATGCCACTCAAAAACAGTGAGCCAATCAGAGGAGAGGTTTTCATTCTCTCTTCTGATTGGCCAAATGACCTGTGACTGCTAGAGCTCCAGAAAGAGGCAACAGAAAGGGGCAGTAGAAACCATATTAAGCAGATCACAGGTACTCAAAACCAATGATACATCTTGTTGGGGATATCAGCAGGTAAATAAACCCAGAGAAAAGTGCACAGCATGGGGCCTTTAAAGGTAATGAACCCACTGATATGACTATAGGGATTATGGCAATGGGCCAGTTTGACAAAATGTTGAACTATCCCTTTAAGAACCCGGTGCTTAGGCGGTGGAAAAGCAAAGAACTGGTGCTTAGTCAGGCACTGGCTCTGAACCTGCATTAGAACCAGCTCGGTGTCCACCTGGTGACATCATCAGACACTGCTCTGAGGTCAGGTGAATGGAGCAGGAGGTTCACCCACTCATTCAGACATGTCAAGGACAAACCTTCAGACTAACATCAGACTGTCACACAACCACAGGCCTGCAGTTCCTGAGAAACCTGACACACACACACACACACACACACACACACACACACACACACACACACACACACACACACACACACACACACACACAGACTTAGCAGAGCATTCGTTCATGCAGAAACTCTCTGGAGGCTGAAATGACCAAATGTAGTCATGAAGTTTCACCCTGATCTGTTGAAAATCTGCTGTGTTGTCATGACGAACAGATATTGTTACCTGACTGATGATCATGGAGGCTAGCTGCTAGCGGAGGCTAACCACAGAGTGCACAGGTTCAGGACTGATGACTCTCTGGCCAGAAAATCTATCCACAAAAAATTTCATTCATTCCATCTGCAGTCACAGCCCTCAACAGTAGAAGAACTCCAACCTAAACAACCCAAAATGACTTGCTGCTATTGTGCTTTTTTATTTTTTTTTAAAATGTTTTTATTGCCTTACTGTGTTTTTATTGAGTGTATGTAAAGTGATGAGTCCTGTCAAAGACAAATTTCTGCTACCCTTTGGGGCAGACAATCTATCTATCTATCTATCTATCTATCTATCTATCTATCTATCTATCTATCTATCTATCTATCTATCTATCTATCTATCTATCTATCTATCTATCTATCTATCTATCTATCTATAACTGACCTCTGACCTGTGGCGGTGTGCGGTGTGTGTTACAGCTGTAGATCTGTGCGCCATCGACCCCCAGCTGTGTGGCGATGAGAACTCCAGGCTGAGCTTCGAGGCCATCTGCAGCATCCACAAACTGATGGACGACGACGCGGACGGGACGGTGGACACCACCGAGACAGACGGGGTGAGACACGGCTGCCGTCCCATGATAAAGAGGAATTTGTTTCATCCACTAAAACACCTGTGATTTATTATTATTTGTTTATTTTGTTCACAAAAATGTTTTTGTACATCACTCAGATTATTTTGATCCCCGTCTATAATCACACCCACCTACATGTAAATGTATTTCCCAGTTTCTCAGGGAGGACTTGAAGGATCACAACCCCAAAGCCAAACACAGCAGCTTCCATCGAGCCGACCTGCACATCAGCGTGGAGGACATGTGGAACTCCTGGAAGAGCTCTGAGGGTGAGGCGTAGGGTGACCAGGCGTCCCGCTTTAGGCCGGACAGTTCGGATTTCATTGCCCTGTCCGGCGCAGCCTCAAGCCGGACGCTTATTTGTCCTCCTTTTTGGAGTTGCACCTGAACGCAAGGCTGCATATTGTCCAATGGTGTAAGACTTTCAGTTAAAAATGATTGGCTAAAAGCGGTGTCACTCGATTTCTCATTGGTTGAAAATGTAAACGCGCCGCCCCCTGTTCCCGTGTGCGAGCTGTGTCACTCATCTCATTACAGTAACTGAATGTTAACAAGCCGAAAAGACGGACCTCATTCAATGCCATTGCTGAATGGTCAAAAGAGCACACGCTTGTGAGCAAAAGTAGCAAAGACGATTTGCATGCATATTGCACACTTTGTTGTGTTAGCACACAATGAAGGCGGCCATTGGAAGGCATGAAGCACGGCGGTGATTTTTTTTGTTTTTTTTCCCTGAGCTGCTGCAGCAGGTGAAGGTGGATTTAGCTGAGGGCTGAGGCCGTATTGAAGAACAGGATACTGAGGACAGGGACTTAAATCAGTTAAATACAGGTGGACACATACAGTAAACACAAATACACTGCAGACATGTCCCCAAAGGACTGAATCACTGTGGAATACACTGTGGACTTCTCAGTTCAATATTCACCCGTTACATGGTGTTTTTTTTCTTACTGTCTTTTGTTGTTTACATAGCTTAAAGGGATAGTTCAACATTTTTGAAAATTGGCCCATCGCCATGATCCCCCTAGTAATAGCAGTAGGTTCGTTACCTTTAATTGTTGGTCCAAGCTGCTTTTAGATCGGGGGAGAAGAATACCGAGCGGCGCAGCTACACTACGGAGGCTAATGGAATTTCTTGGTTTTGCTCATCAAACTCAGCAAATACACAACCAAAAAACTCAAAAACGCTGTGGTGGACAAGTTGTGACCTGCACATTTACCACGCTATGAGATAATAGCGGAAAGTTAAGAGAAGTGAAGCAAATACTCGGAACTACTTTCTTCAGTGAACCACTGGTCGGAGGGACACAGTGTGCGCACCTCAGCCAGTGCCGTAGTATACGGACGTATCTGCAGTAAACAGGCGCTTTTGAAATCACTCCGCCGAGCAGCCGTCTAGAGTGTAAAGTCCGACTTTGCCTCTAAAACAACTCCATCTCGCAACTTTCCGCTATTATCTCATAGCGTGGTGAATGTGCAGGTCACAACTTGTCCACCACAGCGTTTTTGAGTTTTTTGGTTGTGTATTTGCTGAGTTTGATGAGCAAAACCAAGAAATTCCATTAGCCTCCGTAGTGTAGCTGCGCCGCTCGGTATTCTTCTCCCCCGATCTAAAAGCAGCTTGGACCAACAATTAAAGGTAACGAACCTACTGCTATTACTAGGGGGATCATGGCGATGGGCCAATTTTCAAAAATGTTGAACTATCCCTTTAAAAAAAGTTCTATATGCTTATTAATATTAAGTGGAATGTGTATTTGTGGCCTGAACATTTTTTCCGGCACATGTACCACATTGGACAAAAGTGTCTGGCGTGTCAGACATAAAGGTTAAGGCTGTAAATGTTCTGCTTTGTGGCACTGCACTTTGCAACACAGATGTAGGCTATAGAATAAAAACAAATACTGTGAACAAATACTTTTCGCCTTCTCAGGAATATTTTTTCCTCTTCTGTTACACATACATCATGATATATCATAGATAAATTGTCTTGTGTTGAACAGAGTATCTCAGAATCCCTGTATCATGATACCATCGTTATCATGTACAAAATTGTATTGTCGTGAGGAGTAGCCTACACTAGTTGTATGTTGCGATTTTTATTTCCTCACTAAATGCCGCAAAGTGTCCTCCTTTTTGGTGTTGTGGAAATGGCCACCCTAGTGAGGCGCCACGGCAACAGGATGTGGTGTTAGCATGAGCACAACCCAAACACTGTGTCAGCCACTGTTGGTTACAAGCCAACCCACAGCAAAACAGTAAAAGATGCTCACCGCTCGTTGTTCTGTGAAGATGTACACTGTCAAAAGCAAGCTTCAAGTTCACATAGGCAATGTGATTGGTATCGGTATCGGTATTGGTATCAGTATTGGCTATATACTGATTTCAGAGTTTGGTGATCGGCCTCAGAAACCCTGATGGGAGCACCCCTAGTCTCTGGTTCTGGTCTCAGAAGACTGCTCATTTGAATAGTGCTAAGAGTTCTGCAAGATGCAAACTGTGCTCACCATGCTAAAAGACACAAACTGTGCTCACCATGCTAAAAGACACAAACTGTGCTAACCACTCAGCTGTGTGGGCTCGTCTCTGGTTCTGGATTTGGGTCTGGGCCAGACCAGTATTTTTTCCACTTTTTTCAGAGGGAAAATCATGTAAAACTGAATACGAGTCTTTTTTCTTTTTGTTTTCAGGATATTTTCTCTGTATTTTCCCCTTATTTGATAGAACAGTGCAGAGCAGTGGTTCCCAACCTTTTGTGACTTATGACACCATTTTGACATCATAAATGTCTAGCGACCCTGCGACCATGTGACTGCAGATATTTTTTATGCTGCGTTTTATTTGAATTATATTTGAGGTAGTGAAAGTATAAAATATAGTTGTTTAAGATTGTGTGTGGTGTTTTTAATCATATCTTAAAAAGAATAATAATTAGTTAAAAAACATTTTTATCAGTAATTTTTTTTTATCAATTACTAGACATTTCAGGCGACCCTATTTGAATTCCAGGCGACCCCACGTGGGGTCCTGACCCCAAGGTTGAAAAACACTGTTGTAGAGCCACATGAAAGAATGTTGAGAGACTGTGCAAGGGACGGTCTCTGTTGGGAGTTGGACTGGCGATCAGCGTCCCAGGCATATGCCAACATGGGACATACTCGACCACACAGCATCCCTAAATACGAGTCTTTATACAAGTTTTTATAGTTAAACCCTCGGCTTCATTTCACCCTGTTGTGGTGTTTAACTGCTGTATCATGTGACACTGCAGTGTTGGACAGTGTTTAGATTCCAGCTGTATAAACCACGTCAGCATCAGACAGAGACATTCAACAGGACCAGGTCCATGGAGAGTCATTGTTGTTAGGGGAACAGAGGATGTTGTACCTCTTCCCCTCCACACTGGCTGCTGCTGGGACAAAATCAGCACTCAGCAGTGAAACTAACTGCAGATTGTTCAACAATTATTTATTCCATGCTGCCATCATCAGCTCGGTGACTCTAGAAATCACACATTTGAGTTTGTTAGAGACATCAGAGTTCAAGTTGAAGAAGGAAAAATGAAAGGAGGGGGTAAAGAGACACAACAACTGAACGTACGACAAAAAAGGCAAAACAACAGAGCAGTTGGAGAGATTAAAAAGGACAAATGTGTAAAAATAAAAGCCTATTTTTGGAGCCACTTAATTTTCCTGCTCCATTAGTCTCCGCAGCGACGTCAGAAAAGACGAAACTACAAACACATGGAGAGGAGAAAGTTTATTTTTAGAAAGAATAACAGCTGGTTACAAACAAGAAACGGCAAATTTTATTTTATAACGAGTACACGCTTATTCAAATATATTACAGTAATTGGTAGTATATTCAGATTTAGCCACTTAACATTGCCAATTATTACACACTGGACCTTTAAGTTTCAGCTCATTCAGCTCCTGGACTCCAGCTCCAGCATGGTCTCCATTTTCATTACCTTCACTGGTAATACACTCAAGATGTAAAGTGTTGGTGTGTGTGTGTGTGTGTGTGTGTGTGTGTGTGTGTGTGCAGTATATAACTGGACGGTGGAGCAGGTGGAGGACTGGCTGCTCGTCAGCGTGGAGCTTCCTCAATACACTGAGACCTTCAGGAAACTCCAGCTCGACGGCAAAGCGTTACCCAGGTAACCGCCACGCTTGTGTCGTTACTATATCGTACCTGTGTTCAAGTCCGTCTGTCCATCAGTTTCATTTGGATTCATTGATTATTAACGATTCTTACGAAGTGTCAGTCAAGTGACTGCGGAGCTCAGATGTCCCACTGTCCTTGAACACTCCGTGTTGTGTCAGAGCTGCGGCCGCCACAGTGTTTGTTCCTGTCCTTCCACTTCCTGTGTCATAAACTGTAAACTGTTTTCTTATCTGTAACAACATCTCTGTCCCGTCTGTCCGTCCTGGGTGAGGGATCCCTCCTCTGTTGCTCACCCTGAGCTTTCTCAGTTGTTTCCCTGTTAAAAGGGTTTTCCATGGAGTTTTTCCTCAGTGGATGTGAGGGTCTAAGGACAGAGGATGTTGTTGTGATGCCATGTACGTAAAGCCCTTTGAGACAAACTGTTTGTAAAAACGGGCTATACTAATAAAATTGCCTTGCCTTGCCTGTTCAGTTTAATAACCTGCCCCCCCCCCCCCCCCCCCCCCCCCCCCCCCTCCAGGCTGGCAGTGAAGAACACCACCCTGACACTGATGGTGTTGAAGATTTTAGACAGAAGTCATTCACAGAAACTGCAGCTCAAAGCACTCTACATCGTGCTGTTTGGACCACCACCAGGTCTGTGTGTGTGTGTGTACCCATATTAAGGCTGTCAATCAATACAAAAAGGATCAATTACAAATTGGTCACATAATGTTTTGCATCTTATTTTCTTACCATATTTCTCAGGTGTTAAAGGTTGAATATGTAGAATTACCAGAACAACAACAGAAAAAGAATTCCAGCAGTCGATTGCCAGACCGTTGCTAGGGACTCCGCTCTGATCAGAGGACAGACAGGAGAACTATGCAGGATATTTACCTTATGTTTCATTTTTACCGTCATTAACAGCATAATAAATGACTTGCAGCTTGTTACAGGGAGAGTGGAGGCTCTCTGCTGCTGCTCAGAGCCTCCGCTGTCACTGCTCTCGTCAAGTTAAAAAAAAAAAAGAGAGAGTCCGCGACAGTAAACGTGTTTATGACAGATAAGACTACACAAATACACCCATCCTAACATGTATATGATAATCCATTGATCCACCGATTGATTATTAAAAAGGCTTGGTTGAAAACAAACGCATACGACCGGGAGGAGGCAGGAAACAGCGGAGAATTGAGCCACGTGTCGGCAACGGGCAGGTACGAATGTAAACAGAACGTTGACAGAAAGTCATTGTCGAGCCCGTCAAAAAATTAAAAAAATATTAATTTGGACTAAAAAAAATGTTTTTATGGAAAAGCAATACTTTCATTCTGTACCCCTCTAAACGCCCCGTGGATGTTTTTATTTTATTTTAATAAAGCTTTTAATAAAGATTCTACATATTCAACCTTTAAATGATGGACCGATGTGCTGCTTTAAACAAATGTAACTTTATTAAACATGATCCATGAACAGTGACAACTGATTCAGACTGCGGGTCAAAGGTCAAATGTTTTAATCAGCTGTCAGAACCAATAGTAACCTGAAAAGGAACTGTTTCATTGTATGCATATCACTTCAACTTTGACAGCTTTGACATGCATTTATTAATGTGTGTGTGTGTGTGTGTGTGTGTGTGTGTGTGTGTGTGTGTGTGTGTGTGTGTGTGTGTGTGTGTGTGTGTGTGTGTGTGTGTGTGCAGACCAAAAGAGCCGGTGGAAGGACCTGGTCCTGGGTCTGTCGGTCCTGATGGCTCTCGGTGGCTGCTGGTTTGCCTACGTCCAGACCAGGAAGTCCAGAGACGACCTGGGCCGTCTGATGAAGGACCTGGAGGGTCTGCAGAGAGCAGAGCAGAGTCTGCTGGACCTGCAGGAGAAGTGAGAGCAGCTCTGTCCCCGGGGGGAGAGGGGGGTCAGAATACCCCCCCACCCACCCAAACACTATTAGTACTACTGTTACTATTATTAATACTGCTGCTACTGTTTGGAGCAGCACTGGTCCTGGTCCAGCTCTGATCTAAGACCTGCTGATGAACACACTCATTTCCTAAGTCACATAATTACACATGAAGCTTTCATCAGCATGAGAGGAAACAGCCCATCTACTGTGTGTGTGTGTGTGTGTGTGTGTGTGGTGTGTGTGTGTGTGTGTGGACAGTCTTTGCTGAAGCTTTCTGTCTGAAGTCCTTATATGGACAAAGAATAGCCGCAGCTCATGGTGCTCACACACACACACACACACACACACACACACACACACACACACACACACACACACACACACACACACACACACACACACACACACACACACACACAGTGACATGTTGAAACATGTTGTTTTACTTCACACACTTCTCTGTACCGCTACAACTGTTGGCTGTTACTTTGGTTATGAGTACCCACAGTAATCCTGTTGCTATGGTTACTGTTAAGTGACTAATACTACAATTAACAGCATTATTCCTACTGGTACTGTTACAGCTTCCAGTAATACTAGTGTTATTACTACTGTTACTTCTAGCACTACAGCTGTTACTGCTACTATTGTTTACAGTGCAGTACAGATACCAGTGTTACAGTAATACTATACTACTACATACTATATTGTTCAACAGATTTGTTTCCACACAAATATTACTACAACTCATGGTACTCCCATGTGGAGTCCTGTGAGTAGGCTACTCCGTGAGTACTGCTGCTGTGTGTCAGTGTCACCGACAGTAAATCACAGTCAAACAGGTGCTGACATGCTGAGGACAGATATACTGTTACAGACACACACACACACATTGAAAGTAAACTCACACACACATACACACATATAATAAACATACAGAGACACGCACACACACACACACACACACACACACACACACACACACACACACACACACACACACACACACACACACACACACACACACACACACACACACACACACACACACACAGCAGATCCATGGGGATCAAGTGAAGCATCAACTCTAGTTCCTCTCTTTATTCCCTCAGCACTGGAGTTTGTGTGCGTTCCTTTCATTCTATCAAAATAGCACACACACACACACACACACACACACACACACACACACACGGTCACAGACTGTGTCACAGCTCCCTCTGCTGGCACTAATACTCATTAAATAATTAAATTATCAATCTGACACTGAAAATAACAGCACAGAACCTCAGGTACACACATTAGGTACACACTGTTACACACTGGTGCACATATGTACACAGTGTTACACACTGGTGCACATAGGTACACACTGTTACACACTGGTGCACATAGGTACACACTGGTGCACATAGGTACACACTGTTACACACTGGTGCACATAGGTACACACTGTTACACACTGGTGCACATAGGTACACACTGGTGCACATATGTACACAGTGTTGCACACTGTTACACACTGGTGCACATAGGTACACACTGTTACACACTGTTACACACTGGTGCACATAGGTACACACTGTTACACACTGTTACACACTGGTGCACATAGGTACACACTGTTACACACTGTTACACACTGGTGCACATAGGTACACACTGTTACACACTGGTGCACATAGGTACACACTGGTGCACATATGTACACAGTGTTACACACTGTTACACACTGGTGCACATAGATACACACTGTTACACACTGGTGCACATAGGTACACACTGTTACACACTGGTGCACATAGGTACACACTGTTACACACTGGTGCACATAGGTACACACTGTTACACACTGGTGCACATATGTACACACTGGTGCACATAGGTACACACTGTTACACACTGGTGCACATATGTACACACTGGTGCACATATGCATGCTCTTACACACTACTACAGATAAGTGCTGGTACACACAGGTAAACAGGTGTGATAGAGCCAGTGTGCTGTGTGTGTGCAGGCTGCAGCAGGCTCAGGAGGAGCAGCGCAGCGTCCAGGTGGAGAAGGTGAAGGTGGAGGAGGAGCTGAGGATCGAGATCGACTCGGCCAAACAGGAAGCTCAGCGTCTCCGAGATCTCCGAGAGGGAACGGGGAACGAGAGGAGCCGCCAGAGGTACGCCGAGGAGGAGCTGGAGCAGGTAGGCCACGCCCACCGCCACCACGGTCCCCGTGGCGACACCCCACCACACGCCACAAGTCTCCAGGTGGATGGATTCATCCTGTGTGTGTGTGTGTTGCAGGTGCGTATGGCACTGAGGAAGGCGGAGCGGGAGCTGGAGTCGCGGGCTCACTGGGCGCTGCCGGAGGCTCTGCAGTCGTGGCTGCAGCTAACCCACGAGATTGAAGTTCAGTACTACAACATCAAGAAACAGAGTGCAGAGAGACAGCTGCTGCAGGCCAGGGAGGGGGTGAGGAGCACACACACACACACACACACACACACACACACACACACACACACACACACACACACACACAAGGGAAGGATATGCTGGAGTTAAAGCAGAAGTAAGCGGGATATTTGTGTTAATATAAGTCTTAAATAGTTGTATCTTCCGACAGCAATCACTTCTATAGAGTGTTTGGTCTGAAACACGGGTCTGTCAGTCACTCTGCTCTGCTGTAAGCCCAGGAGAAAACTTTCCTTGTATCCTACAACCTTTATCCAATGAGAGAGAACGGCATAAAGGGGCGGTCCTCTCTGTGTGTGCAGCCAAGGGATGCGCGTGAATGTGGTGACGTAGGGACGAGGGCGGGGACTGCTAACTCCATCTGCTGACAGGAAGTTACACAAAACCACCGGATCGCTTACTTCTGCTTTAATCAATAGCGCTAACATTCATCTCTTGAGCTAATGTTATTCTAGCCAGATTACATGAATGATTATGTTAAAGGGATATTTCAACATTCTGGCAAATTGGCCTATTGCCATAATCCCTATAGTCATAGCAGTAGGTTCATTACCTTTAATTGTCAGTGCAAGCTGTTTTTAGATCAGCGGGGCAGAGACGTGAGCTCTACACGCGTGTGATATTTTCGCCTTTCCCTCATCAAACTCATCAAATACACAATCCAACAACTCCAAAACGCTCTGGTGGACAAGTTGTGACCTGCATATTCACAATATGATATAATAATGTAACATGAGACAAAGTTGTTTTCGAGGCAAATGTGTAACTGGAACTACATTCCAGACACGGCTGCTGGGCGGAGTGATTTAAAAAGCACAGGTAGTTCTAAGTATTTGCTTCATGTGTCGTAATGTTACATTATACGTTACTATTTCATAGCGTGGTGAATGTGCAGGTCACAACTTGTCCACCAGAGCGTTGTGGAGTTGTTGGATTGTGTATTTAGTTGGATGAGGGAAACGTGGAAATACCATGAGCCTCCGTTGTGTTAGCTGAGCAGCTCACGGCTCTGCCCCGCCGATCTAAAAACAGCTTGCACCGACAATTAAAGTTCCAGTTGGTAAGTTGACGAAAGTGAAAGTAAACTCCGCGACTTGGTCGGAAATTTCAAGACAATACTCTGTCAGGTCCCTTTATGAACTTAGATAGCCAATAAGTAGCCATAAACACACCCACAAAAGACGTACCATATCCATAGCAACCGGAGACTCCAAAACAATCTCACGTCTCTCTCACCATGAAACACTCTTCTTGTGTGTGTGGAGGGAGGGAGGGGGTTGACAGAGGTGAAACAAGGGAGCTGACTGTGTATCATCTTGAAATTTCAGACCAAGTCGGGCGCTTTTTTTTTGGCAAATACGATTCCAGGCTGTAGGTGGAGCCATTGGAGTTGGATTTTGTCCTAAACTACCCATTTAATGTCCGACTATCAGAATATAGTGACAGTTCCAGCAAATATGACTGAATAATTGTTACCAACTGAAGCTTTAAAGGTAATGAACCTACCGCTGTGACTATAGGGATTATCATGGCAATAGGTGAATTTGCCAAAATGTTGAAATATCCCTTTAAGCTAACAGGCTAATGTGAGCTATTTAGTTGTGCTGTGTTAAACTAACAAGTTAACATTAAACTTCTGAGCTGAGGATGCTCAGCTTAACATGTTAAAATGAAGCTGGGTTTAAACCAGTGAGCTGATGTTAAGCTATTGAACTAATATGATGATGATGATGATGGTGATGATGATGGTGATGATGATGATGATGATGATGATGATGATGATGATGATGATGATGATGATGGTGATGGTGATGGTGATGGTGATGGTGATGGTGATGATGGTGATGGTGATGGTGATGGTGATGGTGATGATGGTGATGGTGATGGTGATGGTGATGGTGATGGTGGTGGTGGTGATGGTGATGGTGATGGTGATGGTGATGGTGATGGTGACGGTGACGGTGACGATGACGATGACGATGAGTGATGATGATGATGGTGATGGTGATGGTGATGGTGATGGTGATGATGATGATGATGATGATGATGATGATGATGATGATGATGGTGATGGTGATGGTGCTTCAGGCAGAGAAGATCAAGAAGAAGAGGAGTTCTCTGTTCGGGACGTTTCATGTGGCTCACAGCTCCTCGCTGGATGACGTCGACCATAAGATCCTTACTGCAAAGTGAGTGACCTTCGACCCCAACCTTTGACCTAGCTGTGTATGACATTAACAGACACTAAAACACATGAATACACATGACCTCAAGGACTTGTCTTTCATCAAAGTAGAAACAAATACCTTGTCCCATTGTGGAGGGAAATTGTAGCTTTTGTTCTTCTTTCATTTCGGGTGCTACAGTACACCTAAAATCTCCAAGTTCGATCAGTTAATCACAATTGATGGGTTGGTGACAATGGCTCTAAAAGAACACTATGGCTGTGTTGTAAATCACCCCCTATCACGGATGTAGTGCACTATATAGTGTGTTCGCCATTTTGTAGTGTTGTTCGAATTCTCCGCGATTAATTTCATCCACTATGTAGTGGATGACAAAACACCCACAATGCACCTCAAAATTGAGTGAACAAGCGATGTACACTACTTTCTACTCCCGTATCCCACAATGCAATGCGGTCGTGTTTTGCGAGAGAAGAAGAGGAAGCTAATTAGCATGTTAGCTACGATTTATTTAGGCAATTTACCAAAAAAAACCTCCTCAGACGTATTTGCCTTCGCTCCGTTTGCCTCGCCCGAGGAGCAGGAGTTTGGCAGCAGCATCCCAACATTAACAGGCAGCATTACATCAATCTAATTAAGAAACTGTAGTAGAATATGCAGTAAATACGATCTGACGAGCTAAGCTAATAGCCACAGAGCATAGCCACAGAGCCGTTAACTGCTCACGGTCGGGACACACAACAGTAGTTTACCAAACCAAACTTCCGATATTTCAACAGTTTATTGTCCGAGTAACACAACCAGACAGAATCACATCCTAAAATGTTCCCGCAAGTGTCTGGTTTTTATTATTTTATTTTTATGTGTCCGGTTTGTTTCATACATCCATGGTTTGTTTACATGATTCTCGGCGCGTCTGCTTCCATCACAGCAACACCTGGCGCATCTGCTGATAGAAAATTACTGTGTAGTGTCCGAATTCTCCTCCCGTCGTTCCCTACATCGTGTACATGATGTAGTCCACTATATCATATACATGATGTAGTGGATAGGGAGTGAGTGAGTGGATGATTTCGAACACAGCCTATGAACTCCCCACTGTTCACTACAGCCTCCTCAAAGACCACTAGTATCTTCTTGATAAGGACTGAAACATTTCATAAAACCTCCCTAAACTTTCTAAACAAGCCCAGGATCATCCTGGACCTTAGTCATCCTGGACAGTTCTGAGGAGCTCCTCAATAACCACTAGATTCTAGTGGTTATTGACTAGAACCTTGTTATCTATCACTAAAACTTCCAAAACCACATGTAGATCCATCTCAGTGAACGTTAGAACCTCAGGAGAACCCTAGAAACTCCTGGTGGAGTTCTAGAACCATGTGTAAGACTTCAATGTTCTGACAAGATCAAACAAGATCTTTCCACTGACCCAACAGTAGCACCTCTATAACCACTGAACCCTGCAGTAAATTAGCTCCTGAATTAAAGGTACAGTATGTAAGAAATCTAAAGCAACTGGTTGTAAAATCGTCCTAATATGTCAGAGAGACTCAGGAATAATGTTCATATAACATACTGAACTCACCAACAACAATCCTACAGCCAAGATATTCGCATTAAAACATTTTTTTTGCAGACCGCAAATCATGTTTATGTTTTGAATTTCTATGGTTGGCTTGTGTCGCCACCCAGCGCTCTCTCCCTGTCACAGCGTCTGTGGCGTTTCAGACTCCGGGTTGCCAGTTAAGCTTCCACTGAGCTGCAGCTACGGCTGGGAGATGAAAGGAGATCGTGAAAAAAAAGATTGTGTTCTATTATCGGTTGTTATGGTCATATTTGCTTGATATCACACGGTAGAAATAAGCGGCTTGTCGCTCTGCCGTTTAATACACAGCTTGCTGTTGTGAGCATACTAGGGTCATTATCAAAATACGGTGATTTTCCGAGTCAAAAAAGCAAAAAATTTTAATTCAGTTTTCACAAATTTAATTTAGTGGGAACTATTTATTAGCATGTTGACCATGTTACCAACTATAATGGACAACTATAATATTTTTCTTTTTTTTTCATCTATCAAACGTATTGAGTTTTCTGTCATTGGTGCCATTATAGCGCAAATCAATGTAACACCAATGACACAAAAAAAGAACCACATTGAAAAATGACATTTTAATTGGAAATATCTTACTTTTTACTCATGAAAGAGACACTCACAATGTATTGTCTTAAATGGCTCTTTTTCTTCTTCTTCTTTCTGACCTTGGGAGTTCTCTTACATGTTCTTAACCTTTCAAAATAATGGTCTGTGATACCAGTAACACCAATGACACCAAATCGAAGGACAGAATTCTTTTAAAAATATTTTTATTATTAAACAGCCAATTTAGATTTAATTTTATTCATATATTAAGCCCAGTGTTTGCTCATTATTGACCACTTTTTTTTTTTTTTTAACAAAAAAGAGGAAATATTTTTACACTGTCCAATAGCGTTGAACCATGGCAGTGGGACAAGTGTTTTTTTAGATACAAAGGAAATTAAAACTGAAAAAAATAAAACAAAACAGTAAATATATAAACTGAAATTATCATCATCATTTAAAATGGTTTTAAATTACATAATTTTGGTTTAAAGTGGATGATCTTTTTAAATTTTCAAGCATTTGTGTGTCTGGAAAGTGCAGGGACATGTTTTTCACCGTATTTTGATAATGACCCACTAGTTAGTTTGAGCTGCTGCTAAAGCTAAAGCTAAAGGGAAGAATTACCAAGTGAAAGTTAGAAAAGAGGGAGGAAATATGGCGAAATGGAGCCGATGGTAAATGAAGTGATGGTGAACATGTCGCCTGTCTCCGGTCGTCATGTTTTATGATCCGACGTCAGAAAGTGGAGGAGAAACGGAGCGGCTCATATGTTGGCTCATAGAGATGCGCGTTTTGCGGGCACATCCGCGGAGTCGCCGTAGACGGCGTGAATAACACGCACGGGCTCCGGATGCGGGGTTACAGTGTGTGTGTCTGTATGTGCGTGTCTGTCTGTGTGTGTGTGTGTCAGCGCTGCAGACACAGCGTCGGAGCGGTGAATGTAACAATAACTTGCAGATCACCTGAGTGACGTGAACTCCGCTCGTAGTTACTGTGAGTCAGAGCAATAAAACAGTGAGGTTGTTGATGAATATTGAGCTTTTTACTCTGCTTTGAGACTTTCAGACTGACTGAGTGAGCAGAGTGGAGGTTACCGCGTCGCTGTCTGGCAACCTGGAGTCTGGGGGGTAGGGGAGGGGGAGGGGGGACAATGCTGCTGTGTTTTGAATTTGACTGCAGCAACAATTTTGGCCACATTCTTACATATTGTACCTTTAAAACAAAGTTTCAATTCGAGTGAAACATCCAATAACCTAAACAGTGCAGTAGATGACTTGATGCCCCCCCCCCCCCATCAGACAGGCCCTGGCCGAGGTGACGGCGGCCCTGCGGGAGAAGCTGCACCGCTGGCAGCAGATTGAGTCTTTGACAGGTTTCTCTGTGGTCCACAACCCTGGTCTGGGTGCTCTGGCCGCAGTCCTCAACCTGGACCCGGCCTTCCTCGGCCTGAGACCTCCGACCCCCCAGCACCTGCTCCTCTCAGACGACCTGGACGACATGGACGAGGACATCCTGTCTCCTGGGACGTTGCAATGTGAGTCTGAAGATCAAACTAGATCTTATTGATATGATATATTGATATTTATCTGGCCTGAATGAACTTTATCTTGGATTCCAGTGGGGCTCTGCAACTAAATAAGATAAGATAAAATAATGCTTTATTTGCCCCAGCGTGGGGAAATTTACAGGGAGCAGCAGCAGACAACAGCAGAGACATGTATAAGACAGATAAGAATTAGCAGATACTGTAGCAATAGCAGTCAAAAGAAAGCAGTATTTGTAATAGAGTATGATTCATGTTGTGATTAAGTCAAAATAATAAATAAGAAAAAATAGAAATATTTTTGCACATTTGAATTCTGTTTAGTGCTGAGAGCAGCTCTTACTGTGGAGTCTGACAGCTGCAGGGATGAAGGACCTGCGCTCCGTCACACATTTCATAATACTTTAATAAGATAAAGATAAAGATTGAGATTAAGATAAAGTTGAAGAAAGTTGAGCTCTGGTTACAAAAATCAAAATTAAAATATAATGTGCATAAGAGCAGGGGGTACATGGCTAGAGGTCGAATGTGTGAAGGGGTACGGGAGTGTGAAAAGTTTGGTAACCACTAATTTAGACTCACTCACACCTCAAACAAGAACTAACCCCCCACTGGAAACGGTCCCCATCAAATACAGTAAGTTTCAGACCTTCAATTCAATTCAATTCAATTCAATTCAATTCAATTCAATTCAATTCAATTCAATTCAATACTTTATTTCGGACACAGCAGCGGTCCATAGAACAATAAAAAAAAAAAAAAAAAAATCACACATACACACAACAGACAGATATTCCAAAATATCACGTATTTACATCCAAGCTAGAACGCCAGTGCCTGCAGAGCCTTGAGGTGAACCTGACCGTACTCAGGGCAGAAACGATGCTGTTGGGTGATTCAGATATTCTACACAGCTGAACATGAGGTTCCTGAGTACAGCAGGACATGTAAACACAGCAACACTCCTTTTGTAATGCTGCCACAAGTGGGCAGTATACATTGGAGTGCAGAAAGTTTTAAAAAGAGTGATCTTGACAGGCAACGAGCACATACTAAATTTTCTCTTCAGCATATCAGCCTGTGCATACATCATACGACATTATCTTTGAATATCCCTATCATCAGACAGGTCATCACTCAAATAATGTCCTAGATATTTAACTTCTTGGCATGTTTTAAGGACAGTACCAGAGAGAGAGAAGACAGGAAATGATCATTTATTGTCTTCCTTGCTTCATGATGTTGCTCTTTTTCCCATTAAATTGAATGTCAAAGTCAGAGCCATATTGAGAACATACTCTGAGTAACTGTTGAAGGACAGCACTGTATGGACACAGGACGACCAGATCATCTGCATACATCAGGTGGTTTATAATAGTGTCTCCACCCATACAGCCTGTTCTGCAACTGTTTAGCTGGTTGGATAACTCATCCATATAAATATTAAAAAGAAATGGAGATAAAATACTCGCCTGCCTAACTCCATTGCCTACGTTGAAGGGGGCAGATGTAAAATCACCCCATCTCACGTACATTGCCTGGTGTGAATACCAAAAAATCAGGACCTTATTTAGCATCTGGTTCAACTTCAACCAAAAACCTGAATTCAGTAAGATCCCAGAAGGACTGAACCTTTAGAGGAACCAGCAGGTGGCGTGAGTTCACTCCGAGCCAACATGGTCTGGTAGTCGGTGCAGTATCTCTCTACCTTCTGTTGTTCATCACATCATTAGATCAATATGAACATATTCTCCAGCTGGTCAAAGATCTGAACTCAAACTTTATTTACAGCTTCAGTTTTTGACAAATGACAGAAGTGACATTCTAACAGTGAGCAGCTGTTTATTAACCTGAGTTGAGAGGCAGAGACAGGAAGTGACAGGATGTGGTGTGTTGGTGTGTGTGTGTATGTCGACAGTGATGCAGGAATGTGATGAGATCTCGTCCTTTAATCACCTGACAGCGTCACTGACCAGCTGATCAGCTGATGACTTGAGGTTCATTCAACACAACACACACAGACCACCGTCCCCTCTTTATTTGGCATCTCTCTCTTGATTGGCTCCTCCCAGACGCAGCATGGCAGATGGACCGGCGAGTGAGCGACCTCTGGCCCCTGAGTGGCATCGCAGACACCCAGTCACCATGGAAACACTCCGGTTGGCCCCTCCCTCTTTTGGCCTCTGCCTCTTTCTGATCCATACCTCTGAACGATGCCTCCAAAACCAGCAGGGACAAAAGAAAAAGAACAGAGACGTTATTTTTTGTTGATTAATTGATAAAGACATTTTATGTCATTTTCTTTCTTACTCAAAATGAAGAAAAAAAAAAAAAGAAAAAAAAAAAAATATATATATAGTATATATGTATATGTATATATACATTTTGATCATTATTTTTTCTCTTTTAAATGAATTCATGCTTTTTCTTTTGTTTTTGTTTCCCTGCAGACAGGAAACACTTCAGTGTTCCCCAAAAAAATCTGAAATTTGATGATTTCAATGAAGGTGCAGATTGAATTACATTTAATGAAATTGTTGAGGTACAGAAAAGAAAAGGTAAAACAAAACTGAATTTGATCCAAACGTCCCACAAAGATCTGTCTATTGCCATGGAAACAGAGGTGTGAGCCACCTCCCGTGCAGAGATATGAATCAATCACAGGAGGCATCACATGAACATCTGCAAGAGGTCAAAGATCAGACAGTTTGTCTGTGTTTGAGGTTTAAACTGAACAATCCAGCTCACTGTGAAGCTAACAGAGCTAATGAAGCTAATGAAGCTTTGTTAACTTCAAACTTTTCCAAACCTCAGACGTGTCTGAACGTGACGGACGGCAGCTGTCCATGTGACTCCTCCTTTCACTCCTCCTCCTTCTCCTCCACCTTCCTTCCTCAGTACGGTCACATCACACAGCTGTCCAGATGTTTTCCAGAGGAGTTCACACTTCACAATCTCCTCCTCCTCCTCCTCCTCCTCCTCCTCTTCCTCCTCACTGTGTGCAGACACGTGTTAACAGCTGTTTCCTCACTAACCTCCACTCACAGGTCTGCAGCTGCTCTAAGAACCAGGTTGCTGTTCTGTCCTCAAATATCATATCGACATTAGAGGCTTCACTTCATTAGCTATACGTTATTTACAAGGAGAAAACTGCTTCCATATCTTCAGTAGTATAAAGGTAGATGTTATATTAAAGCTCCATTCAGTATAAAGGTAGATGTTTGTGTTAAAGCTCCATACAGTATAAAGGTAGATGTTTGTGTTAAAGCTCCATACAGTATAAAGGTAGATGTTTGTGTTAAAGCAGGATCAGGATTTCTGTGACTTTGTGATGTCACAACAAGAGGCAGAGGCAGATTTCAAAATAAACCTCCAAAAGATAAAATGACTGAAATGTAAGGACTATGTCTCTGTGCTGATGATGAAGCTGTGATCAGTTTGTCACACTGCTCTTTGAATCTGCTCTCTGTTATGAGCTGAACTTTTCTGTTCACGTTTCTGATTTTCAAAATAAAGCTCCCAACTCAGTCTAACTTTCTCAACCTCCCTCCCTCTCCTGCAGCCCAGAGTCTGATGCCCATGCGACAGAGGATGGGAGACCCCGCTCTGGCCTTCAGTTCTCAGAGGTTGGTTGAAGGACGAGACTTGCCTCAACCAGAGGGGCGTGGCTTGTTCACGGCGTCGCGCCCTCCCAGCGGCCATGCCCGGCAGAATCGCAGCCGCTCCATTGGCCAGCTGGAGTTCCTGCCCGTGCCCTTCCCCTCTCTCTCTTCCTCTCTGTCTCACCCCTCCATCGGCCCTGCCTCCCCTCCTCTCCCTCCTGTCCTGTCCTTCTCCCCTCCTCCCTCTGGCTCCGCCTCCTCCCACACTGAGGCCACCGCCCACTTCTCTGCTCTGCTCTTTCGATCTTCCTGTTTCCACTCTGTGGATGCGTCCAGTCTCCCGCCTGCGGGGGGCGCTGTGACAAACCGGAGGCAGCGCTGTCGCTCCGGCAGCTTCGGGTACCTCCCCTCCCCCGCACAACTGTTCAAAAGATACTGACGAACTAACTCAACACAGCTGAAGAACTCGCGTCTAATTCATGACCAACCATATCTAACAGAGATACACAGGTCAGGATCCAGGCTGTGTGAGTTCATCTCTCAGGGTCAAAGTTCACTGTTTAATGGGGTGGGCTTGTTGTATGAGTGTGATCCCAGTCTTGAGTCTTCATACCAGGTCTACATGTGAATGAATCAGACCAACAGTTTCATCAAAGACGGTTTAGAAACCAAGACCCCTCCATGACGAGTCAGCTTCCTGTATACGCCCCTTTAGGAGACCAGCAGCAGTCTTGAGTCTATTGACTCCAATGAGAAAAGTGAGCGTGAACACAGATTATGGTCGATTCTTTCGCCCCAGAGTAACTCAAGTAAATATTGGACTCATTTTTCACAAGCCACATCTCTTCTGAACATTTTGACATGATCTTTTGTTTCATTACTTATTTATCCTTTAACAGTCATGGATCTCATTCCATCACCTCGTCCTCTCTCACTCTTCTCACTAACTTTTCTAACTGTGCTTATTTTTTAATCCATAACTTTGAACCTTTGCATTGTCCAATCATTGCATTGTTTTTTATTGTTTGTTATTGTGTTGTTAAAGGGACAACGAGGAGTTTTGGAAAAGCGAAGCGTTTTCACACTACATTTATGAGCCTCCGCGCACCGTGAAATTCTTTGACCGGCGCAAGACAGACTCATGTTTTCATTCATCAAGAATTAAAGTCAGAGGTTCGAAGACGATCAGATTCTGTTGTAGTTCCGACCATAAACGGAGATTCGGCGGCGTTATTCTCATGACTCGCCACGAAACCGAAAGTAAAGAAACGCTGGTCGGCTCGCCCAGCATTTCCACCACCACTAATAATAACAAAATAACGATAGACAAAACAGTATATTTATGGGCCCATTTATGGGTATTGTCGCGGAATTTTTCGTTCTGCTGATGGAGAAACTCCTTGTTGTCCCTTTAAAACAATACTGATAATGTGTAGAGCTGTGATCAACCACAGTGCAGCAGCTATGAGTTGTGACATGGTAACCTGGTGGAGCATGAGGAGGCTAATTTAGAGTTTGTTCCAACCTTTAAAGGTAGAGTCTGGAGGTTTTTGCTCAAAAATAAACGCTAGACTTATACAAATGAAATCCGTCTTAATCATCACCTATGGGCTTCTAGTCCTGTGTGGTGGGGGCTGTGTCTGCAGAGCCCCCTCCCCCTGCCGCTATTTTGGTGTCTTGCTTTGTTTCGCTGTTCACGGGGACGCTTCTGGGTGGAGAGTCTTCTTTTCTCTCCAGCCAATGACAGAGCTCAGTTGAAGCTCCGTGCAGCACGAGTAGGAGGGCTGCTAGCCCCACTAGCTGTCCCGGATGCTAGCGAGTGCTAGTGGTGGATGCTATCTGCCACCGCTAACACTCGCTAGCCCAGCTCACCACAACAGCCCTCCCACTCATTACAGCATAACACTGGAGGTTTCCGTTGTCGGTGACAGCCAGGTATCTGTCCACCGCTCCTTTCCTTTTCTTTTCAGTCCTGACAACTGCTGCTGATGCTGCTGTCAGGGGCAGGAGGCTGCACAATTGAGCCCAAGAGGAGGGGCCCAGTTTGAATGTTTTTTTTCACAAACTTCAACGAACAAACCTCCAGACTCTACCTTTAAACCAGTTGACAATTAGGTTAGCATGCTAACAAGCTGAGTTAAAGGAATAGTTCAACATTTTGGCAAATTGCCCCATTGCCATAATCACTATTCACTATAGCCATAGCAGTAGGTTTGTTACCTTTATTTGTCGGTGCAAGCTATTTTTAGAAGCAGAAGGAGCAGATTGGCGAGCTGCTCAGAGCTACGCTAAGGAGGCTAATGGACACGGTTGTGCATGAATTTCTCTCTAAAACAACTCTGTCTGGTAACGTTGTGTTATTATCTCATAGCGTGGTGAATGTGCAGGTCACAACTTGTCCACCAGAGCGTTGTGGAGTTGTTGGATTGTGTATTTGATGAGTTTGATGAGGGAAACCAAGAAATCCCGTGAGCCTCTCTAGTGTAGCTTTGAGCAGCTTGCAGCTCTGCTCCGCCGTTCTAAAAATAGCTTGGACCAACAATTAAAGGTAACGAACCTACTGCTATGACTATAGAGATTATGGCAATGGGCCAATTTGCCAAAATGTTGAACTATTCCTTTAAGATGGTGAGCATTGTATGTGCTAAAAGTGATGTTAGCATGTAGCCCAGGTCACTACTTTGTAAACCATATAATTAGCACTTTAAAGGACAATTCCAGGCGAATTCAACTCGGGGCTGTATGTTCCTAACATTTTAGGTCTAAAAGAAGGAATCTGAAGATTTTCAGTTTAATTGCTCCTGTTTTGCGGTAGTTGTGTCTGTCCCCGCATCGCCACGGCAGCAATGAATGGGAGTGGATGTAAGTTCCGCTGCTTAGGCAATTTTTTCCACAGACAGCGTCAGATGGCGACTCAAACATTTAATTTAATTTAATTTAATTTAATTTAATTTATTGTTTTATTGTACGTGGACAGTCCCAATTAATCAACTGCATCAAATACAGTAAAAAGGGCAGCTTTAGCCAGCAGGGCTAATATCCTGCTGTAGTCCCCGGCCAGATGACAATGGGCACCCTAAAAAACAACAACAACAATATATTACAACACAATGATTAAAAATAATCACTAGGGATAGGATGCACGAGAAGTCTGTGAGACTTTGAATTAGATCTAGTTTTACAAACATGTCGGCTTGCTTGAAGTAAATAAACTTCTTGGTGCATGTTTGAGTCATCATCTGACGCTGTCTGTGGCTTTGAGGGATGTAAACAGCCTAAGCAGCAGAACTTGCATCCGCTCCCATTCATTGCTGCCGTGGCGATGCGGGGACAGACACAACTACCGCAAAACAGGAGCAATTAAACTGAACATCTTCAGATTCCTTCTTTTAGACCTAAAATGATAGGAAAATACACCCCCGAGTTGAATTTGCCCGGAATTGTCCTTTAACTGCACAGAGGTTGTTTTAGTGGAATGCTCTGAGATCAGGTTAGCCTCTGTCAGCCGTCTGACGTTGTTCTCTCTGTCAGGGACATCATGAACCGCTCGGACTCGGACTCCTCCCTCCCTCTGGCCCCTGGTGAATCCCGAGGCCTGTACAGCTCCAAGCCCTTCCTCCTGTCGTCCAGGCTGCACCCCCAGCAGGGCCCGGGCTCTGGGCTGGCGGGGGGAGGGGGAGGAGGAGGAGGGGGTCTGGAGAAGAGCTCCAGCCTGGGGGAGCTGAGGGGCCCCGCCGAGGTCCTGGCCTCCTCCTGCTCCACCCGCTCCCTCTGCATCTCCCCCGACGCCGCCGACGGCCCTCTCCTCTTCTCCACCTCGGGCTCGTCCGGCTCGCTGGGCAGCGGCCGGGGGACGGGCGTCCACCCCCCGGCCAGGAGGAGTCCGGTGGCGGAGAACGGAGGAGAGGAGAGCGAGTCGTCAGGCAGCCGGCGGAGACACGCCTTCAACAAGATCTTTAAGAAGAAGCAGGGACGTCACTGAACATGAACATCTCACCTGCTTCCACTGATGAGACTTTAACCCTCTTCACGTGAGGAGGCAGCGGCTCCAAGGAAAAAGAAGCATTTTTAAAAGGCTTGATCTGCTTTTATTCAACTTTTTTGGCAAATATTTTGTTTGGTCTTTTTTGCTGAGTCCAGAGAAACAGGAGGAAGTAGAAGTAGAGAAATTTGACTTTTTTATGTTTTATTTCTTGTTTAATTTTCTCTTTCAATGCACATGCTGAAATCAGCATCTCTATATTTGTCTGTTTTATCTATTTTGATGCCAAAAAGTCTGTCACAAGTTTGATGCCTGCACCCAGATTGAAACAGTGGCCACAGGAAACATGTTCATATAGGAAGCTGTGTGTTAGCATCATCAGGGGACGTGGACCCACTGGGGGGGGGGGGGGGGGGGGCTACATATGTCATCAGGACATGAAGGACGTCTGGAACCTCCAGCTCAGCCAGTCAGTGTGAACTCAGAGATCGATCGAGCTTAGATGCTGTAGATAACACTGCAGTTGTTAGCCCTAGCCTTGTGGTCTCATTCCCCTGTAGCTCAACCTCACTGATCTACACCATGGCTCAACTTCTCCACTAGGGGGCAGGTCAGCCTTTAACCCCAAAACAACAACAACAGTCGACGCCAGAGTCAGCCAGATTGGACTGTTAACTCTTTCGCGACCATTGACGAGTTAACTCGTCTAAACCTTTTTTTTTTTTTTTTTTTTTACAGATTAGGATAATAGACACTCTGAGGTACCCTGTGTGTGAATATGGTAGTCCTCTGATATGTAAAACTGTTTTAAACTACAATCAAATCATAATGTTTTTTATAAACTGTGTGATCTTGGTTTTGTTTGAGTAATCGTTCTCCTTGAATGCTGCTCTGGGGACGGCGTGCAGCGCTGTGCGGCTGTCGGCTACAGTGTTGCCACTTTCTCGCTGAATCTGGTGTCTTTCCAAACCCTCTTGGCGACTTTTTTTGTCAAGCGACTAGCGACAAATCTGGCGACTTTGTCCGGTGCTGTTACAAACGTTTCTGGTTTGGAGACTCAGATCTGAAAGCCCGTTATCACGGCTGTTTTCACGGCGCTGTGCAGCAGAGCGGGCGCTCTGCAGTGGGGGCTGTGAGCCGCCGCCCCCGCCCCGAAGCACTCAGCGCCGGCCAGTCACACAGCAGTGTCCCGGAGCTGCTGCGCTGCGGCCAGAGACCCACACCGCTGCACCGCTGCTCTCCACGCTGCCACACCCCCCAGATTTACCTACAAATATATTTATTTAGCCGTAGAAATGATTTGGGAGACATGCCACACTGCAGAGTACCGGTAAAATGAGCAGATTGCCACTTGACACAAAAGTGCAATTTTTCTCTGAAACTAGAGCAGGAGCTCCGTTCTTGGAGAAACCCAGCTCTCTTCTTCTCCTTCGTACTCACGAACGAAACGGCGGAAAAACTCGCTGTTTTTTCGAGGAGCACGTTGGAAAGTCACTCTTCAACCACGTGAAAACCGTTTGTTTCTAGGTGATGTACAGAGTTTGCTTCGACGTGAGAAAAAACGTAAACAAATAGCCAAAAACATGTGGTCCTGAGCGGATGTGATGAGAAATTAGTGTGGTCGCGAAAGAGTTAAAGGACTGAACGCAGTGGATTATGGGATACGGAGGACCAAGTCACACAGCAGCTATTGTTCTGGAGCCTTTAAACGTTGGTCTGTCTGAGGATGACGTCGTTCTCCAGAGTGGATTTTATGATCTGTGTCTGTAGATGACGGAGCTCAAGGAGTTTTGTCAACAACAAAAAAGTACAACAAGAAATAGATCAGAAGATTTTTAATAATGACAACAACTGTTAGTTACAGCTCTGATGGTGATGTGTTCCCTCAACAGCAACAGTCAGAGCAGCATCCGGTACCAAGATAGTCTCAGAGTCGGTTTCAGAGCGTGAGGTTGTTCTGGTGTTCACCTGTAGGAGACACACACAGTAATAACTCAGCTGGTGTGTGTATGTGTGTGGTGTGTGTGTTGTGTTTAGAGTAGAAAACTAAGCATAAAAGTCAACTTTATTTGCTCTGAACAAACAAAGCTGTCAATATAAACACAGTGTGTTTTATAAAGAGAGGACTTCATTACCCAGAAATCCCAGTAAACTACACACAGTCTCTTGTCTGCCACTTTTATTCAACATCTGTTTTTATTTATAAATGTAAAACCAGCAATAAACAAACCACTGATGGAAACGGATTCTTCTTCTCTGAACATCTGTGCAGTTTGAATGAACATCTGTGTGAAGCAGCTGCTGAGCTGCAGGTGCTTAAAGGGATAGTAGCATTTTTTTTAAAGTGGGGTTGTATGATCTACAAATAGCCCCTAAGTACTTTAATTGCAGTAAAAGACTCTTTGCACTCCTCCCGTTAGCAACGCCAGCCCATAATAGCCCTGCCCAGAGATTTACAACATACAGTGTTGTGAACAGACCCAAAGAAACGGCCTATTTTCACGGCCTAGAGGTTTTACCTGGAAAAAAATACACAGTTCCATTGTTCGCTATAATATAATTTTTTCCAGCCCCTCAAAGTTCAGGAAAAACGCAGTTTTTATTTGGAGCTTAAAAAAATGCTACTATCCCTTTAAGGTTTACTACTACTGACCAGCTAGCATCAGCAGCTGTTTGCTTAGCAGTCTAGAAGAATCACTGAGTTCATCAAAGTCTGTGCCTTTATTCACCAACATCTGTCTCCAGAGGTGGAAACAAACACTATGGTTAAAGGGATATTTCAACATTTTGGCAAATTCGCCTATTGCCATAATTCCTATAGTCTTAGCAGTAGGTTCATAACCTTTAATTATTGGTGCAAACTGGTTTTAGTACGCAAGCTGCACGGTATTTCCACATTTTCCTCATCACACTAAATACACAATAAAACAACTCCAAAACACTCTGGTGGACAGTTGTGACATTCACCACACTATGAAATAATGTATAATTATGTAACATTACTACACATGAAGCAAATACCCGGAACTGCTTGCACTTTTGAAATCACTCCGCCCAGCAGCCGTGGGCGAATCTGCCAAAATGTTGAAATATCCCTTTTAACTCCTGTGTCATTGTGGGTTTCATTAGAACTTGGAAGTTGGATTTTCTGAGTTCTCACTTAGCTCCATCATCACAAATACCCAATCAAGTTCAAACTTAAGTAACCCCAAACTCTGAATCCAAGATGTTGATTTTGGAAATAACTAAACATCCTTCTCAGGAAGAACTCAGCAGTTTAACCACCAGGTGGCAGCACAGAACAGCTGGGAAACAGCTGCACTGGAAATCATCAAGATTTCATTGAGACGCCTCAACATGAACTCTGTGCTCTTCAAAGACATGTTCCTCATGTCCTGAGTAAGTCCTGAGTCAAGAATAACAGCCCTGAGTAAAGCATCAAGTCCCAAGTAGTAACCATTAAGTCCTGAGTCAAGACTGTCAAGTTATGAGTCAGGAACTACAGTCCTGAACAGACCTGAGTCAGAACCATAAGTCCTGATTCAAGGCCATCAACTCCTTGGTTAAGACTATCAAGTGCTGAGTCAACCAACCATCCTGGGTCAAGACCAGTCCCTAGGAAGTCCCAGGGGTGACTTGATAACAGAATGGTTGCCCTGAGCAACGACTCTCTATACATTGTTCAAGTAGCTGATTAGTTAGCAGGTACCAGGTGTGTACTATCAAACCCACTTTGTTTGAGACCATCCCACCACACCTGTAAGTTCAAAGGGACAACGAGGAGTTTTGGAAAAGCGAAGTGTTTTCACACTACATTTATGAGCCTCCGCACACCGTGAAATTCTTTGACCGGCGCAAGACAGACTCATGTTTTCATTCATCAAGAATTAAAGTCAGAGGTTGGAAGACGATCACATACCGTCGTAGTTCCCACCATAAACGGTGATTCGGCGGCATTATTCTCATGACTCGCCACGAAACCGAAAGTAAGGAAACGCTGGTCGGCTCGCCCAGCATTTCCACCACCACTAATAATAACAAAATAACCATAGAGACAGAACGATATATTTATCAAAAATGGGCCCATTAACAAGTGTGGGTAGCGGAGATTCATCCACATTAACGTGAGACTTTTTTTTATAACCAAATAGAAACTCCTCGTTGTCCCTTTAAAGGCAATACATTTCCTTTCTATCAGATTGCTTATTATTTGTGTTGAATTATGTTCACCCAGAATGATTCTTGACTTATAAAGGTATTTTTGTACAGCAGAAAATAAATGTGTTATTAATGTAAGAAAGGTAAAGGTAAGTGTTTTAAAGGGCCAATATTATGCTAAATGTTTTGTAGCAGTTATAGTCTGTGTGTGCCTGTGGCCTCACTATGACGCCTGGAGGTGAAAAAAGTCTGTTCGCTCTTGATTGCTTCACTTTTTTGAGATGGTGTCTCCAAACGGGCCAGTTGGAAGTGTAGTTCCACTTGACGTCACGAGGGAGCTAACTTGGAGTGACTCCACCTCCCCCAACATCCCAAGTGTGAAGTTATCGGCTGCAACAAGCAGCATGAATATTTATTTTTCTAACTTTGTGATGGCTGTAGGAGTCTCTCCATGTTCCTCCTGCGCCAGTAAAAAGGCAACATTTACATTCTCTCAGACAAGTCTCTAGGGTATTTGATTTTATTTAAATTGAACAACTATTGATCATTCATTCGATCATTGCCCACGCCTATTCCCAAAGTCAACATTAGCACATGGTGAGAGAACCACATGACAGGTGTGGAGTGGACGTGGTTTACACATCTTATTTGCATTTCAAGGTGCAGACACAGAAATGGCTCGTTCTCAGGAGAGCCACTTTTAGATGGCTGAGATTTAGAACCGCAGATTGATTTGGGGACAACACGCTAATAGCCTACAATGTGGTTGGACCACTGACCAATGTGAAATGGTTGAAAAACAGCATCATATGGGACCTTTAATTTAGCAGTGTAATGAGTTGTCCTGTGTGAAGATGTGGATGAACAGAAGGTTTAGATTCCTTTGGACCGTGGATGTTTTGATAATATTAGAAAATGAGTGGTGAGCTGTTTTTAAAGTGAGCAGCTAAGATCTAACTGGTCGATAACTGCAGTCTGAGTCCATCACATATCTGCATCTGAGTTTTACGTTTCTGACAGAAGAAGTGATATTGCGTAACGTCTCTCCACTCATATTTCCTGTGGCATTAATTTCACCATATAAGGTTTCCCCTTTCATAACACGCCGTTGTTTTTTTCCTGTCAACTTCACTCCCCCTCTAAAACCACGTCCTGTCACCAACTGTCACTGCTGATTGGTCACAAGACAAACTGATATAAGTTCAGCAGTTTTATATGAAGTGAGGTTTTTACTCCTAGTTTTCTTCATTCAATAATCACTCGTTTTTGTTGCCGTTTGTTCCAGTGAAATTCACAAAAGTTGTTAAGTCAGTTAAGTTCTGAGGCAGACGTGAAGAAATACAAAAGGAGAAACGAAAGAAGTTTTTTTTTTCTGCTCGTGTGACTCAACTTCCTGCTCAACAAACAGGCAGCAGCTTCCTCTTCGTCCGCCATCACAGGCTGGAAACCACATTTACAAGGGTCATTAAATGAGGCAGGGAGGGGGCACTAATTAACTGTCACTGAACTATAAACTAAGCTGCAGAACTAATTCTTCTGAACAGCATATACAGAAATAATATAAAGCCAACTAGATTATGAGGCAAGACCCACTGCAATGAAAGTTGATGCGTTGAATGCTGAAAATGAGGCTTCACACTAAAATGCAGAGCCGTTGCTAGGAATTCTGGGCCCTCTGAAAGAATACTAAAGTGGGCCCCCCTCCCCTGACTTCTCCACTTTTTTTCTTAGACTACGTATGTATTATCATTTTTTATTTACTTTGTTTTGATACTAATGCAGCATCACTGTGAGTATAAGTCAGGGTCTTGTGCAGAATAATTCAGTCATACAAAGAATGTTTTGTATTGTTTTGTTTTGTTTTTATCCTCTGTGAGGCACTTTGTGTTACTGCAATGTATGAAAAGTGCCATATAAATAAAGCTGATTTGATTTGATTAGACTACTGGGGTTTTTTGTGGGCCCCACTGGGTGCTGGGCCCCTAGAATTATCATCACCTTTCTCCCCTATACAACGGCCCTGCTAAAATGCCACAACGACCAGTGATACTGTACAACAGAGGAGGGAGTGGGGGGGGTGAATTGCTGCAGGTGAAGTCCCGGCCTGCTTTTTGAGGAATCACTTGATGAAAAATGTTGTGAATCAACTGTAAACACTCACTGATGATGTAACAGGAAGTATCATTTTGAAAGAACGACAGCCAATGGAGGACACCAGCAGCAGCAGCAGCAACAGCTCAGGTTGTTTACTGGAGTGGACTTTTTTACATTTATTCCCTGCTGACTTCCATTCTCTGTCGTCTGTCATCATGTCAACAATAATTAAAAAGAATACGGCTTTAATTAAACACCATGAACTGCAGAATGACACAACTATGATCAACATGTGACAGAACATGAGCCCCGCCCCTCCCATCTCTCTGTCACTATGTGTCAGTAGTGACTCTGCTTCTATATTTAACCTTTCTCTCTCTCTCACTCTCTCTCTCCCCCACACACTCTCTCTCTCTCTCTCTCTCTCTCTCTCTCTCTCTCACACACACACACACACACACACTCTCTCTCTCTCTCTCTCTCTCTCTCTCTCTCTCACACACACACATACTCCACATAAGCCAAGCTGCTGAGAGACGACGAGCAGGATGGAGGTAAAACTCTTCTAATCTCTTCTGTACTGCTGCTCTTCAGTTGTGTAGATATATATATATATATATTTGTGTGTGTGTGTGTGTGTGTGTGTGTGTGTGTGTGTGTGTTGTTGTTGTCTTGTTTCTGTTTCTACCACAGACAGAGGAGTAAACAGATTGATTCTAAGCAGACTTACTGTAATTTGGTGTTTGGTTGAACAGTGGAGCGTGTGATGTGTTGGACTGTGCTGCAGGTGTCAGTCAGCGTGTGCAGCTGTGTCAGTGTGAGCAAACACATGATTTGATTTGTTATAAATAGGAATATCTTCAGTGTCGACACTGGATTTATCAGAATATCACGTTTCCCTCCTAAACTTCACACGTGCACATCCAGAACCGGATGTCAGAGCTTTCCAGCAGCACTTGAACACAGCACACCTCTGTCACCGTGACAAACACGTCAAACAGGTAGAGAGATGTAAATGATCTCACACCCAGCACCTCAGTTTGATCAACAACAAACTACAAAACATGTTTCCATGTCTGTGACGCAAACAAACAAGTTCATGTTTATGTAGACACTTCCTCATCTAAGCAAATTTTTCACACAAGTGTGACATTAATGAGTTTGATCAACATGCAGAGCAGCGTGGTGCGTTCACTGACTGGAGGTTATCACAGGTCACTGTCATTCAGCCTGAGGTGCCAAGTCTAAACTACGTGACTCTCTGATTATCACAGATTTATTGAAGGAACATTACAACATGTTTGTGAATCCTAACTACGGTGGCCCTGAAGGCTGAACTCACTGTAACTGCAGAAAACACACACATAGACACAAAATGTGCTACAAATTCAGAAAACAACTCCATCAGTTTGACAAAAAATGAGCTGCAAAAACTCACAACACAACAGCAGTGTTTCAGTTCAAAGCTGGACTTCATACGTTGTGCAGACGGCTACTGGTTAGTGGGTTTGACTATAAGATGAGTTTGTTTTGTCATTATAACGTCAATATCACATGATTCACATATGTACTGTTAGCTTAGCATTAGTGCTTAGCCATGTCCATCACTTTTTTGCAATAAAATGGCAAAAATGACAGGATACAATTCTCACTTTGTTTTTACCAACAAATCAATGATAGATCACAGATGACTATCTTCTCCTGTCTTTAGCACTTAGCAAAACACACTTCAAGGTTATACATCTTAAGATAACAAGAATTGCTTCTTTAATTTTCCTTGTTAATTTACTTTAGCAAATCACACTTTGAGGTTACACATCCTAAGATAGTAACAATCACCTTTTAGCCAAATACACTTAAGACTCATCGGCCTACATTTTAAAATAGTAAAAATTACTCCTTAGCCTAATACATTTTAAAAGTTACACATTTTTAAAATAGCAAGAATTACTCTTAAGCCAAATATTTAAAAAAAAAAGTTATACATCTTAAAATAGCAACAACATTTTTTTTTACTCTTTAGCCAAATGCATTTTAAAATAGCAAAAATGACTCTCTGACGGTCGAGCCTGGGAACCTCAATCCTTCTTGACAGTGGGTTTGTGTAGCCTACTACGTTGCAGTGTTTTTTTCTTTAATCCAAACTTTCTTTATTGTTTTTTTCACAGAACAGTCAGGATCTCAGTTCTTACAAATGACAATGGTTCCAGAACAGGTTAAAGATCCAGTTCTTATTTACCCGTATCGACCCAGGTGTAGCCACCCACCCAGCCATCTACCCTGAACTACACACATTCAATCCATTCACACTCATACGTTGCAGTGTTTTGAGCCTACAGGGCCACCGTAGATAACACATGAAGCACCTGCATCTTTTCATCTCTGTGGGGTTTTCCACTTGTGGTCGTGCTCTGGAAAGTTTTTAACTTCAATCACAATATTTTCAGTTTGATGGATCATGGTTTCATTTTTAAGGGGGACACAGGTGAACAGGGATAATAAATTTATGTAAATCATTACGATTGGTTGTCGAATCAGAGGAAATGACTTTTCTTTTTGGAGCCTACACTGTTCAGGAGAGAGAGAGCTTTACAGCGATACCTGAAACGACATGGGTCAGGCAACAGGCACAGCACAGTGTGTCACAGTAGCTGCTAACTTTTGGTGAATTTAGGAGAAATCTATTGACAAAAGAGACACAATGAAATAATATAACCACCTTAATGTGGATTTTCTACCATTTCTTTCCACTTTTCTGAAAGAATACATGTTAAAGGGATAGTTCACCCAAAATTCAAATTTCACTCATCTACTCACTCAGTAGTAGCTAGGGGTGCAACGGTACAGGTAGCCCACGGTACAATATGTACCTCGGTTTTTGGCCACGGTTCTCGGTACGGTTTCGGTATGTGTTTTGTCTGGCGGCAGCGGCCAGCGGCGCTCTTTATGTCTGTGGTGCGTCCCTGAATGCAGCGGAGGCAGCTCCGTGACACTACTGTGTGTAGGCTGACTACCTGTGAGTGCCCGCGGCAGCGCCGCTGCTCGTTGAAAACAGCTGTGATAACGTGATTTCAGGTCCAGAAACGTTTGTAATATCATGGGAAAAAGTCGCTAGATTTGTCGCTAGTCGCTTTTGACAAAAAAAGTCACCAAGAGGGGTTGGAAAGTCGCCAGATTTAGCGACAAAGTCGCCAAGTTGGCAACACTGGATGGGGGGGAGTCACTGAGTGTGTGGAGGCTCAACAGTGATTGGACATCAACTCGCGGGGGCGGGCTTTCGCCTTAAACGGCCAGGCACACACATACACGGCACAGCTGCCTGTAAAGCAGTAAGAGCTGATGGATGCTGAATCTGAAATACCGCGGTCCAAGAGCGTATTGCACCGTGCAGGCCGTACCGAACGGTTCGGTATTTTACCGAGAACCGTTGCATCCCTAGTAGTAGCGCAGCAGTATTTGTCCATATAATGGTTGTCAATGGATACCAACTTTCTTCGTCCAAAAAGACACACCAAAAAACATCCAAATACCTCCATAGTGCTCGTCTGTAATGTCCCTCTTGTATTGAAGCCCCGACATGAGAAATTGTTCCAAGACAAATTAAATAAGTCTATATTTTAAGCTTGTTTGTAGCGGAAGCTCCCAGTGTCTCAGTTCACTGCTCTTCCTGTGTCAGTGCAAACCGGCGGAACAATTTCTCATGTCGGGGCTTCAATACAAGAGGGACATTACAGACGAGAAGCATGGAGGTATTCGGATGTTTTTTGGTGTGTCTTTTTGGACGAAGACAGTTGGTATCCATTGACAACCATTATATGGACAAATACTGCTGCGCGGACCCCCCTGTAACTCAGAGAAGGAACGGAGGACTCTGAAAATTCTCACAGCTCTTGTGAAATTTGAATTTTTGGTGAACTATCCCTTTATGGAAGAAAAATAGCCCAAAATCTCAAAATTAAGAATTGAGAAAAAACTCAGGATACGATGAATCACCATGAGAGTTCCTAACTCGCTCACTGGACATTATTTCACATTTCTAGTGATGGCTGCCTTCTGCCTTGCTGCACTGATTCGGTTTATGTCTGAATGCTGAACAACACGACTGAGATAATAATGTAAACCTGTTACAACACGTGTCAGCACCTACAGTAAGTGGGGGTTTGATTATGTGATGCCGCCAGATCAGACCCATCACCTGAGTCAACACATGGAGACAGGAAGGGAGGGGCGTGTGGTGTGGTGGCCTAGAAGGCTCAGGGGAGATGGAGGCAAAACTAAGCTAATGTGAAGAAATCTGCCTGTCAGTTTGAACAACAACCCTCAGAAACAGGAAGTGGTTTACGGCTCAGTTTTCATCACTCTGCCTTCAGTTCAGAGGTCAACGACACAAGACTGTGTGTGTGTGTGTGTGTGTGTGTGTGTGTGTGTGTGTGTGTGTGTGTGTGTGTGTGTGTGTGTGTGTGTTGCAGACTGAGGATCATGGTGCTTACAACTTCAAAAGATGTGGTTTTAGGGTCTGTGAAAGAATCAGGTTTACATTAGAGTCAACAAGAGTCTCCATAAAGGAACAACCACAAGTATGTGTGTGTATGTGTGTGCATGCGTGCATGTGTGTGTGTGTGTCTCCCCTCCAAGCGATGTGATTTCATTATCTGTTGAATGCCAGCTATGTGAGACCTTCAGCTGAAATGGACATGGATCAACCCCACGTCAACAGCTGTGTGTGTGTGTGTGTGTGTGTGTGTGTGTGTGTGTGTGTGTGTGTGTGTGTGTGTGTGTGTGTGTGTGTGTGTGTGTGTGAGTGTGTGGCCTGAACCTTTAATAGACTTGCATAGCTCTGAAGGTCGACACAGTCCAGACTGGTGTTTTGTGTTTACTAACAGTTTTCATAGCTGTGCAGCCAGGGAGGGTCCGATGGCAGCAGTACTACAAGTACACAGTGGGCTAGGAAAACTACTACTACTACTACAGTACTACTGTACTTCATGTAGCAGTAGCAGCAGCAACAGTAGTAGTGGTATTAGGAGTAGCAGTAGCAGTGGTAGCATTTGTATTAGGAGCAGCAGCTAGAGTCATATCAGTAGTAGTAGTAGTAGTGGTGTTAGCAGTAGCGGTAGCAGTAGTAGTAGTGGTACTAGGTACTAGGTATCAGGTCTTGTGGGACCATGTCAGTGTGTGACATCATCCTCCTGCTGTTAGCTTCCTGTTGCTGTCTCTAATGACAACACACACCTGTTCCTAATATGGTCACAGTGCCACAGACAGGAAGTGAGCAGGAGGCAGGAGGCAGGAGAGGAGACAGGAGAGGAGGCAGGAGGCAGGAGAGGAGACAGGAGAGGAGGCAGGAGGCAGGAGAGGAGGCAGGAGAGGAGACAGGAGAGGAGGCAGGAGAGGAGGCAGGAGAGGAGGCAGGAGACAGGAGGCAGGAGGCAGGAGGAAGGAGAGGACACAGGAGGCAGGAGGCGGGAGGCCTGGTTGGAACCAAGGGGGCAGTTGTCGGTCTGAGAAGTGAAGTCACTTCCGCGTTCAACAAGCTGCAATCCCCTCTTCTTCCTCTGGGGGCTGGTGCCAGAAAGCAGCATTCTCCATAGACCCCCATGTTAAAATCACCGACTTTACATCCTCAATAAACATGATCAAAGCCTGGTGTCAGAACGTTTTTTGGTCTCAACCGATAGTTTCTACCCCCGCACACACTCTGAGGGGGGTAAATTTTTTTTTTAAAAACTCTACCGTTTTACTATTATTAGCTTAAAATTCTGGTCAATTAGGGCGCGGAAACGTTGAGTGACAGGTCCGGAGCGGTCCGTGGACAGCTGCTTCGAGGCCAGTGGGCGGGTTCTCAGCCGGTAAATCCAACATGGCGCTGTTCAGGCCGCCATATCTGAGTCACAAAAACGACTCCCCAAAACCAATGGGTGACGTCACGGATGCTACGTCCATTCTTTTTACAGTCTATGGTTGGAACCCAGGTGTGAGTGTTGAGTCACATGTCTCATCATGTATCTAACATCTAACATCCATCCTGGTGTGATCCTCAGGAGGAGGCTGTGTCCAGACGCTCTGTGGCTGAACTAGCAGGAAAGTTTACAGCTCCTCCTCACAATGCTGCTGGGACTGGGAGCGAAGTGGTGAGTTCAGGGAACATCAGACAAACAGAGACATGTTTGCTGCAGCAGGTTTAGTTAAGAGGTTCATGTTCTCTTACAGGAGAAGCCGGTCAGACGACGACCGCCTCGCACTCTCCCACTCCCAACCACACAGGGAGAGCAGCAGGAGGTGAGACAGAGACGCAAAGGAAACATCAGCTTGTGTCACCTGAAGTAGGTCCTGTTAACATGTGTGTGTGTGTGTGTGTGTGTGTGTGTGTGTGTGTGTGTGTGTGTGTGTGTGTGTGTGTGTGTGTGTGTGTGTCAGCAGGCCCCAGGTGTCACCTCACCTCTACCTTCCAAAGCCAAGAGGAACTCTGCTCTGATTGAGAAGCTTCAGGTAAGAGCGGCTGCTTTCTGCCGGTCACAGGCTGCAAACTGACTTTACACAAATGTAAAATGATGTCACTAAAGTTTAGGTGAATGTAAAATCCTCTTATGAAGCATGAGAAAGTTACAAAGAGACAGAGACACAGAGCATCAAGGTTACCATAGTAACCATCATACACTTGCCATAGGGAAGCAGCAGAATGGGAATAAAAGACAATATCTAAGCTGTTGATATTTGACGATGCTCTGTTGGACCAGGAGCTGATGGTCTCATGACGCAGTGACCTTAAACTAAGCTCAGCTCTGGTGGCTCATATGGATGAATATGGCCACTATGTTAAAGCAGAAGCGGAATGTTTGTGTTAATATAAGTCTTAAAGGGACAACGAGGAGTTTTGGAAAAGCGAAGTGTTTTCACACTACATTTATGAACCTCCGCGCACCGTGAAATTCTTTGACCGGCGCAAGACGGACTCATGTTTTCATTCATCAAGAATTAAAGTCAGAGGTTCAAAGACGATCACATACCGTCGTAGTTCCAACCATAAACGGCGATTCAGCTGCGTTATTCTCATGACTCGCCACGAAACCGAAAGTAAAGAAACACTGGTCGGCTCGACCAGCATTTCCACCACCACTAATAATAACAAAATAACCATAGAGATAAAACGATATATTTATCGAAAATGGGCCCATTAACAAGTGTGGGTAGCGGAGATTCATCCACATTAATATGAGACTTTTTTATTACCAAATAGAAACTCCTCGTTGTCCCTTTAAATAGTTCTATCTTCCGACAGCAATCACTTCTATAGAGTGTTTGGTCTGAAACACAGGTCTGTCAGTCACTCTGCTCTGCTGTAAGCCGAGGAGAAAACTTTCCTTGTATCCTACAACCTTTATCCAATGAGGAGAGAGAACGGCATAAAGGGGCGGTCCTCTCTGTGTGTGCAGCCAAGGGATGCGCGTGAATGTGGTGACGTAGGGACGAGGGCGGGGACTGCTAACTCCATCTGCTGACAAGAAGTTAGACAAAACCACCGGATCGCTTACTTCTGCTTTAACTTGGTAACATGTTTAGAGTTGCTTGCTTACAGGCTACTTTGCTAACACTACACACACACAACGTAATAACACCGGCCTCATAATAACACAACCACAGGTGGTGAGTGAGCTCAGTGTGTGTCTGCTCTCTGGTGAAAGGGCAAAGGTCAGATTGAGTGGAGACGGTGAAGCACAAAAGTGACGACAGCAACATGGAACAGACCAGAATCACAGAAATGATCATTCACTACACAGGCAGCATGTTCAAGTTCAACTCACACACCCTGACCAGTGACCACAGCCTCAGTTTCATTTGATCCAACCTGGGGAGGGCACAGCTGCCCCGGCTCCGCACGTCCCCTGATGACATCACTCTGACATCACTGGAATCACTCTGATATAACCGTGACATCTTTTTTTATTTTTTTATTTTCTATAGCACTTTTCATGCCCATGGCAGCTCAAAGTGCTTCACATGATAAAACCAAGCAATATAGGGAACACATATTGGGAGACATAGGGAATACATTCGCACATACATTCGCAAACACATACACATTCACACAATCATTTTAGAACATTGGATTTTATCGGGGGAAACGCTATCTTACACTCAATCATTTGCAGTGGGGAAAACACCAGATAAAATGAAGTAAAATAAATGAGAAGATGAGAAAGACACTAGATAAAATGAAGTAAAATAGACAGGTGTAGTGGGATCAAATAGAAAGAAGAATGGATGAATTAAAATAGAATAAAAAAGATAATAATAATTATAAATAATACAATTAATTAAATTAAATTAAATTAAATTAATGTTTTAGAATAATAAAAGTAGTAAGAATCAGTTAAAAGCAAGGCTGAAAAGGTAGGTCTTCAGTTTGCTTTTAAAAATGTCCAGATTCTCTGCTCTCCTTAAGTCTTAAAGGTGTACAGAAAAGAAAATTGAATTTGAGCCCACTCTGGGTCATAAAATTTGTGTAATAACTCATCTATCAGACGTTGTAGGCCAAACTTTGTGCAAAATTCTATTTTTGAGTAAATCCGGGATGAAAGTGTGTATTTTTTCCACATTGGATAATGCAGGCGCACGGATTATACGTCAGCCTGTACACGATTCACCAGCCACTGATATTGGATCCGTCATTCAAACGTCTGAGACACACACACGGAGCTCGGTCTCGCCCCAAGCTTTGAATATCCCGCCCGCTCGATAACGACCAATCAAATTTGTTTTCCTTACTCGGGTAAACTCGTGTTGCAGCTCGTGACAACTCGGCGCGACAAACAGGACAAACGGCTCCATAGGCGTGGGCCGTAGTGATAAAATGATGATATGTGAGGTCACTGACATCACTCTCTCTCTCTCTCTTTTCTCTCTGTAGGCCTCCCTTGTTCTCCCTGGCTCCAGCCCCATCCCCTCTCCAAAGAGCCCGGGCTTCAGGTTGCTGCCCCCCACCCTGACCCCAGCCTGCCCCGGCTCTGCCTCAGAAACCGTGGTAACCTCCTCGTGCGCGGTGACACCCACCAGCCCAGTCACTGCCTCTCCAGTCACTGAAGAGGAAGGCCCCACCTCTTTTGAAGCCCCGCCCACTGTGACAGAGGGCTCCATCCTGGCCAGCATGAACAAGGTCAGAGATCAATTCAGTCATCATGTGTTTAAACCTCTGTGAAGAATACATATAGCTTGCATTTACCCACTGCCTGATGTGAGGCGTTTAGGGGACATCTGTAAACTGTAGTAGGTATTCTTAGTCTAGTAGCCAGGGGGGTTCCCATGCACCCGAAAGATATATTTTTCTCATAGCTTTTTGTAATCCTTAAGGTGTCTAGTACAAGAATTTTGATGATCTCCGCGTCAATTATTGTCCCATGTTTTTTTTTTTACCATCTTTTGTGGCCATCCTGGATTTCCGACTGTGAAAAATGAAAATTTTAAATCTATATAGCTCCTGAACTACACATCCTACAGAGACAACTGACCCCATTTTCTTTTTGTCTTTGCACGAGGAATTGGTAGAGATGAAGATTCCCATGATTAAATCATGTGTGGTACATAAAAAAAATCAAAAAAACACAAAAAAAAGTTAACACAACGGCGGAATTCTATCACAGGAACTCCTCCCCAATGCGCCCCATTGACATTTTTTCCTAACTTTTATATTTTTACAATCTTGAAGATGTCTTGTAAACAAATGTTGATGATCCCAACCTGAAATATTATCCCATGTACCGGTATGTTTATTTAGGCTATTTTGGCTGCCACTGGATTTCCTAACATGATTTTTGAACATTCCGAAGTGTTTAATTTGGTTGTGAGGGGTCAAACTCAGGGTTTTTCACGATACTGAGTTAATTGCAAGCATTAGTTTTTCACCCGAAACACTCATTGGTGGTAAAAAAAACAGCCATGCCCACATTTCCCGCTCATCGGAACCCCCTACACACACCCCACTCCCCCCACCACCAATAGAATGTATTACAGAGAGGCTATTCCTTAGGGGTTGTCTTTAATGTCACATAAATACGGTATGTATATTACTACTAAATAGAGCAAAGCTAAGTTAGAAAAATATATCTTTCAGGTGCATGGAACCCCCCCCCCTGGCTACTAGACTATCTATAAAGTCATAATTATTAAGCTCAACTTGCTGTTTCTGATTGGTCCTTCTCCAGAGCCGAGCCCGTCACTCCATCCGCCGACGTCCTCCGTCCCGCCGCCACAGAAAGTCCAGCAGTGGAGACGAAGTCGGGGTCACCAGTGATGTCACAGACAAAAGCACAGGAGGAGAAGGAGGAGGAGAAGGAGGAGGAGACGTTTTCAAGAAGGACGGACAAACAGACGACTTGAAGGACGACAAAACGGAGGCTTCAGCATCTCCTGGAGAGGATCAGCAGCACCAGACTGAGTCCAGAGAGGAGGAGGAGGAGGAGGGGAAGGAGGAGAAGGGAGAGGAAGAGAACAGATCTTTATCAGGAGGAAAAGAGGAGAAAGAGGAGAAGGGGCAGAAAGAGGAGGAAGAAGAGGAAAAGGAGGAGAGGGAGGAGAAGGAGAAACAATCTGGAGAAGGAGTGACTGAGAAAGTGACAAACACAGAGAGCAGCGGAGAAGAGACGAGCAGTGTGATTCCCACATGATGAACTCCACGTTACTATGACAGTGTCAGTAAAACTCAGCAGCCGTTTCACTTTGAAAGGCTTGAAGGAGGCCTGTTGTTTCTGTAGGCTTTCTGTGTGAAGGACCAGCAGGTAGGAACTTACACTGAAACTCTGGACTTTTCCTTTTTTTTAAATGACGTTTTCATTTTTGCATTGCCATGAGGTGCCTGATGATGATGTTTTGTATTCTATAAGTATCTGTGAAATCCTGGAGTTGACCGGTACGGAGGTTATTAGACCTGTGAGCTGATCACCTGGTTTCTAAAGGGAAATCCTTTTATTGTCTCAGCAACTGAAGAACCTGTAAACTCTCATTGTGCCTTGACGTTTGAAACAGAAATTAAAAAGCATTTTTTTCTGCAAAATAGCTTTTTGTCTGCTCTTTAATGTCTATGTTTTGATTGACTAGGACAGGGGGCGGGGATAAATAGGCTACACACCCGAAATCTGGTCAGTAGGCTACTGACTAGAATTGCGACACTGATGAGCCACTGCCAGTTAGAAGCTAAACGTCATGAAAAGAGACTAACAACACAAACTGCTGGCTAACCATTCTGAAGGATGCTTAGCCTACTATGTTAACTGTTCTAAAAGATGTAAACTGTGCTAATTGTCCTCAAGGTAAGATATGTTTATTTGTGAGTCATTCCATAATTAGGGGTAGCCTACATGTCATGTCCTTCGGCTTTGGTCATCAACTATAAATTCATTGATAAAAGTTTATTTAATGTAATTACTAATTTTATGTCAGGGCACATTTCCCTTTCATTTGATATGAAAATCCAACAGATCCCATCCTTTATTTTTTGTTAAAAATGCATATTCTGTGCTGAAATAGCTGTTTTTGGGATGTCCGATTTGCTAAGTACAAAGTTTTGCTCTTCAGGAGAACACGAAAAAAAAAAAATTTTGTGTACAATTTTCACAAATATTTATTGAAAAACTGTGAAAAAACATGAGAAATGTGTTTTTAAAAGTATTTTTGCTTTAATGTACACACAGGGCCGGATTTACTAAAGGTTTGCGTGTATTAAAATGTGTGCAAACGTGATTGCACGCGCAAACACATGTGGAACCTGATCTACTAACCGGACGCACCGAGGATTGCGTCTCTCACACGGGCAGAATAGCACGTGCAATCCATTTAGCGTGTTTGCCTTGATGAATATGTAAATATGGCCGTTTCAGCCAGAACGTGCTAAATACTGGGAGGAGTAGATGCAAATAGATTTATTTAGCGCGTGCAATGTGATTTACCAAACCAGGAAGAGATTGCGGTGGCTGTTTTTGCGTCTTTATTCACCACGTCTGAAAACCATGTACTAACTGATACAACTTTGCCAAAACGTATGCGGTTATTGATTTGATACCTGTCAGAGCCCCATGATCTTACATCTCTGCATTTCCTCACGTCTGGGTAATTCTCTAACAGTTTTTCAGCCGTGTTAAAAGTCTTTTACGTGCCGTTACGC
This sequence comes from Trachurus trachurus, assembly GCF_905171665.1. NCBI lineage: Eukaryota > Metazoa > Chordata > Actinopteri > Carangiformes > Carangidae > Trachurus > Trachurus trachurus. The sequence goes on from NC_139903.1 coordinate 33,183,955, forward strand.
ACGGGGCACGTCTGTCCTGCAGTGCGCTCCTCTCCTCTCCACTCCTTTCCTCTCCTCTCCTCTCCTCTCCTCTCCTCTCCTCTCCTCTCCTCTCCTCTCCTCTCCTCTCCAGTACCTGGCTGCTCAGCTCCGTCTCTCGGTCCCGGACTGAGACACGTCACCACTGCCTTCACCCGTCTTTGATCCCTCTGGTCAGTGGTCAGAGCGTTTAGATCCGTGTGTCCCACCTGAGCTCTCTATTAATCCACTCGATCATGGGCGGCATACACACACACGTTATAGGTGTGATTGTCGCTGCAGCTGCTGCCTGTTCGTCACTATATGATGAGTTGGGCCCTGTAGCGATTTGTGTTTATTTATCTAAACAGAGCGCGAGAGAGATGAACACACATGCTGTCATTGTATGCATCGGATCAAATGTCATTCTGTCCCTTCGTCCGTCCAGCTCTCTGTCCACTCTCTCCATGGCGGAAATGATTACGACGCGCAAAACCCTCATTTACATATTGCGGTTTGCACGTGTTTTCATTTAGCAGGTTACTCTTAGTAGATCACCTGTTTTGCGTGCACTAACCAAACTCGCAATATTATAGCGGGCGCAAACAATATAGCGCCCGCTATCTGGGATCTTAGTAGATCCGGCCCTAAATCATTCATTTTGTGAGTGTCCGAGAACTCATGTCAACCGTGTTACCAGTCGACCCCTTCCCCAATAACCAAGCAATGGTTCGCTCCAAAGTCCAACATCATGTGATGCCACTTTTCTTTTTGGAGGGAAACTTGAAGATACTATGGTAAATTTCTACTCCTCCTCCTCAATATTAGGGTGTGCGCATAGAGCGGGTTAATTGACCGTCAACTGTGTGGGTCCATGCCTATGTTCCCACAGCCTTATGTTCCCACAGCCCTATGTTCCCACAGCCCTATGTTCCCACAATTCTAAGATTTTTCTCAAAATTAGGCCCTATGTTCCCACTGGACTCTCTACCTATCTGGGCTCTATCTATCTGGCCTGTCTAGCCTCTACCGGGTCTTTTTACTAAACTTAACCAACTCTTTTATTCATTGCCTAAACACAACCAATGGTGGGACCAAAGGGCTGTGGGAACATAGGGCCTAATTTTCAGTGACAACAAAAGTTAGAAATGTGGGAACATAAGGCTGTGGGAACATAGGGCTGTGGGAACATAGGAATGACCCCAACTGGGGTTACCAACATATTCTTTTGAACTTTCTTTAGTTGCGATATTATCAAATATGTAGAGAAAGTGTATAAAAATATGAGTTAATTAAGGTCATGTGGTGATGGATCAGAAGTCTGCAGTTAGCACAAGACCCCAAAAATAGCTGAAATGTCAGCCACCTGTCAACCGTGTTACCCACAGTTGAAAGGGAGTAACACGGTTGACGTTGTTGGGAGTTTCAACTGTATACTGCTGTCAACCGTGTTACTTTGTCAACTGTGTTGTCATAAATGTTTAACTCTGATAAACTGTAACAAAGACGATTGGGGCTCTCTTATCTCTGGATAAGGGGATATTACATAAATATGGTGAATATTTCTGAATTCAGTGTTAGGTGGATTTATGTGGGAAAAAGATCCATCCTTCATGGTAATATCTCACAGAATTGACATTATAAAGCTCAAAAATTCATAAAATCCAATTAGTTAAACAAACAACCTCAAAACCCATCGGTGAGTGGACCTGAAAGCTTTCAAGAAAATGTGTTATCAAATCTGTAGCACTTCACACATGCTTTCTATGACCAAACATTTGTCCGTAACACGGTTGACAAAGTAATGTATCCAATGTTGATCTAAATTCAGACAGTTTAAAAACAACAACTAGGCTACCTGTTTCCACAAAGCACTTTCACTTCACAGTGACAGTAGCTACACCACCACAGGGTTTCCCCCGGGAAATATTAAGCCATTCTGCTGTGGCAATCCAACATAAATAGACTAGTTGATAAACGCCAGGCCATCTGGTAGTGCCTTGTGGTGTTAAGAACAGCATTTACAATACGCCTGAAACAGGGGGTTTGACCATGTTGACTTGCCATAATAACCCTGAGGTGTGTGACTATCAGTGTGAAGTGAAATTGATTAGTGGAAACAGGTAGTTCCCTCTTTGTAACTGTGAATGTAGGTGGGATATTGGGCAATTGTTGAATTTCAGAAGACTTTAATTCTGTGTGATCAGTTCAGAAAATGTGTGTCTCTTTTATAGATCAGTTGAAAATCGACCATTCTGCTTATTTTAGTAGCCTATAGGCCTAAGATCCTACCCTTCAATCACTTGCACTTTATAGGCCTACAATAACAGTGAGTCACAATGTTTCTCTTTACAATTAGGGGGCGAAATTAGGGGAAGAAAATTGAAGGTATAGGCCAGGGTTTAAGTCTGCACCTCTTAACCAACACACAACTTTTATCACTCTTAATCAAAACACTAGACAAAAAAATTAGAAGTCAATTGGAGCTGTTTGACCTTGAAAAGTAACATCCTTCACCTGTCAACACTCTTCCAGTCATCTGAAGTGCAGAGGCCACACCTTCATCCCAGACCCTCAACTGTTGACTAGGGTCGTATGCAGGGACGCTCATTCTGATGTAGCCTGTAGTGTTTTAGTCTCCTATGGCCTCGTGTAGAGGAACTGAAACTTCTTCTGATCAGGAACAGAAAAATCACAGTTACAGAACAATCAGCATCAGTAGGCCAGGTCAAAGCAAACCACTGAGTGCAAATATTTTACACACACGCAGCAAATAAAATAATCACCCACTTAGCAATGTTTATCTGTGTTACTGCTGTATCCAGTGGTAAAGTTGCTGCTAATGCTAACTTTAGTGTTAGCTGTTTGTAGCAGCTGCAGCCTGCAGGGTCAAGTTCAGCTCATCAGTGACAGTGCTGTTGTTGCCAAGGTTACCATCAATACCACCTTTAGTTTTCTGAGTTATTGCTTGAAGAAAATAGATTATTTTCTGCTGCTTAATGCTGCTCCTCCTCACCACTGTGCTGGCAGACTGGACTGTGTGCCTGTGAACCTTCCTAGATGACTCTAGAATCAGATAGAATAAGAAGAATACAGAATCCTATTATGGATCAGAGGTTTGTGGTGCAGTTTCTATGCAAAGAAAAGAGGGTGTAGTAATATAGGTTAACCACAAGAGGGCTGAAGTCTACAGTCAGATACTGACTGAACCATAGAACTGTTGCACATTCCCTGCAGGTTTTAATATAGGTACAATCTGTCTTTTCTGTTCTTGTCAAAAGTCTTTTTATTTTCAGAAATTTTCATATAGATATAGATCAAATAGACTGTAAAAACTACACAAACCAAGACTAGATAGATAGATAGATAGATAGATAGATAGATAGATAGATAGATAGATAGATAGATAGATAGATAGATAGATAGATAGATTAGTACAGGCAAAATAGCGTTTTACGACATACGTTTTTTTTTCACCATACAACTATGAGGTGTCCAGAACAACATAGCTACTAAACGTCGATTTACTGTATCACAATGAAACTTTGCACAATGAAAGTATCCATGAAATGTAACATTTTTTGTATTAGCCTACATTTCTTTGAAAATTAATTTGAATATGCAAATGAGCCATACACTAATGGAATATGCCCAAAATACACCCGAATAGGCTGGTTTTTTCCCCCTTTACTCCTACCACAATGGTACTTTACACAATGAAAGTATGCATGAAACGTTTGTAGGCTATTACAAGTTTCTTGGAAAATAAATTTGAATATGCAAATGATGTATGGTGGAAAAAAATCTATTACAATTAGTTCTATTTTTGGTCCAAAATGAGCTAGATTGCCTGGACTAAGATACCGTAGATGGATTTTCTACACAGTCAGGTTCATGGGCTTCTTTTTTTTTTTTTCAAACTTTATTTAAAGTTGTAGCAACAACAACATCTTTCCAGCTCACATTTGTTACAACAGTAACAATAAAGTTACAATTATGACAGTATAACAAAGGTTAAGCAAAAGAAGAAAAAAAACAGAAATAATCAAGTAAATTTTGGTGACAGACCTCGACTCGTATCCCATGAAAATTATAATTATAGTTATTGTGACAGATTATTCATTAAACATTTCTGAATGTATGTTCATTATTGATACATTTCTTGTTTGTAATTAAGTTAAGAGACTTAAAATAATAATCAACTTCAATCAAAAACAACTATGATGGTGAAGAATTCTGAAATTTACATTTATGGATATGAAACTTCCACAATAAAATATAAAGGTTTACTATAGTAGGCCTACATAGTTTCTTTTCTTTGAAATCAAAATAGCTAAGTGATAACGTTCTTCCCCTCAATGTTGATTTTGTTTAGGTTCATGGGCTTCAGAAACAGTCGGACATGACGTCACGTCTTTAGTCCCGCCCCCGGAAAAGGAACTCTGTTCTACTCTATTCTAGCGCGGGATTTAACTGAGGAGGAATCTCGCAGCTGTTTCCCTCCTTGCGGAGAACAAACAAAGATCAATAACTACAGATCGATACCCGTTCATTGGCTGATCAAATGGCGACTCCACCGAAGAGGCCGTGCGGTGTCTCCAGCAGTCCGTCTCCTAGCAGCAGCTTCTGCCGCAGACTGAAGAAGATCTCCATCGAGGGAAACATCGGTGAGTTGTGAGTGAGCGCCAGCGGGCTGAGCAGCGGTGAGCTTAGTACCAGGCTGCTGATCTCTGGTCAGCCGCTTTAAAGCTCTTAAACTCCGCTCAACACGGAGATCATTAGTGTTTCTGAGCTCAGTCTTCCTACAGCTGATCAGCAGATCAGTCTGTCTGATCAGTCAACACTTTACTGATCAATAATCATTAACGTCTGTGGCTCCGTGCAGGGCGGGAACATATCCAGACGTCACTGTGTTTGCTGTAAACAGCAGAGCTCTGATCGCTGATAATCTATCGAATCTATAGATTCAGTCACATGTTATTCTGTCGGGTCACACTATAGATCAGAGGTTAGAATGATAAAAACAACTCGGAGGAAGTTTACAACTGAAAAGGTCCAAATGTTTCTTGAGGTTTAGTTTCAGCTTTTCAACACAACAAACTGTAAACAAGATCATAACCGAGATTAACATCTGTAAACAAACTGTCAACAAGATTATGACCATTAACATCTGCACACAAAATCAGTAAACTGAGATTAACATCTGTAACAGTGAATTTCTGCACTGGTAGCCTATCACTGATGTCAGTAGCTATAGCTATTAGATGGAACTCCGTCTCACTATTTCATAGTTTCAGAATCAACAGGAATATTAATTATAAGTCACATAATACAACTTTGAGTGAGAATGGAAACTAAAGTAAAAAGAACAGGATTACATAAAAAGCTTCTTTGTCATTTAAAGCAGATATCAGTGGAATGTTTTTGTTAATATAAGTCCTAAATAGTCCTATTTTCCGTCAGCAATCACTTACATGAAGTATTTCAGCCTAAACACGAGTCTCTCCGTCACTCTGCTCTGCTGTAACCCGAGGAGAAAATTTTCCTTGTGGGATACAAGTGTTATCCAATGAGGAGAGAGAACGGCATGAAGGGCTGTGTGTGCAGCCAAGGGATGCGCGTGAATGTGGTGACGTAGCACGAGGACCAATTGATGCCTGACAAGGGCGGGGGCTGCTAACTCATGGTGCGTTCAAAGAAACTCGTACTTTGTGTTTTTCCTTCCTGTGAAGTCATACCAGTTCGATCTGGTACGAGTTCACGGGTCGGAAGTTACGAGTGGCCGTTATAGGGAACTTTCACAGACAACAGGATGGTAAAAACACGAGCTACGGGTTACCTGGAACGCTACCAAGTCGTAGTTGTGACTTGAAGCTGTAACTTACGGTTTCAAAAGCCTGCCTTGAACGCAGCATTAGCCGAAACGGCCGTGAAGCTGATATCTGCTTTAAGATTTTATTCAATATTTTATGCCGACATCAAACAAAAGATCAGACTTCAACACAAACATCACCATAGTAAACAAAAATATACAGAAAAAAAAAGGAGGGAGACAAAACAAAACAAAAAAAACACAAATCACAGCCCAGAAACAGCGCAGCACATCTCCCAGCACTAAACACCATGGTAACCGAAAAAAAATATATACAACATATACAGCCATCCTGCCAATTTTCCTATAACTTTTTTCCAGAAAGGGAAAATCAAAGAGAAGAGAATTACACTGATCCAGTGAAAACGACCCAGAACGCTGTAGTACCTACATACTGCAGGCGTGTGTGTGGAGTGTGTGTGTCGCTGCAGCGCTGCCTGCCACACATAAACACTTAAGACAGCTGAAGAAGACGGGAAGTCCCCGCTGTAATTCAATAGAAGAAGTCCCCCGCTGTATTGAAACTCCAACATGGATTAAATGTTGACAGGGAGTCGTGTCAGAGTAAATATGATGATCAGTGATGATTAAACAGACGTGATTCAGCTGCAGCGTCTGAGCGACGCGACGGCAGTCGGCCGTTGTTGTGGTTACGTGCATATAGACTGTCAGTGTGCAGCTGCTGCTGCAGCGGTGTGTGTGTGTGTGTGTGTGTGTGTGTGTGTGTGTGTGTGTGTGTGTCTCAGGTTACAGGTAGCGCGGCGGGGGGCATGACATCATCGTTTTAGAAAAAATCCGTATTGGCCGTCCAGACGGATACGCTGGGGCGGCGTTGTCAAATTTTCCCACTCTGGGACCCGTTTTCAAAAAATACCATTTTCACCCCCTGAAAACGCCGGATCCGTGTGGACGCGAGGCCAATCCGATAAAGTATTTATCCAGATTCGAAAAAAACTGATTCGTCTGGACGGGGCCTGAGTCTTAAGATCATTTGTTTTGTCTCAATTGATTAATGATTATTGTTGATTAGTTTGTTAGGAAAATGTCCGTTTCAAAATGATACACCAGTCTCTCACCTGTCTGTGTCTCACCTGTCTGTGTCTCACCTGTCTGTGTCTCACCTGTCTGTCTTACCTGTCTGTCTCACCTGTCTGTCTCACCTGTCTGTCTCACCTGTCTGTCTCACCTGTCTGTCTCACCTGTCTGTCTCTTACCTGTCTGTCTCTCAGCTGCAGGGAAGTCCACATTTGTGCGTCTCCTCCAGGGGGCGTCGGAGGACTGGGAGGTGATCCCGGAGCCCATCGGAAAATGGTGTAACATCCAGAATGACCGTGACATTTACCAGGTGCAGTGATGATGTCACACTGTGGATCATTCAGGGCGCTTCCTGTCCTGTCCTTTCAGAATAAGGTGCTGATGTTTAGCTGTGTGTCTGCAGGAGCTGAGTTCTTCTCAGAAGAGTGGAGGCAATCTGCTGCAGATGTTGTACGACAAACCGAGCCGCTGGTCCTACACCTTCCAGGTGAGTGTCACAACCAGTGATGGGAATAACGCCGTTACTAACGGCGCTACTTTTTTCAGTAACGGGTAATCAAAAAAGTGACTATTTCCCCTGTTTTAATGCCGTTACTTGACTGAAGAAGTCCCGTCACAAAATATTACACTCATGTATGTCAAATCTAAACGGGAGGTTAGGGGGGCGAGTCCAAGTAATTTGACATATTTGAGCATTTTATAAAAAAGTAACACAATGTGGTCACAAAACTCACAATGTGTCCCTGAGGACCTTCAGAGGTGGTCTGGCCGACGGGATCACAGTCCGTCCTCAATGTGCCTTGGGGGCGTTTACACCTGTACTTTCATGTACAGGTGTAAACGTAGTCTGATCACTGACAATGCATGTTAAAGGGATAGTAGCATTTTTTTAAAGTGGGGTTGTATGATCTACAAATAGCCCCTAAGTACTTTAATTACAGTAGAAGACTCTCTGCACTCCTCCCGTTAGCAACGCCAGCCCATAATAGCCCTGCCCAGAGATTTACAACATACAGTGTTGTGAACAGACCCAAAGAAACGGCCTATTTTCGCGGCCTAAAAGAGGTTTTACCTGGAAAAAAAATACACAGTTCCATTGTTCGCCATAATATAATTTTTTCCAGCCCTTCAAGTGCAGGAAAAACACAGTTTTTATTTGGACCAAACCAACTCACGTATCCCTCCGCCCAGGGTTAGCGCCCGCCGGTCAGCAGTTGGTTGGATCCAAATAAAAACTGTGTTTTTCCTGCACTTTGAGGGGCTGGAAAAAATTATATTATAGCGAACAATGGAACTATGTATTTTTTTTCAGGTAAAACCTCTTTAAGGCCGCGAAAATAGGCCGTTTCTTTGGGTCTGTTCACAACACTGTATGTTGTAAATCTCTGGGCAGGGCTATGGGCTGGCGTTGCTAACGGGAGGAGTGCAGAGAGTCTTCTACTGCAATTAAAGTACTTAGGGCTATTTGTAGATCATACAACCCCACTTTAAAAAAAAATGCTACTATCCCTTTAATGCCAGGTGTAAACGGGGTACCGATGAACATCCTCGTCATGTGGAGGCTTTATTAGCGGTGGCAGGAAAGGCTGTTAAAGGCAGCGTAGCCTGTTAAAGGTTGAAAGGTTCAAATTGAAAATAAGTCCGTACTGAGTCTTCGGTCCAGAACATATCCCAACATGTCTCCTGCTGTGTGTTTCTGCAGAATTACGCGTCTCTCAGCAGAGTTCGTGCTCAGCTTGAGCCTCCGTCAGTCAAACTGCAGCAGGCTGAAAACCCCGTCCAGTTCTACGAACGCTCCGTCTATTCAGACAGGTAACCACACTATGGAGTTACTACAATCAGCATATAGTGTAGTGTATATAGTCAGTGTGAAGTATTACTACAGTGGGTGTGTACTGTGTGTACAGGTATGTGTTTGCGTCCAACCTGTATGAGAGCGGTGACCTGTTGGACACAGAGTGGCTGGTCTATCAGGACTGGCACACCTGGCTCCTGAAGCAGTTCCAGTCTGAGATCGCCCTGGACGCCATCATCTACCTGAGAGCCCAGCCACAGGTACTACTCTACTCCTACTACTACTACTGTTACTACTGTAATACTACTACTACTACTACTGGACGCCATCATCTACCTGAGAGTTCAGGGAGGGCAGAGAGCAGGCCAGCTTAATGGGAGGACTGGATGGCAGACTGGTTCATGGGAAAGGAGGGCAGGCCGGTTTAACAGCAGGGGAAATGGGGGTAAGGGGTCATGCAGGTGGCGGCTGGTGCAGAGAGATGGAGCTCCGGTGGATCTGTAGAAACACAGAGAGAGTGCCAAGGCCAAACTACAAAGTACAACAGGAAAAGACAGTTCAAAAATATATACTGAGAGAGAAGAGAAGAGAAGACAAGACAAGACAAGAGGAGAGGAGAGGAGAGGAGAGGAGAGGAGAAGGGAGAGGAGAGGAGAGGAGAGGAGAGGAGAGGAGAGGAGAGGAGAGGAGAGGAGAGGAGAGGAGAGGAGAGGAGAGGAGAGGGGAAGGGAAGGGAGAGGAGAGGAGAGGAGAGGAGAGGAGAAGAGAGGAGAGGAGAGGGCTCCATGTAACCAGATGTGTCCCCAGCAGTCTAACCCTATAGCAGCGTAGCTATAAAATGGTTCAGAGCTACCTGAACCAGCCCTAACTAAAAGCCCTGTCATAAAGGAAGGTCTTAGACCTCCTTCCTTTATTTCAGCCTTTCAAAACACTATTTATGCCTTCAAAATTTTCAAATCAGAGATTCGCCCTTTCAAAACTCAGGTTTCAACATGTCAACACTTTTTTCTAAATATATTCACACCAGTTTTCAGATCTCCATCTACAAGGTTTCAAAACTGGATAACAAAATTATACTGTGGGAGAATAGTGCCAAATTTTGAACTCTGAAAGTGTGTTGTTGAAACACTGTAAAAACAGTGCTGTAGTTGTAAAGAAGTGAAAGAAAAAAACAAAGAAACGCTGCAGAGATTTGAAATGAAAATTCAAATACAAAATAATGTTTTCAGAGATTTTAATTTTTATTTCAACCTTTCAAAACACTATTTACACCTACAAATCTTTTGTACGCTTTCAACATTTTTTTATTTCAGTTTTGCTTGATTGCAGTGTTTTAGCTCCATACTGCTACTACTATTGTTGGTGTGTGTGTTTTGGTGCTGCCTTCAGGTTACTGAGTGAGTGTGTGTATGTTTCAGCGGTGTATGCAGCGGTTGCACCAGCGGGGTCGGGAGGAGGAGCAGGGGATTCCTCTGGAGTATCTAGAGCAGCTTCACTCCAAACACGAGGCCTGGCTCTACCACAGGAACCTCAGGTGGGTCAAACATCTTCACCAACACACGCTGGAAACTTTTCTGTCAAACTGAAAGCTCTGCAACAGATACAGGAAGTAGCAGCAGCTTTCCAGTTAACACTTAGGCCCTGTCAACATTTAATCCCATATTTGAGTTTGAATACAGCGGGGGACTTCTTCTATTGAATTTCAGCGGGGACTTCCCGTCTTAAAGGGATTGTTCACCCAAAATTCAAATTTCACTCATTATCTACTCACCCTCATGTCGACTAAGGGCTGGGAGAATTTTCAGAGTCCTCCGTTCCTTCTCTGAGTTACAGGGGGGGTTGGCGCAGCAGTATTTCTCCATATAATGGTTGTGAATGGATACCAACTTTCTTCGTCCAAAAAGACACACCAAAAAACATCCAAATACCTCCATGCTGCTCGTCTGTAATGTCCCTCTTGTATTGAAGCCCCGACATGAGAAATTGTTCCGCCGGTCAGTGCAAATCTCGCGTGATTTGCACTGACACAGGAAGAGCAGTGAACTGAGACACTGGGAGCTTCTGCTACAAACAAGCTTGAAATATAGACTTATTTAATTTTTTTCGGAACAATTTCTCATGTCGGGGCTTCAATACAAGAGGGACATTACAGACGAGCAGTATGGAGGTATTTGGATGTTTTTTAGTGTGTCTTTTTGGACGAAGAAAGTTGGTATCCATTCACAACCATTATATGGACAAATACTGCTGCGCTGACCCCCCCGTAACTCAGAGAAGGGACGGAGGACTCTGAAAATTCTCACAGCTCTTAGTCGACATGAGGGTGAGTAGATAATGAGTGAAATTTGAATTTTGGGTGAACTATCCCTTTAAGTGTTTATGTGTGGCAGCGCTACAGCGCCACACACGCTCCACACAGGCCTGGAGGATGTACTACAGCGTTTTGGGTCGTTTTCACTGGATCTGTGTGGACGCAGATATTTCTGGAAACGATGCCGTGTTTACGGAGATTTTTTTCAAAACGATTAAGAAAAAGATCGGATTCAGTGAAGCCGCGTATTCGTGTGGACGGGGCCTTAAAAGTCACTGTCCACTGAGCCTAAACATGCAAACATCAGATTTCAGAGGGAAGATTTAGCAGTTGGAGTTTCAAATAAACTCCAAATCAGACGTCTTTAAAGTCAGTGAACACATCACAGTACTGACCCCACTTTGTGGCCAGGTTGGACTTTGATTACCTGAATGATCTACCTCTGCTGGTCCTGGACGTGGACGATGACTTCATGAACGATCGCATCAAACAGGAAGACTTCATCAGCAGGGTTTGTTCTGACTCTTTGTTTTTTAGTTGTTCACAACTTTTTAATTTTTTTTTACATTCTGACCTCGAGTCTGTTCCCTCCTGCAGGTCAAAGACTTCCTTACCACACTGTAGGTTCATCTACCAATCACAGGCAAGGATGCGAGTGGCGGCCGCGTCTGATTGGATGATATGTACAGTTCCAGTTTACAGATACAGTTTATTAATGTCAATGTTTCAGTGCACAACTCAACATTTGTAGCAACAGAGTTTTAACCTCATCTATGTTTTTATTTTTTTATATTTTGTAGATACTTGTAAATGAGCCAGTGAAGGCATCATATCTGTTTGTGTGAGTGTGTGTATTAACACTATGTATTTACTTGAATTATGTGACTTAGCTAATATTTATATTTCAGGCTGGATCATTTCTCTTATGAAAACCTGGTGCTTGACTTCAGTGACAACAACCTGTCAGTGAAGATGCTATGATGCCTTCAGGAACACTTGATGTTTTTCTCTGTCAAACATCTGTTTTTCTAAGTGATTTTTGACGTGTTCCGAAAACCCATTAAATCAAACTTCAAACCAAACTAGAGAATGCATTTCCTGAAGGAAATACATGTGAATGCTGAAAGCTGAACACCATTACTGAAGCAATGCTGAATGACCTGAAGAAATTACTTATGCAATGTTGAAAAGACTGACGCTAAAGCTGAAACATAACACTTGAAGAGCTGGAGATATTGGTGAAGACTCAGAAAGTAGACATTTATTTTATTTTTTCGAATCATAACAACACTTGTGTACATCCCACCTAATGGCAACTGCTTAAGTTCCATCTGAAGTTCTCCATGAAGTTGTTGCTAGGATACAGACTAAACATCCTGAGGCACTAGAGCACTGAAGAAGGAGGAGGCAATTCTGGACGGCCTGGATCATCCACTTCATGGCACCTTGACTGACCAGGAAAGCAGCGGTGGTGGACGGCTCCTCTCTCCTTGCTGCAAGATGGAGGAATATAGTAGTGGGGCAGATAGGCAAAATGATTTGGCCCCTCCACCAATGATCCTGATCCACCCAGCTGCCTCTTCACCATCGGTCCAGCTCCACCCGGCGGCCCTGCTCCACCCGGTGGTTCCTGCTCCATCCGGCGGTTCCTGCTCCACCCGGCGGTTCCTGCTCCACCCGGCGGTTCCTGCTCCATCCGGCGGCCCTGCTCCATCCAGCGGCCCTGCTCCATCTGGCGACCCTGCTCCATCTTTCTTTCTTTTTTGTGTCATTGTCATGTGAGCTACTACACTAATATGAATTTCCCTCCTCGGGATGAATAAAGTATTCTCTACTCTACTTGTAAGCTGATGAATGCCTTTAGGGGTAAAAGCAGTAGGAATGTTAAAAAGGTAGAAGAAAATGTAGAAATCCTGCCTGCTTATGTAAGTGAAACAGTTGAAGATTTCAAAGAGTTGAAATCTGCAGCTAACCTGAAAGTAAAGAAAACTGATTTACTGAAACTAACATAGCTGAAGCAATAGCTGAGAATAGATTAAAAAGTAAGACTTTAAAGAAGGAGGTTGATTTTGTATCAAATGGTTGGAAATTACTTGAATTGTTGAAAATTAGTATGAAGAAATTGAAAAGCTTAAGTCTACTCAAATATATTTAAAACTGACAGCTTGAAAATATGGTTGAACCATTACTTATATAGATGAAACAATAAATGAAGAGTAAAAGTAGAACATTTAACAGTAGAAATAAAAATAAAAAAAAGTAGAAGAAAATGTAGAAATCCTGCATATTTCAAGTGAAACAGTTGAAGGGTTGAAATCTGAAATAGGTATGAAAAGATTAAAAAATAGAATTTGTAAGAAGGTTGATTTTTTTATGGAAGTAGTGTGTGTACCACACTACTTTGTTAATGATGATGCTTTTAGATTGAAGGTTGGCTCTAATGGACATGATGGTCTGATTTTGTGGATGACTACATTTGTCCAGATGACTGTAGTGAAAAGTTGAATAGAGTTAGTTTTGCAGTTGTCAGGTTGATAACGGGCTAGTAAAACATGGTAGATGTTCATGTCCGAGGTCTTGTCCCAAGGTGTTAACAGACAATCTGACAATGATTGAAGGGTTTAACTGTGTAGTTAATGCTCAAGCGAAGGACATGTTGAGTCACCATGAGGTGGTGTACCTGGCTAATCACTGATGGAGCAACATGTCTCCGCTTTACAGCAACTAAAATGGGTCATTCAAACTGATCTGGGTGGTGTTAAGACTTACACAAGCTGTAAACACCAGCATACAGCATGGCTGACAAGGTGAGCACGTTCAGACTCAGACCAACATGAACACACAAGAAAACACAATTAATACTTACTCAAGGTTTCACATTAAAACTGATCCACACTCAATTCTAATTAACATAAAACATTATAAAATGCTCTTTGTCTTGAGAGCATTTGTTTCAGGAGGGGAGGGGGCATGGTGCGATGAGCATCTGTGTGTTGACTTTGTTGTCCTGAACCCTAAAAAGTTTGTTGACTCAAACTCAGTCGGACAAATTCCAGGACAGAAAAACTCAGCAAGAGGCGAGAACATGAAAACAAACTTTAATCAGACCCCCAAGAGACCTGGAGGAGGTCTGGAAAAGCCTGGAAGAGGTCTGGAGAGTCCTAGGGACTCGGGAAGAGGCCTACATGATGTTAAGGTAAGATCTTTTAGACCAGTGGTTCTCAACTGGTGGGTCGTTCTGGATGGGTCGCGGACAGCTGGTCAAAAAAGTAAATATTTAATGCACATCTGATGTTGGACATGTCTTTTATTTTGAAAAATAACTTCTTTTGAAAGGCACGGGTCACGTGAACACATGCAGTTGTAATGCTCCTCCTCACTTTCTTATTATTTGCTCTGAATGCAAATATATCAGTTTCTTATTAATGTGGCCTGAATGCAGTGAATCTTGTTTTGTTTTGTGGGTCTTTATTTTGTGCAATTTGATATTGCTTCACTTTTGTGAATATGTTCTGAATGCAGAGATGCATTAGAAGTCAAATATATTGTTTTGTTGGTCTCCATTTTGTGCAGTTTGATATCTTTTTATTCATTTCCGTACATGCAGTTGTCATGGTAACTCCTCAGTTTCATTCATGTGCTCTGAAATGCACTTTGCTCAATAAAGAGCAAAAGGAGTTTTTAAAGGCTTAAAAAAAATTCTTGGTTTGAATTCTATAAAAGTGGGTCGCGACTTAATGACCATGGGAAAATGTGGAGCCCAGAGTGAGAGTTGAGAACCCCTGTTTTAGACTACTGATTAGACTAATCTGATTTTTTTTTTTTTATCGTAGTGTGCCTAAAGGTGCTATGAGCACTTTGTCAAGTTTTTATCAAGTTTTTCATCTAGTTTGTTCAGAAATTGAGGCTTTTTTATTTCTTGCCTTAAGGCAATGTTGTGCCCTAAGGGATACTTTTTGAGAGTGTCTTTGTCAACATTGTTTTGGAGGGGTAATCACATTATTGCATGTGTTTTTGCCCATTTGAAATAACACATTTTCACACATGTTGACTATGGACAAAAAACTGTTTTATGGAAGGAAAGACAGGGATGAGCATGTTAGACAGATCCCATCTGAAAGTGAGGACAGTGACACAGAGTAAGTGTTCAATTTTCGGGGCGGTGCATAGCAGTGGTTAAGGCGGCCGCCCCATGTAGAGGCTACAGTCCTCAACGCAGGCGTCCCCGGTTCGAATCCCGCGTCGGGCAGACCTTTCCTGCATGTCATTCCCCCTCTCTCCGCCTCCCTCTTTCCTGTCTATCTCACTGTGCTATCAAATAAAGGCAAAAACGCCCAAAAATATACTTTAAAAAAAAAAAAAAAAAAAAGTGTTCAGTTTTCAGTGTCACACTGAATAAAATCTAGTGCAGCCCACATAATGTATCAATTTACACAGTATACACCCAGGCCTAACATTCTGAGCACTGACAGGTGAAGTGAATAACACTGAATAACACTCCATCATGGCTCCTGTTAGTAGGTGGGATATATTAGGCAGCAGGTGAACTTGTTGTACTCAGAGTTGATGTGAATGTTAGAAGCAGAAAAATGTTCAGCATAAGGATCCGATCCAGTTCTCCAAGGACGACTGGGTCTCTCGTGTGAAAACTGCAGCTCTTGTGGGCTGTTCCCGGTCTGCAGTGGTCAGGATCTATCAAAAGTTGGTCCAAGAAAGGAAGAGTGGTGAAGCGGCCACAGGCTCATTGATACACGTGGGGGAGAGAAGGCTGGCCCGTGTGCTCCCATCCAACAGACCGGCTCCTGTTGCTCAGACAAGTTCATGCTGCTTCAGATAGAAAGCTGCAGGATACACAGTGCAGCAGTTTGTTGTGTATTTGGCAGAAAAAGGGGTACAACACAATATTAGAAAGGTGGTCATGATGCTATGCCTCATCAGTGTATGTTATAATATGTTCAAGTAAGTACAAGTGTTCTCTCTCTTTTTACATGATAGATAGTTTATTTTTATGATGTTGCACTGCTTTCAAAGCATTGTCTGATGATCTGTACATGGATATATACAGTATATATTTGTATTTGTGTGTATATACAATGGTATGGCGTCATTTTTATCATGCATAATCGAAATGTGTGCAGTATAGGGTTAATATTAACTGTTTTTACTATCGATTTATTGATCTTCAACATCAGACTGAAGACTGAAGAGGGAGAGAGAAGGAGAAAGGGAGAGACATCAACCGTTAACTGAACAACAAATCATTGTCGAGCCAATCAAAACAGAGGAGTAGGAGGGGGGGGGGGGGTCATGTCTCTGCAGAGAGAAGGAGACAGCAGGACAGGACACAACCACAGAGTCTTTTTTAAAGTCACTTATTAATGTCCAGTCGTTGGTCATCTGCTGCGCCTCCTCTCCACATCCGTACTGTTCATCCCACCGCCTCTCCACTCGTCCACCCCGGCAGCTGCAGACTGTAGGTATGTTGAAAGCCTCTTTTCACTGTTTCCATGCAGCCCTAATCCGTTAAGAACTCTCACCAGACTCCATGCAAATATTTCCCTTTTTTAGAGTTGTGTGAAACGTGCTGAGTTGGGGAGAATCACACTGATGTGGATCAGCCCCCGAGTCTGCACTCACAGGAGGTCTGGGAAGTTATGGAGGAAGTTCTGGTGGTCCACAGGTTGTAGTTTTCAAAGAGGAACTAACTAAATAATTGTGTTGTTTTGTTCTCAGGTTCGTTCTTATGGAACCAAAACTCAAACCTGAAAGTGCATATTAGTATTAATCTATTATTATTGTAATTGAACAAACAGCTGTGGTGCAGCTGCAGACCACAGCAGCTACAGCAGCTGTCCAAGAAAACACTCAGACAGATAGAAAGAAGAGATTTTTTGAACTCAGATAAATAGAGAGGGATGGGCTTCTCCGACCTGCTGGACGAGGTGAGTTTACAACTGTCAACTGTAATCTGATTACTGGATCGTGTAATCTGATCACTGTGTAATGCAATTGTGTAACAGCATCTAAATGTAATCTGATTACTTTGTTTCTTAAAGCAGAAGTAAGCGATCTGGTCGTTTTTCTGACTTCTTGTCAGCCGATGGAGTTAGCAGTCCCCGCCCTCGTCGTGGATCTATTGGTCCTCGTCCCTACGTCACCACATTCACGTGCATCCCTTGGCATCACACACAGAGAGGACCGCCCCTTTATGCCGTTCTCTCTCCTCATTGGATAAAGCTTGTAGGATACAAGGAAATAAAATAAAAGTTTTCTCCTCGGCTTACAGCAGAGCAGAGTGACTGACAGACCCGTGTTTCAGACCAAACAGTCTATGTAAGTGATTGCTGTCGGAAGATACAACTATTTAAGACTTATCTTAACTCATTGAGTGCCGCGCTCCTTTCCAAAGTTTTAGTCAAGTGTACGGCAATTTAGACAATTTTTGGCGATTTTTGTAGAGCCACAGTGTATTCTATATTATTGCCACCAACACATACTGTGGCTCATTTGAAAGGTGAAACTTTATGCTTCAAATGGCCCTAAACCGTTTGTTTCTACGAGCCTCCGTTCCTGAGAAAAGTCAAGCTAAACATGGCTGGGTTTCACCAAAATGCTTTTTTTCTAGAAAAGGAGATAGAGCGTCTTTTATGAAAGGTGCGCTGTTTGTGTCTGTCGCTCTCCTGACACTGGCATTTCTGGATCAAAGGGCTCGTGTAAGATAAATATATACAACAATTGTTGTTGTATTCACAAAACCACCATCAGGGGTGGGGGTGGGGGGGGGGGGGGGGGGCACCACTGAAAACAACAATAACACAGACGCACCGTGCTGTGTCACAGCCTCTCGCCGCGGAATGGGATGGTCTCTCGGCCACAGCAGGTCGGGAACACCGGAATGTGATGGTCTCTCGGCCACAGCAGGTCGGGAAGACCGGCCCCACCGGTGGTCGGGGTCCTTCTGTGTTACGGGTCGGTGATGCCGGCCTGCTTTGACCGAGGGATCATCACATTTTACGGCGGGAGGACCTTGGGGAGGACACGGTGTTGCTCCAGGTGAAGACCGGGCGGGACTGTCGGCTGAGAGCTTCCTGTTTCGGCTCCGAGCTGCTGGAGCCTCGCGGGTGAGAGCAGAGCAGCTGCTGCATCCACATGCAGAACTTCGTTTGCAAAAGCCGAGTTATGATAAAAACTTCCAGATCATGAGCTGTCATGAGACTTTGATCGTCATCTATTTCAGTTCTACTCGTCATAGAGTCCCCAAATTTACACATCAGGTGTGTTAAAGTGTCTAGTTTCATAATAAAAAAAAAGAAGCAAAAAACTTAAAATCTCGTTTTTGGCACTCAACACATGGGAACGAAAAACAAGAAATTACGTGGTTGGCACGTTAACACAGACATTCCGCTTACTTCTGCTTTAACAGTGTCATTGACATGACAGTCATGTAAACTAACTTCAGTTGAACCCACCTAGCCTGGTAAACCAGATGTGTGATGCAGATGTGTGACCAAACCCCATCTACCCCCCACCCCCACCCTCCTGCCACGGTGAGGTGGGTGGTTTTGGCAGGTATCAGTGGCTCCATGTGACCCTGATCAGTTTCCCTGGTCTGATGATGGCCAGTCAGAACCTGCTCAACAACTTTGTCTCCGGAATCCCCGCCCACCACTGCAGTCTGCCGGCCAATCACAGCTTCTACAATCTGTCTCAGCAACAGGTAATCTGTCTGGCCACCATGCAGGTAACCTTTCTCTCCAGCAGGTAATCTGACCATGTGATTGGTTGTTTCAGCTTGTGAAAGCCTTCATCCCTCTGGACCCTTCAGGAAATAGACTGGACCGCTGCAGGAGGTGATGCTTCTTTTTGCTCTCCAAGTTTTACTGTGTCAATGAATAAACTTCCTCCTCCTCGGTAACACTTTACTTGAATAGGTATTCATAAGATTGACATAAAACTGTCATAACCATGACATAACAGCTGTCATAAACATCAATGAATACTTATGACAGTTGTCGTTAAGTGTCATTCGGTAAGTTATGTCACTTTTGATGCAAAGTTGACATTATTTGAGATGTCCTTGTTATGAGAACTTGACATAATTTTTTAAAGTTTGGCAATTAGGTCTGCTATGACAGTTTAAATTGTCTTTATGTCAAGTTGTCAGAACAAAAACATCTCAAACAATGTCAACTTTGCATTAAAAGTGACATAACTTACCGAATGACACTTAACGACAGCTGTCATAAGTATTCATTGATGTTTATGACAGCTGTTATGTCATGATTATGACAGTGTTATGTCAATCTTATGAATACCTATTCAAGTAAAGTGTTACCACTTCCTCTAACCTCACTTCCTATTCCACCTGCTGTTGTGCAGGTATGTGGAACCTCAGTGGCATCTGCTAAGCGCTAACAGCTCAACTAACACAAGTCAGCTACAGACTGAAGAGTGTCTGGATGGGTGGACCTTCGACCGCTCCGAGTTCCTGGCCACCACCGTCTCTGAGGTAACAGAAGAAAAACTTTCTTGCGTTAATGAATGTTAATAAGGTTATTAAAGGGATAGTAGCATTTTTTTTAAAGTGGGGTTGTATGATCTACAAATAGCCCCTAGGTACTTTAATAGCAGTAGAAGACTCTCTGCACTCCTCCCGTTAGCAACGCCAGCCCATAGCCCTGCCCAGAGATTTACAACATACAGTGTTGTGAACAGACCCAAAGAAACGGCCTATTTTCGTGGCCTAAAAGAGGTTTTACCTGAGAAAAAAACAAAAAAAAATAATCTTTGGGTCTGTTCACAACACTGTATGTTGTAAATCTCTGGGCAGGGATGGGCTGGCGTTGCTAACGGGAGGAGTGCAGAGAGTCTTCTACTGCAATTAAAGTACTTAGGGGCTATTTGTAGATCCTACAACCCCCTTTTAAAAAATGCTACTATCCCTTTAATGATTCTGTGCTGTCTGTGTCCCTGAATATGTCTGTCTCACAGTGGGAGCTAGTCTGTTCTCTGCGACCTCTCAAACAGATGATTCAGACTATCTACATGGGCGGAGTCCTAACAGGAGCCATCGTCTACGGTGGCCTGTCGGACAAGTACAACTCACCTCTTCATATGTCCACCAGCATGATGTCTTCATGTAGAGTTCCATGTTTTAGCTCCGATGTCCTCTATCTGTGTCCCCTCAGGTTTGGGAGGCGGTCTGTCCTTATTTGGTCATATCTGCAGCTTGGCATACTTGGTTGTAGCTCTGCCCTCTCTCCTACATACGCTGCCTACTGCATCTTTAGGTTTCTGAGTGGGATGGCGGTGTCTGGGGTCATCCTCAATGGAGTGTCACTGAGTATATCTATCAGTTCACCTCTCTGTCTGTCTGGAGCCTGGTTTATGCTTCTGCATCAACTCCACGCTGTAAGCACCCCGCTGCTTCGTTGCCATTGTGCACATTTTGATGTTCTGTGTTGAGGGAACACGTCGCTGTGCAGCTAGTGGGTGTGTGGTTTCAGGAGGGTTCTTAATCTTCCTGCTTCATTCTTCTGGACACAGTGAAACATGGAGACCGAAGAAAAAAGAGTGTTTTTGGTAACAACACTACGCTAGGATGAAGGAGAAACTGTCGGAAGATCCTGGAAATGACGTTCTGAGAGGACCACTCACAGCCCTTGTGGTCTGCATGCTTTTGACATTTTTTGTAGGTGCACATCAGGCGAGGGTGTAGGGGTTCATGGCGCCACAGAAGGCTCTGAGGGGGTATGCCGTCAACCTGATGCAGAAGCATAAATCAAGTCTGTCTGTCTGCTGTCCGTCTGTCTGTCTGTCTGTCTGACTAGCTGTGTCCCAATTCTGGGGCTGGATCCTTCGGGGGACCCAGCCTATTGAGGTCTACGGAGGCAACGGCTCTAGAAGCTCCTCTGAAGGCCGTGTCAGCCGTTAATGGGACGGTCTAACCTTCGGAGCATTACCCGATTGTGTCCAAACACAATCAATGTCCTAATGTCACGACAGAGTGAAAGATCGGTCGTCGCTCGAGATGAGAAATCCCAAGTCTCTGGCTGTCAGTCACTCAGCGCTGATTGGCTGCCGTAATCCTGGTGGTGCCAGTGTATACAGAGAGACATGGCAGTAGGTATGACGCCATCAAAGCAAAAAGGCAAGTTGTGACGAGTGATTGCAGCTGAGCAACAAAAATAAAAGGCCACACCTTCAGCGGGTGACCACGCTTCCATGCCGGCCACAGAGCGGGGCTACCATGGCAACAGCATAGAGCCACCTCAATGTTCCGATAGCCGGGTCCTATGTTCCCCACTTTGTATGGGACTGGGGAACATAGAACCCTTTTTCTACAAAAGGGTCCTATGTTCCCCTCTGTGTCCAGACCGGGGACTAACCCTTTTTTAGAAAAAGGGTTCTATGTTCCCCACTTTTCCCCAAAAGGATCTGGGGAACATGCAATTTTTGTACCCATACCTGTTGTGACTTTGCAGATTTTGGGATATTTTTGAGTGAGAAGTTGAGTTGTGACTTTGAGTGAGAAGTGTAGGCTAATTGTACCATTGGTTGGGTTTAGGCTGAAGAAAGGAGTTGGTTAAGTTTAGTAAAAAGACCAGGTAGAGGCTAGACAGGCCAGATAGATAGAGAGTCCAGATAAGTAGAGAGAGTCCATCGACCAGCAACAGTGGGGAACATAGGATTTTTTTTTTAGAAAAAAGGGTCCTATGTTCCCCAGTATGCATTGCGACCGGGGAACATAGGACCCTTTTTGTGGAAAAACGGGGAACATAGGACCCTTTCTCAAAAAGAGGGTCCTATATTCCCCTATGGGGGAACATAGAACCCGGGGAACACAGGTACGCTCACGCTAGCATGCTAGGTGGCTAATAATAACTGCGCAAATAATCTTGGGATAGGTGCAGTGCGTCCTCCTTCAAACTGGGACAGGCCTTGTCGGGACACTGTGGTGTTACCTGCCTACAAATGCAGGATGCAGCGGCTGGACTGGGACACAGCTACTGTCTGTCTGTCTGTCATTTCTACTGGCTCTGACGGGGAAAAAAATGATAATGA
Organism: Trachurus trachurus; assembly: GCF_905171665.1. NCBI lineage: Eukaryota > Metazoa > Chordata > Actinopteri > Carangiformes > Carangidae > Trachurus > Trachurus trachurus. The sequence continues at coordinate 33,206,029 of NC_139903.1, forward strand.
TTCTTTGAGCAACCTGTCTCTCTCTCTCTCTCTCTCTCTCTCTCTCTCTCTCTCTCTCTCTCTCTCTCTCTCTCTCTCTCTCTCTCTCTCTCTCTGTGGGTCTTAAGAGGTGGAGTGGATCCCAACTAAAGCCAGGACCTTGGTGGGCACGCTCACCTCCTTCTTCTTCACGTTTGGTCAGATGATCCTGGCGGGGTTGGCCTATTGGCTGAGGGACTGGAGGAAGCTGCAGGTGGTTGTCTGTGCTCCTCAGTTCTTGTTCTTTGCCTACAGTTGGTCAGTAAATATCAATCTTCTGTCTGATTGCTCAGGTGGTTCTGATCCGTCTTCTCTCTGATTTCCTGTCTATCTTTTCTCTGCTTGGACAGGTGGTACTCGGAGTCGGCCCGGTGGTTGGTCCTGAAGCGTCGCTCTGAGGATGCCTTGAAGAGTCTTCACAGAGTTGCTCGAATTAACGGAAAACCAGAGATGGTCAACAAGTTAACACTGGAGGTACCTGCTCTGTCTGCCTGCAGTCTCTTTACCCGTCTGTTTGTTTGCCTGTCTACCTGTCTGTATGTCTGTCTACCTGCAGGTGCTGAACTCCCACATGAAAAAGGAGATTGAGTCGAGCCGTCAGTCTTTCACAGCGTACGACCTGCTGAGGTCCAGAGGGATGAGACGTATCTCCATCTGTCTGGTAGCTGTCTGGTCAGAGAACAGTCATCTCTACTCACCTCTTCTCATTCTGTGTTCATTTCCTTTCTTGTTTATTCCCACAACATGTGTCTTCCTGCTCACCTACCTTCCCAATCTGTCTCCCTGTCTACAGGTTCTCTACTAGTTTTGCATACTATGGTTTGGCCATGGACCTGCAGAAATTTGGGGTTAGTCAACTGATTAGCATCAATTCCACATGCTAGATAAACTTCCTTCACATGTTACCTTCCTGATACCTGAGGTTCAAATTCCTGACAGGCAGAAGGATGGAGAGGAGAACATCTCCTCCTATCCACCACTTTCCAGAGAATGACGCTGGGTGTCGCCATGACACTCCATTCCACCGTTACTGTATTGTTGATAGCATAGACTGGTTGATAGACATTGGCCGTGATGACTTTATTTATAATCATCACGTAATTTTAATGAGAACAATACGGACGAGTTTTTAGCTTTATGTCACATTTTCACGTCACTATATCACCGTTGCGACTACTCTGATGTTTATGAAGTCTATAAAAAGAATTGTTGAACAAACATTTTAGATTAGCTGGGCTAACCGTTAGCTGTTAGCCGTTAGCAGTGTCAATAAACAATAACTCAAACGGCCCATGAAAAAAATATTTTTTCCAGCGGATATCCTAGTTACAACATGACTGAGCTAACTGGAGTAGTTTCATGTCGTGTCCGACAACGGGAGGGTTTTAACAGCTGACGTCCTGATGTTTGCTGCTCAGCAGCAGCAAAGCTAACAACTATGATAACCATGATTAATTACAAAAACGTGCACACAGAAATAGTAATGTTTGTTCAATAATTCGTTTTATAGACTTAACAAACATCAGATTTAGTCAAAACGGTTTTGGCAGCCCGGAGCCCCCACATTTGGTGCCTACACCCAGAGGCGGATTAAGGTAGTCATGGGCCCCTAGGCTATTCTTTCTATGGGGCCCCCTTATGCAGCAGCAGCGGCATATAAAGCTAATAAGGGTACGTGCGGCGGGAGGGGGGGGTATGATCAGGAAGGTACCAAATCCATACAAATCCATCTGGTGGCGAACACACTCAGTTTCAATCCTGACGTCATTTGTGGGTGTGTTTTTAAGCAAAATATCTGAGAAAAAAATAGTTTGACTGGAGCGCAGCCACTCCTCTTTCAGGGGCTCCCGCAGCTCGAAGCTGAACAGGAAGGGATCTTCAGGTGTTGAGAAACACCGTGTGTGTCCCCGTGTGGCAGACTGTAAATGTACAGAAAGAAATATTTTTTTAAGTTTTACTGAAAGTCACGTAATCCAATGTGGCTGCCACCTGGTGACGTCACAATATGCAAATTAGATGAGTAAATTTACTCCAATCACAAACTTTAGGTCATTATGAATATTTTTCTCATTTACACCATAGATTTATCCCTCACCACTTGCAAGCTACAGCCTTGTGAAATCTTGAAATCCAAACTTAATGTTTTCCTAAATAAACTCTGGGGCCTAGAGGGTTAAGAAAATAAGTAAAAGTCAAGAAATTGGTCTCAGACCTCAGAGGATGTCTGTGTGTGTCTGTCCATTCAGTTGTAAGCAGTGTGTGTGATTTGGTGTTTGCATTTGGAGTGTTTTGGGGGCCACAAACAAGATCATGTTTAGGGCCACCAAAATCCTAGGGCCGGCCCTGTATGAAGGACTCGTGTGTGAATAACTGAACCAATAGCCTAAGCCTAATAGCTAAGGTCTAGAGAACAAGAAAGGCACTGCAAACGGATTTGATTCGGATACGTTTCTCTAGAGACTTTCTATTCTTGCATATTTGTCTTCTCTATTGTTTAGAGACAGCAGGCCTATACGGTTGTTCATAAAGGGTAAAAAAAAAAAAAAAAAAAAAAAACATGTGACGGTGGGATTTAAACATTAGCGCGAATAAGGACGGCAGCTAAAAAAAAAAAAAAGAGGACGGCAGCGGGAGCAGCGCTACAACAAAGGTAGAACAAGTTCTCTGGGAACATGAGGAGCAAAAACACATCCTTCACATCATAACACTGGTGCACAGTGTTTCTGCCCCCTGCCCTGCCGAATGAACGGGCAATTGAAAAAAGAAAAAGAAAAAAAAAACGGCATGTAACCCAGCTCTTTACAACAACAACAACAACAACAATATCCTTCTACAAATGAACGATCGCCCCCGTATAATCGTGTAACTTTGGCTCATCATGATGTAACTCACTCTCAGTGGAGGTGACCAGAGACAGGTGATTGAGTCCGTTTTGGCCCATATGGATCTCAGTTATAGGCTAGTTGTTGGTCTCTTTTTTCTTTCTCCCACTTTGCGCTCTGCTGTCGGGCTCCGCTGTTTTTTCTCTAACATTGCGGCTCCGTGACCACATAGCCTAATCTGACCAATCCCGGGGCCCTTCCACACGCGGGGCCCCTAGGCTGCAGCCTAGGTCAGCCTGTGCATTAATCCGCGCCTGCCTACACCGGTGGCTAACGCTACCAGTTCGCTAGAATGCTACTAAAACCGACTTCCGTTGTGGTGTGACGCAATGGATCATGGGAAAATAAAGTGGTGGATTGGCTGCTTCAGTCTGAGTTGTTGTTCCAGGTGAACATCTACCTGATGCAGATCATCTTCGGAGCTGTAGACTTTCCTGCCAAACTAATGGCTCTCGGCATGCTGTCTTACCTCGGGAGGCGGGTGTCTCAGGCTACCTGTCTCTTCCTGTCAGCCTTGATCATCTTTGCCAACATCTTCGTCCCCTCAGGTGACAAGTACACAAAATTCCCACAATACATATGGTACACACAATGATATCAACCTAACCCTTCACCCCCCAAAAACAGACATGCAGACCGTCAGGACCACCCTGGCGTGTCTTGGTAAAGGTTTCACCTCGGCGTCCTTCACCACCGTCTACCTGTACACAGGAGAGCTCTACCCCACCGTCATCAGGTGAGATGGAGGCTGCTGGTTCAAGTCCTGTTTGTGCTCCATTTAAATGTTTAAAAATATTACTGTGTATTTTATAGTCATTTGATTGTATTGATTATATTGATTGATTATATATACAGCTCTGGAAAAAATTAAGAGACCACGCCCAAAATGATCAGTTTCTCTGGTTTTACTATATGTGTTTGAGTAAAATTCTATTTTTTTGTTTTTGTTTTATTCTATCAACTACCGACAACATTTCTCCCAAAATTGAAAAAAAAAAATTGTCATTTAGAGCTTTATTGGCTAATGACTAAACTAGTCTAAATAACAAAAATATCAAGTCTTTTCAGACCTTGAATAATAATAATAATGCAAAGAAAACATGTTCATATTTATTCCTAAAGAACACAGCAAGAATATTTTAACTCAGGAAAAGAAAATAATGACTGTCGTACTTGTAGAGATGCTTTTAAGAAACATTTTGTGAAAGTGGTCTCTTATTTGTTTCGGAAAAAAATAAGAGAGCACACTTTCACAAATGTTTCTTGATTTATAACTGATAAATCTGATTTATAAACTCTTCCTGAGTTAAAATATCCTTGCTGTGTTCTTTAGGAATAAATATGAACATGTTTTCTTTGCATTATTATTATTATTCAAGGTCTGAAAAGACTTTGAGTAAGACTATATTTTTGTTATTTAGACTAGTTTAGTCATTAGCCAATAAAAGCTCTAAATGACAATATTGTTTTTCAATTTTGGGAGAAATGTTGTCGGTAGTTGATAGAATAAAACAAAACAAAAAATTGAATTTTACTCAAACACATACCTATAAATAGTAAAACCAGAGAAACTGATCATTTTGGGAGTGGTCTCTTAATTTTTTCCAGAGCTGTATATGTCAGTATTTTTACATTGGGTCAGAGCTCAACTCATGACAATCTATGAATCAGTGTATTGATCACCTGTGTGTGTGTGTGTGTTTTCAGGCAGACAGGAATGGGCTTTGTCTCGACCATGGCGAGAATCGGCAGCATGGCGGCTCCAGCTGTCCTCATTTTAGATGAGGTATTGTTTCTGATGCAAACTTAACTAAACCAAAATAATGTTCATACTGTGTGATGACATCACATGACATCAGTACGAATGAATTTTGCTGTCTTCATGTGAAAAAACGTTTCAGAATGACAGTAAATGAACCCTGAAATTATCATCACACGTGTGTCATTCCTACAGTTCTGACTCTGTAAGAAAGTCACAGCTCTTGTTTTAATGAGTCTTAATGTACAGAATGGTATCATCAGCATTAACTCTGGTGATGGACTCCATTCCCCAGGTCCTCCCTGCTCTACCCAGTATTGTGTATGGGGGAGCAGCAGTATTGGCCGGATGCTTCGCCTGCTTCCTGCCAGAGACGCTCAATGTCCCACTGCCTGACACCATTGATGATGTGGAAGAGAAATGGTGAGCTAACAACTAACAGTTAGCTTTAGTAGTGGGTGGGGGTGGGCTCATTTCACAGATTTGAACTCTTTAATTAAAGGGACAGTTCACCCAAAATTCAAATTTCACTCATTATCTACTCACCCTCATGTCAACTAAGAGCTGTGAGAATTTTCAGAGTCCTCCGTTCCTTCTCTGAGTTATGGGGGGGGGGGGGGGGGTCCGCGCAGCAGTATTTGTCAATATAATGGTTGTCAATGGATACCAACTTTCTTCGTCCAAAAAGACACACCAAAAATCATCCAAATACCTCCATAGTGCTCGTCTGTAATGTCCCTCTTGTATTGAAGCCCCGACATGAGAAATTGTTCCGAAAAAAATTAAATAAGTCTATATTTTAAGCTTGTTTGTAGCGGAAGCTCCCAGTGTCTCAGTTCACTGCTCTTCCTGTGTCAGTGCAAATCTCTCGTGACTTGCACTGACCAGCGGAACAATTTCTCATGTCAAGAGGGACATTACAGACGAGCAGTATGGAGGTATTTGGATGCTTTTTGGTGTGTCTTTTTGGACGAAGAAAGTTGGTATCCATTGACAACCATTATATGGACAAATACTGCTGCGCGGACCCCCTCGTAACTCAGAGAAGGGACGGAGGACTCTGAAAATTCTCACTGCTCTTAGTCGACATGAGGGTGAGTAGAAAATGAGTGAAATTTGAATTTTGGGTGAACTATTCCTTTAAAACAGGTGATTCTAATGGTAACGATGATGTTCCAGCCCTTTTTTTCATCTATCCCCTAAGTGTCTGTGAGAGGTTCATTAATGGGAGTGGCTCTCTGTTTGAGGATGTCAATATTGCACCTGTTCAATTCAAATGAGACGAACATGAAGCTGTAGATGAAGCTAAAGGCCAAGAGTAACTCTGGCCTGGACAGTCTGGCATCACTGGTGGAATATTAACAACACCCATACTGTGTAACAAATCCTCCAACACAGTTAGCTCATGAGAGCAAGTATTAGCTCCACCCAGTCGAGCAATAAGTTAACCCTAGCCAACACTCTTAACTTGAGTATTTAGGTCTGAACTTACTGCTGATGGTGAAACTCTTGAAGTGGGTCAGTGGGTTCTTCCATCTGGAACCACCTTTAACCTCTGTCCAGTCCATTAAGTGAAATCTGCCTGGTGTGTATCTGAAGCTCCTCTGTCTTCTTTTAAAGGCATATTCTCCTATTGCCATAATCCCTATAGTCATAGCAGTAGGTTGTGACATGCACATTCACCACGTTATGAGATAATAAAGTAAGAGTGATTTCAAAAGCACAAGTAGTTCCCGGTATTCACTCCATGCATCGTAATGTTACATAATTATACGTTATTATTTCATAGCGTGTTCGCTGAGCAGCTCGCATCTCTGCCCTGCAGATCTCAAAACAACATGCACCGATAGTTAAAGGTAATAAACCTATTGCTAAGACTATAGGGATTATGGCAATAGGCAAATTTGCCAAAATATTGAACTACACCTTTAATCGTTGTTGAGATTTATCATCTGTTTTCATGCTCATAGTTTTTGCTTTCATTCTTATTTGTCATTTCAATTGAGAACGTTAAATGTAAATACATTAGCCTTCACTAGTTGCATTAGTGTTAACATTCCCTACTGACACGGAGCAGAGTGATGCCGATGCTAATGGGTCACTAGTCTAGTCTAGTGTTGTTTATCACCCAACTGTTCACTGATGATGAATACTAGCCTAGAAATCTAGAAGCACCCTAGCGACCCTAGAAACGAGCCATTTAAAAAAAAAATTTTTTTATTTAAAGCAGAAGTAAGCGATCCGGTCGTTTTGGCTAATGCTGCGTTCCAGGCAGGCTTTTGAAACCATAAATTACAGCTTCAAGTCACGACTTACGACTTTGTAGCGTTCCAGGCAACCCACTCGTGTTTTTCCGACCTGTTTTACCTGTGAAAGTCACTATAACGGCCACTCGTAACTTCCGACCCGTGAACTCGTACCAGATCGAACTGGTACCACTTCACAGGTCTGAAAAACACGAGTTACGAGTTTCCTTGAACGCACCATAACAGTCCTCGTCCCTACGTCACCACATTCACGGCGTCCCTTGGCTGCACACACAGCCCTGCATGCCGTTCTCTCTCCTCATTGGATAAAAACTGTAGGATACGATAAATGTTTTCTCCTCGGCTCAGAGCAGAGCAGAGGGACTGAGAGACCCGTGTTTCAGACCAAACACTCTATGTAAGTGATTGCTGTCGGAAGATAGAACTATTTAAGACTTATATTAACACAAATATATCACTTACTTCTGCTTTAACCTTTATTTACCCAGGCGAGCAAATTAAGAACAAAATTCTTATTTTCAAGTGCAGCCTGAAGGGGGAGGGGAGTGCTAAAAGTGAAAACAAGGTTATATAAATTACACTTCAATATATTCACAAAAATTCAATATAATACAATATAATACAATCTAGTCTCGAACACCGATTGTGTTCACCAATCACAGCGCTCTATCTGTTTAGACAGTTGTTGGGCGGGCTTAACGCAATGACGACATACATTTTAATTATATCGTCGGGCTTGTCAGGCCAACGTCATCCTGCTCTTTGCTCTGATTGGTCGTAGCGCTACCCTATTGGTGCAGAGGCAGTTTGAAAGACAGCCTTCATCCCGCCCCCTGGATTGAGCCGAGGTCTACCGGTCGTTGCCAGACTAGACATGTTAATGATATAGTCTGGCTTGTCAGGCTAGATGAATACATCATTTTGGTAACTGATTACTGTTTGTCTGTTTTCATAGGTCAGGACAAAGCCCCACCCCCCAACAGAAAGAGGCCACGCCCTTACACGAGACCATGGTCTCCAGTGACGACGTCAGCGGGGTTTCACTGGGGGATGTTGCTCTAAAAGATTTAAAGGAAACAGAGGAAAGCGGTCTCAATGCCCTCTGACCAATCAGATGTTGCTGCATCACACAGTCAGAGCCAACTGAGTGAAACTGAAACTCCCTTGGATCATCTAACAGTCATGTTACTGACTAATCAGCTCATATATATCTCCAAATACTACATTACCCACAAGTCTCAGCTGCTGTGTCCATGGGGAGGAGATGTGAATCAGGGTGTAGTAGTAGAAGTAGTAGTGATAAATGTAAGTGCACTTCCTTCCTTTGACTTTTGTATTTTCATTAATTGAGGAAATGATGGAAACAATGTGGACAGTTTGATTTCACCGCAACATAATTGTTGGATTCATCAACGACCAATTTGATTATTGGTAGTTGTTGATTATTAGTGATTGATCAATTGCTCATGAAGTTAAGGCATGATGACAAACGTGTATTCTGTCGTAAATAATTCAATAAATAATAAATAATGTGCTCACTAAAAAGTTTAAAAAGTGTTTAAAAACAATAAAAATGATTCATATCAGTCAGGTGATTGCTGTCATCTCTGCTTCTATAGGAAGTTTACAGTGAGGAGTAAAGTGTAGGAGGTTTATTAACATGTGATCAACTGCAGTGCTGAATGTTACACCCACACTAGCATCAGTATTCTAGTGTTGTTTTAACTCGAGTCGTGTGATTAGATTGCTTACAGTTCACCCTGTGGAATGTTTTGATGTGGCTGTAGCAGAGGGATGGAGGGGAAATAAGTGACTGGTTTAAAGCCAGGAGAGGTGGAAATAAAAGCCCTGTGTTGCTTCTCTTCAATGGAGCTGCTCACCCAGCTGTGTTTGTCTTTCCAGGCCAGAATCTAAGGAGTACCTTCACATTGCTGTGTCCATGACAAAGGCACGGACATGTGACAGCATCATGCACGGGAATAAGTGTGGAAAAGATCACAACATCCTGAAATATGAAGTAACAACCTTGTAGTGTGCTTTTGACCGTCTCAAAGTGGCGCTGCTCAGTTCCGGTTGGCCATCAACATGGCGGTGCACAAGACCACGGGCGTGACCCCTGCTGTGTTAGCTCTGGGACGCAGCCTTCAAGGGCCCCTGGAGCGGCTGGTACACAACACACCTGCATACCATACACTACACTCAAAGGTCAAAGGTCAAAATCTTTATTTGCCATTTGTGTATGCACACATAGGAATTTTTGTACGGTTGTTCCAGCCAGGTCAGGTGGAGAAACAAAAGAGAACACACAAAGACATACAAGACACAACGAAAAACACTTTAAAAAGACTCAGGCCTGGGATTAAAAAAAGGACAAGGACATAAAATTTCTAAAAAGGCCAGAGATCTATGTCTATAAGTAAATAAATGTAAGAATAAATAGGTGTAAAGTGCCAAGTGCTACTGAGGTGGGTGCGTGTTGTGTTGCCATGTGCCCGGGTTATTTTGTGTTTGTTGAGGGAGGTGGAAAGACATGTAGGTAAGGCCAAAGCCAGACAGGCCAGGTACTACAATGCTCGGCGCAAAGAGGTACACTTTGCTGCTGGGGTCCTGGTTTGGATTAGGTCACATCTGCTGTGTAAAGCCTCCACCAAGTTCTCTGCCAAGCTGGCCCCCCGCTGGGTCGGACCCGTCAGGGTAGAGAAGAGGCTCGGTCCTGTAAACTACCGTGTGAAATGGTTAACTGATAAAGATAAGGTGGACACCATAAATGTTGTTGACATGAAGCCGCTGGCTGGGGGGGGGGGGGGGGTGTAGTGATCCACTGTGTTTTGCCTGGCCATAGAGCTATTGGAGCTGGGGGTAGTTAATTTGCAGTATTGCGCCCCAGGTTTTTCATTGTGTATTTGGCCAGGGAAGTGATCAATTATCCTTGTTTGCGCACGGGGAGGTGCGGACCTGTAATGAATTAATGAAAAAAAAAAATCTGCTGTGAGTTGTGTGCGTAATGCGCACAGGTGCATTATGGGACCGAGGGTTTAAATGGGGAAGTAACGTGGGGTTGTGCCAGTTCCCCTTATCATTATTGTAAGGGTAAGTGTTACAACCTAATCCTACACCTAGTAGAGTGTATTGTCACTTTTTGTCAAAGCAAAACAGGCTCAGGAGGTCAGAGACTGACATTAACATTGGTATGCAGAAGCCTTAAAGAAAGTGGAAGGGGCAGGGGTCCAGTCAATGTTAGGAGAATACCTGTGGGCGGGTCTTTGTTTCATCATCTATCATGTTGATTTTTTTTTTTATATACAATAGTTTGCATCCTTCATTTGAATGCAAGACCACAACAAAGAAAACATTATCCAGGACTTTGAGATATAACCTGATTTTTGATGTGTTGGAGTATATACTGTATGTCTGTACAAAGATAGATCTGATTGATCAGGACCTTTGCTAAAAACCCAGTAAAAAGTTTGTGAGTATGATTTATCCCTTGAGTGTTTCAGAGTAGAAATGTGGAGTTCTCAGGGGAAAATAAATTTAGTTAATTTTTGGAATCCTAAGCCTCTAATCCTGGTTATGAGGAAATAAGATCAAGTCCCCTGTTATGTGGCTTGGTGATTTTAATGCCCATAATCCACTGTGAGAAAGTCATAAGAGATGCAAATAGTTACTGAGGAATTAAAGCAGAAGTAAGCGATATATTTGTGTTAATATAAGTCTTAAATAGTTATATCTTCCGACAGCAATCACTTACATAGAGTGTTTGGACCGAAACACGGGTCTGTCAGTCCCTCTGCTCTGCTCTGAGCCGAGGAGAAAACTTTTCTCGTATCCTACAATTTTTATCCAATGAGGAGAGAGAACGGCATGCAGGGCTGTGTGTGCAGCCAAGGGATGCGCGTGAATGTGGTGACGTAGGGACGAGGACTGTTATGGTGCGTTCAAGGAAACTCGTAACTCGTGTTTTTCCGACCTGTGAAGTCGTACCAGTTCGATCTGGTACGACTTCACGGGTCTGAAGTTACGAGTGGCCGTTATAGTGACTTTCACAGGTAAAACAGATCGGAAAAACACGAGTGGGTTGCCTGGAATGCTACAAAATCGTAAGTTGTGACTTGAAGCTGTAATTTACGGTTTCAAAAGCCTGCCTGGAACGCAGCATTAGCCAAAACGACCGGATCGCTTACTTCTGCTTTAAGTAACAGTACCACATCGCTGAAAATGCCATCTTGATTTAACTTGTGTCTAAAGTCAGTTTGGGAGGACCTTCATTATGGATCCTGGTACTAAGTTTAAAGATTTGATTTTGTTCGAGGTAAATGGGTTGAGTTTCAGGTTGATAAAGGAGAAGGTTTGTGAGAAATCAATAATTGCGGTCTGGATCTGTTGATGAGTATAATGATCATTTAACGTGTTTGATAAGGCAGTGAGGATGAGAAAGCAAGCATTACAACACATCACGTAAAAACCTCAGGAAAATGTTATTTATTATAAATGGTGTAGGGCAACAGCAAGGGAAACTATCAACGATGGTGAAAAGAAAAGCTGGAGGTGATTTTGTGGCACTCTGGGTCAGTCAGACAAGTTTGGTCCCAAATTTATAAAGTATATGAGAAAGTGGTGAGATCAATAATACCAGCGCTGAGTGCTGGATGTGCTGACAGGCAGTAAAAAAAATAAAGAACAAGAAAGTATGTGTGTTAAGGTTTTTCAGGGGTTCGTGACTCCATATCTCTCAGATATGGAGTTTGAGGATGAAGGGGGGAGTTAAGCAAGAAAGATGGAATGATGCTAGTGAGGAAAGTCATTTTTACAATGTGTTCTGATGCCTACAAGCAGGGGCAAATACCACTCCACACCAAGAAAAGATTACAGTTAGATGATATTGCTTTGGAAGAAATTGGCAAATGACCAACAAAATGGAAACATGCTGTTGTGATTCCAGTTAGAAACCAGCAAAAGATCCATCCTGTCCATAGCATGTACATCTGTCTTGTGGAAATCATGGAGTGAATGGTTCATAGACTAGTTTCTTTTTTAATTTATTAATGATTTTTTTGAAAAAGCATTCAGTTAAAGGAAGGTGTGCTAACTGAACTCTATGATAATAACTAAAGTCAGTCAGTTGGAGAAGATTTCTCTAAAACTGTCAACATTGGAAATGGGTTTTCCCCATGGGTGAGTCATCGGTCCTGTCCTTTTCAATATAATGATTAAATATAGGCTATATTGATGAAAGTCCCTCAAAGCTCTACTTGCAGATGATGGTGCAAACAGGAAGAGAGCGAAATTGGTCAGTCTCAGAAGGCTTTGGATCAGATTGTTCACTGGGGTTTTAAGGATTTCCCTGTCTAAAAGTAAACTTATGACAGAAAAAATGAGGGGGATGGGGAGTGCTGCAGAGGCCAAAGGAAAAAAGGTGAAAAAAAATGTTTAGAATAGCTCAAGGTGCTCTTCAAGGGAAAATGAGTGACAATAAACTGAGGAAAAAAACGGCAGAGATTTTTTAATAATAAATAAAAAAGGACCCAACGCATTTCAACGCTGTCTTCATCAGAGGTGTGAAGCACAAGGTACACAGGTGGGTGTATTTAACCAATCATGTGACATCATGTGACAATCATGTGACAGTGGATTTTCTTGAAGGGACCACTTTACCCTACCATTGTAAATACAAAAACACATAGAAATACACACACTGCATGGAAAAAAATGTGCATTAAAAGACTATGGTTGGCCAACCACTAAAGTGAATGAGTTTCTTAAAGTACCATCGAAGGGAAAGAAGACCATCTTGGAAGAACACGAATAAAATTACATTCTATGAATAATCTTACAAAGTGCCATCAATGGGAGAATTTCAGATACCATCAAAGGGAAATCCTTGAATACCCACAGGGGGAAATATTAAGGTACCATTAAAGAAAGAAAATATAAAATTTTATTAAACTTATGACATTTGGATAAAAAGGAAAATTCAACATTTCTTTGTGTAATTGTTCTATAGAAAGGGTTGAGGTTTTTGAATTCCTGAATGTGGACGGATGAAAGACTTCCATGGAAATGTCATACAGATACTTTGTAAATGTGAAAAAGTGATTGGTGTCCTTCATAGTTTGTCAGGAAGTGACTGGGAGGTGAGAGAGACACTCTGATTATGAGCTATGATAAGGTCAAACTGTGCTTTTAGCTCTGCAGTCAGTGTAGGTTTTGGAGGAGTCAAGGGCCTGTTGCCTGTCCTGAGATTTGATGCTGTTTATTTAGGATCCATGTGTGTATATTTTTCGTGGGCAGTTGGACACTCAGGAGTTGAGGAGAATGATATCATTGATACAATCAAAAAACATGCATGGAGTGCTGCATGGGTATCAGTTGTCTTTGTCTCTTGTCTCTACCTCTGGTGCTCTTCAGTGTGACGATCCAAATACTAGATGGTAGCGGCACTGAGGCACTCAGAGTAGGAAGGTGATTTTAAAAAGCCTTTATTGCATGCTTTTTAAAATCACCTTACTGTGTTAAGAGACGCCATTGATTTGAAAGGGAAAAGTGAATTCTTTATCATTTGTAAAGAACAGGAACATCAGTGCACTGAGGAGCAGAGGGGCAGGCATTATTTCTCTCTTCATCTTCTGTAAAAATAATAATAATAAGAGGATTAATCTGTGCAAAGAGGTGATGTTGTCCCAATCGGACTGAGACTGTGACAAATTAGTCTTGCTGAATGAAAATTCTTCGGGAAAAATCCAGATAAACTGTGAAACATGTTGTGATCACATGAAATAAATGTGAAAGGCCGCAGTTAAGAGAATTGTCATATTTTAGTTTGTCTTTTTCTTCTTCTTGTGAGTCCATTTCTGGAACAGAACAGTCAACCTGTTGGGAGAGCTCATAAAGTATCTTCATTCTGCTGGACGGTAGCAGTGATGTGAAAAAATATGATAATGGATAATTATCTTATGCCGGGGGAGGGCAGCATCAGGCTCTTTGTGTACAGCCTGCTGAACCTTATCAGAAGAAGAACAAGCTCTATCTTTGTTTTCATGTAGGACAAAAAGTTGAACCTTTGATTTGAAAGGTTGGCTAACGATCAGTCTATTCAAATATTCATAGTTACCTAATTGTGTTAACACATTCTATGCCCACGGTGCTGTTATTCTGAAGGTCACAGAAAGGGCTTTTGTGGAGTTGTTTACAAACAACTTTCATCAATTTTTTTGAACTAAACTTATTTTTTTTGGTTTGACTCAAGCAAATACAGAATATTAAAGGGACAACGAGGAGTTTTGGAAAAGCGAAGCGTTTTCACACTACATTTATGAGCCTCCGCGCGCACCGTACATTTCTTTGACCGGGCGCAAGACGGACTCATGTTTTCATTCATCAATAATTAAAGTCAGAGGTTCAAAGAGGTTCACATACCACCGTAGTTCCGACCATAAACGGCGATGCGGCTGCGTTATTCTCATGATTCGCAACGAAGGAAACGCTGGTCGGCTCGACCAGCACTTCCGCCACCACTAATAATAACAAAATAACGATAGAGACAGAACGATATATTTATCGAAAATGGGCCCATTAACAAGTGTGGGTAGCGGAGATTCATCCACATTAACGTGAGACTTTTTTATAACCGAATAGAAACTCCTCGTTGTCCCTTTAATATTTATATTCTAGATTATTGATAACATGTTGTTTTAATCTGATCAAGAGGATTTTTTTTTCATATGAATTTTGATGTTAGTGGAGATCAGATTTTTAGTCATGACGTCTCTTTTCATCCGACTACAGTTTTATTCATCACATGGTGATCGATCACATAAATAATCAGCTGTTCACTGGTCTTTACTGCTTTTGTTTTTGTTCCTTGTAAAAGGAAACGCCCCCTGGCGGCGGTCTGACGCTTCACAGCCTCTGACAGAATCAGCCACTCAGAGACCACGCATTGCCCTATTGAGTTTGACTGACGGCCACCGGGGCCAATGGCAGCGCGCCTGAGCAGCTGGCAGCGTCGCGGGGAGGAGGGGCGAGGCGCTGCTCGGCAGCATAGCGGAAGAAAATGGCGGCCGTGGCTGCAGAGCCAGGAGCTGCGGCGGTTCCGACAACAAAACCAACCGCGGCGACGGACGACCAGGCCCCGCCAGAACCGGGTCCTGGCGGCCCGGGACTCACAGCGGCTCCGCTCGAGTCCAACGGGCCGCGGGAGTCCGGCACGGCCGTGGAGCTGCTCGTCCCCCGGGTGGAGGATGGTGAGGACGGGGAGGAGCGCCGCCATGTCAGGCCGGAGCTGGAGCCTACGGCGGGAAAAGCTCTCTGTGAAAACGTCGTTAACGACGACCTGGTCAGCAACTTCCCAGTGGACCGGATCGGCATGGACCGGTTTTCGCCCGTACTCCTGGGAGAGCCGGAGGGCGGCGGGAACGTGTACCGCAGCATCCTGCCGGACCCGGACCCGCAGCCCTCCGCCGTCTTCCTGCACTCCTTCCCGGCTCCGCCGCCGGTCACCGAGGCCGGACTGTCTCTGGCCGAACCGGCAGAACCCACTACTAACGAGACCACGGACCGGGCGGAGCCAGCGGGCTGCGACCGGGGCTACACGCTCTTGGTCCAACCTGAACTAAGGCCCGGGCCCGCGGAGGACGCCATGTTGGACGATAACGCAGATCCTCTGTCGGTCCCAGTCAGCCTGGCCAGCCTGGACCCGGAGACCGGCTGTACTAACAGCTCCTTAGGGGCCGAGGAGCGGGACTCGTCTCCGCCGGGGCGCTCTCCGAAGAGGAGGCTGATGACGGACACTGTGAAGCAGGAGGAGTCCTCCTGCTCCGAACCCGGACCTCAGCTCAGTCTTGGTGGTCCTCCTCTCGCCTCTTTCCAGGATCTGAACCCCGGGTCCGAGGTCCGGGTCTCCCTGGATCACGTCATAGATGACGCGCTGGTGGTGTCCTTCCGGCTGGGGGAGAAGGTCTTCTCCGGGGTTCTGATGGACGTGTCCAAGAGGTAATGTTGATGTGTCCACATGTCAGAGGATCATCCTCCACACACACTGTTGATGTTGTCTGATGTTTTTGTCGTCACACTGATCCATAAACAGAAGAGTAAAAGTCTATTAATCATTAGTTCTCTACCTCATTCAGACATATGGTTGTTTTTATGAAATAAATTCTAACAGTAGAGCAGAGTGAAGACACAACAGACACCTGATCATCAGCTCAGACACGTCAGCTGTGCTTCGATGTCAATGGTACTCATCCTCTGTCTGTGTGTTTGTGTTTATGTGTGTGTGTGTGCGTGTGTGTGTGTGTGTGTGTGTGTGCAGGTTTGGACCCTACGGTATCCCCATCACCGTGTTTCCCAGACGAGAAGATCGAAGTCCACCTCAGATGTCGCTACACTCAGAGCCCGTAACCGACGACAACCCCTCAACGAAGCAGGAGGAGGTGGCCGTCGGCGCCCCGCCCCCTCTTCCTCCTCCTCCTCCTCCTCCTCCTCCTCAGCCCTGGACCTCCAAACCGCCGCCGCTGTTCCAGGAGGGGGCGGCGTACCCCCCTCCTCTGTTCATCAGGGACACGTACAACCAGGCCTTACCTCAGCCGCCGCCGCGCAAGATCAAACGGCCCAAAAGGCGCTACCGCTGCGAGGAGCCCACCTCCATCATGAACGCCATCAAGCTCCGCCCCCGCCAGGTGCTCTGCGACAAGTGCAAAGGCGTGGTGGCGTCAGGCGCGCAGAGGGAGGTGCGGCGGGGCCACGTGGACCTACGGGGCGAGGAGGCGTCTCGCCGGCGGAAGCAGACGGAGGGACCGATCTCGGCCGAGGTGAAGAGGCTGCGGAGCGACGACCGGGGAGGACGGCCCGCCGCCGACCGCCGCTCCGCGCCGGGGATTTGCGTTTCATCTTCATCCTCCTCCTCCTCCTCCCGACGCGTCCTGAGGGGCGTGGCTTCGTCTTCGTCCTCGTCGTCGTCCTCGTCCAGTCGCATGCGTCTGAAGCTGAACTCCAAGAAGAGTCTGGCCAAAGGTCCGGCCGCCGGCGACCGCTCTAAAGCGCGGCAGGTTCTCAAGACACTGGCTCGGAGCTCGCAGCCGCAGCAGCAGCCGCCACCGCCGCCGCGCCGGCCCAAAGAGCACAACCAGGACCAGAGTCAGTCCCAGATCCAGGACCGCACCAAGGCCGTCACCCGGGCAACCACCCTGCAGAACCACAACCAGAAGGTTCACTTCACCCGCCGCCTGCAGCACCTCGCCGGCGCCGGCGGCGTCTCCTCCAGCTCCCACACCTCGCTGCCGCCCAGAATGCGCCTCAAACCCCAAAGGTATCGTACCGACGACAGCCAGACCCCCCAGACCCCCCCGTCCCCCTCCCCCTCCTCCCCCCCCACCCCGCCCAAACAGATCACAGCTCGCTCATCGCCTCCCAAACCCGCTTTAAGTCCCGCCCCCACATTGGACCTGCTCCCACCCAAATCCCCCCCACAGCCCTCAGCCGCGGTGCCCGCCCCCCCCTCGGTGCCCGCCCCCCCCCTCTCCTGCACTCAGCGTCGCTATGGAGACACAGGTCCACTCTGCAGCGGAGGAGGAGGCGGGGTCGGACCAGGAAGGAGGTGGAGGTGAAGAGCAGGTAGTGGAGCCCCCTCCGCCCCCCCCCTCCTCCTCTTCCTCCTCTTCCTCTTCCTCCTCCCTGGACTTGTCCCACTCAGAGTGTAGCTCCACAAAGACGTTTGACCCCCCTCCCTCCCTCTCCCCTCCCCACGCCCCCGCCTCCTCCTCCTCGCCGGTGCCTCGCTGCTCCCCCTCCTTCCCCCCCGCGCCCCCGCCCCTCAGACCCGACGGCAAGGAGCTGGAGGCGGGCGACGAGGAGGAGGAGGGGGAAGAGGAAGGAGCCGAGATGAAGATGAGGCGCCGCAAGTCTTCCACGTCCTCCTCCTCGTCCTCGTCGTCTTCCTCCGTCTTCTCCAAGTCGGTGTCCAAGTGCTCGCTCCCCGACGGCCGCACCGTGTGCGTGGGCGACATCGTGTGGGCCAAGATCTACGGCTTCCCCTGGTGGCCGGCGCGCGTGCTGGGCATCACGGTGGCGCGGCGCGGCGACACGGGGCTGGCGGTGCGGCAGGAGGCGCGCGTGTCCTGGTTCGGCTCCCCCACCACCTCCTTCCTGCCGCTCGGCCAGCTGTCGCCCTTCCTCGAGACCTTCCAGTCCCGCTTCGACCGGAAGAGGAAGGGGCCGTACCGCCGCGCCATCGCCGAGGCCGCCAGCGCCGCCAAGCAGCTGACGCCCGAAGTGCGAGCGCTGCTCACGCAGTTCGAGACGTAGCGTCGGCCGCCGCCGCCGAGCCCCGCGCCCGCGCCCCCCCCCCCCACACACCCACCTGTCAGAGACTGATGCAGACCGGTGGACTATGTTTGTGGCTCTGTTGTGTCTGTATGCGGTGGGGGGGCGGGGCTTCTGTCAGCAGTCAGTGTGTTGGCGAGGGGCCGTTCAGGGAGCTCCTCAGTTTTGGGGGTCAGTCGTTTCCACTGGCCGTTGAGTTCTGGCATCAAGTCCCCGATGATGTCACAGTGATGTCAGCGTTCATCCGTTCCCCATGAGCGACATCACTGGAACTGTGATACTGATTGGCTGACAGACCAGTGATCAGGAAGCAGCAAACACTAACCGGACGTTCTCCTCTCCACACCTCCTTTTTTCCCGTGACGTCAGATCTAAACTTTTGTTTGGGTTTGAAACCAAAGTTTAGATCTGACCCGTTTTTGTTGAGTTGTTCAGTCCAACACGACGTTTTGGTCGAGTTGCGTAGCCCGACGTTCTTTGTTCCTTGTCGGCCCCGGTAACGGAGGGGCGGTGTGAAATGGTGTGTCACTTCCTTTTTTTGGAGTCCCTCTGGGTTCTACCGGGGAACGTCTCAGAACTTTTACTTTCCGTTCACTAAGAAATCAAGATGAAAACTGTGAAACACAAAGTGTCCAAACTGAGGCCGGAGGTCTGAGTCAGAGCGCCGTAGCCATCCTCACGTTGTCAGCTGTTCTCTGACCCATCGCCTATCAGACGTATTGATACCTCCTCAGGGTGTTTGATCAGGGTGATGTTCTGCTGCTGTCTCACTCTGACGGTTCTTTAAATCCGAGGTGGTTTATGCAGACGACGCTCTGTGCTCTGACCTCCTGGCCTCAGTTTACCAACAGACAGACAGACAGACGGACAGGTAGGACACACTGACTGTTAGACAGGACAGCTGCTGCTCTGATGATGATGATAATGACAAATGATGATGATGATGAAGGTGGATTTTCCCTCTCTGCTGTTTGTAGTTTCAGCTGTCAGACTCTTTTTACCGTCTGTTTGCAGATCAGAGATTCTGAACTAAGACTGTTTGGACAATAAAACGGAACAAAAGAATCAAGTCAAAATAAAGAATCGTCTGAGTCGACCTGTGTTCATGTTTTTTCTCATGTTTTAAATCTACTAATAAACTGTCAAAACTTCTCTTTGAATCGTCGTCGTCATTTAAACTCCTCTCCTGTGATGGACTTACTGTAGGAATCACACCGGTGCCTTGCTCAGCAGCACGCTGGCAGCAAACCTCATGCTCAGATTTTCTCACCTGCAAACAGATGTTTGGTAAATGGGTCAGTCAGAGTTGATGTTACCTGAAATATCAGCAACAAAATAAAATACTTGCAAGTTGAGGACATTTTAGTCACGTCTGGAATCACAATGATCCCTTTCAATAAACGCAGCCGCAGGTTTTCATCCAATCACGTGACATGTTGCTGGTTTCAGGTGAAACACCTCTGATAACCAGAGTGGGAAAATACCAGCACGATAAGTCAGGTTAGACCGAGAGTCACTTTAATGGGTTGTCTGGAAACATGTGATATGAAGTGTGGGTAAAGGTGAGTTTGACAGTTAAAAAACAAGATGAATGTTTTCATGAGGAACACAGATGGAATGGAGCACATGTCACACACACGGTCATATATGTAGAAATGAAAAACATATGAACAGGAAGTGAAAAGAGCAGAGAAACAGAAACATCGGGTTAGATTGTGTCATTCTGACTGAGTGATTTGTACAAACATTTTATTTCCAGAATCCCGGGATGAATAGGAGCTGCTGGTGGTTGATCATGTGACTCATTAGAATATAGATCAGGCATTCAGTTCACTTAGGTCAGTGGTTCTCAACGTGGGGTCCGGGGACCCCCAAGGGTCCTTGAGAGGGTTCAAGGGGGTCCCCAACTTTTTCTTGAAATTTTACCACTTGTTCTAGATAAAAAAAAAATAAAAAAAAACTTGTTTTCTTTTTTGAGAAATATAACCACTTTTCTTCTAGAATTTATTTTACTTAAAAAAAGTAACTTATTTTTTTTTACGATAAATGTTACCACTTTTTTTCGAGAAAATTTTTACTTTTTAAAAAAAAAAATTACTAATTTTTTTTTCCTCCTAGAAAAGTGAAAATGTTTTACCACTTTTTCCAGAAATGTCTCTATAATATTTCAAATCTAATTTGTGTCTATTCAGGGTCCTTGATGTAAAAAAGTTTGAGAACCACTGACCGAGGTATCAGGAGACATCTGGTAGACATGATGTGAACAGTGATGATGTGAACATACATCCGTATGAATCTGTTGATGGTGGATCATGTGACTGACTGTTGATGACATCATCTCTCTCTCTCTGCAGTACTACTCTGAAGAGCTGCTGACGCTGAGAGTCCTGTGCTGTGGATGGTGAAGAGGCTGTTGGGTGAAGTCCGATCGCAGATGATCAATCTCATGGACATAAATAATCAATAATCAATGATTATTTAACTGAAAAGTTTATATTTATAAAAATAAGGAAATATATTGATCAATTTGATCTGATCAGTGTTTCCATGGATACCAGGTTCATAGCGGTGACGACCATTTTATTTTGCGTCCTCCAATCAACAATCAGATCATAAGCAATCAGTGATCAATCAGCTTGTAGGTGGACTGTTTAGTTTTTATCTTGCTCATTTGCAGGCGAGCTCTGGTCTCCATGGAAACAGGGAAACAACCGATGTCACTCACTTGACAACCAAGAGATTTTGCAAGCATTTCCACTGCACCTGAATGCACCATCTGCCCTTTAAAAACCAGAGCCGAGGCTCCGCCCCAACTGTCGGCCTAGCTTAGCACAAAGACTGGAAACAGATGGGAATTGTTAGCCTAGCTTAGCACAACGACTGAAAACAAATGGGAATTGTTAGCCTAGCTTAGCACAAAGTGTGACCAACAGGAGTCATTGCTCTTGATCAGGTGCAGAAACAACTGTTGTTCAGCTGACTGTTCACACCGGCCAATAGTGTGTTCTGGTCCCTCCCCTGATGGGCGTGGCTAACCATGCTAAGCTATGATCTGTAGAGTAGGCTACGTTGTAACCATGGTTCTCTGAGTGAAGAGACTATCTTCACCTAGCTACATGTTCCCTGTAGGAATATGTAGCTTGGTGCAGAGTATCAGTATGATAGAGAACTGACCTCTGGTCAGGAGAGACCACGGAGGAGTTTAAACTCTTTGTACACGTTTGTGGATGAACAGCTGTGATGTGTCACTAAGGTTTTCTCAGATGACAGGGTGAACAACGTCTCATTAAAACGATGGATATTCACAGATAGACATTTCTTAAATTAGTTCTGTGTTTAAAGTGACAGAATAAACAAAACTTAAGACTCAACATTGTAAAAGAAAAAAAAAGATTAAATATCTCGTTTCAGTAGCCTACCAATGATTGTCGATTTGACGTTTATGAAAAAGACAACCACAACGAAACAAACCAAAAAATGAAACAAAACATCAAACTTTCTCATCTAGATTCTCAGTAGTTCTTAAGTACCGGTCAGGGATCAATCAATAAACCCAGTAATAATCGATAACGTGATGATTCTTCACCAGGTCCTACAGATTCTTGGGGCTGATGTGACTGGTGGTTCACATGTGGAGTTAGGCTGCGCTTCACCCTTCTGTTGTCTTGACAACCGTCACACTAACATCTGTCAATGAGAAAGAACAGCTTTGATGGGAATTCAGCTTCATCAAAATCTTGTAGGCTATGTGAGCATAGAGAGAAACCAGTTGACACTAGACCAAGACCAGCTGATTCTAGACTACTGACACAGTTGGTTCTAGACTGGAACCAGCTGAGTGTAGACTGAGACACTGGAGTGATGATAGAACCAAACAAGATTTACACCCGGTCTTGTTACATTTCTGTTTGAACATCTGAGAATCCGGATCACTTGATCTGATCTTACCTGGTTTCTGGAGATTAGTTAAAGCTTTGACTTGTCACATGTTTTTATTTCTGAAAATAATGCAAATATGTGATTATAAAAACTGAGAAATTATTATCTTTATTGTTATTATCATTATTATTGTAATTTTGTGTACAAACAGATGATAAATGCAATAAACAAGCTGCATGTTTGAAAACGGTTGTTTTAGCCTATTTATTAACCAGTGATAAGAAATGATCAGAATTATGTATGAGAAGTTTTATCTGTTTTAAACAAGTTGAAGAAAATAACAGGAAGAGTCGAGTACTGCATCACACATCAGTCGGTAGATAAAACAGTGTTTAGAAACACACGTTCTCTGTTGGCAGGTGCACAGCTGATAAAACAGGTTTGTTAGTGGACCTCATTGGTAATCAATAATCATTAATCACTGATCATAAAACTTATTTCGGAGAAAGTGACTCACCTGAACAGGTGAGAAATTCCTGTCACGTTTCTAAGTGTGTGTGTGTGAGTGAGAGAGAGAGAGAGAGAGAGATGTGTGGTTAATAATCTGTTCACTGTGGACTTTCGCCTCAAACTCACTCTCTCACTCTCTCTTTGGTTTTCGGTGCTTCATCAACTTCAAGTGCGACAGTTGCAGGTGAAATGGAAGACGGCCATAAGGTAAACTGATCATCCATTATTGATCCATTATTGTCTCTAAAACAGTCAGTCAACAGGTGATGAGCATGTGAACTGTAGGACAGGTGGACAAGTGATGGAGTGGTGGACTGGACTCTGCAGTAGAACAGGTGATGAACAGGTGGACAGTTGATGAACTAATAGGACAAGTTGTGAATAGGTGGTCTGTAGGACAGGTGGACAGGTCATGGACAGGTGGTCTGTAGGACAGGTGGACAGGTCATGGACAGGTGGAATGTGGAATAGGTGCACAAGTGATAACAGGTGGAATGTGGGGAAGGGGAACATGTGATGAACAGTGAATTGTAGGTCAGGGTGAACATGTGATGAACAGTACAGTGTTGTATCGAGCAATGGCATCATGGAATGCACTGCCAGAACACATTACCAAAGAAAAAACAAAACGAGGCTTTAAGAGGCTATTGAAATGTCACCTAACAGCCC
This sequence comes from Trachurus trachurus, assembly GCF_905171665.1. Classification (NCBI taxonomy): domain Eukaryota; kingdom Metazoa; phylum Chordata; class Actinopteri; order Carangiformes; family Carangidae; genus Trachurus; species Trachurus trachurus. Next base: position 33,229,332 of record NC_139903.1, read on the forward strand.
AGAGGTAGAAAGAGCACATGTTAAAGACACACGAAGAGTGCATAGGCGTACACATATAAATACATACACATACATACTCACAGATGTTGATGATTTAGATTGTTATTAGGCTACTGTCTCATTTTATTTATTTATTTTTTCAAGTTGATGAATTAGATTATTATTTCTGTTTCATTTTATTTCTACCTGATATCACTATTGTTATCATATCTCATCATATCTCTAATTAGCTGCTAATGGGGATCCAATTAAAATAAACAAATAAACAGTAAATTGTAGGTCAGGGGAACATGTGATGAACAGTAAATTGTAGGTCAGGGTGAACATGTGATGAACAGTAAATTGTAGGTCAGGGTGAACATGTGATGAACATGTGATGAACAGGTGGACTGTTTCACACATCTCCAGGTGTCTCATACCTGAAGGGCCTTAAAACCCTGTCCACAGATTAAAACTGATTTAACCATTTAAAACCCAGAAACCTCCTGGTGTCAGAACTTCATTTAAAGGGATAGTAGCATATTTAATGTGGAGTTGTATGATCTACAAATAGCCCCTAAGTAGGCTACTTTAATTGCAGTAGAAGACTCTCCAAATAAAAACTGCGTTTTTCCTGCACTTTGAGGGGCTGGAAAAAATTATCTTATATATATATAGATAATATATAGTGAACAATGGAACTGTGTTTTTTTTTTTTTTCAGGTAAAACCTCTTTTAGGCCACGAAAATAGGCCGTTTCTTTGGGTCTGTTCACAACAATGTATGTTGTAAATCTCTGGGCAGGGCTATGGGCTGGCGTTGCTAACGGGAGGAGTGCAGAGAGTCTTCTACTGCAATTAAAGTACTTAGGGACTATTTGTAGATCATACAACCCCACTTTAAAAAAATGCTACTATCCCTTTAAACTCTGGTGAAAAAAACACATACACACAGGGGACAAATTCAAGTGTGTGATGAACCAGGACTAACTTTGGTCCTGGTTCTCCCTCGGGTCAGGGTCTCTGAGGGTATGGTCTGGTCAACATGTTCTTCAGTTTAATCATTAATTAAAATTTCACAAAATGACCAGTGATCGGTTAATGTTCTATGTTTTCTGGGTTCTATGTTCTATGTTCCCCGCTTATCCAAAAAAGGCAGCAAATAGCAGTAGCATTAACTCATTTAGTGCCAACAACGGGTTTCGACAAGTTTTTTTTAAAAGCCCAGCGTGCCAAAAATGAGTTTAGATGAGTTTTTTTTTTTTTCACTGTTTATGCTAGAGGGCGCCCTTCCCCACCCTGTGACAAATTTTGGTGTTACTATGATGAAAGGAAGCCATGTGATCATGCATCACATGTATGGATGTATTGATCACGTGACCACAACAAATTCGTCCCACTGCTGCGGGATTAAACTGTAGCAGCCAACTCTCGGTACACTGGCCATGAATGGACCGAACCATGAAGGGACGGCCAGAAGCCCCCTGATCATACCATCATGTAACCATAGCAAACAAGTGTCTCATCAAACCTATGAACCCTTTGTTTTCTTGTAATCAATGTCTTAGGTATTCACGATATCAAAACAAACAGATAATCGGTCACAGTGACTTGTGTCACTGTGACCCTTATCAAAGGTGACACTGCATTTTTTCCTTTGATCCATCATCCCACCAATAAAAAAAAAAGATTAGCCTATTTAGGTCATTTGAGAGAGAGACAATCAGACAGACACAGAGACAGAGAGAATCATCAGTCATCCCATCGGCAAAATAAATTTAAAGGGTAAAAAGAGAGTTCTGCTTGAAAATGTCTCCCTCACTTTAAACCTGTTTTTCACAGAATTATCCTCCCAGAATGCTGAATTTGGAGAAAACATGCCGTATTCAAATGAGGATAACTAAAAAGTGGAACATGCTACGAACTCACCTTTTTCCCTGGTGAAAGCAGAGAGTCTGCCCTTTCATTTGAGATATTCTGTGTCATTTTAGTCATAGCACAACATATTCTGTGGCTGTTTGAAAAGTAGTTGAAATCCTCAAAAGTGCTGGTACTTGCTGTACATTAAGTTTTCATGGTCTTGTCTGTGAGAACTCCCTAACTGTTCGTTCACACCAAAAGCTTCCAAAGCGTCAAAACGCCAGAAGTCAATTCATTTTCAATGAGAGCCCAGCGACACTGAGCGACCAAAGTGTCATCTGGCGTCACTGCGCTTCCAAAGCGTCCAAAGCATCACCAGGCGAAAAGTTGAGCCTTGGTTAACTTTAGGATAATCAGCTGTCACCTGTCAGAATAGAGACGTCCTTCGGCTCCCCAATGACCAGCGTGATCGAACTTTGATGTCAGTCACATGACAAGCGACCAAAAATATTTGAAATTTGAAAATATTTTGGAAGCTGTCTTATCTGAAGCCCACCCTCAAGCGCTTTTGGTGTGAACGCACAGTAAGGTGTTCACCCCCTGAGGTGTTCACTCCCTGAGGTGTTCACTCCCTGAGATGCACAAGAGCATGAGGCCACGTGACATTCTCATGAACCAGTTTCAGACCTGTTCAGACCTTTGTTGTTATAATGTGACTGAATGTAACAGTGTACCTGTATTAACAGGTGTGTGTGTCCAATCAGAGTCCTGAAAGAAGGATTCAAAAGGTAGACGTCACTGACCTGCCAATGGGAGAAGACAAAAAAGCTACACGGCCAATGGAAGTGAAGGGGGCGGGGTCAGACATGATTTATACCATTGAAGATGTTCCACCGTGGTACCTGTGTATTTTACTGGGACTTCAGGTAAGGCTTGTATACTGGTTCATAGGTTTACACTCGTTAATTCTGTGTTTGTGATTGTTAACATTAACATTGGATGGTGGGTAGACTGGGAAGTTTGGTCTTGACCTTCTGTAACTTCTCTACTGTGTCCGCAGCATTACCTGACATGTTTCAGTGGGACTGTAGCCGTACCCTTTCTGCTGGCCGAGGCCATGTGTGTGGGCCGAGACCAGAACACCGTCAGTCAACTGATAGGAACCATCTTCACCACGGTGGGAGTCACAACCCTAATCCAGACCACGGTGGGGGTCAGGTGAGTGTGGGGTCAGTCAGCCCTGGTTTGTTGTGTCTCTGGTTTGATGATTAAATGATGTGGTCATTTGCATAGAGAGCAGGAAGTGAACAGGCAGGTCTGACTCTGTGTGTGTGTGTGTGTGTGTGTGTGTGTGTGTGTGTGTGTGTGTGTGTGTGTGTGTGTGTGTGTGTGTGTGTGTGTGTGTGTGTGTGTGTGTGTGTGTGTGTAGACTTCCTCTCTTTCAGGCCAGTGCGTTTGCTTTCCTGATTCCTGCTCAAGCAATCCTTGGTCTGGACCGCTGGAAGTGTCCCAGTGAGGGTGAGACAGTCACCGACATGAACATTTTTTCCGAAAAAATTTAAGTCTATATTTGGTCTATATTTTAAGCTGTCAGAGCACAGGCAGAGCAGTGAGCTGAGACACTGGGAGCTTCTGCTACAAACAAGCTTAAAATATAGACTTATTAAATTTTTTTTGGAACAATTTTTCATGTCGGGGCTTCAATACAAGAGGGACATTACAGACGAGCAGTATGGAGGTATTTGGATGTTTTTTGGTGTGTCTTTTTGGACGAAGAAAAGTGAGCACCGTTCACAACCATTATATGGACAAATACTATATGCCAGACCCGGCTCTGCCTGTTGTTTCTATACTGAATATCCTGCGATTGTACACGGAAGTGATGTTTTAGAATGTGATGACGTAGCCACTAGCCATTCCCATAGTCATAGCAGTATACCTTTAATTGTTGGTGCAAGCTGTTTTTAGATCGGCGGGGCAGAGATGCAAGCTGCTCAGCTAACGCCACGCAGGCATATGGTATTTTAGGCTTTCCCTCATCAAACTCATCAAATACACAATCCAACAACTCCACAACGCTCTGGTGGACAAGTTGTGACCTGCACATTCACCACGCTATGAGATAATAACACAACGCTACCACACAGAGTTGTTTTAAAGGGAAATGCGTAATGGAACATTCTGCTGGGCGGAGTGATTTCAAAAGCAAGTAGTTCTGAGAATTTGCTTCATGTGTCGTAATGTTACATAATTATACGTTATTATTTCATAGCGTGGTGAATGTGCAGGTCACAACTTGTCCTCCAGTGTTTTGGAGTTGTTGGATTGTGTATTTAGTTCGATGAGGAAAATGTGGAAATACTGAGCAGCTGGCGTCTCTACCCCATTGATCTAAAAACAGCTTGCACCGACAATTAAAAGTAATGAACCTACCGCTAAGACTATAGGGATTATGGCAATAGGCAAATTTGCCAAAATGTTGAAATATCCCTTTAATGTGTTTGTATTTTTTCTCTGCAGAGGAGATTTATGGCAATTGGAGTCTTCCTCTGAACACCTCACATATCTGGCAACCCCGAATTAGAGAGGTACGTGATTCTCATTGTCTTATTGTGGGTCCAGGTGGGTCCAGGTGAGTCCAGGTGAGTCCAGATCAGAAGAAGAGGATCAAACAGAAACTCAGGAGGTGGAAGGAGGTGTTTGTAAGCATGCTCGGTCTGGTGAAAGTAAATCCAGCCCGAGCATGTGTAATTATATGTTTTCTTTTTCAATTAATCATGTCAATCACAACTATAGATATATATTTTTATATTTCAACGAACCATGTCAGCCACATCTGTATAGATATATTTTTATAATTCAACGAATCATGTCAAGGACAACTGTATAGATTTATATTTTTATATTTCAATGAATCATGTTAATCGCAGCTATATAGATTATATATATATATATTTTTACAATCCAAAGAATCATGTCCAACCCTGTAACTATGTAAATGTACTTTTCTGTTATCTACTGGTCCTCCGTCTTTATGGACTTTTTATGTTAATTGTTGTATTGTTTTGGGGACTACGGATGTAATTTAGCACATGTGTATTTACTGTGGTACTCTAGCGCTCACTGTTCATTAATACGCATTGTCCCGACTAAATAAATAAATAAACAAACAAACAAGTTGGGCTTAGTCTAGAGACAATGTAGTCTCAGTGAACTGGTTCTCCCTGGAGGACTGAGGGTCTGGACAGACTCAGCCTGCTCAGTGTCTGTCCCACTGTGTGTTGTGTGTCTCAGATCCAAGGTGCCATCATCATGTCCAGCGTGGTGGAGCTTGTGGTGGGGCTGTGTGGCTTGCCAGGATTGCTGCTGGAGTACATCGGCCCCCTCACCATCACCCCGACCGTCTCACTGATCGGCCTGTCTGTCTTCACCATGGCCGGAGACAGAGCCGGGTCTCACTGGGGCGTGTCAGCACTGTGAGACACTGTCTGTGTGTGTGTGTGTCTGTTCTTCTGACAGAGAGAACAGACAGACAGCTACATCTCTCTCTCCCTCTGTCTCCTCAGGTGTATTTTTCTCATTGTGCTGTTTGCTCAGTATCTGAGAGCCACATCACTTCCTGTTCCTGTTTACAGCCGGAAGAAAGGACTGAGGTCCACCAGAGTCCAAGTCTTCAAGATGTTTCCTGTAAACACACACACACACACACACACACACACACACACACACACACACACACACACACACACACACACACACACACACACATACACACACAAACACACACACACACACACACACACACACACACACACACACACACACACACACACACACACACACACACACACACACTGTTTACAGAAACAGGTGCTGATGATGTCATGCTTCACAGATTATCCTCGCCATCATGTTGGTCTGGCTCGTCTGTTACGTCCTCACCCTGACTGACCTTTTGCCAAGCGACCCCGGTCGCTATGGACACAGAGCTCGGACCGATGCTCGAGGTGACATCATGACTTCATCTCCCTGGTTCAGAGTTCCCTACCCCTGTAAGTCAGCCAATCAGAGCCCTTGCTTGTTGAGTGTTTAGCTTACAGTTTCCAGTGTTTCCAACGCTAATGTCGGCTAACATTAGCTTATAGCCAAAAGACTCATAGTACTATGAGTTAAAGGGATGGTTCAGCTTTTTTGAAGTGGCAAGGCAAGGCAATTTTATTTGTATAGCCCGTTTTTACAAACAGTTTGTCTCAAAGGGCTTTACATGGCATCGTAACAACATCCTCTGTCCTTAGACCCTCACATCGACTGAGGAAAAACTCCATGGAAACCCTTTTAACAGGGAAAAACAGGAGAAACCTCAGGGTGAGCAACAGAGGAGGGATCCCTCACCCAGGACGGACAGACGTGCAATAGATGTTGTTACAGACAAGAAAACAGTTTACAAGTGGGGTTGTATGAGCTACAAATGCCCATTAAGTATACACTGCAAAAACCCAAAATCTTACCAAGAATATTTGTCTCGTTTCTAGTCAAAATGTCATTTCTAGTCAAAACAAATCTAATTCTACTTAAAATAAGACTCATCACATTAAAACGTAGCTTGTTTTTAGACACTTTTTACATCTTTCAAGCATATTTTACTTGAAATAAGTAGAAAAATGTGATAGTGGATCAAGTTTTTCTTTTTTATTACAAGCACAAAAAACTTGCTTTCACTGGCAGATTTTTATTTCAATTGAAAATTAGTTTGAAACAAGTGAAAATGATCTGAAAACAAGTTCATTTTTAGGTGTTGAGTCTTCTTTTAAGTGGAAAGAGATTTGACTAGAAATGAGACATTTTGACAAGAAATAAGACAAATATTCTCGGAAAGATTTTGAGTTTTTGCAGTGTGACATCTACGGTAGAAAGGTATCCCCCTCCCCACTGAGAAACACCGGTACACTACACTGTTGTGAATGAGGGACCATTAGCTGCATCTAGTGTACTTAATGGGCATTTGTAGCTCATACAACCCCACTTCAAAAAAACTGAACTATCCCTTTAACGTGAGCCTACATTAGCTCACACTGACACACAAAGCAACGCTTAAATTTTACATTTAGACAATGCTAGCTGTTTAGCTAAACATGCTCATCCAACATGTCTTTGACTTCTGATAGGTCAGTGGGGGTTGCCAGTGGTTACAGTTGCTGGGGTGCTAGGGATGTTAAGTGCCACCATGGCAGGAATTGTGGAATCGATTGGAGATTATTATGCCTGTGCTCGTCTGTCTGGAGCCCCGCCCCCTCCTGTCCACGCCATCAACAGGTGAGACAGGAAGTAAACAGGAAGAAGAGTCATTGATGTGTTAGAGCAGACACACACACACAGCAACTGCTGTTTGTGCGTTTCAGGGGGATCTTCATCGAGGGCTTCTGTTGCATCATCGCTGGTCTCTTAGGAACAGGAAACGGCTCCACTTCCTCCAGTCCCAATATAGGTGTTCTCGGTATCACCAAGGTAACTCAGCCAACAGGTAACCGAGGTAACTGGTCCTGCACCTACTGGTTCCTGGCCAGAGGTGACTGAGTTGTGGGTTGTTTGCTGACGGTGTGGACGTTTGGTTCTCTGACCCTGTGAACAGGTCGGCAGCAGGCGGGTGGTGCAGTACGGCGCTGGGATCATGTTCCTGTTGGGATTGGTCGGGAAGTTCACAGCTCTGTTCGCCTCGCTGCCAGACCCCATCCTCGGAGGGATGTTCTGCACGCTGTTTGGTGAGTGTCGCACATCACAATAAACCAGATGTGTCACTCAAATAGTGTCAGCCACTTAAAGGACAATTCCAGGCAAATTCAACCTGGGGCTCTAGTTTCCTGATATTTTAGGTCTAAAAGAAGGAATCTGAAGGTTTTCTTTTTAAAGGGATAGTTCACCCAAAATTCAAATTTCACTCATTATCTACTCACCCTCATGTCAACTAAGAGCTGTGAGAATTTTCAGAGTCCTCTGTTCCTTCTCTGAGTTACGGGGGGGGTCCACGCAGCAGTATTTGTCCATATAATGGTTGTCAATGGATACCAACTTTCTTCGTCCAAAAAGACACACCAAAAAACATCCAAATACCTCCATACTGCTCGTCTGTAATGTCCCTCTTGTTTGAAGCCCCGACATGAGAAATTGTTCTGAAAAAAATTAAATAAGTCTGTATTTTAAGCTTGTTTGTATTGCATTGACAACCATTATATGGACAAATACTGCTGCGTGGACCCCCCCGTAACTCAGAGAAGGAACGGAGGACTTCTCACAGCTCTTAGTCGACATGAGGGTGAGTAGATAATGAGTGAAATTTGAATTTTGGGTGAACTATCCCTTTAATATCTCCTGTTATGCAGTAGTTCTGTCTGTCTCTGCATCACCACAGCACAGTATAATGGGAGTGGACCCATCTTACCTGTTTAGGCTGTTTACATCCCACAAAACCACTTTTTTTTCACAGACAGTGTCAGATGGCTTCACGCCTACGATCCACTGGCGTCAATGCGATTTCTTGCCGGACGCGACACCTCCAAAAAAACGGACGCTTCGGTAGGCGGGAACACAGATCGGCGAGTTAACGGACAGTGGACAAGCAGACCCCCGCCCCCCCCGAGCTGTTCTCTATCTCGCTCCCCATTGGACAGTGACCCTGCGTCGGACGGATTCATTTGCATAAAGTTGAGTTGCGGTCAACTTTTGGACGCGCCGCAACTGCTCGAACGGACGCGCCGCCTACCCAGAATGCTTTGCGGGCGCGTCATTAACGGTTTGACGCGTCCCATAGAAAATGAACAGGCAGCCGCGTCGCGGCGGACGAAACGAACGCCAGTGGATCCCAGGCGTCAAACAGAGGGGTTTTTTTCTCTTTACGAAAGCCGACATGTTTGTAAACAGAGCTGTAATACAAAGTCTCGCGCGAGAGTCTTTCGGATTTCGGACATGTTAAAAGAAATAAAACATAATACAGAAATGGACAGACTAACAAATACTTTGCAAAGACAAGATATGAACAAAAAAATAATTGAAATTGAAAATTGAAAATAAAGATAATTTGATTTTTTTTTTTCATATCCGAAAAGGAGTGGGAAGAAGTAAAACTTATTTACTCCCACCCCTTATTCATAAATTATCTATCAAGTTATCTAGTCATTATAGTCTATACTACAATAAATTAAATTAGTTATTTAACTGGATTTATTCTAATATATATTTAGATTTATTCAAACATATGATTACTAATCTTTATCTCTCTATATAGTCATATACGTATAAAGACAAACACATTCATATGCATTCATGTCCACTTGCTTGACGAAAACAAACCCCTTGGTGTCTGTTTGAATACATCTGGCGTTGTCTGTGGAATTTGCCCAGAATTGTCCTTTAAGTACAATCAGGTGAAGATTTAATCTCACACAAATGAAAAGGAGGTAAAGTCAGTGGGTTTGTTCATTGCAGTTCAAAGTTCTTGTTTGAATATTTGCAACTACCACCAAGAAGGGGGGGTGGGGGGGGGCTCTGCAGACAGTCACCACACAGTAGAAGCCTGTAGTGATTAAGCAGGATTTCAAGTCTATATTCAGTTTTTTTTTAGAAAAATCCTGAAGACCTCACCTTTAACATCAACTATACATAGATTATTTGTGTACATTTATAAAACCCTGTCTTAAATAATGGCTGAAAATATAAACTGTGAAATTCACATAACTGCATTTACATCTTCACATTATGGTCTGTCAGGTATGATCACGGCTGTGGGTCTGTCCAACCTGCAGCTGGTGGATTTGAACTCATCTAGAAATCTGTTCGTTCTTGGCTTTTCCGTTTTCTTTGGTATGACGCTGCCGACATACCTGGACTCACACCCCAACTCCATCCAAACAGGTGAGGCCCGGCCGGCTCTAGTCCACATAGACCTGCAGGACATGGATCACACACATCTGACCACTCTTTGTTTGTTCAGGTGTTGAAGAACTGGATCAGATCCTCACCGTACTTCTGTCCACCGAGATGTTCGTTGGAGGTTTTATAGCTTTTTGTCTCGACAACACAGTGCCTGGTAATACACACACACACACACACACACACACACACACACACACGCACATATGCACTCGGTCAGCTGAGGTTAGATCAACACTTTAGATTTTAGATTGGGCCCAGAACATCCAAGCTCGTCCGTAGACTGTATCTATCTATGTTCTTGATCCCAATTTAAAGCCAACATTTTAAAGGGATAGTTCAACAATTTGGCAAATAATCCCTACAGTCATAGCAGAAGTTTGGTTACCTTTAGTTGTCGGTGCAAACTGTTTTTAGAACGGCGGAGCAGAGCCGTGAGCTGCTCAGAGCTACACTACGGAGGCTAATGGGATTTCTTGGTTTCCCTCATCAAACTCATCAAATACACAATCCAACAACTCCACAACGCTCTGGTGGACAAGTTGTGACCTGCACATTCACCACGCTATGAGATAATAACACAACGTTACGAGACAAAGTTTCAGAGAGCACTGATGCGCGTTGCCTTCAGGGACAGTTTTTCATCAAGCAGTCTCTGTATTTCCCTCTAAAACAACTCTGTGTGGTAACGTTGTGTTATTATCTCATAGCGTGGTGAATGTGCAGGTCACAACTTGTCCACCAGAGCGTTGTGGAGTTGTTGGATTGTGTATTTGATGAGTTTGATGAGGGAAACCAAGAAATCCCATTAGCCTCCGTAGCGTAGCTCTGAGCAGCTCACAGCTCTGCTCCGCCGTTCTAAAAATAGCTTGCACCTACAAATAAAGTTAACGAACCTACTGCTATGACTATAGGGATTATGGCAATGGACCAATTTGTCAAAATGTTGAACTATCCCTTTAAATAGGATGTGTGTTAAAGTTGTAAACTCCAGCTCCAAGTTGTTTGACTGATGGACTGTTGGTGCAGATTATATGTGACTTGTTGGAACCTTCTGATGCATTGATCACAGTTGCCGTGGTTTAAATCACGCTGTTCTTACACAAAATGTTTCTGATAATCAGAACAGTGAACTCCACATGACATCTATGGTCTGACCTGGGTCCTGGGGGAGGGTGAAGGTCCTGGCTTCTGGTCTGGACTCAGGCCTGGGCAGAGAATCTAGCCTCTGGAACAGAGGAGGGAGTGATGGACAGAATAAAAGATGTTTTCTCCTCTTCTGTTTTCAGGGACCCGAAAGGAGCGAGGTTTGATCGAGTGGAATGCTCCCTCAGTCACCTCCTCCTCCTCCACTTATGAGTTTCCTGTGGGGATGGGCGTGGTCAGGCGGACTCGCTGGCTCCGACGGTTTCCCATCAGCCCCTCCTTCAGAGGTTTCAGGGCATCTGATGATCGCACGCCGACACCTGAGAAGGAGGAGGGGCAAGAAAGAGAGGGAGAGGCACAGGAAGCTGCTGACGGCGACCTGACCAGCACCAAGGTGTGACTGTGATGTCATCAGTCAGCTGACTGAACCAATCAGCAGGAGCTTCTTCTGTCCAAGGGCATTCCATCCAATCCAATCTGCCGTATCAGCAGGTGATCAACGGATGTCGATCGATCAGCAGATAACCATCAGTCGGTTGATGTTAACCGGAGGATCGATACCGTTACCAGGCAACGGTGTCCCGTGAACAGAGGCGGGTTTTTTTTAAAATCACTTTTGTTTATAACATCAAAAATGTTTTATTTATTGTGTGTGTGAGAAAATTATTTAATCATAGTGTTTAATCATTCAGTTTGATCAACAGTCACAATGGGCTTATTCCCCCCCCCCCCCCCACACACACACACACACACACACACACCCATCCCCACCCACAACTGTAGTGTAGTAATGACTGTTTTAATATTAAAGTAGAAATTAAAAAGCATAAATAACTCACACCTCGTGAATGCCCACAGATGTTCACAGATGCTTACAGTTGTATTAGCTCCATCTTATTATTATTTAGTTATATTATTGTAACATTCTTTTTGTAATATTTTAGTGTTCAGATATGAGAATCAGAAGTGTTGAGATTTTTTGTCTTGAACAATTAAGCAGCTGTCAAAATGATCTCTGCCTGGTTTTCTGTTGTTGAACTAATGATTATTAAATGATGAATGCTCTGATCAGTTTAGATCTTAAATGATGACACAGTGTTGGGGCTGACGGGCCCTCATGACAATACATCTGAACAGTCAGAATCATACATTTGTCAATATTATGTCACATATACATAATAAAGGTCATGACTGTCTGTGTTTAAAGTGAATTTCATATCAGCACGTTTTATTTTGAAAACTCTGAATAAAACATTTTTTTATACAATATGAACTTAAAGATGGATACTGCTGTGCCCCTGAGCAACTGTGTGAGAACTACTCTACGACCTCAAAGTGACACGTGTGCCAGTACAAATCAATATCCAATCAGTGACCAACAAACAGAAAAACTTCAAACGTGGTGAGGGTAAGAGCTCGGCCCGGGGATCTGTCTCCTCCTCACCACCACGGTCCAGTACAACAGTCAGTTCTGACGCTGTCCGTCATTCCTGTCCCACAGGCAGGGCCGTTGTATAGAGGAGAAAGGTGATGATAATTCTAGGGGCCCAGCGCCCAGTAGGGCCCATAAAAAACCCCAGTAGTCTAATCTTTGTATGACTGATTCATTCTGCGTAAGACCCTGACTAATACCCATAGTACACTGTAATAACTCAACATCTTTCCAAGAATATTTGTCTTATTTCTTGTCCAAATGTCTAATTTCTAGTCAAAACTAATCTCGTTCCACTTAAAATAAGACTCATCACCTAAAAATTAACTTGTTGATCATTGTCACTTGTTTCAAACAAATTCTCACTTGAAATAAGTAGAAAAATCTGCCAGTGAAAACATGTTTTTTGTGCTTGTAATAAGGAAGAAAAACTTGTTCCACTATCAGATTTTTTCTACTTAGCCTATTTCAAGTGAAAATATGCTTGAAAGGAGTAAAAAGTGTCTAAAAGAAGCTACTTTTTAATGTGATGAGTCTTATTTTAAGTATAATGGGATTTGTTTAGACTAGAAATTACATTTTGACTAGAAATAAGACAAATATTCTTGGTAAGATACTTGAGTTTTTGCAGTGTAATGCTGCATTAGCATCAAAACAAAGTAGGCTAAATAAAAAATGATAATACATACGTAGTCTAAGAAAAAAAACTGGAAAAGTTAGGGGGAGGGGCCCACTTTAGTATTCTTTAAGGGGGCCCAGAATTCCTAGCAACGGCCCTGCCCACAGGTGAGGGTGGGAGGCGTTGACAGTCGGGGGGGGGGACTGTCCGCTATTCAGAGGGCTCAACGGTGGTTCCGTGGTTTGATTTCTGGCTCCTCCTCCGGTCCATGTGATATTCCTTGGACCCCAAATGATCCAGATGTAACATGCCGGTGTGGAAGCTAAATGTTAGCATCTACATATTAGCGTCTACATGTTAGCAGTTACATGTTAGCAGCGTTTGCTGAATAGAGTGTGCCAGGGCTGACGTCAAAACCCCGAAGTTTAGTAGGCGCTGGTTCCAGGGAAAGAAAGTGAATGGGATTTTTGCATTGCGTTTTGGATTATGTCAGAAAATAAGATCTGTGGCTAACACAAGTTTATGATACTTACAAGTTTTGTTCAGCGAGATAATCTTCACATATGAACACCTTTTCTACCGTATTTGAAGCTTGAATGTGATTGCCAGAAGTAAAAAGCTAACATTAGGCTTTAACGGACGACTACACGGTCGCATGACTTTTGACGTCACCACCACGAAGCTTTCCACTGATTTAGGCTGATTTCAGCCGCTTCGTTTAAAAACATTGTAGAATGGGGAAATCGGACTGTTTTTACTTGTTGAAGACCCATCATAAAATAACATACATAAACAAACACAAACACTCCCCCATCGACCTGTCAGACTTAACCTCTGCAATTACTTCCACTTGTCTGCTGGATCCAGTCCCGACTAGACTACTTAAGGATGTCTTCCCCTTAGTTAACACTTCTATATTGAACCAAATCAATCTTTCCCTAGTCACAGGCTACGTGCCACAGGCCTTCAAGGTGGCTGTCATTAACCCTTTACTTAAAAAACCTTCTCTTGACCCAGATGTCCTCGCCAACTATCGGCCTATATCCAACCTCCCCTACATCTCCAAGATCCTCGAGAAGATTGTCCTGGAGCAGCTACATGAACATCTGCACAGCAACGAGCTCTTTGAAGCTTTCCAATCCGGATTCAGAGAACACCATAGCACTGAAACAGCACTTGTCAAAGTCTCTAATGATCTTCTTGTAGCTTCAGACAGAGGTCTCGTCTCTGTTCTTGTACTTTTGGACCTCAGTGCTGCATTCGACACCATCGACCACAGCAAGACCTCATCATTCCTTACTGTCCTACCAGAGCACTCCGCTCCCAGAACGCAGGTCTGTTAGTGACTCCCAGTATCTCTAAAAACAGACTGGGAGGTAGAGCCTTCGGTTACCGGGCTCCTTTACTGTGGAACCAGCTCTCTCCATGGGTCAGAGAGGCAGACACTCTAACTACATTTAAGTCTAGACTGAAGACCTTCCTTTATGACAGGGCTTTTAGTTAGGGCTGGTTCATGTAGCTCTGAACCATTTTATAGCTACGCTGCTATAGGCTTAGACTGCTGGGGACACATCCGGTTACATGGAGCCCTCTCCTCTCCTCTCCCCTATTCTCTTCTCCTCTCCTCTCCTTCTCTTCTCCTCTCCTCTCCTCTCCTCTCCTCTCCCCTATTCTCTTCTCCTCTCCCCTCCTTCTCCTCTCCTCTCCTCTCCTCTCCTCTCCTCTCCTCTCCTCTCCTCTCCTCTCCTCTCCTCTCAGTACATTATCTTTATCTGTTGCACTTTGTAGTTTGTCCTTGGTGTCTCGCACTCTCTCTGTGTTTCTACAGATCCACTGGAGCTCCATCTCTCTGCACCAGCCGCCACCTGCATGACCCCTTCCCCCCTGCTGTAAACCGGCCTGCCCTCCCTTCCCATGAACCAGTCTACCACCCAGTCCTCCCATTAAGCTGGCCAGCTCTCCCTGCCTTTCCTCCCACCAGAAGCTGCCTTCATTCTTGTTACTGTAATCATTTACATGTTTTTGCATATTCTGTGTTATAAACTGTTTTCTTGTCTGTATACAACATCTATGTCATGTCTGTCCATCCACAGAGGATGTTGTTATGATGCTGTGTAAAGCCCTTTGAGACAAACTGTTTGTAAAAATGGGCTATAAATAAAATTGCCTTGCCGTGCCTTTTTTTTACAACACATAAAAGCTTCAAAATTCACAAGTAGGGTACTTACTGACATGTTTTGTGTCGTATAGAACAAAACCCGAAACTCGCTTAAGCTTTTGTTAACCACAGACCTAATTTGAGGTATTTTACCAAAATCCCATTCAAAAAACGTAGTGACTTTTAGACGAGAGAACCAAGTATAATGTCGTCACGGTGCTGTATGTGTGAAGTTACCTGGTGTGTGCAGGGGGAAGGGGAGGCACAGAGGGGTGTAGAGGGAGGGGAGGGCCATGGTCGGCTGGAACCGCATCACTGAGACAACAGTGGGGTTAGCAGTGCCCATCTGCAGCAGAGTAGGGGCGGGGTTTGTGATTGTGGGGCCGGGGTTGGGACAGCACACAGGAAACATGGCGGCGTTGGGGACTGAGCTAGCTGCAGGAAGAAGCACCTGGATGAACTGACCGGTCTCTGGATCCAGCAGCATCTTTCTCTGATGCTTTGGGGGCGTGTCCACATAGTAGCACTGCCCACTTTTGGGCTCTAGCATCACGTTACAGAAGGCGGGGCCACCGAGGAGGGCTCCGGGCGGTACGGCCGAACCAAGAAGGTCACTGCCCACCTGTGCAGGTAAGACGCCCTGGACATTGGACAGAAACGGCTGCTGCAGAGTCTGTGTGGCCGCTGTCGCCGTGTTGACATATCCCTCCTGGTCTCCTGTGGTCCTGGTCTGCTGAGGGGGGCAGGACTTGTTGAAGTGGTTGGACTGGTCCTCCTCAGACCTCCTCAGCAGCTGAAGGGTTGGAGCGGGTGGGAGGGGCTGCAGCTGGATCTGGAAGTAGTTCAGGGGGCTGTGGACGTAGCTGACCTTCCCCAGGTGAGGATGTTGGGCAGAGAATACAGGAAGAGTGCTGGAGGAGCTGCTGGGGGGGGCGGGGGTCAGGCTGGATGGACCGGCCCAGGGGGGGGCACTGTTCCTGGGCAGAGAGCAGGGGCTCTGCCCCCCAGTGTTACTTAGTGGAGGAGGGGGGTGCAGCTGGATGCTGGATGAACACAGAGGGGGGAGGGGGGCGCCTCTGGCTCCTTGCGATTGGGGCGGGTTGGGGGGCTCGCTGCCTCGTCGCTGCTGTGCCATTGGACGACTCAGCGTGTCACTCCGTTTCCTGTCGAGTGATTGGCTGAGAGACGCGGCGACCTTATTGATGTGTCCTCTGGAGAAGTTGCTCTTCCGGTGACACTGAACCCCCACAGCCTGCTGGTAGGTGGGGGGGGGGCTGTCCTCTTGGCCAATCACTTTGAAGCTGGTTGGCCTGCGGTCGTCAGATGCGGTCGCCGTGGGGAACGACAGGTTATAGGTGTTCTTCACCAAACTCCTCACGTCTCTGACCACGTGGACCGGGCCTCTGAACAAAGCCCCGCCCCCCTCCCTCGCTGCCTGCTGGTCTGCAGGCGGCGGGAGGACGGGTAACGTCTCAGGTGTCTTCTTCAGGTGAGACGTCTGGGTGCTGCTTTGCTCCACCTGCATCTTCTTGGAGAGGACGCTCTTGATGATGCATGACGCCATCTTAGTTTTTGTCTCATCCAGAGAGATGGACTTCTGCAGACGTCTCTGTGGCTCGCCGCTTCTTCCCACCTGAGTCCCTGAAACACAGACAGGATCAGACCAGAACCTGGTGGGTACAGATAGGGGGGGGGTTTCAGACAGCACATGTTGTTACCTTGGCTGGCCCCTGCAACCAGACCCCGGTAGACCCTGTTGCTGTCAACGTCACTGCTGTTTGTCATACGCGTGCGGAAGGACGCGGGCATACTGTGCTGGCGTAGCAGAAGGTCAGGGCGGGGACGGACAGTTGGACAGAGGAGCTCATTATCAGCTCCTCCCCCTTCAGAAGGTCCATCATTCAGTATCACCTGGAGAGACAGACAGACAGGTAAACAGACAGGACAGCAGCAGACAGGAGAAGCAACAGCTGAACAGGAAGTCATCATACCTGTAGTTTCTCTGTGCTTTGCTTCTTCTTCAGATGTATCTGTCGTTTTGGGACCATCTTTGGCACCCCCCCCTGCTGACCCTCCACCTGGACAGGTAACAGTTGAAAACAAGACCATCAATAAACTGGTCAATTCATGGAGGAAACTGATTTTTTTTAAAGGTCTAGTGTGTAATATTTGTTGAGGTTTATTGGCAAAATCTGAACATACAAGTGTATAATCGCTATAGAATAAAATTTGTTTGGTCTTCGTAGACTTCGTAGCCTTATGATTATTCTTTTATATATACAGTAAATATAGCAAGGGTCTTGCTTTAGAGCAGTGTTTTTCAACCTTG
Organism: Trachurus trachurus; assembly: GCF_905171665.1. Lineage (NCBI taxonomy): Eukaryota > Metazoa > Chordata > Actinopteri > Carangiformes > Carangidae > Trachurus > Trachurus trachurus. The sequence goes on from NC_139903.1 coordinate 33,246,777, forward strand.
GGGTCGAGACCCCACGTGGGGTCGCCTGGAATTCAAATGGGGTCGCCTGAAATGTCTAGTAATTGATCAAAATAAAATAAAATATTTAATAATTTAATAATAACTAATTATAATTCTTTTTAAAGTGACAACAAGGAGTTTTGGAAAAGCGAAGTGTTTTCACACTACATTTATGAGCCTCCGCCCACCGTGAAATTCTTTGACCGGCGCAAGACAGACTCATGTTTTCATTCATCAAGAATTAAAGTCAGAGGTTGGAAGACGATCACATACCGTCGTAGTTCCCACCATAAACGGCGATTCGGCGGCGTTATTCTCATGACTCGCCACGAAACCGAAAGTAAAGAAACGCTGGTCGGCTCGACCAGCTTTTCAGCCACCACTAATAATAACAAAATAACGATAGAGACAAAACCATATATTTATCGAAAATGGGCCCATTAACAAGTGTGGGTAACGTAGATTCATCCACATTAATATGAGACTTTTTTATAACCAAATAGAAACTCCTCGTTGTCCCTTTAAAATGTGATTAAAAACACCACACAATCTTAAACAACTGTATTCTATATTTTCACTTTCTCAAATATAAATCAAGTTCAAATTAAATGTAGCATATACAAATTTCTGATCTGGCGCATCTTGATTGACAGACGCGATCATGTGACTGCACATGATTGCGTGGTTGCCAGAAATTTGTGATGTCAAAATAGGGTCACAAGCCAAAAAAGGTTGGGAACCGCTTAGAGAGTGTCACCATCTTGATATGGCTTGATATGCGGAGACTGTTCCCCCCATTTTACACACTGGACCTTTAATATAAAAATAAGTTTTCATGCATACGACAAAAAGTTTTGATTTGTTGATACAAAGGTCAGGGTTCAGGGTTAAACCTGACCTCTGACCCTTGATCCTCAGTCAAACAGGACCACATCATATCAATGAAATGAATCAATGAAAAATAAGACTAACCTTTGTTTCCACGAGAACCTCAACACAATTGAAGCCACTCTCGGTGTCTGACTCCTCATCTTCTGATGGGAGGATGACGGATGGAGAGAAATGGAGAGACAGATCCTCCTCGGACCAGTCACTCATGCTGCCTCCCCCCTCCTCCTCCTCCTCCTCCTCCTCCTCCTCCTCCTCCTCAGAGGGACAGGAGGACACCTCCAGGTAGTTGGCCTCTGACCCACCTGAGCGGGTGAACTCAGGAACTAGTGAACATGGTGGAGGGATTATCGTCTCAGAGTCGTGATATGGCAGCAGCTCAACCTCAGGGCAGCGGTGAGCACTGAGGAAGACCTTCTTTCCTCCCCCTCCTCCTCCTCTTCCTCCGCCTTGGTCCACTCTGCTGCTCATTGTTTTGTCTCTGGAGAAACTCGTCACAGATTTTAAAATCAACTGTTTTCTGCTGTGAGGGCGGAGCTAATTAACCACCGCAGGGACCAGTCACAAAGGGGTCACAGGAAAATACTTGTGTCTTATTGGCTGAGAGGTCTGTTAGTTGAAGGGGGTCACGGGTCAGTCGTTAGCATCAAGACATGAAGCTGCCGGACCAAACTTGAAAACAGAATCAACAAACTGAATCAGAACGAGGTCTTACCCGGAGCAGGAACCGGATCTGATCTGGATCAGAGCCTCCTGTCAAAGGCACGGGTTCACACTTCTCTCATAGTGGTCCTGGTTCTAGTTCAAGTCAAGGCCGGTGTTCAGAGTCCAACAGCGTTTAGGACCGGGTCTTTGGTCCAGTTATGTGGTCGGTATGACCTGGTCCACAAGAGGTTCTGTTCCGGGACGTCAGAGTTTCAGTTCAGACACCGATAGTCAGGGTAGGCAATGCTGACTGAGAGAGAGAGAGGCTGAGATAAACAGAGAGAGAGAGTATGAGTGTTGCTGACAGACTGCAGGTCCCAAGAGAGAGAGAGAGCGGTAGAGAGACATAGAGGCAAACAAATAGAGAGAGTCGGTGTCGGACTGCAGGCTTCTATTTTAGGAGGTGATTGACAGACGAGGCTGCAGCCCCCCCCCCAACAGCCGGCCTCAAGCATGCAGCCAGACCTGGGGGTGGTGGTGGTGGTGGTGGTGGGGGGGGGGTCTGGTCTCACTAACAAGCCTCTGGTAGGTGGGCGGGACATCAGATGGATCAGCAGCAGTTGAAAACCTGGTCCTGTGAGTAATCCAGCCTGAGGATGGTCCTGGTCCAAACCTGCTGAACCATGTGGAGTCTCTGGGGGACTAAGAACCCTCGGACTCTGGTCTGGACCCAGGTTTTCCAGGGATGGTCTTATGGAAAAGAGGAAAAGTAACCCAATAGTTATTAATTGATTGATTTGTTGTGGTCTGCCCTGAGCCAGGTGGTCATAAATTACTAACTCAGTTATTTCTTTGGGAAAGTAACTAGTAACTGTAACTAATTAACATGAGACAAACTACATTTCTAGCCCTGGAGAAATGTAGTTTGTAAAACTGTTGCTTTAGCAACTATAAACTCATCATTATATTCATTTAACTCAGCATTAAATAAATCAACATGTGGTGAGTGGTGGATATGAAACAAAATATAATAGCCTTGAAAAGCATCATGGCAGGAAATGGAAAATGGAAATCAACCTCTCAACTCAGTTTTATAAAAGAAAAAAAAAGAAAAGAAAAAAGAAAAGAATAGTTGACATTTCTGGTCAACATCCTGTAGGTTGACCATAGACATGTCATGTTGGCTAATGTAAAGAGAAAATGAAAATCTTATCACATCATTTACAAATTGTGTCAGACTCTACAGTCTATGGTTAGACTACTTACTGATTATTTTTTTAAATCGTGACGTAGAAATAACGGCCGCGTCTCTAACGTCCGGTTGTTGTTGTTGCCATAAACAACGTACGGTAATTGAGAGAAAAATGGTGTCACATTCCCTTATGGTCTGTATTCTGGCATATTTGTACTTAAGGCACCGGCAACGTGAAAGAGCCTGTCGTGAAAGAGCCCGTCGTAGACGTCGACTTCGAATGAGAAGACTGATTGCCTTAACCCTTGAGCAAGTAAGTTTGAACCTGGTTTGAACCTATCGTTTTTTCTTTTGCTAGCTAGCCGCTAGCGCTGCGCCACCAGGTGGTTGTTTTTTTTCGTTTTACATGTCCTCAGGCCTAATATTTTAATATCTTAATATGAAATATATAATATATAATTATTCTTTTAATATCTTAAAATGTATTTCATCACCCTGGGGACTGGAGATAAGAATCCCTTAGCAGTGGTGAACATGAATAACTACTGGCGTACTTTTTAAACCACTTCATACGTCCAATCCTCTATATTTCAGAGACATACCGTAGTAGCAGCAGCAGCAGCAGTAACTTTAGTACTACTACTACTATTATTAATAATAATAATGATAACAATGAAAACGTTTTTTGTATGTTACAAACCCAGAGGAAAAAACTTGGGGATAAGGGCGGTAACATGATAGGCAAAAGAAGTTAGGGAACCAGAGATGACCAAAAACAAAGATTATATTGACAAAAAGCCAACAACTAAGGTAAACCACAACGAAAATGCAAAGCTGGAGGGCTTTACCCTACTTTTTCAAAGTAATGTGGGATAGTGGCCAGCAGGAGGCGGAAGCACATGGCTGTGGTCTGTGCTCCGGCAAACCACAGAAGAAGACTAAGAGGAAAAGCGGTGGTGGTCTACTGGTCTCTACTGGGTTCTACTGAGTTCTGTTGCTTTCTGCTGGTTTCTACGCCTGTGACTGGACTGCCCCAGTGTGTGAGCTGATCTGTGAGCTGGTCTGAGAGCTGGTCTGAGAGCTGGTCCCGGATCAGATGCCGGGGTTTGGGTACGGAGCTCGGGAGGTAAACTGTCAGTTTGTCAATATTCCTCTCAGCGCCGACGCCGACATATTGACCGTGTTAGACCAGGTCCAGGCTAGACCCGGTCCAGGTTAGACTTCACTGAGTAGTAGTCTCAACAAACGGACTTTTCGTTTTCCGTCTATTTCTTGAAGCCCATTAGCCAGCATGCTAACAGGTAGCATCGGCACGACACGACAGCCGCTTTACGGCAAACAGCTGATCAATGCGGAAGCGGAAGAGACGGGAAAGTGCGCATCTTAAAACACGGAGCAGAGCGGAGTGATCGATACTTGTCAATAAGAGCTATCAGACTCAGACATGAGCCGTCCAGGCGCAGAGCTCAGGATCCTGTTCAGCCCGGGCCGCGTGCAGCTGGTGGAGGTAAAGCCCTGATGCAGCGGAGCTAACGGCTAATGGCTAACACCAGCTGCTGACTGGCCTGGGAAGTTTGTCAACAGATTAGATCAGATTAGCATTGTTATTTCAACTGATACAGTTATTGATCAGTGGATTTATTGTTTTTTGTCTCTCTTTTAAAAAAATTGTATTTGTAAGAGATATTGATTATCAAAGTCATGTCATAATAGTGTGTGTTCTCTCAGTGGATGGAGGTTTAATGATTTATGGTAATTAGTTGACCGGAAGTGACATCATGAATGAGCCCAGTGTCTCCAACAGTTGCCTCTGTCCTGCTATCTGATGTGTTATCTAGAATCGTGGTAGTTTATTGGTGTTTCTATAGGTGATGAGGTGACATCATTGGTTGTGTGTCCTGTCCTCCAGGAGGAGGTGGCGGCGGCCCCGGGTCTGAAGGTCCTGGTCACCGGGGCGACGGGTCTTCTGGGTCGAGCCGTTTGCAGAGAGTTCCAGAACAACGGCTGGATTGTTACTGGCACCGGATACAGGAGGGCCAGGCCCCGCCTCCTCCGCTGTGACCTCACTGACGAGGATGCTGTCAGAGGGCTGATGTACGAGTACAAGGTACTAACACACAATACGACATACAGTACTCAGTCACACCAGTAGGTTTGTTACCTTTAATTGTCCGTGCAAGCTGTTTTTAGATCGGAGGGGCAGAGACGTGAGCTGCTCAGCTAACGCATACTCATCACACATTCACCACGCTATGAAATAGAATGGGATGTTACGAGACGGAGTTGTTTTCGGGGCAAATGTGTAGCCAGAACTACATGCTGGACACGGCTGCTGGGCGGAATGATTTCAAAAGAGCGTAGTAGTAGTTCCGAGTATTTGCTTTGTGTGTCGTAATGTTACATAATTATACAGTATGTTATTATCTCATAGCGTGGTGAATGTGCAGGTCACAACTTGTCCACCAGAGCGTTGTGGAGTTGTTGGATTGTGTAGCCTGCTCATCGGTATACCCAACAAACACCTTCAGAAACTTCAATTCATTCAGAACTGTGCTGCCCGAACTCTGATGAAAACCCGCAAATACGACCACATCACCCCCATTCTTCAGAACCTACACTGGCTTCCCATAACCTCAAGAATCCAATACAAAATCGCCCTCATCACCCACCTTTGCATCTACAGCAACGCCCCGCAATACCTCAAAGACCTCCTTACCCCTCAGTCATCCACCCGTAACCTCCGGTCCCAAAGTACCAACCTCCTCCATCAGCCCCGCACACGACTCCGCACCATGGGAGACCGAGCCTTCTGCTCCACTGCCCCCCACATCTGGAACTCCCTCCCTGAAAACCTACGACAACCCCAGTCTGTCGATGCCTTTAAAAAAGGGCTTAAAACTTTTCTATTCAAACAGGCTTTCCTAGGTCGTTCCTAGATGTTTTTATTCTCTTTCTGCACTTTCTTCTCCTCCTTTAGCTATTCTTTCTTCTGCTGATTTTAATCATGTCTGATTTTTCTCTTAGTCTTTTGTTTATTTTGTTTTTTGGTTTCTGTAGCACTTTGAGATTACTTTATGAAAAGTGCTTTACAATTTTTTTTTATTATTATTATTATTATTATTATTTGATGAGTTTGATGAGGGAAACCCGGAAATACCATATTCCTCCGTAGCGTAGCTCTGAGCAGCTCACGGCTCTGCCCCGCCGATCTAAAAACAGCTTGCACCAACAAAGGTAACATAGGGGTGTAACGGTACACACGAGTCACGGTTCGGACAGAACACAGCCAACAGACACTAATTGAATGTAAAACTAAAATCCATCTTCTGTTATACAAGTAAAAAAAATAGAATAAAAAATAAAACAAGTGCATTAGGAGTGTTATAATACCATTTATTAATTCTAGAGGAAAAAAACTTGCACTTGACAACTGGCAACTATTATATAAAAAAACAAGAAACTAACATCAATGTTGGTTTACACAGTTAATTTAGACTAAATACCAGTTGCTTTGCTGATGTTTCTGGTCCTGTCTGTGTTCATGTCAAGAGGCTAAACACGGTGGAGATAAGTTGTTGCACACAACTTGTCTTTTTCCTCACACCAGTGATGGACATATTGGGGTGAACATGCGTTAACGTGTTTGATGTGTTTCTAGCGACGCAGCGTGCATCCGTGAAACATCATCGACGGAATTTGTCCTGTCGACCAGTTGCGAGCTGCTGAAGGAAGAAAAAAAAAATATTCACTCAAGCGTATTCGTTGTGTGACTGTGTGCAACGAACCGTGATGGCACGGGACGAATACATAGTTACACCCCTAATACCTACTGCTATGACTATTGGGATTATGGCAATGGGCAAATTTGCCAACATGTTGAAATATCCCTTTAATGATGAGCTGTGTGTGTGTGTCTCAGCCGGACGTGGTCGTCCACTGTGCAGCAGAGAGACGTCCAGATGTTGTGGAGAGACACACGGACGCAGCTATGAACCTGAACGTGCATGCTACGAGCACACTGGCCAAGGAGGCAGGTCAGTGATGACATGATGCTGTGTGTGTGTGTGTGTGTGTGTGTGTGTGTAATATGTGTATAACCTGTGTGTGTAATATGTGTATAACCTGTGTGTGTGTGTGTGTGTGTGTGTGTGTGTGCAGCTGTGTGCGGCTCCCTCTTCCTCTACATCAGCACTGACTATGTGTTTGATGGGAGGAATCCTCCATACGGAGAAGACGACAGTCCAAACCCGCTCAACGTGTACGGACGCAGTAAGCTGGAGGGGGAGAGAGAGGCGCTGCGCCACTGTCCAGGTACCTGTCCCTCTACCTGTCCCCCGACCTGTCTGTCCACCAATGTTCTTCTAAACTCCTAAGCAGGTCATCAGCTCCCCTGATGACCTGCTTGAGCGACTGTCATGTTAAGCATGTCCACATGCCGGCGCTATGGCCTCACCTCTCCAACTCAACTCCAAATATCATTACAACTGACTATTACTATAATGATTAGTAATCAGATTATTTTGACAACATGATCTAGGCTACTGCAACTCTGGGTATTGCACAAAAGTAGAATAAAGAAATCCAGGATAACTGAGTAAGCGCGGCTTGACCTAGTCTGCTCGGCGCATCTTGGTTTAATTGGTTGCACTAACGGCGAGCCAGGCTGAGGAGCAGCGGCTTGGTCAAGCCAGGTGGAACTTATTCTCTGGTCAGTAGAGACAGAGACTGATCACAGATTCACCATTGAGAGGACAGGTGTGGCTACTTTCCTCCAATCAACAGCAGATCTTAATGCTGACGTCAGGTGACTCACCTCTTTAAAAAAAGAAAAAGCCCCATTGCTGTGGTAAAGCTCAGAGAGCAGACTGCAGACTGAAAACTAAAATCACAACTCAAATTCCAAAGTAATACAAGTTCATACAGCAAAAGTGGCCAAAAGTGCGACAGGTTAAAATGAATGAAATATAAGAACATTATGCAGTCTGGTGCTTCAATAAACTGCTGATAACAATGTTCACATGAGGTGTAGCCTATAAATGATTTGGAAGGTGTCTGCTCACACTCACTCAATTTCATTCTTAATTTCTTACCTCAACCAATATTTAGGCCAATATATTTTGTAACATATTTTATAAAAATAAATCTATATGCTATTTTCGCTCCATTGCTTTTTATGAGAAGTCAGTGATGTATAGCTACTAGTGGTCATAGAAAATATCATACAAAGATGATGATGTAAATGCATTTTGTTTGTTTAGAAATCAGGCCAATACAGTAGCCTATATAAGAACATGGAATAACTGTATGAAACACATTGATTTCTGATCAGAGTGACTGCTGACTGCTGAGAATAAATCACCATAGTAACTTGACCAGGATAGATTTAGCCTGCTTTTGAACAACCGACTTGAGGCTAAATTCAGCCAGAATAACCAACATATCCCGGCTTAATCCCTGATCTAGGTTTTGTGCAATACCCGGTTACAGTTAATGATAACAAAATACAGTATTGTTCTGGGGCTGTGTTTAACTCACTTGGTAGAGCCAAAGACGGTTTATAAACCAAGACCCCCATGACGAGTCAGCTTCCTGTATGATGTCACGTGGGCTTCTGCACGGCCACGCCTTTTTAGGAGACTAGAGGCAGCCTTAAGTGTATTGACTCCAATGGGAAAATTGAACGTGATCACAGATTATGGTCGATCCTTTCGCCCCACAGTCACTGAAGTAAATTTTAAACTCATTTTTCACAAGCCACATCTCTTCTTAACAGTTTGACACAAAAATGGCAATTTTCAGACGGACACATCAGGAGAAAATGAACATTGTTCACGACCTGTCTCTGTCTCTACGACACACTCTCGTGAGATTTGGCACAGATCTCCTAGGCAACGTCAAACAAACGGCCGCGAACTCCTGTGAAAATGATTGAAGTTATTTTCGTCATGCTAAATATGACTGTTAGTGTAAATATTTAATGTTATCATAAGAAAATATAAATATCTCTCTTTCATCTACCTACAAATTTTATAACTCCACACACACGATCACAGAACGAGGTTTAGCCATCTAGCGCCCACAGAGGGGTTCATATTCACGGTTTACCTAACAAAACGCATGTTGGGGAGAAGAAAAAACAGTGAAACTGGTTGGGGATTTTTTTTTTTTAACACATATCTTTATTGATTTTTTTAGTCTTTACACAATTTCCCTCCCTCCCCCCAACCCTGAACTGGAGCCATCAGTTAAACAGCAAGAAAAATGACATTTCCTTTGAAAAATGAAAAACAGAAACACAAAAGCAATATACAGTACACCTGCCTGTCTTCTAGTTAAAATTTTTTACATACCGTAATCAATTGAAATAAATAGGCAAAAGTGAGAGAGAAAGATGGAAAAATGAATAAAAATGAAAATAGAGAGAAACATACATGCAGTATATTCAAACTATATCTATACATGTTTTGTTTTAGTTTTTTTTTATGGTTGGGGATATTTGAGTGTGCAACTTTTTAGTCGTCTGCTCAAAGAGGTGGGGACAGTGCTGTGTCTGTCTGACCTCCCTCCACCCGTCTGGTCAGGTGCGTTGGTGCTGCGGGTGCCCGTCCTGTTTGGGGAGGTGGAGTCGGTGGCGGAGAGCGCCGTCACGTCTCTGTGGTTGAAGGTTCAGGAGGTGACGGAGAGCTGCACCCTGGACCACTGTCAGCAGAGGTTCCCCACCGACGCCCGGGACGTGGCCGCCGTCTGCAGGAAGCTGTCGGAGAGGGCCAGACAGGTATAAGCAGCCGTGAAAATCACTCACCTTTCAGCGAAATTCGCCGATTTGAAACCAAAATAGATGAATTAACGGAACGATATCGCGTAGATGGAAAAAAAAACAACAAAAAACAGAATCTATTTGTGGCTTGGTCTACACATTGGTCTGGGAAACAATAGGTGTGTGTTTGAGTAAAATGATCGTTTTTGTTTCATTCTATAAACTACTGATAACAATTTCTCCCTAAAATTACAACTGGTCAAAATAACAAAAAAAGATGCAGTGTTTTCAGACCTCAAATAGGCAAAGAAAACAAGTTGATATTCATTTTTAAACAGACCACTAATGTTTTAATTTAGGAAGAGTTCAGATTAAAGCAGAAGTAAGTGATATATTTGTGTTAATATAAGTCTTAAATAGTTCTATCTTCCGACAGCAATCACTTATATAGAGTGTTTGGTCTGAAACACGGGTCTCTCAGTCACTCTGCTCTGCGTCGATGAGAAAACATTTATCGTATCCTACAGTTTTTATCCAATGAGGAGAGAGAACGGCATGCAGGGCTGTGTGTGCAGCCAAGGAACGCCGTGAATGTGGCGACGTAGGGACGAGGACTGTTATGGTGCGTTCAAGGAAACTCGTATTTTTCCGACCGTGAAGTGGTACCAGTTCGATCTGGTACGAGTTCACGGGTCGGAAGTTACGAGTGGCCGTTATAGTGACTTTCACCGGTAAAACAGGTCGGAGAAACACGAGTGGGTTGCCTGAAACGCTACAAAGTCGTAAGTTGTGACTTGAAGCTGTAATTTACGATTTCAAAAACCTGCCTGGAACGCAGCATTAGCGAAAACGACCGGACCACTTACTTCTGCTTTAATATCAATGGAAATTTCAATTTTAATCCTGCAGCAGCAGTTATTGTTTACTGATTATTTACTGATGCATATAGGCCTATTATAGTTCTAAGATTTTCTATTAAAATAAAGTCAATAATGACATTTTTGTGTTCTCTTTTTATTTGGAAAAGTATCGAAAAATATGTTGGTACTGATACCGTCCGGTACCAAAATGTTGGTATAGTATAATGTGACCATGTAGATACTTTACTATACACTCATACTGTCTTGTAGTCCTGCTTGAAATTCCTCTCAAAATGCATCAGATTGATGCTTTCAAATATGAAATATTCAAAAAAAACCCTAGAGGGGTCGTATCCTTCTCACCTTTTTGACCCATGACCCGTTTTCATGTCTGATAAGAGAGAGACGGCTCAGCCAGCTGTGTGTCTCACCTGTCTCTGTCTCTCAGGACCCGTCCATCAAAGGCGTCTTCCACTTCTCGGCGAAGGAGCAGATGACTAAATATGAAATGGCCGTTGCCATCGCTCAGGCCTTCAAGCTCCCGTCTGACCACCTGATACCTGTAAATATACACTGTTCAATAACTGATCAATACATTAAAGGGATAGTTCAGCTTTTTTGAAGTGGGTGTATGAGGTACATATGGACACTAAGTATAATATCTAATAGTATAAGGCCTCTGCCCCCCCCACTGAGGAACACCGAGACACAGGCAGTATACTGTTGTCAGTGTGGGACGATTAATCAGGGACTTCTCGTCAGCGGCAAAAATATGCTGATTAATCGTCCCCCATTCACAACAGTGTACTGCCTGTGTCTCGATGCACGGTGTTTATCAGTGGGGGGTGGGGGGGGGCAGAGACCTTTCTACTGCAGATAGTGTACTTAAAGGAGAATTCTGTTCATTTTTGACCCCTAAATCGTTGTCCTGATGGTCAACCAGGGTTGGTTGGAGCAAAAAACGCGACTAAAATTGATGCAGGCAAACCTGTTTTTTGAGTGTTTGTTGTGGTTGAAAAAATTGCCCCATAGGTTAGCGCTGTCGTTGCCTGCATCAATTTTAGTTGCGTTTTTTGCCCCCCCCAACACTGGGTGACCATCAGGACAACGATTTAGGGGTCAGAAATGACCAGTATTCTCCTTTAATGGGCATTTGTAGATCATACATCCCCATTTGAAAAAAGCTGAACTATCCCTTTAATCAATGAATTTCTATGGATATTTTAATATGGTTGTGATAGCTGTGGTACTAACCCTGTGTCTGTGGCAGCTGACGGAGCAGCCGGCGGCGGCGGCTCCTCGTCCAGACAACAGCCGGCTCAACTGTTCTCGTCTGGAGCTGCTCAACCTGAGCGTCCAACCGCGACCTTTCACCTCCGCCATCACAGACTGTCTGTGGCCCTTCACCCCAGACAAACGCTGGAGACAGACTGTCTTTCACTGAGGACAGACACACAGTCGTACAGATGCAGAGTCTGTGTGTCGCACCTTTACCCCCTGAGTTTTGTCTGCAGGTTCAAAATGAGACCAACGTGTTAACAGTATAAATGTAAACACAATCATGTGTGTATGTTTGTGTGTGTGTCAGTTTGTTATTTGTCGTATATTTATTGTCCAAACAGTTGCTGGTTTCTACTGTAATTCTACTGTTGTCGTTATTAAACGTCTGAAACACTGAAGGACTGCAGGTTTTATTCACACTGTGACATCACACAGGGGAGGTGTGACCTCACATCACTTTCAAGCTGTTGTAAACAGGAAGTAGATCGTTAGTTACATTAAATCCTCTAAATGAGGAGCAGCAGTAGTGCTGCTGTAGACTAGAATGCTTTCCAAAAGCGGAAGTGTTACTTAATTGTTTTTCATCAATTAACAAAATGTAGTGAATGAACAGAAGATAAATCTGAATTAAATCAGTGCTTGACGTGACCATTCTTATTGATATAATACAACAATTAAATTATCTTTGTAAACCTTTGTCCACCCAAATATTCCAGTGTCTTAATGGTCAAGTCCATAAACAAAATTACTACATCGTCTGTAATTAAATGCCTATAATCTAATAAATCTAAATCCAATCTTAAAAAGTTATGTGTAGACCGACTGGATGTCACTTCTATCTGTCAAACCATCATCAAACCTGTTGGCAATCAATCACCAATCAGTGTTGAGGGACGAGCAGGGAAATAGTGGACAGAGGGTTCAGTCCAGCAGGAGGCGCTGAACGTCACCTGTTGGAAAATTCTTAATATAAACAACAAGCTCTCCAGATGATTAGACATAACTGAAACAGCTGTTGGAAAAGCTTGTTTCTCATGGAAGAATAAGAAGAAGTTTATTCAACTATCAACTATACACCCTCTGCTTTATCTTACTGATCTACTTGTATTGGCAATATTAATTGGGAAAACATTTGGCTATTACCTCATAGGTTTTTATTAACTAACAAAGTCAAAGAGATATAATTTAAAATGCTTCACAGATTTTACCCAATTTATCCTAATCTAGAGGCTCAAGAAGGATACTGGTGTGAACACACCAGACAAAACTGACACGTTTTTATCAGTGATCATATTCACCCCCAGTTTAATTTATGTTGGAAAAATGTTTTGTTTGGTAACACTGAATTTGATAAGAAAACTAAATTATTCTTATTAATGTATTAATTGTATTAACAAAATGTCACATACACAAATCAAAATTTTCAGGCAAAAAGCCAATAATTCATTTGTTCTATATCTGACTATGAAAATAAAAAAGCTGTTAAAACATATGATCTCTTTAAGCTTTACAAAATAGGATTTAATTAAATATTTATTTCTTCTTTGTCTTGTTGTCAACCCCCTGGCGTGTTTATGATTATAGTTTATGTTATAATAATGTCGTAGACTGTTTGCTTGTATTCATCTGTGTTGTCAATAAAGCATTAAAAAAAAGACATGCGCATGCGCAGTCTCTGCACGGGGATACGGACCGGCACTGTTGAAGATGGCTGCGCCCATAGACCTGGAGCTGAAGAAGGTACAGTCCAATTAAACATGTCCTGTCTCGTGTCCTCTCATCTCCTGTCCTGTCCCGTCCTGTCCTCTGCTTCTCTGTGTCTCTGACCCGGGCTGCGGCGGCTACATTAACTGCTGCATTAGCATTAGCATTAGCATTAGGAGCTGAGTGTTAGCATGAGTCGCCGAGGGTTAGCATCGGAGCTGGGCGTTAACATGAGGCCTGCCCTGCAGCATGAAGCACGGGCTCAGCTTATTCAGCTGTCTACAGTTCAGTTTGAGAAGACCACTTTTCCATGTAAGTGAACACAGCCGTGTTTACTCTTCTCTCATCACCTAACACTCTCATCGTACGGCAGCCGCTCAATGCCAAAAAGCCCATGCGATATAAAATCTGGTAGATAACTAACCGAGGAATATACCAATGCGCACTATGTGTTTGAGAATCTAATGATGGCACAAAAGCTCCGCCTAGTTCCAATATAAATTAACTTAGTTAAAGGGATAGTTAAACATTTTGGCAAATTTGCCTTTTGCCATAATCACAATAGTCATAGCAGTAGATTCATTACCTTCAAAGGTATAGTATGTAGGAATTCCCCCCATCTAGCGGTGCGGTTGATGTTGCATTCACGTGAAATGGGGCAGACGTCAGACAGACAACAGACGCTGCATGTAACAGGATAAACAAGGGTCTATGTAAACAAGTGGTCGGCCAACACGAGGCAAAACAATACAGGCGTGACAATATGTTGTCATGATGATGTCTTATTGTTTACCTGACCCACGTTTTACAGTCTTTCTCTCTTGCTGACGACCGTCTGCCTGACTGCACCTGAATGCAACAACAGTGCCTCCGTCCTTCCTCAGACTACACAGTGGTGACAGTTTTAACAGGCGCTACCTGGATGTGTGATTCGACTTCAGTGAAATACGTATAGCCTAAGCAATATTTGATTTTTGCTAAAAAGCCATGTTGTTTGGAGATCTACAGGGCAGAGATGCGAGCTGCTCAGCGAACATGCTAATAATCATGTATAAATATGTAACATTACAACACATGAAGCAAATACTGCAGCTGTCTAGAATGTAGTTCCATTTGCCTCAAAAACATGATTATTATGATTACCTCATAGCGTGGTGAATGTGCAGGTCACAACTTGTCCACCAGAATGTTTTGGAGTTGTTGGATTGTGTATTTGATGAGTTTGATGAGGGACAGAGGACCTGTACCGTTCACCTCCATTGTGTTAGCTGAGCAGCTCACGTCCCTGCCCCGTGGATCTCAAAACGACATGCACCGATAATTAAAGGTAATGAACCTGCTGCTATGACTATAGGGATTATGGTAATGGGAGAATTTGCCAAAATGTTGAACTACTAACCCTTTAATGATTTAATCCAACGATTTAGATCATAGATGAAGTGGATCAGATTCCAGGTTTACAGGTTTGACTTGTAGGTAGGTAGGAGCTCCTGTGTGGTATGTGTTGGTGCTCAGCGTGTCTCCTCCCGTCTCTCCAGGCCTTCTCGGAGCTGCAGGTGAAGATGATCGACACGCAGCAGAAGGCGAAGCTGGCCGACCTGCAGATCGATCAGCTGACCTGGGTCCAGAAACACGCCAAGCTGACTCGCACCGAGGTGGCCACGCTGCCCGACAACACGCGGCTCTACGAGGGAGTCGGACGCATGTAAGTCTCCATGACGACCGCCACGCGTCTCTGTCGGCCTGGGCAGGTGGTGTGGACAGATGAGCTGACGTCAGTGACATCACCAAACCTCAGTGTTTTTACATAAAGGGAGGTTCTTAAGTTAGTATTCATCACAGACAGTTCAGCCTAATCTACAGTGTCCCAGTTCAACAACACAAAGCGGGTCAGGTGGTTTTGTTGTGGTCATGTGGTGATGATGTCACAGCTCACCTTGTTGAACATCACTGTACCACAGTTCACCTGCAGGTGGCAGCGTTTCTCTTTGTTCACGGTTCTGTTGTTGCTGATGAGTGACAGGAAAACACAGTCACCTGAGCCACTGGTGAGTCTCGGTGTGTACTACAGGTTGCCATGACGACCTGTGTCTGGTTACCCAGACAACAGGACAGGCCATGGATGTTAGCGAAGTTAGTCACTTGACCCCATAGTAAATATTGGACTCATCTGTCACAAGCCACATCTCTTCTGAACAGTTTGACACGAAAATGACAATTTTCAGACGGACAATTCAGGAGAAAATGAACTTAGTTCCAGACCTGTCTCTGTCTCTGGCTCAACAACACACTCTCTCCAGATTTGGCTCAGATCTCCACAACGTCAAACAAATGTTCGTGAACGCCCGCGCTAATTACAGTATTTTAATCATTTTCGTCACTGTTAGTTGTGTAGATGTTTATTAATAGCTCACTTTTGTCTACCTACAACTTTTATAAATCCTCACGACCAATCACGATGTGCCACGTCATCGACAGTCGCAGCCCGGACAAATTTGGTACCTACACCGGTTCAGTGTAATGCTGAGGCAGTCGCTATGGCAACATATGCCAGGTGGATAACCAGTAGGTTTATTACCTCACGCATCCTGGATGTCATTTGTTATCGGAGCAGATTTGATGTTTTTTTTTGTCATTCGATTCTTCACCGACAGCAGCAGTTTTAAAATTATTTAATTTTTTTTTTCCATTGGAGACAGTGAATGCATCATCAACGGCTCGTTGGAGCATAAGAGACGAGACCGTGCACATTTCCATGTGGGACAGTGCAAGTAGAAATTGTTATACATATTAAAGATGTACAGTAAACTTCTGTAGGCCCCTCAGTCTCCATAGCAACAGCAACATATGGTTCTTCATCCTCCTGTGGTAAAGAGGCCTAATGATGTTAGATGTAGACTGCTGAAAACCATCACACACAATCTGTGGAATGTTAATTTACTTCCAATCAGAGAGCCTGCAGTAGGAGGTCATCCGCAGCCTCCTCAGTACTGACAAAGAGCTGAATGTGAACATGCCATAATGATTCAGCACTGAGACCAAAAACATTCCACATGGGGCAGTTTGGAGCCCCACATGTCTGTACAGTAGACACCTGCTCTACAGTGAACTGTACAATAAATATCTGTGTGTATTAATGAGCTTTGAGTTTTTCAGAGAACACACTCTTCACCCCACGCAGTTTCAGATGAACTAGATTGTTTTTAATGTGTTCAACTTCATACTCCACGTACGCCGTCATTAAAACCTCCAGCTGGGTTGGAGTGAAATGAGTGCTCACGGTGAACGCTCCTCCCTCAGGATCAACATACTCTAACTGATCCTGATCAACTGTTCTAGTTTTCCAGCTCAGGTTCAGTTAATCTGGAGATCAGGATTAAGATCAGTTTGTTGAGCTATACTGTATATAGATATAGCTACTATAGGGATTATGGCAATGGGCCAATTTGCCAAAATATTGAACTTAGGGCTGCTCTTCTCTGAAAAATCTATTTACGATTACGATTTTTTTGTTAAATGACAAACTATTTTGTGTGCCGTTTGTGTCTTTTTAAATTGACCTAGAGTCTAATTTTAAAAATTGAATTAAAAAAATATCTATCTATCTATCTAAAAACGTGAGAGTTGTAACTGTGTAGTGGAAAAGGGCCGTTGGTCTTTTTGGCAACGAAATCCTCACTGGTCTTAGCAAAATGCCGACATGCTTGTTTACAGTGTGTGGGGAGTGTGATGGGAGGAAGGAGGCAGCAGTCATTACGATAATTCAGCGCAGCCCAGATTAATGAACGTAGTACCCTTGTTAGAGTAAAAAATCGATTTTTACGATTCCAAATAATCGCAATTACGATTTTAAATCGATGAATCGAACAGCCCTAATTGAACTATCCCTTTAAAGCATTAAAGTGTAGCGCCTACGTGACATTTCTACTGGGGCTTGGTGACGTCCCGTAACACACCCTGTTGACCCTGCTTCAGTGGGAAGCTGCTGCTGACCTTCAACTTGTGTGTTTCAGGTTCATTCTTCAGTCTAAAGAGGAGATCAACAACCAGCTGATGGACAAACAGAAAACAGCTGATGAGAAGATCAAAGAGCTGGAGGTGAGACAGACCAGAGACCAGAGACCAGGGGATTCATCCACACCACTTTTTGCTTTAATGTTTCAGACAGAAAAACACAGACACTTGTGTTATGTGTCACAGTCAGTGTGTGTGTCTGTGCCCTGACTGTGTGTGTTTTTTTTTTGTTATTTCCAGCAGAAGAAGGTGTACCTTGAACGCAGCGTGAAGGAAGCTGAAGACAACATCAGGGAGATGCTGCTGTCCAGAAGAGCTCAGTGATCATGGATCAGTGATGTGGTTGTGACTCTGTTGTGTTTATTTGTTGTTCATATTAAACTGTTGTAGCTTCACTCAGTCTCTGCTCCTATTTTAATCAACCAATCAGTGACTGATGACGCAGCACAAACAGGACACTTATCAGGCTGCTGTGATGTCATCACTGTCTGTGGTGACGTCACCGCGATGTCATCTGTTGTTGGGTTTCTGCACAAAGTTGATGGAGTACGCGCCCGTGTCCGTGTCCTGGTTGACCTGGAAGTTGTTGGTGGAGAGTCCGAACGGCCTCAGCATCATGTTCCCCAGGTCCTTCAGCTTACCTGTGTGACATCATCACCTCTTACATCACTGTTTCTCACAACATGTCAGAGCAAAGTTTCACTCGCACAACAAATACAGTGGTGGAAAAAAGTTTTGGGACACCCCATTCATTTGTGTACGGAAGAGGGTTAGGACAGTCAACTCAGTCAGTTCTGACTTGTTCTCAGAATTCGAAGAAAAAACTTTAATCTCAGGGGCCGTTCATACAAACACAGGTATTTAGTGTTTCTCTGCACGGTTCGGCCTTTCATCCACACGTAACCGCAGTTGTGGCTCCTGAAACTGGAGTTTTTTCTAACCAGAGTCCAGGGTGAACTTTTTCAAAAAGTCCGGTTTCAGCGGTCATGTGTGGACAGGAAAACCGCAATTTTCTTGTCGACATTGTTTGACGTCACACTGTGCGACGGTAAACAGTAAGTTGTGTGCATGGAGACTTGTGGAGCTCTAGACGTGACCAGCTGACTGATTTTAAATTCATAAGTGACAGTGAGAAGTAACTCAACCTCGCTGTCAGTCCACACGAAGGAATCTGCCCGGCCTCGGTTCGCCATTTTCCAGCCTTGTGATTGGCTAAAATGGCCGTCCTATTAGGAGAGCTATCACCACCTACTCCACCACCTTCTGACTTTTTTGGTAAAAAAAAAAAAGAAAGACCGTCTGGAGCTCTTTTCTCAGAATCCTGAGAAAAACGTCAGAACTAACTTTTTTCCCCCACAGCGGCCATAATCCTCTTCTGTATTTGTGACATATTGCATAAGAATCACTCTTAGGTCGTACAGTGCAATTTCTTTTAGTCCAGTCACAGCCAGAATACTAAACAAATCCTAAAAAAGCCACATTTTGACAAAATGGCTAAAACAAGGAACCTAAGGCAGGAAACAAGCCTGAAGAGAGCTGCTTCCAGAGAGCCAGGAAGAGCAGACCAACCAACAGCTTGGAAGACAAACCAACATCTGGCTTTTAAGGTTTTTTTCAGCAAGAAATGACACATCCTGATCCGCATGTGCAGGGAATGGGCTCTCTGCACAGCTCCACTACTTCCTGAACTTATACTTTGTTTCCTGTCTTACATTATGATCAATGATCAATGATCAGACACACCTGGATTAATCAGTTCGTCCAATAAGGTAATACAGGAAATAAAGGCGCTTGTTGAAGTAATTAAGTTCAGGAAGTAGTGGAGCTGTGCAGAGAGCCCATTGTGTAAACTTTGAAGGGTGTCTGAAACTTTTTTCCACCACTGTAAAATCCTTCAACAGTGATGTGAGACAAGAAGACAGGACGGTGTGGTCTGTACGTACCCATCATTTCCTCCTTCAGTTTTTCATTCCTCTCCTGTATCTGCTGAGGCAGCCTCTGAAACACAGACACACACACACAGACACACAGACGGGTCAGTGCTCCGGTGGTCTTCATGTTTCTTGATGGAACGCCACATCAATGAGCTGATCACTGTGGTACTAAAGGAGGCTGAGTCCCGGCTGTCCCAGCAGTCAGTGAACTCACCATACAGGCCTGCCTAGCACCGGTCTGGGTGGGATCTCGTTCCAGAACCTGCTTGTAGTCCTCTAGAGCCTCGTCCAGCTTCTCTGTTTGCTCGTAGAGCTCCGCCCTCCTCAGCAGCGCCCGCACGTAGTCTGGATTCAGCTCTATCGCTACGGAAACCAGAAATAATAAATCAATACCAGCAGCAACCCAGTGTTGAACAGAGGCCTGTACTGCGAAGGAGGTTCAACAGATCCACGCAGCTCAACTAAACCTGAAGCCCCGGTATCAGCTGTTACTATGGTTACTGGTTATCAAGTTGGTTTGTTAAGTCGGCTCTGAGCCTTGTGCTCTGTGTTCACATCAAAGGAGGCGTCATGATTCTACTTCCGCACAAAATGGACCAATCACAGGCTGCTGATTTCAGCCAAGAGGAGCAGGTTGTTATAATGGGGAGTATGAGTAATACAAAAAAGAGTTAAATTGTGTTTTATATTGTTTTTATATTTCACTGATCGAATGTGAGTGTGTGTTTTATTGAAAGCGAGACTGTGTGTGTATGAAGGGTTTTTAGCTGCTGTACAGTCTCATATTCCAAAGACAATACAAAGTCCTTTTAACTGTGAAACCAGCGTAGACCTATTCAGAATGTGTGTTTGGGCAACACTGATATATAACAGGTGAAACATTGAAAATAGTTTATTCATGGCCACATCAAAGTAAAATGATTAACTTTACTGTTTATCCATCTGATTATCTGCCCTGCTGCGAGCGGACAACTTCTTTCAGTGTCCTCCATAGACTGTATAGAAAAGTAAAATATATCGGCTATAGCCTAATAATGAGCTGCTGATGCTGGGCTCAACAGCTGAGCAGCGTATTCCCTCAGCTGAACATCTGTAGGTGGAGACGCTCAGAGAGAAAGTCAACAGCAGCGGATCAAACGCTCCGTTCTGATCCAGCTCCACTGGACTTTCAGAGTAAAGGTGACGCAGCTCTAGATGAGTTAAATAGTGAAACAGCAGCGCTTTTATAGACCATTTTAGGATGAAACTCTTAACATAACCTGGTCGGGACAAGGTTAGCCCTTTGAGACAATCTGTAAAAAATTGCCTCTCCTCTCTTCTCCTCTCCCCCCTCCCCTCTCCTCTCTTCTCTTCTCCTCTCTCCCCTCCCCTCTTCTCCTCCCCTCTCCTCCCTTCCCCACTCCTCTCGTCTCACCTCCCCTCTCCTCCCTTCCCCCCTCCTCTCCTCTCCTCTCCTCTCCCCTCCCTTCCCCACTCCTCTCCTCTCTTCTCCCCTCTCCTCCCTTACCCACTCCACTCCACTCCTCTCCTCTCCTCCCTTCCCCCCCTCCCCTCCTCTCCTCTCTCCTCCCTTCCCCCCCTCCCCTCCTCTCCTCTCTCCTCCCTTCCCCACTCCTCTCGTCTCGTCTCCTCTCTCCTCCCTTCCCCACTCCTCTCGTCTCGTCTCTCCTCCCTTCCCCCCACCTCTCCTCTCCTCTCCTCTCCTCCCCTCTCCTCTCCTCCAGGTGTTAACCGGTCTCCCCCCTCATTATGAACAGCACACAGCGCAGCAGTGACACTGACCTCTGGTGCAGTCAGAGATGGCCTGATCCTTCAGCTCCTGTCAGGAGACACAGTTAGCATGCCGTTAGCAGTGTGTTAGCAGGGAACCATTGTCCTGTATCGGCTGCTGTGTGTGTTGTTAGCGTGTGTTACCAGGTGCAGCCTTGCAGCAGCTCTGTTGGAGAACAGCACGGCTCTCTCTCTGCTGAAGCAGACGGGGCATAACACCAGAGCCTCCGTGTAGCTGCGCTCCGCCTCCGGCCAGTCTGCCACGACACATGTATACATACTGCTTTATACAGATTCTGCTTCTGGCTCAGATTCTGGACTCAGACTGGTGTGTAGTACTCACCTCCAGTTTTGAACTGGCTGTTTCCTTTTTCCTTCAGAGTTAAGCTCTGCTGCCGTCGACTCTGAAACAGACAGAGACCTCAGTAATGTGTGTGGGGAACGTACCTATGTTCTTGTTGAAAAAGGGTCCTGTGTTCCCTGTTTTTCCCAAAAAGGGTCCTATGTTCCCCGGTCGCAATACATACTGGGGAACATAGGACCCGTTTTCTGAAAAAGGGTCTTATGTTCCCCACTGTTACCAGGGAACATAGGACCTTTAAAAAAAAAAGGGTCCTATGTTCCCCACTGTTGCTGGTCGGTGGACTCTCTCTACTTATCTGAACTCTCTATCTATCTGGCCTGTCTAGCCTCTACCTGGTCTTTTTACTAAACTTAACCAACTCCTTTCTTCATTGCCTAAACCCAACCAATGGGACAGTTAGCCTACACTTCTCACTCAAAGTCACAACTCAACTTCTCACTCAAAAATAGGCAAAAATCTGCAAAGTCACAACTCAACTTCCAGTTATGGGTACAAAAATTGCGTGTTCCCCAGGTCCTTTTGGGGAAATGTGGGGAACATAGGACCCTTTTTCTAAAAAAGGGTTCTATGTTTCCCGGTCCCATACAAAGTGGGGAACATAGGGATGACACCGTGTGTGTGTAGCTGAGCAGCTCTTACCTCCCTCTCCTCCTCTGTCAGCTCCTTCTCCACCTCCCGTAAGTATTCATCATCAAACTCCAGCGCTGGACTCTCCTCCTTCATCTCTGAATCTGAGTCCTCCTGCAGCCTGTCATCCTGCTCCTCCTCTACATGGTCTCCTTCTCCTCCTCCTCCTCCTCCTCCTCCGCTCTCAGTCTCTGTGTCATCTCCTCTGTCATTTAGTCTTTCAGTGTTCATGTGACAACATTTTGACTCAGCATCCTGTTGATTCTCCTCCTCCTCCTCCTCCTCGTCCTCGTCCTCCTCGTCCTCTCTGGGGTCTGGAGGCTCCAGAGTCTCCTGGCAGTCGTAGAAGTCGTCCTCCTTCTCCTCCTGCTCCCTCACTGCTCCGCCGTGTCTCTGCTCGTCTCCTCGGCTGCTCATGTTGAACCTGAGACACACAACCAGTCAATCAAGAGATGTAGGGCAGACTCACACTCACACACACACACACACACTCTGGGTTCAGTGCTGTCCACAGACTGAGCTGCTGTCTGTTACAGTTTTTCTCGATTGCTAAGACACAATTCTTGAAACCTTCTCTCCTTTTCTCTAAACTGTGAACACAAACCCCAATTTTCAAGCTTCATTCACAAAACCTCAGACTCTTCTTGCAAAACCAAACCTTCACCTCAAAACAGTTTAATCTGTTCTCAAAACTGAACTCTGTTGTCAAATCGTCCCCCGAGTCAATCAACATTACTGTAAAAACATTACTGAGCAGTCACTAAACACTACATAGACAAATAGAAAACACAATGCTCAGCACATGAAGCTGTAGAAATATGAATGTTTATAGTTCACTGTAGCTAAATGCATGTTGCAAAACAACAAACCTGTGCATTTACACTGTAGCACTTCTCTCCTTCCCTTTCTTTCACATTCCTCCCTCCCTCCCCATGTCCATTTCATCCCCTTTTCCTTCCTTCTTCTTTTTTCTTCCCAGTTCATCCCTCCCTCCCTCCCTCATCCTCTCTTCCTTCACCCTGTCGTCTCTCATCTTCTCCTCTTCCTCTGCTCCTCCTCTCCCTCCATAAATGCATGTTGCAAAACAAAAAAACCTGTGCATTTAGCAGCACTTGTACATAGTACTGTAAACAAACAAACAAACAAAAAAACAGAAATCCTGTGCATTTTACAGTACTACACGTAGCACTTGTACAGTACAAAAACAAACAGAAATCTTGTGCATTTAGCACTTGTATACAGTAAGCCTAAGTACAAAAATATAGAAATGAGAAGTGCATCACTGAGCCACAGCATCATTTCTCATCCTGAACTGGCTTTACGTATATATGTTCCCTCACATCATTGGACACAAGTGTGATCTATTTTGAGTTGATGTGTTCAACTTGTGCTTTACTTGTGTTTGACTTTTGCCACCTGTGCTCAGCATTATGCAACACAGGTGCATCACAATGAAAATGTGTTGGTAAGTTGTGTCTAAACAGGTGAAAAGTGCTGATGGTTTTGCCAAAAGAGACTGATTCAATCAGTGGGTTCAGACAACTGAGCTCTTGGTTCAGACAACAGGGTTTAGTGTTTTAGCAACTGAGAAAAAGTGTAACATCCTCCCCTCACTCAGCACAGACCATCCTCTAAACCAACTCATCACACACTCTGCACATTATTCATCAGCAGCGTGTGTGACCACAACCAGAACCAGGTGCGTCACACAGCCCAGCAGCTCGGTGACTGAGGACTCCACCGGACCGGGACCGGGACCAGAACCACGGACGGACCGAGTCCGGAACTCGCCACTGTTGTGGTCACCGAACGATTCAACACCCGTTTCTGTCCACATGTGGCTCGGATCTCTGGGGAACCAGGACCGAGGTCTCGGAGCCCGGTGCTGGTTCTGGTCCTCTCAACATTATGACACAGCTAGCACGCGGCTAACGGCTAACAGCCCATAAACAGCTGCGTGCTGACGGACTGCTGCTGTCAGCGCGAGGACACTGCACTGACGAGTGTGACGTCATCAGTGTGACAGTTTAACAGAGGTTATAATGTTAAAAACATTTAATATTTACACATTTCTCTTCTCACCTGCTAACAGCTGCTAGCCTGCTAGCCTGGAGACTCACAGCGACGCCACTTCCGGTATGGGGACGGCTCTTCTTCTGTGGTGCTTTACGGCAGCTCGCATCATGTCGTTGCTATGGTTGCTTGACTGACTGCCGCCTTCAGGCTCTCTTTGTTGGTGCTCAAATTCAATCATATGCAAACAAATGGGAATTTTTAATATGTAATGTCAGAAAATACTCTATATCCTATAGTAAAGAAAAAGCTCTTAGGGCGAGAAAAGAAGAAAAAGAGCTCATTTAAACCTGAACACACTTTGTAACAAAAGTAGTCACACAGAAGAAGACAAACAGAAAATGGTGGAATTGCATAGCAAACTTGACACCATCTTTTATACACAAAGCCAAAGGAGCTTATATCCGTTCAAAGGCTAAATGGATAGAAGAAGGAGAACAAAACACTTCGTATTTTTGCCGACTAGAAAAAAGACGTCAAGAAATAATACTGTCAAGACATTATTGATTGAAAATGAAGAATGTTCAGATCCCAAAATGATTTCTAATGAAATCTTCTCCTTCTATAATGACTTAGCCTATATAAAAAATCATAGGCTACTCTGAACAAGATTGCTTAACATTTTTTTTTTTAATTAAAGACAAAATTCCCACAATTAACCAAGATTACAAACTGTGATGCAGAAATAACAATTGAAGAATTAAATAATGCACTTCATCGTCTTCATCTGGACAAATCCCCAGGCTCTGATGGTTTGACAGCCAATTTCTACAAACATTTCTGGGACATAATTAGATAATTTTTATACAAAGTTTTAGTTGAAGCTCTCAATGAACACAATCTTCCCACAAGTATGAAACAGGGGGTTATAGCCTAGTTTTAATTCCAAAGCCAGGTAAAAATCCCCAAATCATAGACAACCTGAGACCTATTACATTGTTAAATAATGATTATTAAAGCAGAAGTAAGTGATATATTTGTGTTAATATAAGTCTTAAATAGTTATATCTTCCGACAGCAATCACTTACATAGAGTGTTTGGTCTGAAACACGGGTCTGTCAGTCACTCTGCTCTGCTCTGAGCCGAGGAGAAAACATTTATCGTATCCTACAGTTTTTATCCAATGAGGAGAGAGAACGGCATGCAGGGCTGTGTGTGCAGCCAAGGGACGCCGTGAATGTGGTGACGTAGCGACGAGGACTGTTATGGTGCGTTCAAGGAAACTCGTATTTTTCCGACCGTGAAGTCGTACCAGTTCGATCTGGTACGACTTCACGGGTCAGAAGTTACGAGTGGCCGTTATAGTGACTTTCACCGGTAAAACAGGTCGGAAAAACACGAGTGGGTTGCCTGGAACGCTACAAAGTCGTAAGTTGTGACTTGAAGCTGTAATTTACGATTTCAAAAGCCTGCCTGGAACGCAGCATTAGCGAAAACGACCGGACCACTTACTTCTGCTTTAACTATTAGCACATATCAGGGGTCGCGTTAACCGGATATTTTCCGTCATTGACGGTTTTTTTAAAACGGTGACGGAAAGATTTTGAGGCCATCCGTCATTTTGACAGATTGCAATTCACAGCCATGGCCGTCTGGCCATGTGCATTTGTTTACAATGAAGCCGGCGGATAATCAATAAATGGAGCGGTGGATAACGATATAAAACATATACAATGTCACAAAGTCACTAAGGTGAGAATTAGATTAAAAAAAAACCTCACAGCTGGCTGGTGCGCTCAGTAGAAAACGCTGTAGTACATCCTCCAGGCCTGTGTGGAGCGTGTGTGGCGCTGTAGCGCTGCCACACAGAAACACCAACAACAGAGAAGAAGACAGAAAGCTTCCCCGCAGTATTCAAACTCCTTCAAGTGGATTAAATGTTGACTGGGAGTCGTGTCAGTGCAAATATGACGGTCGATAATGATTTAACGGGCGAGATTCAGCTGCAGTGTCCGAGGGACCGACAGTAGTCAGCTGTTGTTAAGTTACGTAGCTGTAGCTACACAGCGGTGTGTCTCGGTACAGGTAGAGCGGTGGGGGTAGGACATCACCGTTTCACACACTCGCCGCGCACAACTCTTCTAAAGGTAACGTTAAGCCTCTTTTAATGTATTTTGCCCGCCGTGGCCTTGTTTATAACACTTAAAGCTGAGTGGGTTTTGTCCTGTCTGAATTTGTGCTGCATCTGGCTGTGTGGTCTATAGCTTCAGTTGTTTCAGTGATGCGCAATGGCTGCGTGCGTGCGTGCGTAAAAGAGAAATGAGAGGCACAGAGAGAGAGAGAGAGAGAGAGAGAGAGAGAGAGAGAGAGAGAGAGAGAGAGAGAGAGAGAGAGAGCTAACGCCAGTGCACTATGCGGTGCCTATGTGAAAACATGCTCCTTTGGATGTTTTGGTATAACACATGGGTTAGCATGTTGATTGTTGACAGAAAACTGATGTCATCTAACGTTGTATTTAGATGTTGAGTGGCAGAAAGTGACCCCCGCATTCACTGACTGACCCACGGTTAGATGTGCTCTGACGCAGACTCTGCTCCGGAGCATTCTCTGTTCAATTTGTTTGGACTTGATATGAATTAAACATGAATTAAAATTGAATGCTATTGAATATGGCATTATTATCATAAAAAAAAATGTGACCGGTAAAAATAGATTATGACGGAATTTTTATGACCCCGTCAGTCAAAATGACCGGCGACGAAAAAGTCTAGCGCAACCTCTGGCACATATATACACAAGTCGTCTCAAAGAAGGTTTATCTCAAATTATTAGTGAAACTCAGTCAGGTTTCCTAAATGGCAGATCTATCCATAATAACACCCGACTCATCTTAGATATTTTAGATTACAGTGAAATGATTGAGGATAAAGGATTCATTTTATTTCTGGACTTTAAGAAAGCTTTCGACACAGTCGAACATCCTTTCATGATTCACACTCTGAAGGCTTTTGGATTTGGGAACTGTTTCATAGAAGTCATTGAATGTTTTTACAAGGACATCAATAGTTGTGTTTCACTACCTCATGGAACATCACCTCGTTTTAATGTCCAGAAAGGAATCCGTCAAGTATGCCCAGCAAGCCCAGGACTATTCATCTTACGGTAGCTGCAGAAATGCTAGCTATAATGATTTAAAAAACTGTGAAACGTTGAAAAAACTTAATGTACTTGGAACAGAACTTGGAATAAGTCAATTTGCGGACGACACAACCTTCCTGCTAAAGGATGAACATCAGATTCCTGTTGCCATACAGAACATTGAAGTATTCTCAAGAGCCTCTGGACTATTCCTTAACATCCAAAAATGTGAACTATTGTCTATCCATAAAAATGCTCAAAATGTCATTTGTGATATACCTGTTAAAACTGTGGTAAAATATCTTGGTATCTATGTAACAAAAAACCAAAATGAACAAAACTTACTTAACCTGACCAACAAACTAAAGGAATGTAAGCAAAAACTTAACATTTGGTTGCAGAGAGATCTATCTATTTTTGGTAGAACTTATCCCACCAAAATGGAAAGCATCTCTAGAGGTATTCATCCTGCATCCTCTTTAGCACTCTGTTCAGATTTTGTTAAATCCATCCATCCAAATTAATTTTAATTTTATATGGAGGAATCGAACTCACTATATCAAAAAAGCAAACGACAGTCCAAGATCTCTCTGAAGGGGGATTAAAAGCAATAGACTTTGAATGTATAACTCTGAAATTGAACTGGCTGAAACAATATGTAAAATCCCCGATCAGTATATGGCACATATTCCCTCAAACTATATTTGATAAAATGGGTGGTATAGAGCTTATTTTAAAATGTGATTAAAACATAAGCAAACTACCCACCAAGTTGGCAAAATATCACCAGCAGGTTCTACTTTTTTGGAAATTGCTTTACAAGCACAACTTCACACCTCACAGTACTCCACTGTGGAATAATAGATAACAGTATATTCTTCATAAAGGAAAATCTATATTTTATAGAGACTGGATGGATAAGAATATTTGGTGCATAATGGATCTTTTAGATGCAAATGGAGATTTATTATCTTATGACAACTTTTGTGATAAATATGACTTTAATTGCAATCTCCAAAATTTTAAATCTCTTACCAAAGCCATACCAAAAGCATTTCTTTCCCTAGCCAAAAATATTTATTTGTATTCTCAGTCCCCATCTTGTCTCCCTACGCTTGTCATAAATGATATTAATTTCCTCGACAAAAAGTGCTCAAACAAATAAATGAGATCTATTTTAACCCATGATCTATACCCTGCTCAAGCTAATAGAAATAAAATTAGGAATACTTTTGATCAATTTAGCGTATCTCAATTAAGAGTGACATTTTTTAAATACCCAGTTCCACCCAAAACAAAAGAAAAACATTATAAAATAATGAATAATTTCTATCCATCTAGTGAATTTTTAAGACTAAGATTTGGATTTGAAAGTAATTTGTGTGTTTTCTGTGAAGATGATATTGAAACAACAGAGCACCTCTTTATTACATGCTGTAAAACCCAGCTGTTCTGGAAATGATTTACAGACTGGTTGAAAAGAAAAGAACCAACAATGCCAGACTTAAACTACAATAGTATTACCTATGGTGTTATATTAAAAGACAAACAATTGGATTTAACGATAAATGTCTTACTAATCCTAGCCAAATTCTTTATTCACAAAGCCAAATATCTAAAAACTCCACCCATCTTCACATACTTTTTAAATGAATTCCATCTCCATATTAAGTCCCAAAAATGTATTAAGTCCAAACATGCCAAAGACCTCTATGCAATGTTCAAAAATGATCTGACTAATGAAAATACAACGACGATTGAAAATACTTCATGTAAACACCTCAAACCGTTTCAATTACCCCAAACCGGTTGAAATTCCAAGGGGGTGGTTTAAACCTTTTCTAAAGCGATCTGTCTGTCATGTATAGGGTAGAACGGGGGGGCGCATGACGTCTGTCCGACTACCCATTTCTCCGACCATACATTTCTTTATTTTTGCGTCCATTAGTCCGACCTCCCACTTCTCCGACTTAAAGGGACAACGAGGAGTTTCTATTCGGTTATAAAAAAGTCTCACGTTAATGTGGATGAATCTCCGCTACCCACACTTGTTAATGGGCCCATTTTCGATAAATATATCGTTCTGTCTCTATCGTTATTTTGTTATTATTAGTGGTGGCGGAGATGCTGGTCGAGCCGACCAGCGTTTTTTACTTTCGGTTTCGCAACGAGTCATGAGAATAACGCAGCCGAATCGCCGTTTATGGTCGGAACTACGACGGTATGTGAACCTCTTTGAACATCTGACTTTAATTCTTGATGAATGAAAACATGAGTCCGTCTTGCGCCGGTCAAAAGAATTTTACGGTGCGCGCGGAGGCTCATAAATGTAGTGTGAAAACGCTTCGCTTTTCCAAAACTCCTCGTTGTCCCTTTAAGTAGCCCTACCCTTAACCTTACCCTAAACCTAACCTTAACACTGTAAGGGTAGTAGTCGGAGAAATGAGCCGTCGGACTTTTGGGCAGTCGGACTGACGTATGCTCCCCAGAATGGGGTAAGTTGCCCCCCTTAATTTTCTCTGAATATAATTAATTTGAATGTCAACATAATATGTAGGCCTACACAAGAAGTATGCCTAAATTAACACATTTAGAGGGAAATCAAATCACACCAGACTACAACTTTGTTATTATAAAACAAAATGTAAAATCTTGAAAAGGGGCATCTTACCCCAGGGCCTGGGGAAGATGCCCCCCCGGGCATCTACATACACACACACACACACACACACACACACGTGCACACACACACACGTGTACAGTAGGCTACAGTTTGTGAAGAATCCAGCTAGCTTAATGCTATTATCGTGACATAAAGTCAGCTAAGGAGCTTTTTAAACTGGCAATAATACATTTTTACCACCAATTAGCTAATGGGTTAATTATGTTAGATGATGGTGTACATTTTTTATCAGCAATATAACATTAGCAAGTCTAGATATTCAAAATCATGGGGGGGCATCTTAGTAAGATGCCCCCCCATGATTTTGAAAGATGAAAGATTTGTAAGATGATCTTACCCCATATGGGTGGGGGGCGTCTTCCCCACAAAGTCATACTTTTACACTTTCACGTACTGCAAAAAAAGTATTTGGTATTTTTTGTTCAAACTAATGGATCAATCTCCTCGAGACTATTATGTTAACATAAAAAAAAAGTTTGTGTATATATCCTTCCAAAAAAAACACAGATAAATATTACATCAATTTACCCCAAAATCTTTTCTCCGGTTTCCTGCCGAAAATAAAAATGATTTCAATGCTAAATAAATATTAGCAAGGCCACTACGATCCAAGGAAAGAGCTGAGATAAAAATTGTCGCCATAAGTGGTCAGGAGGGAAATTAAGGGGGGGGGGGGGGGGGGGGGGTTCTTACCCCGCTCTACCCTACACTTGAAACGGGTTGATCCCTGGCTGCGTTCGTTCTGCGCATGCTTGACATACGTACGTACGCACGCTTGAGCACGTACGAGCCGTACTTGGCTGTCACTCTAGCTGTCACAACGTCTCTGTTAACATGTCGCCCAAGAAATCCACAGCTCCAAGGTGGACATCGGGAGAAACCCTTTCGCTTTTAGAAATTCTGAAAGAACAAAACGTAATGCAAAGAATAGACGGGAGGAAGGTGAGGAATGATGACTTGTTTTCAGAAGTTCACATGAGAATGAAGGGATACGACAGGAGTCTGAAGCAGATAAAAACTCAGTGGAAGAATTTAAAAACGGCAACAGCGGGTTTGACCCATCTAACTTCGAGTACTTCCAAGTAATAGATGAGTTTATGGGAGGACGGCCACTTGCCAATGCCAGTGGCAATCACTCTTGTTTGGTGTTTGGTGGATTGGATGAGTTGAAATGTGAAGAAACAAGACATATAGGCAATTTATCAATGTATTCATTTAACAAACAGGAGCCTCAGTAGCATGTGGAAGAACCATACACCGCCACAACAGCCTGGCACCTCCTCATCATGCTGGTCACCAGCCTGGTCACACACTGCTGTGGGATGGCATCCCATTCTTCAACCAGCATTTGTCACAACAACAGCACGCCCAAGCTGATCCCACAAGTGTTGAATGGGGTTGAGGTCAGGACTGCTGGCAGGCCATTCCATCCTCTCCTATCGGACTTGGCAGAGAAGATTTGGCACATTTTTCTTGGGCGCAACCCAGATACATAGCTCTGCTGCTCACCCCACAAATGCATGTTCCTTACAAGTGTGGCACCATTTAAAAGGGTAATAAACAAGCTTTAAAGGGTAATAAACAGCAGAATAGCACGTGCAATCCATTTAGCGTGTTTGCCTTGATGAATATGTAAATATGGGCGTTTCTGCCCGAACGCGCAAAATACTGGGAGGAGTAGATGCAAATAGATTTATTTAGTACACGCAACGTGATTTACCAGACCAGGAAGAGATTGCGGTGGCTGTTTTTGCGTCTTTATTTACCACGTCTGAAAACCATGTACTAACTGATACAACTTTGTGAAAACGTATGTGTTAATTGATTTGATACGTGTCAGAGCCCCGTGATCTTACATCTCTGCATTTCCTCACGTTGGGTAAACTTTTCTCGAGATCCCGCAAACATTTCTCGACATCCCGCAAGATCCCAGATTCTCGAAATCCCGAGAAACTTTTCACAAACATCTGTCTGTGATGTAGCAGATAAATAAATAACAGATCTAAGGACATTTCTCACTGTAACGATGCTTTTAGTGCTGTTACAGACGTGTTTACAGTTCATACGCGATATTGTTTCTTGTGACAGCTGCAGCATGATGTGAGACGGAGCCTCAGTCTGGTGGGTCTGGCCCAGTGTCGCCAACTCCTCAGTAAGCAAAGTCGCTATTGGCTGTCGTAAAAGTCGCTAGAAGTCGCTAAATGACGTCATTACCTCAGCGGGGGGGTGGGGGTGTGCCGGCGGCAGCGGCGCTCTTTATGTCAGTGGCATGGAGCAGTGCGTCTCTGAATGCAGCGGAGGCAGCTCCGTGACACTACTGTGTGTAGGCTGACTACCTGTGAGTGCCCGCGGCAGCGCCGCTGCTCGTTGAAAACAGCTGTGATAACGTGATTTCAGGTCCAGAAACGTTTGTAATATCACTGGAAAAAGTCGCTAGATTTGTCGCTAGTCGCTTTTGACAAAAAAACTCGCCAAGAGGGTTTGGAAAGTCGCCAGATTTAGCGACAAAGTCGCCAAGTTGGCAACACTGGTCTGGCCAGATGTTCTAGGTGAGTCTGTAGATGATGCTGGCCATTGCTGGCAGACAGCGTTGGGTGTAACGTGCTATAAAATAATGCGTTACTGTAATCAGATGGCTTTACTCTTCTGAAAATAGTAATCATATTACAGTTTTCCAAGCTCGTTACTTGCGTTACATTGCTAGTAGCAACTTGACCACACACGCACGCATCACACAGAACAGAAGGGAGGGGGAGGGGGGCGTGAATGGAACAGTGATTGGTTGGGGTTTGGCATAGGGTATCATTTACCATCACCGATTGGTCGCCACCCGGCAGTCGGCACACGCAGGACAGATGGGAAAAAATGGAAGCGTCAATAAGCCCACAACATTCTGCTGCAAGCTCTTTTTCTGAAGAAGGTCCCCAGCTGCAAAAGGTGGAGATTCAGTCATTATTTTGAATATGTGCAACGAAAGGAAAATAACCTGATGGTGAAGTGCACACTTTGCCCGGAGAGAAAGCTGCTCTCCACTGCTTGTAACACCACCTCCAACTTGAAGAAGCACTTCAGCGACAGCACGGACACATAAAGCTCATTGAAGCAGTGGAGTGACATGAACGAGCAGCCTCGCAAGCAGCTAAAACTTTAATTCGAACAAAAGGTACTGGTACCAACATCAAAATCCGAGATAAATAAGCTTGTTGCCTCGTACATAGTAGAGGAAATGTTACCTCATATACATAGAATACCTATACCAGTATTGGCAAGGCCAGTCTGTTGTTGGTGCAATAAAGACCCTAAGAACACTCCTCCTTTGTCTGTTCTCCTTCCATCTTATGCATCTCAGGCAATTTTAGAGTAGAGTAACTAGTAATATAACTAATTACTTTCTCCAGGGAGTAATAAAGTAATGTAAGGCATTACTATTTTTGACAGTAATATGTAATGTGTAATATATTACTTTTTTGAGTAACAAGCCCCAACACTGCTGGCAGGCAAAAAAAAATCAGGCACAACAATAATAAGGAAATTCTCTCTCTTTTGGCACATAAACACGCTGTGGTCATAAGTATAAGGACGTTGAAGAGATTGTGTCGGAAACTTGGTTTGTTAAAGAGGATAAACCACACAAACTTGAAGGAGGTGGCCACTGGCCACATTCATACAGAATGAAATAGCTGGAACTGGACAGATGCAGGGATATGGATGGTTGCACCTACGTGCAATCCAGAGAGGGTATGTTGTATCACAAGATACAATAAGACAACTGATCAAGTTGCCTGATCCTGTCGGTGTGGAGCTGAGACAGACGCGGCGTCTGAGACGCAGACATTACCGCAACAAAGGCCCTAACGCGCTATGACATATCGATTCCTACGACAAGCTGAAGCTATATGGCATTGCCATAAATGGTTGTATCAACGGTTTCAGTCACTATGTAGTGTGGATGGAAGCTTATAGAACGAACAACGACCTAAAAGTAATAGCGGACTATTTCATTGCATCCATTGCGTGCTTGGGTGGATGCCCGGAGCGAGTGCGCGCTGATAGAGGCCACAAGCCTGTCGTCCTCCAGGGGGAGTGATGCCAATACTGGTGCGTGTTTGTGGTCATTTCTATGTTTTCACTGGTGGCTGTTGGTAGGACAGAACACTACCAGCTTGCACAGGTCCAAATCGGAAGTCAACCAAAGTCTACAATCAGTAGACATTACCATAGTACACACCAATGGCCTGGATAAAGGGTCAAAGTTCTTGTATGCCTCTTCAAACTGGAGCACAGAGAAGTCAGGCAGAGGTAGAGTGTTCTGTAAAAACGGTCCAAATTAGGACCACAGAGTAGTAAATCAGTGTGCTCCACATCTCAGAGTTTATTACAGGGTTCTTACGGATCCTTAAAAAGTCTTTTAAGGCATTTAATTAATTAATCTAAAAACAAGGCCTTAATTGGCATTAAAATGTCTTAAATCAGTTTTTCAAAAGTCTTAAAAATGTTAACACGTGGTAAGTGGTATTTTATGGTTGTAATTAGTCTCAAATCTCAAAAGAATTGGTAACATTCCGACATAGAGAAGTTAGTGGCGGCCGTCAACGCTAAATTTCTCACCGCCTCCAGCTCCCGAGTCAGTGTTTTTTTTTTTTTTTTCAGACTTTTTATGCATTTATTTTGAAAGGAAAGCTGGAAAGAGACACAATCCAATGTTCATGTAGCAGTCACTTTACCTTGGAAGTGGGTAAAATTGTCAAGCCTAACCCTATGTAATTGATGTGGTGTTTTTTTTTTCTTTTTTCTGCATATGTGTTTATTGTGAAGTCGGTCTTAAATTTCATTTCAAGTGGCTTTAAAAAAGTCTTAAAGCAGATATCAGCTTCACGGCCGTTTCGGCTAATGCTGCGTTCAAGGCAGGCTTTTGAAACCGTAAGTTACAGCTTCAAGTCACAACTACGACTTGGTAGCGTTCCAGGTAACCCGTAGCTCGTGTTTTTACCATCCTGTTGTCTGTGAAAGTTCCCTATAACGGCCACTCGTAACTTCCGACCCGTGAACTCGTACCAGATCGAACTGGTATGACTTCACAGGAAGGAAAAACACAAAGTACGAGTTTCTTTGAACGCACCATGAGTTAGCAGCCCCCGCCCTTGTCAGGCATCAATTGGTCCTCGTGCTACGTCACCACATTCACGCGCATCCCTTGGCTGCACACACAGCCCTTCATGCCGTTCTCTCTCCTCATTGGATAACACTTGTATCCCACAAGGAAAATTTTCTCCTCGGGTTACAGCAGAGCAGAGTGACGGAGAGACTCGTGTTTAGGCTGAAATACTTCATGTAAGTGATTGCTGACGGAAAATAGGACTATTTAGGACTTATATTAACAAAAACATTCCACTGATATCTGCTTTAAAGGTGTACAGAAATGGCCGTTTGTCCTGTTTGTCGCGCCGAGTTGTCACGAGCTGCAACACGAGTTTACCCGAGTAAGGAAAACGAATTTGATTGGTCGTTATCGAGTGGGCGGGATATTCAAAGCTTGGGGCGAGACCGAGCTCCGTGTGTGTGTGTCTCGGACGTTTGAATGACGGATGACGGATCCAATATCAGTGGCTGGTGAATCGTGTACAGGCTGACGTATAATCCGTGCGCCTGCATTATCCAATGCGGAAAAAAAAATACACACTTTCATCCCGGATTTACTCAAAAATAGAATTTTGCACAAAGTTTGGCCTACAACGTCTGAAAGATGAGTTATTACACTAATTTTATGATCCAGAGTGGGCTCACAGTCAGTTTTCTTTTCTGTACACCTTTAAATTTAACTTGGCTTAAGCTGTAGGAACCCTGTATTAACTTATTTAATCACAAGTGAATAACATTAGAATAAATTACCTAACGTAAAATACTCCATTACAAGAAAGTAAGTTCATTCAGACAACTCTGGAGTTCAGTATTTGAATTATGCATAAACAGCTTTTGGCTGAAGCAAGTTTGGCATCTCATTTTATCCATTACCTGATAATCACCACAGACAGACATTACAGACCCCCCCCCCCCCCCAGGTGATGATAGAAACAGAGCACACAGGTGGATGCTGGGGAGGTGGTGGGATTGAGCAGCAGGAGCAGCATCATCAGGAGCATCAGCAGGGCAGAATGAAACAGCACACTGGCTCAAGAGAAGCAGGGGTTTTACAGTTTTTCTCGATTGTTTACACACACACATGTACTGAAAGCATGCCTCACACTCAAATCCAAACACACACACACACAATGGGCAAAACCACTCAATTCTCCTGCAAAATGAAACTTTACATTCAAAACAAATATTATTTCTTCTCAATATGGTATTTTGTTTTCAAATGACACACACAAACCATCATATGAACAGACATTTATAAGAACCAGTTGAACACTGATGCACACTTCATCATAATGACTGTCTTTTTTTTGTTCAGATATGTGTGTTGTAAAATATTTTAGAATATTGTTCTTATACTCAAAACACACAAATTCATGCTAACAAATATATTTTATTTCCCCCACAAAAACAATGTACACAGTGTACCAACCAACACAAAGTTGCACATACAGTGGTCTACATGCAAAACAACAGAAGAATTTACTGTACAGTAAAAAACAAAACAGTGCGTCCTCTCTTCTGTTTGGGTCTGGCAGCTGGCGACAGCTCCTCATCCACATCACATTATCATGTTGCCCTTTAATGCTAAAGCTCTGATAATGAGTGTCCGACAACATACTAGAAAGGAGAAATGAGCGTTTGTCTACCTTTAGCTGGAGGTCTCTGTTTGTTGTGAAATCTCGTTCTGAAATCTCGCGATAACTCGCGGCAAAACACCGGTGGGGAATACTGTTACCTGACTGAGGTGAAGAGAGACGACCGGAGCATTTACAAATTGTGGCAACAAAATGTTGGGCTGCTCTTCACGCAGCTTTCACACAGCTTTCACAAATTCTGGCTAGCTGTGCTACAAATGGATGCTGACACGCCTGTCGATGCACTGCGCCGTCGCCGTGCCGACCACAGGATCTGCTGTGACCGGGATGACTACTGCCAGTCAAAGAAGAGACGCGCTAAAGGTAGAGACATACGTTCATTTCTCCTTTCTAGTATGTTGTCAGACACTCATTGTAACTATCTGAGCCTGTCAGTGTGAAAAAAAATGCCCGTTTATAGGGCGAACTTTGACGGGAGCCACCTCAATAATTGTATTATCCATCAGTCATGTATACAGAAAAACACATGAAAACAGGGCCCAGGTTAAAAAAAAAAAATGAAGTTTCCCTTTAAAAGGTCTGTAATCATTCATTCATTGCATCATATGCTAGCTATGATTTTCTCTTGGATTCAGATATCAGGGAAAGGGGGTAGGCTACGGGGTCATCCCTGTGTTCCCCGGGTTCTATGTTCCTCACTTTGTATGGGACCGGGCAACATAGGACCCTTTTTCTAAAAAAGGGTCCTATGTTGCCCGCTTTTCACCTGGAAGTTGAGTTGTGACTTTGAGTGAGAAGTGGAATTTTCCCATTGGTTGTGTGGAAAAACGGGGAACATGGGACCCTTTTTTCAAAAAGAGGGTCCTATATTCCCCTATAGGGGAACATAGGACCCGGGGAACATAGGTACGCTCCCGTAGGCTACTCAAGCCGAAAAGGTTTGAGAACCACTGATATAAGCAACAGGTCTTCAGCTGTACCATCGGAGGAAGTTGCCAGACTCTCAAGTGACCTGGACCTCTGTCTTTAGCTGAGATGTGACACATGGGAACAGGTGGGTCAGCAACATCATAGAGAGTCTTTCTTCTGTCACGAGTGGAAGTGGAAGACTGGCACCCTCCTGGAATCTCTCAATCTGTTTGTTTTCAATTAGGTGACATTGAAACTCCCACCATGTAGTGTCTTCTTCTTCCAGTCCAGATTGTCCATAGCAAACACATGGGGAATCTTGCAGTTTTTAGTCATTGTCTCTGGGACATTTCACCAACAGTTTCAACCTGCTGCATGATCTTCTCACTGTGCAGTCAGCTGACGCTGCAGACGTTCATAACTGATCCCAAGCCCCAGCCTGTTGTTCAGCATAATCAACCATTTACTACGTGTCTGATTGAACATGTGGTAGGCAGTGGCTATGCCCAAAGGTGTTGTTACCCTGGAGACATGCTGTAGGATATGCTGTGACACAATGATAGCATTCTCTACTGTTGGCGATCAACAATGACTCTTCCCTCTGCACTGAGTTCTGGTATCTTGGCATTAAACAGCAGAGCTGTGAAGTTGAAGAGAACCATGTTATTAGCAGATGTGAAGGATATCTCAGTGGAATGTTTCCTATGAGTTTGCCTCAGTTCACACAATCTGCTTTAAGAATCTTTGCAGCTTGTTGCAGTGCATGATATTTCTCATCCTGCATATGCTTCTAGTCTCCTCAGCTTCTCTAGGGCATCACTGAGGGGTACGCCTCATGCACACATGAAACCTGAACCTTGTCTGATTAAGGACTGAAACACGTGAACCAAAGTGTTGCTGCAGCTTCAATTTCATACTAATCGTTCGGTACTCATCTGCATTTGTGACACCAAGCTGTTCTCCATTAAGTGCTGAAAAATATTATTTTTCATGAGAATTTGTCAGGCGAATGGTAGCCTACTTTTTGTTTGTCTTTTTGGGGATGTTGAGGGTGATATCTTAAAATAGTAGGGGTGGGAATCTTCTACTATCTCACGATTCGATTCCGATTTTTGGAAGTCTCGGGACTTGGACTGAGAGACGGAGCTGAGCAGCCAGGTACTGGAGAGGAGAGGAGCGCACTGCAGGACAGACGTGAGTCGTGCGTAACGGCGCGTAAAAGACTTTTAACACGGCTGAAAAACTGTTAGAGAATTACCCAGACGTGAGGAAATGCAGAGATGTAAGATCACGGGGCTCTAGTAGGCATCAAATCAATTAACACATACGTTTTCACAAAGTTGTATCAGTTAGTACATGGTTTTCAGACGTGGTAAATAAAGACGC
This sequence comes from Trachurus trachurus, assembly GCF_905171665.1. Classification (NCBI taxonomy): domain Eukaryota; kingdom Metazoa; phylum Chordata; class Actinopteri; order Carangiformes; family Carangidae; genus Trachurus; species Trachurus trachurus. Next base: position 33,285,677 of record NC_139903.1, read on the forward strand.
AAAAACAGCCACCGCAATCTCTTCCTGGTTTGGTAAATCACATTGCATGCGCTAAATAAATCTATTTGCATCTACTCCTCCCAGTATTTTGCGCGTTCGGGCAGAAACGCCCATATTTACATATTCATCAAGGCAAACACGCTAAATGGATCGCACGTGCTATTCTGCCCGTGTGAGGGACGCAATCCTCGGTGCGTCCGGTTAGTAGATCAGGTTCCACATGTGTTTGCGCGTGCAATCACGTTTGCACACGTTTTAATACACGCAAACCTTTAGTAAATCCGGCCCAGAGTGTAAACAACGTTACCTATCAGCACCACGGACAGCTGCAGGGAGGAGGTGGGGGGAAGAATCGCGATTGTTATGTGAATAAATTTTTTTGCACACCCCTATAAAATAGAGTTGCAATAAACCCCAGAATCTTTTTTTTCCTGCCTTCCCCTATGTGTCAAGATACTCTGTCGGTGAACCCGGCTAGCTGTTGCGGCGCTAGTCTCCTGCTGCAGCCGGTTTTGACCGTCAACATGACCGCTGCAGCTGCCCCCGTCGCCGCTTGTGGAGGCTTTTCTCACTCGTTTTGAAGTGTCATGCAACTCTTCCTTCTTTTTGAAAAAAGACAGTAAATTTAACTGTCTTTTTGACATGTTTGCGTTGAAATGCCTAACCGTTTTTCCTCTCTGCTTGCTCCTCAGATGCGGCGAATTTCAAAGTTTAACTTTTTTTTTTTTCTGTGACAGTGACAGGGGCGTGGTTTGTTGATCTCCGACTATTTCAAGTGACGTTAAATCTTAAAAAAACAACATGTAATTTATGGGATTTGTTCTGTAAATTAATATATGCATATTATTATTTTATTATATATATATTATTAAATATTTGCATTTACATATTTTGAAATTGTCCCCAGAACAGGGTTTTTGGCCCCCTGTAGCTTTCCAGCAGCTAGTTGACCAGGTTGTCCACCCAGATTATGATCCTTGAAGGTCCTAGATATCATTTCTGGTGTCAAACCTTTTACAATGTTCCATGTCTGTTTTATTTTTAGCTTTGCCCCCTGGGTGAAAGGAAATATCAATCTAGTATAGTGATGCAATCAAGAAATACATGTTAGCTACTGAAGAACAATGTACAACTAAATGAGAAACAAATCAATAGAGTGGTAGATAACATTCTATACGATGTTACGACGTGTAGTCTTATCTGTCATAAACAAAAGATTACGGATCACGGGGCGCGTTTGTGTCACAGTGCCGCAGAGACGAGAGCTGGGACCGGGGCGGCGGCCCCAATCTTGCAAAGTTTTTTTTCAGCCAAGAGACGGAATAAATGACATACACAGAGCCTCCATTCTCCCTCATAACAAGTTAAGCCATTTATTAAACTGTCACAATTACTCATGTGGCATAGTGAAGCTACAAATCCTGAATAGTTCATCTTTAAACACTGCTCCCTGTGCTGGCTTCATGGGACAGAGCCAGCTTTGTCCCAGCTTTGTTCACTGATTTAACTTTATTTACACATATGATAAAAAACAAACATCATCATACAATCATTAATAAAAAAAACTCATTGATAATTGAAAACTGTATCAACAGCCAATCACACTTAAACGCTGAATTCTGATTGGTGCACATCACCTTTACCCAGGTGAGCCCCGCCCACTTCACAGAACAAGAGACAAAACAAAGACAACACTGTGGAATCAGAGGTGGGAGGGGAAGGAGGGGAATGACCGTCTGGTCTGGGCGATCCAGGAGGAAAAGGCAGAGACTCGGGCGTAGACTCCAGGTTTCTGAGGACGACCACAGCCAATCCCAAAGGAGGTCACACCTGTTCAGGACCAATCAGAATGTAGCACCTCCTAAAACCTTTTCTACATAGTAAGATTGTATGTGTGTGTGTGTGTGTGTGTGTGTGTGTGTGTGTGTGTGTGTGTGTGTGTGTGTGTATCACTGACCGATCTGAGTCCAGTGTCCATCCTCCAGACACATCAGAGGACCTCCTGAGTCACCCTGGAAACGAGAGAGAGCACAAACCAACACAGAGCTTAGTGACCTGTCTGATAACACTGCATCTGACCAACCAATCAGCACACAGAACACTTCCTCAGCTGACAATAAGACAGAGTCCAGGGGAGTAGCTACCTGGCAGGAGTCGACCCCTCCCTCTGTGAAACCGGCACACACCATACTGGAAGTGATGTCATACTCAGGTAACTGATGCTGACACTGTTCCTGGACCAGCAGAGGAACCTGGGCCTCTTGGAGAACATCAGGGAGAGAACCTGGGAGGGGGTGCATGGGGGTTTGGGGATTTTGTTTTGTAAACTCACATTTCTATAAAACATAACATCATGATACATTACATTAATACAGAAAAAGACAAGCTGCTCAATGACCTACTGAATGCTGGGTCTGTGGATAAAGCAATGGCTGCAATAATCAATAATCAATCATGTAACTATCCGGTAATATCCGATAATGAAATGAAAAATTAAAGCAGAAGTAAGCGATCCAGTGGTTTTGGCTAACTTCCTGTCAGCAGATGGAGTTAGCAGTCCCCGCCCTCGGCCCTACGTCACCACATTCACGCGCATCCCTTGGCTGCACACACAGAGAGGACCGCCCCTTTATGCCGTTCTCTCTCCTCATTGGATAAAGGTTGTAGGATACAAGGAAAGTTTTCTCCTCGGCTTACAGCAGAGCAGAGTGACTGACAGACCCGTGTTTCAGACCAAACACTCTATATAAGTGATTGCTGTCGGAAGATATAACTATTTAAGACTTATATTAACACAAATATCCCGCTTAACTTCTGCTTTAAATACAACAGAGGGAAATTTGTTGCGATGTGCTTGTTTTTTGTGCACGTCCACCGTAAAGTGTTCCGTTCACGCCAGGGGAGGGGCAGGTTCGGGCGGGCGCCCCAGGCCCAGGTTCACTATAGGCCCACACTGAACCCGCCCCCCAAGACGTCCGCGCTCACTGACTGGGCCCATAGGTTGCCAACAATCGAGTCTGAAATTATGGGACACTTTGGGCATAGTTGATGACCAAGGGAGGGGTGGGGGTGGGTAGCGCGACGGCTGTCAGCTCATGCAAAGCCTGACTTCTTCTCATGCAGCACCATCCCTGACCATCTCTCTCCCTGGCTCTCATTCATTCATAATTCCGCACTGAGACAGCGGACAGCACGCTCACTCACTCACTCACTCACTCACTCACTCACGGGTGCCATCATGCTCTGTCATACAGTATTTTAGTACTAGCCTACTGTGGACCTGAAATTGCTAGTGCCGACATATAAAGCAAGACACAGTCACACAGGCCTACAGGCAGTCAAACACTCACAGACACAGAGGCAGACTATAATTTTATTTTGAAAACGGGCCATATACCGTCCCTGTCAATATCACTGTCTGTTTCGCGGGATTGCCTAGGCAACTGTACATTTGATTTGATCGAAGTCGGGACGGTTGCAGACAATGCTGTTCGTAGTGACAGAGTAGGCTGTCGCTAAGAACAAGTCGGGATGGCTAAAGATGAAGGAGAAACAAAGGTGAAGGAACTTAGTGGCCTCATGTGCTCCACTCACCAACTATTTCTCCACTCAGCCCTCAACATCTGCCCAGCTGCACACTGACCCTTCTACTAGCGCTGTAAGTGGGACACATGCTCATGCTAACGTCGTTCACAATGACAATGATGACAGTGGTAGCGGTGAGGAGGAAAACACATTTATGGGTGAAGAACATGATGAAAATGATTAGGAGGAGGGTAGGGAAGAAGAAGACACTGATACAGAGGGTGGGATGAGCATCCACTATAACGCAGAGCAATACCCAATGGATCCCTTCTTTTTCTAGGAGAAACCCATGACACCTCAGCTCATCAGAGAACTTATAGAGTATGGCCCTTGCCAACCAGGGCTGAAAGATGCCTATGACACTTTCCCATGCGATGAGGAAAAAAGCTGCTTCCACTCTGCTTGGTACAAGGCAAGGCAAGGCAAGGCAATTTTATTTGTATAGCCCGTTTTTACAAACAGTTTGTCTCAAAGGGCTTTACATGGCATCGTAGCAACATCCTCTGTCCTTAGACCCTCACATCGACTGAGGAAAAACTCCATGGAAACCCTTTTAACAGGGAAAAACAGGAGAAACCTCAGGGTGAGCAACAGAGGAGGGATCCCTCACCCAGGACGGACAGACGTGCAATAGATGTTGTTACAGACAAGAAAACAGTTTACAGTACGGTACAAGCGCAGGTCAATCATGCAGTGGACCGACAATGGTTAGTCTATTCTCCAAAATGCAATCGTATGTTTTGCTTTTGTTGCTGGATGTTTGGTAAGGGTGCAGGGCGTCGGTGGGCGGAACCAGCACAAGGCATCTCAAACTGGAGAAAAGGCGTAGAAAGAATAGAGCATCACGAAACATCTGTTGCAGTGCACATAGGGAGGCTGAGAAGATGTTTTTAATGACCAAGTTTCGGATAAGCAAAGACAGCACAGTGGTATCAGAGCTATTAAAAGCCCAGAGGGATAGAGGTAGATAGAGAGGAACAGGAAGGTTTTACAAAGGCTTATTGACACTACCTTATTTTTAGCGAGACAGAACTTGGCATTTGGAGGGCACAGGGAATATGCCAGTCTGGGTGTCCCATCTTCATATGAGGGAAACTTCTTGGAACTGTTAGGAACAGAACTACTGGCCTAATACGATGCTATCCTTGAAGAGCATATGAGAAACCCAGCGACGCGTACAGTGACTTACCTCAGCCCTGACTCTCAGAATGAGTTGATTTCAGCCCTCGCTAGCGAGACACTAAGCTCCATTATAACAGAAGTAAAAGCAGCTGAGTTTTATTCTGTAATGGTTGACTCTACTATCGACATAACCAGAGTAGATCAGTTCTCTCTGTCCCTCAGATATGTCACAAAAGCTGGAAACAGTATTGAACGGTTTGTTCAATTTGAAGAGCTTCAAAGCAGCAATGCCGATGCATTTTATAACGTGCTTGTAAATGCACTCGACGCATTAGGCCTGGATGTTAAGTTTATCCGAGGCCAGGCATATGATGCGGCAAGAACAATGTCTGGTCACTTAATGGGATTGCAGACAAGGGTGAAACAACAGTGCTCAGAGAAGGCATTTTACGTGCACTGCTGTGCACACAATTTAAATCTCATCCTTCTGGATGCAGCCTGTTCACTGTGCAGCGCAAACCTTTTTTTCGGTACTCTAGAATCACTCTACTGTTTCCTTACTTCCAGTCTTCCTAGATTTAAGATCCTAGAAGAAGAGCAGGCCAACATGCAGCTGGAGGAAACTATATTAACCTTTAAAAAGCTGTCGGACACCAGATGGGCATCTAGGAAACAGGCCACTGAATCTGTGATGCAAAGTCTGCCAGCTATAGGCACGGCCTTGAAGAGAATAAAAGAGCATAATCTCACTTCACCGAAGACAGCATCTGAAGGGGACGGCCTACTTCACAAGATAAGCACATTTAAATTCAAATTGATGTTGTGCATTTGGAATATTACACTGCAAAAGATATACATCTTGTCCAACTACCTCCAAAAAAGTTCAATAGACATCAATACAGCTGTCCAGCTGATTGACACATGCGTGGCACAGCTCAACGAAACGCGCACTGATTTATCATTTGAACAAATAGTGAAAACGTTCCATGATGGTGACAGTTCGAAAAAATTTCCACAAAATCACAGCACTCTTCTCCGTTCTCAACCCTCAAAACTTTGATGCGATGACGCAGCTGCCAGAATGCAGAATCTCACTGATTTCTATGCCGGAGACCTGTCCGCATCCAACCAGGTGGTCAATGAATTTCTTTCTTTCAGTGCTCTATGTACTGAGTTAGAAATAGAATTGAGCACCACAGCCATTCTGCCATTCCTGATCTCCAATGTCATGGACAGGGCATTTCCCAACATTGCCATTTTGTATGGGATTTATGGAACACTGCCAGTTACAAGTGCAAATGCAGAACAAAGTTTCAGCCACCTGAAGTTGATTAAAAACTATCTACGGGCAAGCATGAAGGAGGCTAGACTCTCAAACCTCGCCTTACTCTCCATCGAGAAAGATATTGTCATTGATAAAGAGAAGGTGGAAGACAGGTTTGGGAGACTGAAAGAGAGGAGGATGAGACTATTTTGAGGACACATAGGCCCGCCTATGCCTATACTTTTTTTCCTTTTACAAATGGACGTGCTTTGATGGGATCTATGACGCTGAACATGAAGATGTAATCGGTGAGTTTACTTGTTTAATGTTTGACTTAGCTTGAAGTTGTCATAAATCTGTGTGGCTGTATGATGATTTCATCTGTAAAATCCATGGCACTGACCATGGTGCTGAAATAGTCTTCAGTGTTGTTTTGTTAAACATCAGCAGTTCACTCTTCACCGATAAATCCATGGCACTGTCCATAGTAGAGATGCGTGGATAGGCAATTATTTCATCCGCAACCGCATCACAAAAGTCGTCATCCACCCGAACCAAAGTTTTTTCAAAACCACGCCCGCCCGCCATCCGCCCGTTGTTGTAGGCCAATATCTAATATGGATGGGGGGGGGGGGGGGGGGGGGGCGTATGAGTTTCACTTCTGCCGCGCGCTGCTGTCATGGAGTGCGCGCCTCTCTCTCTTTCTCTCTCTCTCTCTCTCTCTCTCTCTCTACCAATAACGGGAAAAGAGCGCTATGCGGAGCCAAAAGCCGAAAATCTATTCCTGACGTCCGCGGTCGATATAAAGTCGATATGTTTCATTCATCCATGTTTTGACAGACAACACATACAGCCAGTGATAATGAGTTGCGCCGCACCGACAGTCATGTGGCTCAGCCAGCCAGGTGACGCACACAGCACGACAACACAGCGCAGCGACATGTGCAGGCTGCTGCAGCAGTGCACATCAAAGGGACACCGCAGAAAATAAAATAAATAGGCTACATGTAATTTTTGAATTGTTTTTGCGCATGTTTTCATCCATAAAATGACAAAAAAATGAACACTATAAGCGGATTTCTTGATCACTATAACAAATTATTTAAACAGCATTTGTATAGAAATGATTCCGTCCCAAGCCTTTTGATCCATATAAGCGGTTGATTAGGCTACTATATCCGTGATCAAAGCGGTTTACACTGTATTGTCATTTCCATGAAGAAAGTGTTGACTGTTGTTGCCAATGCCCTCAGATCAGGAGTGCGTTCCTCACAAAATGAATAAGTTGTTGCCATCTCTCATCACAGACACCAGTGGGCAATTACTGTAGTGCCTGACGAAAATTTGACTGTTTCAAAGAGTGCTGCTCGTTTTTCGTATGTGGGTAACAATATTTAACTATGTATATTTTTTCCTAATTGGTTCAACCGCCACCCGCCCGAATCTAATTAAAATATATTTTTTCGTCATGTCACCCGCCCGACCCGCGGACTCCGCGGTTGTGTCTGCCCCATCTGCATGACCCAGTTAGCTACGCCACTGGTTCACACCAGTGTGGTAGGAAAAAAAAGGGGAAAATGTTGGTGCATGTGATGGGGATCGGGCACTGACAGGGTCGTTACTGTAGAAACGTTTATGAGACAAGGGAAGTAGCAGTAAGCCACTGGCTAACTGTGGTTGCTAGTGGTTTTTATTTCAGGTAGCGGTTTATTCCAAAGTTTTCAGACTGTTCTCAGTTCATTCCGTAGACGAGGCAATTCATGTGGTGATGGATCGGTTATTGAAGAGAGGGAGAGCAGCGCTGTTTGACACCTGTTTGACACCAACAGGTCAGCTCGAAGCAACATCATCGGGGGCAGGAGATCGGGAAGTGGATGGGAGAGAGGCCTGTGTGTGTGTGTGTGTGTGTGTGTGTGTGTGTGTGTGTGTGTGTGTGTGTGTGTGTGTGTGTGTGTGTGTGTGTGTGTGTGTGTGTGTGTGTGTTGCGAGAGAGGAGTGAAGGGGAGCACCACCCATCACAGAGGAGAGGAGAATTGCATTGCCTCTGTAGAGCTCTATGGAGTGAATTGATTGTGGTGGGGAGGGGCATTTAATCTGCAGAGGCTGTGTCTCTCTGTGTGTCCTCTGTGTCTCTCTCTGTGTCTTACCCTGCTCAGCAAGTCGTCCCCAGCCTGCGATGAAACACTTTTCTCCAGCTGTGATGTCCTGTCCCTCTGGAGGGAGACACACCGTCTGGACAGTTTCTGAAAGACAAAGATGATTTCATCTGTCTCTGTAATTTCATTCATTCGGAGAAAAGTCTCTGTTACACCAAAACTAAACATAACCATTCAGAGTCAATTCATTGTGACATGAGGTTTGTTACAAAAGCAGAGTTGACATAACAGCAACATTGATCGTTACAGATTCTCTCTGGTCATACTGACGGGTGAAGTTGATTGGCTGCTGCAGGTGCATCATAGCGATGTCGGCCTCTTTGTTGCGTCTGTTGTAGCGTCTGTTGATAACGATGTGATCGACTCGTCGGGTCTGGACATCCTCAGAGTTCATGTTCCCCTGAGCGTGGAGACCGAGGACGGCCGACCAGGACGCTAGGTGGACATTCTTCCTGTGGAGAAGCAGCTGAAGTCTTTACCATGTCTTTATGTTTCTGAGAAGATGGCTGTTGGTTAGCTTAACTGGCGACTCTGTGGTCCTGTTTACACGACAACGGTCGCGGATGAAAACAGCAAAATATTTCATCGGATGTGCCTTTCGTTTAGACGCCGACTGCGTTTTGGGGGCTTGAAAACGCAAAAAAGTGAAACCACCCTCCAGAGTGGAAATCTTAAAAACGCTCCGCCGTTGTGTCCCCATTTAAAGGGCGAAAACGCAAATGTCTGCTCCGATTGCTACGACCTGTGGAGGGCAGCATTACGATCGCTGACCCTAGTGCAGGATAAGCGCCGGTATAGAAAATGAATGAAAAAAAGGTTTAAGTAAGATTTAATGACTGTGGGGGCTTTGCGTCAGACAGTTCACATCCCCACATCGTCCATTAAAGCAGAAGTAAGCGGAATATTTGTGTTAATATAAGTCTTAAATAGTTGTATATTCCGACAGCAATCACTTATATAGAGTGTTTGGTCTGAAACACGGGTCTGTCAGTCACTCTGCTCTGCTGTAAGCCGAGGAGAAAACTTTCCTTGTATCCTACAACCTTTATCCAATGAGGAGAGAGAACGGCATAAAGGGGCGGTCCTCTCTGTGTGTGCAGCCAAGGGATGCGCGTGAATGTGGTGACGTAGGGACGAGGGTGGGGACTGCTAACTCCATCTGCTGACAGGAAGTTAGCCAAAACCACCGGATCGCTTACTTCTGCTTTAATTTCCTTATAACTGGACACCTTGAAGGGCATTACCTGCTTATACCATGGTCACTTACCAAAGAAATAAATATTATATCTATTATTTTTACTTTAATGTGTTTTACAGTTAAAACCACGAGTTTTTCCACAAGCCACAGCTGGCAAACTATTAAATAACTCTTGTCTGCAGGCAAAAAAAGGAGACATGCTGTGTCCACAGTGTAGAGCCACGGCCACTCTGCCACAGCCTGATAGTTGATTAGTGGAGGGACGGCTGATTATTATTTCAGAAGGCCAGTGCGCTTCTTACCGCCTGTGTGTTACCAACTCCAGTGGTCATGATGTGCTGAAGAAACATTGTTACCAACTAGCGTTTATATATAATTTAGACAATTAGACATCAGGCAATTTGACCCGAAAATCTTTACAGGTGTCCTGTAACCCTGCAGCCAATCAAAATAGAGCATTCAGCCAAACTGTGATATAATATGAACTGATCCAGGTGCCAACAGTCAGTCTAGTTTCCTGTTTAGATCCAGCTTCCTGTTAGATCTGGACTAAAATTCATCTTTGTCATAAAACCGTCCCTCAGTTTCTCTTAAAGGGACAGTATGTGAGATTTACCCCCATCTAGCGGTGCGGTTGCATGTCGGCACGTATTCTTGCTGTTGCGTTTACGTAAACTCGGGCAGAAGTCAGAAAAACAACACACGCTGCATGTATCAGGATAAACAAGCCTCTATGTAAACAAACGGTCCGCCAGCACGAGGCAAAACAATACAGGCGTGACAATATGTTGTCATGGTGATGTCGTATTGTTTACCTGACCCACGTTTTACCGGCTTTCTCTCGTCGAGTAAAATAACATCCAGTTGGTTTGCCGACGGCGTCACTCACGGCGTCATTCAGGTGTCTGACTGCACCTGAAGGCAACACCAGTGCCTCCGTCCTTCCTCACACTAGCTACACGGTGGTGACAGTTTTAACAGGCGCTGTCTGGAAAACTTTCTCCCCGAGCCGAGAAGCTCCGGCGGCCCGAGTTTGAGGTTACTTACAGCCACGGTGACACTGAACGTAAAACATGGCGATTCAACATGGCAGAGAAGGTTCGGTGAACCCCCCCCTGTATGTTTGTAACGACTTGTAACATCTCATTCTAAGGTACGAGAAAGCGCTCGTTTGTATGCGGGCGCGATTCCACTTCAGTGAAATACGTATTTATGAAAGCGATATTTGATTTTTGTCAATAAAAAGCCAATAAAGTCCCATATTGTCCCTTTAAGAAAATGAGTTTGGTCAAAGTTAAAGTGATGGTTCACCCAAAATTCAAATTTCTACTCACCCTCATGTCAACTAAGAGCTGTGAGAATTTTCAGAGTCCTCCGTGGCTTCTCTGAGTTACGGGGGGGTCTGCGCAGCAGTATTTGTCCATATAATGGTTGTGAATGGATACCAACTTTCTTCGTCCAAAAAGACACACCAAATACCTCCATACTGCTCGTCTGTAATGTCCCTCTTGTATTGAAGCCCCGACATGAGAAATTGTTCCGAAAATTTTTTAATAAGTCTATATTTTAAGCTTGTTTGTAGCGGAAGCTCCCAGTGTTTCAGTTCACTGCTCTTCCTGTGTCAGTGCAAATCACGCCAGCGGAACAATTTCTCATGAGGGACATTACAGACAAGCAGTATGGAGGTATTTGGATGTTTTTTGGTGTGTCTTTTTGGACGAAGAAAGTTGGTATCCATTCACAACCATTATATGGACAAATACTGCTGCACGGACCCCCCCTCCCCCCCTCCCCCCCCCCGTAACTCAGAGAAGGCACGGAGGACTCTGAAAATTCTCACAGCTTTTAGTCGAAATGAGGGTGAGTAGATAATGAGTGAAATTTGAATTTTGGGTGAACTATCCCTTTAACCCTCCTCAGTTGACTTGGTTTGTATCAGAGGTCAAAGGCCACATGATGAGAGTGTTTGAATCATGTTTGAGCATTGAACAGAGACAAAGTGTCCAGGAGTGTAACATCAGACCTGTTCAGGTCAGTGATTGTGTGTGTGAGGACAACACTGAGCGGTAATGTGAGTGTCTGACCCGTAGACACAGTGAGCAGCAGTCAGCAGCCAGTCGCTGCCAATCAGGGTGGCTCCACACACGTGACGCCCCTGCCACTGCAGAGACACCATCCATGGCCACGCCCCCTTTGCAGCGTCAGCCCCGCCCACCACTCGGGACACACCTGACAGGTGACAACAAACACACAGACTTACTCAGAATCTACAATGAAGCTGAGACATCAAATCATCAATAAGAAACTGAAAATCAGGATTTATCTTGGTTCCTGTACCCGATTTCCTCTCGTCTGATTGGTCCATTTCTCTCGTGACATTAGGGGTCTGACGAAGTCCACAAGCTACAACACACAGAGGTTTTGTCAGTTCACCCTGAAATAACCTTTGACTTAACATTAACAAATTAAGTTGTTTTTACCGTCAGTGTTTATCAGTGTACTGTAGGACTGTGAACTCTTGTTACAGGTGTAGTTTATGAGTGTACCTACGTTGGTTGTCACAGGTGAGTGATATCACTTTCTCACTGCGACAAGTTTCACTGTAAAAAAAGAATTAAAGTAATTTACTTTCCTAAAACATTTTAAAGGGACAACGAGGAGTTTTGGAAAAGCGAAGCGTTTTCACACTACATTTATGAGCCTCCACGCACCGTGAAATTCTTTGACCGGTGCAAGACAGACTCATGTTTTCATTCATCAAGAATTAAAGTCAGAGGTTGGAAGACGATCACATACTGTCATAGTTCCGACCATAAACGGCGATTCGGCGGCGTTATTCTCATGACTCGCCACCAGTGTTGGGTAGTAACGCGTTATTAGTAACGGCGTTACTTTTTTCAGTAACTAATAACGTAACGCGTTGTTTTTTTAAATCAGTAACTCCGTTTCCGTTACCAGACGCTGCGTTCCTTTTGGTGAGGTTTTACAGCGGCACACACTTCCCATTACATGTTAGCGATCAATAAAGTTTCATTGAATTGAAAGAAAGACAGAGCACACTGCGACACTGTGAAAAACAAAGCGCTTGGTGGCCGCCCTCTAGCGTCCCACACGTAATCTAACACGCTCCATGAAGACGACAGGTCAGGTCAGGGCATGACGGCGAGCTAAGGTAACGTAGCTAACGCAGCATCCGAGACCGAAGCTGTGTGTCAGTTCAGGCTGCAGCCCCTGAACTGGGACACAGCTCCGAGTCACAGCGAGACACACAAGCACCCACTCCACGTCCCAGTCCGACAGACGGACGCCTGAAACGGTAAACACAGCTGATCGCTCTGGGTAAACACAGCTGATCGATCGATAAAAATCACCGCTGGAGTTCAGGTTCTTGAACGTAACTCGGTCAAAGTAGTATCCTCAAGATGTTTGCAGTTCTGTCATGCTGCTGTAGGCCAAATGCTGACATCATGCAGCATGATGATGATGATGGTAAAATTTTAAAGATAAAAACCGTTTTTTCATCAGCATCAGTACAGAACTGAAATGAGGTTAGAGGGGAATTCAATCAACCTTTATTTAAAGGGACAACGAGGAGTTTTGGAAAAGCGAAGCGTTTTCACACTACATTTATGAGCCTCCGCGCGCACCGTAAAATTCTTTTGACCGGCGCAAGACGGACTCATGTTTTCATTCATCAAGAATTAAAGTCAGAGGTTCAAAGAGGTTCAGTTACCGTCGTAGTTCCGACCATAAACGGCGATTCAGCTGCGTTATTCTCATGACTCGTTGCGAAACCGAAAGTAAAAAACGCTGGTCGGCTCGCCCAGCATCTCCGCCACCACTAATAATAACAAAATAACGATAGAGACAAAACGATATATTTATCGAAAATGGGCCCATTAAAGCAGAAGTGAGTGGTCCGTTCGTTTTCGCTAATGCTGCGTTCCAGGCAGGCTTTTGAAATCGTAAATTACAGCTTCAAGTCACAATTTACGACTTTGTAGCGTTCCAGGCAACCCACTCGTGTTTTTCCGACCTGTTTTACCTGTGAAAGTCACTATAACGGCCACTCGTAACTTCCGACCGGAACCAGATCGAACTGGTACGACTTCACGGTCGGAAAAATACGAGTTTCCTTGAACGCACCATAACAGTCCTCGTCGCTACGTCACCACATTCACGGCGTTCCTTGGCTGCACACACAGCCCTGCATGCCGTTCTCTCTCCTCATTGGATAAAAACTGTAGGATACGATAAATGTTTTCTCTTCGGCTCAGAGCAGAGCAGAGGGACTGAGAGACCCGTGTTTCAGTCCAAACACTCTATGTAAGTGATTGCTGTCGGAAGATATAACTATTTAAGACTTATATTAACACAAATATATCACTCACTTCTGCTTTAACAAGTGTGGGTAGCGGAGATTCATCCACATTAACGTGAGACTTTTTTATAACCGAATAGAAACTCCTCGTTGTCCCTTTAATGGGAGCATTGGGGAAAAAAACGTTTTAAAGTAACGAAAAAGTTACTTTCTCAGTAACGCATTACTTTTTGGTTGAAGTAACTGAGTTACTAACTGAGTTACTTTTTTAATGAAGTAACTAGTAACTGTAACTAGTTACTATTTTCCAGTAACTAGCACAACACTGCTCGCCACGAAAACGAAAGTAAAGAAACGCTGGTCGGCTCGCCCAGCATTTCCACCACCACTAATAATAACAAAATAACGATAGAGACAGAACGATATATTTATCGAAAATGGGCCCATTAACAAGTGTGGGTAACGTAGATTCATCCACATTAACGTGAGACTTTTTTATAACCAAATAGAAACTCCTCGTTGTCCCTTTAACTGTTTCTACACTTATATAACTATATACTTCTGGTTCGACAAATTGTTTCTGCTCCAGATTCTAGATCTGTGACTGGTTTTAATTACAGTTCTAGTTGTGCTCCTGGTCCTGGTCTTCAGTACCTGACAGTGGTTTCCAATGTTCCTTCACTGGAGACTGTGATACTTGTAAACGGTGAATCTTGTGGCCGAGACGGCAGCAGTGATGCATCCCCAGACCTGAGGGTCAGAAACCAGATCTGAGAGATCAGGACTCATGTGACACCTGACTTGCTTGTGTCGTAAGTACCAACAGGTGAGAGTTACCTGTATCCCAGATACTGACAGGTGAAGTCAGACAGGCGAGGCTTCCAGGTGTCAGCACACACGGTGTACAGAGTGGAGATGAGTTGAAACTGGAGGCGGCCGGAACCGTTCACCTCCCGCACAACTAACACAGGAAATAAACAGAGATGGGCTGAAGACTGAGGTTGTTATAGGCATGACCACCAGGGGTCCTTATAATAATGATGATAATAATGATAATTGACCTATGGCTAAGCCACGCCCCCAAACGCGATGAGCCAATCACAGTGCGCATAGCTAGCCCATACACTCGGACATTCTCTGCTTCCACGTACATTGAAATGCATTGGAGTTAGTCAGTTTTCATTCGTTTTTATATGTTTTTTCTTGACATTTTACATTTAAAATGGTCAAACGGTGTGCATGGGGTACATGCAACTCCGACACTAGGTATCCCGAGAGGCTGGGCGACGGGGTGGATTTTTTTTTTACCTTTTCCCAAGCCACATCTCAACCGAGAGAAGTGTCTGCTCTGGATAAAGTTATGCAGTAGACCAGTGGTTCCCAACCTTTTTCTTAAGGGACCCATATTTTTACCATTGAAAACTTTGGTGACTTAACTTCTGTAACCAAAAATACTATTATCAGTAGTATTTGTTATGACTGATATTGCCCTGCTGTATATTATGTATTTAATGTTTTAAAACTGTTGATATTCAATCATCTATTGATATAGGCCTATAATGTATTTGTTTATCTATTTAAATACACAAATAAATGTTTAATGTGGCCCTTGAATTTAGTTGATTTTGTCACATATATGAATTAAATGCTTAGCCTACTCATTTATTTAACATTTTAATTACATTAAAATTATTAAACCCCTTAAAATCAAGAGGGCTTCGCGACCCCCCCTGGATCTTTGGCGCCCCCCAGGTTGGGAACCACTGCAGTAGACCACAACACCAAAACGTGGATAAAATGAACAAGGATGTCTACATCTGTTCTAAGTTAAGTCAACAACGTATTTGAGGCAACATATTGTCAGAGATGTTTAGATGTTAGCCAGTATCACAACTAAGCATTAAGTCCGCTAGCTTAATGCTAAAGTATAATGTAAAACTCCATAGACAGGCTAACAGAAATTAGCCCGTCGCTATCGGCGTTTCGCAGCAACCGACAGCCATAGCAGTAAAGCTAAGTGAAGTTTTGGTGACTTCGAGATGATATTTAATCTTTCTGTCTCCAAAAATCATCAATTGCCTCCTGTGAAATGTCTCCTACTCCGAGTGAGTGGAGGGGGCGGGGCTTAGCCATAGGTCAATTATGTTATTGATGATTAAACTCACTACAGTCGGCTTCATCAGAGGCGTCAGGACAGTCAACCACAGCATTGCACTGACTCTTGCCATGGATACAACCTCCTGTCTGACACTGGAACTGTCCAGCTGCACACGGAGCTGTACAGACAAGTCATCACTATCAATAACCAGTAATACTCATCAACAAGACAATAAGTTTGACCTCTGACCTCACCTGGTGTTCCCAGGTCAACCCCGGAGGTGAAGTTGGCTCTGAATCCTCGACCATGACCTGAGCTGTCTGTAAAGAACCAGACTGTCATCTGATTGGATGTTGAGAACAGGTCATGGGTGGGGCCATCACTGCCGGTGAGAACAGCTGGAGGCAAAGAATGAGTGAAACCAGAAGATCAACAAACTTTGGTTCATCACAGTTACAGCTGGGCATTATGGGTAAAAAGCTACCTCACCTAGTAAGGTGGAGTTCAACCCCGCCCCATCCCGCACCTCTACAACGTCATAGGCTGCTTCAACATTGAAGTCTAAGAAGTGTAGCTGGATGTTTTCCCCCTCCACAGCATGGAGAGTCCACAGACCTGCAGCAGAGGACCATGGGTAATTTATTATGAGGGAACTATCCAGATGTAGAGGCTGTAGGTGACTTTTGACCGACAGGTGCACTCACACTGAGCTTTGTTCCCGTAGGAGTGTGGATAATTTGGTGAACTGAAGGTGGAATTTGGCTCCCAGAGGTCAAAGGGTCCTCCACAGTCAGCTGGGCCAATCAGAGCAGAGGGGGCGGAGTTAGTGTTCTCTTCACATATTATCATTAATAAGTAACTGAAAATGTGTTGAATATATATTATTTATAAACTTTGTTTAAAATAAAGATGAGGAATACAAAAAATATTATTATCAATTAATAACATTAACTCATCACATTGTTAATATGTAATTAGTAATATAGTAATAGAAATAAAAAGTCCAGTTAAAGGGATATTCCGGCGTTAGTTTAACCCATGGTCTAACACACCATGATACCGAGTAAGACCCCCCCCTGCAGAGATCAACTTTGCTGACCGCTAGCTTCTCTAGTTGTAGCAACTTCAGCAAAGACCGCACAATCGCAATACACTGTTGTCTATTCCTCCACCAGCCAACCGCCATCAAAAAAGCTGCTCATAGCCACAAATAATGCTCAGAACAGCACCAAACTTCAGCAACAGTACAAACAGGGTCCCAGCCCATAATACGAGGCATCACACACCTGCTAGCTTTGCCTGGTTTCTATTGAAAAGAGACCAAAACACAACTCACCCACTCTCCTCCAGCTGCTGGCTAGTTATGGGGAAATGAATGGAGTTGAGCAAAGCTGCTGCGTTTTGGAACTAAACATCACTGGACTCCTGACTTTTCTTTTCTACTGCTCTCGGAAATTGACATGTTAAGGCTTCTGCATCAGTAACAAGCAGCTGGAGGAGAGTGGGTGAGTTTTGTTTTCGTCTCTTTTCAATAGAAACCAGGCAAAGCCAGCAGGTGTTTGATGCCTCGTATTATGGGCTGGTGCTGAGGTTTGTTGTTGTTCTGAACATTATTTGTGGCTATAGACCCTTTCAGAGAGTATAAACAAAGACAGGTGTGGCTCATTAGAAAACGCTCTGGTACACTAAATGGAATGGAGCCTTAATTAGTATCCTTGGTAACACCTGTCTTTGTTTATACTCTCTGAAAGGGTCTATATTGATGGCGGTTTACTGGTGGAGGAATAGACAGCAGTGTACTGCTATTGTGCGGTCTTTACTTAAGTTGCTACTAGATAAGCTATTGGTCGGCAAACTGGAGGGGGGGTCTTACTCGGTGTCATGGTGTGTTAGACCAGTGGTTCTCAAAGTGGTGTCCGGGGACCCCCAGGGGTCTTTGAGAGGGTTCAAGGGGGTCCCCAACTTTTTCTCAAAACTTTACCACATTTTTTTCCTGAAATTTTTCAAAAACAAATTCATGCCATTGGCAGTAATTTGAACATACTTTGACCAAAAAAGTAACGTTATTCAGTCTCAGAACAAATATTTAAGTATTTCTGGTGTTCAAAATTGTGTCCAATGGGGGGGTCCGTAGTCTAATTTGTGTCAGTTTAGGGGTCCTTGGTGTAAAAAAAAAAGTTTGAGAACCACTGTGTTAGACCATAGGTTAAACTTACCTCAGAATATCCCTTTAATGTGTGTGTACAGGTGAGTGCAGGTTAATAAGACTTAGGCTGACTTGGTATAGGGGGTGGGGTTGTAGGAGGCGGGACATTGGTTGGCTGAGGGGGGGCGGGGCCACAGGGAGCAGCAGTCAGAGCGATGTCATCCAGAGCGATGTTGTTCCTCAGCCCTCCTTTCTTCAGAGCTTCAAACACCACCTGCACAGGACAGAGGTCACACGGCAACCATCCGGCTAGCGACAAGGATCAACCAACTGGACCCTTGTGTGATGTCACTGACCCTGGCTTCAGTTGTCAGGTTGAGGGTCACCTGGCCGTTGTTCCAGTTGTCACCATAGTTACCGTCCTTCTGGAACACCATGGTATCATTAGATTCAGGCTGTGACAGTGGGATGAGCAGGACTCTGAGACGGTGGACGTTGTTTCCAAACATGTGGTACCTGCAGGTGTTTGTTCGTTCACATGGTAACTCAGTTTTACATGAACATGTTGGTTTGTTTGGTGTCTTGTGCATTTACTAATTTAAAGCACAACAGTTTTCTTAAAATATTTCTTCTCTTGTTATTCACCGAGTCGGCAACCAAGGAAACGTCACTTCCGGTCAGAGCCGTGGGGGAAAACAAACCGATTCCCCCATAGACATACATGTGAAAACCAAGGGGGCAGTTGTCGGTCTGAGAAGTGAAGCTCACTTCCGCGTTCAAGAAACTGCAATCCCCTCGGCTTCCTCTGGGGGCTGGCTCCAGAAGGGAGCAACTCCAATTGAGCCCCATGTTAAAATAGCCGACTTTACAGCTTAAAAAAACATATTTACAGCCTGGTACATTTTATTTTTTTGGTCTCAACCGATAGTTTCTACCCCCGCACACACTCTGAGGGGGGTGAATCTTTTTTAAACTCTACCGTTTTACTATTATTAGGTTTAAAATTCTGGCCAATTAGGGCGCGGAAACGTTGAGTGACAGGTCCGGAGGCCGCTGCTTCGAGGCCAGTGGGCGGGTAACCGCACCTCTCCAAATATGGCAAGTAAAATCCAACATGGCGCAGTTCAAACCCCCGTAGTAGCGGCACAAAACAGACTCCCCCAAACCAATGGGTGACGTCACGGGTGCTACGTCCATTCTTTTTACAGTCTATGGTGAAAACGCTGCATTTTAAACCTTTGTCTAAGGCTTGTCCACTGTCATGTCTAAGTTTGAATCACTTGTATATGCTGACAAAGAGCTATATTTAATATATATATATATATATATATATAATTCATCAAGATTCGGGTCGAATGTTGTCCGTACATTTTAAAATATTGGCTCTTTCACAGTCAGTCACATCCGTCTGTCTATGGAGGAACTGTTTGTCTTCCCCCACGGCTCTGACGTTTAGGTGGCGTTCCCTTGGTCGCCGCCGGCCGGCTCTAGACACTCGGAGACAATGTCTAAGAGTTGTGGTGTACCATTTTGCACCGCAAATAAATAAAAAAAAACCACAACCTGAACTTTTATATCTTACTCAACCGTGTAACGGCTCTGACCGGAAGTGACGTTTCCTTGGTTGCCGACTCGGTGTAGGCTATATGTGACTGACTGTGAAAGATCCAATATTTTAAAATGTATGGACAACAATCGACCCGGATCGTGATGAGTTTTTTAATATATAGCTCTTTGTCAGCAGATACAAGTGATTCAAACTAAGACATGACAGCAGACAAGCGTTAGACAAAGGTTTAAAATGCTGCGTTTTCACACGTAAGTCTATGGGGGAATTGGTTTGTTTTCCCCCACGGCTCTGACCGGAAGTGACGTTTCCTTGGTTGCCGACTGGGTGTATTCCATTTTTTGTCTCCATGTTTTTTCTTTATTGTTGTTGTATTTACATGTTTGTTTCTCTGTTGTGGATTTATGTAGTTTTGGTTGTTTACGTGTTTTTTGTTGTTTACCAGAAGCTCAGACACATGGGCTGTGTGGTTGGAGTCAGGGGGAGGCTGTAGATCCTGAAGCTCTTCAGCCATTCTCCGGGACTCCGAGGTGTGACGATGTAGAAACCTGACAAACACATGAGTAGTATTGATGGGCACGCTCACAGTTGCTATGACAGCGTGACACCGCCCTTCACAGGAAACCCACCAGATATGTTCCCAGTCGTGTGGTCGACACTCGGGCCGGTCAGTGGAGGAAACGAGGGGCCGCGTGTTCGAATCCAGTCTCCATCATGTTCGTCCTGCTGCTGCCTCCAAAAACACATGCCCTGCTCAAAGGTACAGGTCAGCGCCTGTGGGTCTGAGCAGAGTGGGCGGGGCCGGGGTTAGGGGCGCTGCTGGACACCAGATCTGTTCTGTGGACAGAGGTCTTACCAGACAGGTTGGAGGTGTTGGCGGCACGGTAGGTGGCGTTGAACCCGTACAGGTTGTTGATATCATCAGAGATAAACTCCACAGTTGATTGGTCACTCAGCAGCCACACCGTCCCAGGAGGGGTGGAGCCTGAGAGCTCAGCTGTGAACCACATCACAGGTCAGTTAATAGATGACATCTGTTCCCACCTGGAGAGAATCATGTGTGGTTTACTATCGCCAATCAATTTGGTGTGTGTGAGTGCATTGGAAAAATTCACATTCCTTAAAACCATCTATTAAAGTGCTGTAACTTTCAAGTACTCAGTTCTATCTTGTCTCACTCCCCAGACCTTTCTCCAGAGAAGAAAGGTCTGGCTGGTCCGACTCTGATTCTGAGATCGGAGGAAAAAAACGCCCCAGCTGTTTGGATTTCTTTCAACCAATCACAATCGTTGTGGGTGGTGCCACAGCAATGGTGCACTTGCAAAACATTGGCTTTAGCCTCGCTAGCTCACTGAAGACGATGGGCCAAGCTTGATAGATAAAACTTTTGCCGTAGCCGGTCGGTGAACAAGCCAGAATGTCTTTCTTGGACAGCAAATGGCGTAAACATAAGCTTTTAGTTTGGATATCTTTACAGTCATATCGAAATATATGTGGTTCCTGTTGATGTTTCCTTTCTCCGGGGGGACTGTGAAAACTGCAACAGGAAGGCGGGACTTCCGCCAGCTGGCTCGTTCCGGCCAATGAGAGGCTAATCGCAGCAACGAACTTCCTTCTGTTCTATCTGAAATTCCCCACAATGACTTGATATCAGAGGTGAGATTTCCTTGATGTGATACGACAGTGGACTCAGTCTTAACCCAGATAGGGATGTGGGCCTGGGACGTAGTTGACTCACAGGAATCTGTGGAAAGCAAACACGAGGTGTCTTTGTGATGAGAGAAGATTTGTTTCGATTCGTCAAGTACTACTCAGTACTCAGACATCCCCACAAGAGTGTGTATGTGTTTGAGAGAGAGAGAGAGAGTGTTTGTGTGTGAGTGTGTGTGTGTGTGTGTGTGTGTTTGTGGATAAACCTCTAAGCTCTCTGGCTTCTCCCACTCCTTCATAGATCTTCACAATGTCGATGTTTTCTTCTGTTTCAAAGTGATGGAAACTGATCTCAACTGAAAGTCCTGGATTGACCCTGAACACAACATCATAAACAACAATAACAAACATGAACAATAACAAACAACAACAAATAAATAACAACATAAACAACAACAAACAATTAAAGCCCCTGTACAGACTTTTCATTTAGGCGGCCCCCTGTGGACGAAAGCGGCGGAATGAAGACTGCATTTCCCACTGTCATGAAGACGTTTGTCTGGCCGGCTCATGTAGATTTGCTTTTTTTTCTTTTTTTTTAGCAGCGTAATGTATCTATTGGTATGGTTTCGTCAGTGGTCCAACCCGACCATGCCTTCCAGAGGTCTAGAATTAGACTACTTGGAAATAGCGTATGGTGGGCCGGTGTGGTCAGAATTTTCCCAGTAGATTTTGGTGCCCCACTCCGCCCCTGAGCACTGCTGACTTGGACTGAGCTCTGCTGTTGCGTGCTGAGAAGAAGGCTTTGAGAATCTCCTGGCTCTCCTGAACATTTCATCTGGAGAGGAATCTGAAGACTTGAGGGGGAGGTCTCATACATAATCAGTTGCTGAGGCAGTGAAGAGGTTCCTTGGTGGCAAAGTGCCCAGTGTGAATGGGATACAGCCTGAAGCCTCCAGACATTGTAGGGCTTTCATGGCTGACATGCCTATTCAATGTTGCATGGAGGTCAGGAACAGTGCTTGTGAAGTGCAAACCTGAGGTGGAGGTTCCTGTCTTTAAGAAAGTTGACCGGAGAATGTGCTCCAACTATAGAGGTAAAACACTCAGCCCCCCCAGGAAGGTTGACACCAGGGTGCGGGAATGGAGGCCCTGAACGACTGTCAAACCTCAGATTCAGGAGAAGCTAATTGGATTTCGCCCTAGAAGTAAAACAGTAGACTAGCTCTTGCTCTGTTGAGCAGGGCATGGACGTTTGACCAGTCTACATGTTGTCTGTGGACCTGGAGAGGCTTCTGGCTGTGCTCCCTGGTGGACCATGTGGGGGAGTACTGTGGGAGTATTGGTAAGGGTTGTGCCAGGATTCCTGCTATTTGCAGATTATTCCATCAGAATAAGACCCCGAGTGCTCACTGGGAGAGTTTGCAGCTGAGTGTGAAAGAATCAGCACGTCCAAGTCTGAGACCATGGTTCTCAGTTGGAAAAAGACATCTCCCTACAGGTTGGGTGTTAGTCTCTACCCCCAGTATCTAGAGATATTATGGCTAGGATGGAGTTAGAGTCCATTACACTGTTGTGGTGAAGAGAGAGTTGAGCTGAAGAGCCAGTCAATCTGTGTTCTAGTCTTCACCAATGGTTTAGGTGTATTCAGGTGAGTTTAGGTGTATTCAGGTGAGTTTAGGTGTATAGAGGTGTGTTCAGGTGTATAGAGGGGGGTTCAGGTGTATAGAGGTGTATTCAGGTGTATAGAGGGGGGTTCAGGTGTATAGAGGTGTATTCAGGTGTATAGAGCAGTGTTTTTCAACCTTGGGGTCGGGACCCCATGTGGGGTCGCCTGGAATTCAAATGGGGTCGCCTGAAATGTCTAGTAATTGAAAAAAATATTTTTTTAAACTAATTATTATTCTTTTTAAAATTATGATTAAAACACCACACGCAATCCTAAACAACTGTATTCTATACTTTCACTTTCTCAAATTTAAATCGAGTTGCAGCATAGAAATATCTGAGCTGGTGCATCTTGATCGATGGGGTCGCCAGAAATTTGTGATGTCAAAAAGGGGTCACGAGCCAGAAAAGGTTGGGAACCACTGGTATAGAGGGGGGTTCAGGTGTATAGAGGTGTATTCAGGTGTATAGAGGGGGGTTCAGGTATAGAGGGGGGTTCAAGTGTATAGAGGTGTATTCAGGTGTATAGAGGGGGGTTCAGGTGTATAGAGGTGTATTCAGGTGTATAGAGGGGGGTTCAGGTGTAAAGGTGTATTCAGGTGTATAGAGGGGGGTTCAGGTGTAGAGGTGTATTCAGGTGTATAGAGGGGAGTTCAGGTGTAGAGGTGTATAGAGGGGGGTTCAGGTGTATAGAGGTGTATTCAGGTGTATAGAGGGGGGTTCAGGTGTATAGAGGGGGGTTCAGGTGTATAGAGATGTATTCAGGTGTATAGAGGGGGGTTCAGGTGTATAGAGATGTATTCAGGTGTATAGAGGGGGGTTCAGGTGTATAGAGATGTATTCAGGTGTATAGAGGGGGGTTCAGGTGTATAGAGATGTATTCAGGTGTATAGAGGGGGGTTCAGGTGTGCAGCAGTGTCTGACCTGATGATCCAGCGACACACAGTGCTGCTGTTGTACGTCTCAGAGTTGGCTGATGAACTGAATGAGCCGCTTGGTCCTCTCAGCAAAAACTGTCCATCACATGCTGTCGCTATGGAGACAAGAGTGATGACATCATCAGGGAGTTGTGTCTTTAATCAAACCTGATGAGTGACTGCTGACAGAAAAACGTGAACGATAGCTTCAGTGTTAACAGCTCAATCTCAATCTGCTGACCACAGCGAGCGGCGTCTTCATCGGAGGCGTCTGGACAGTCGTCCACTCCGTCACAGAACCGATCCATCGGAACACACGTCAGTCCATCAGCGCAGGATTCCTGATGAGGAGGGCACGCCGCTGTGGAGAGGGGGGAGGGGCTTCAGATGGTGAGCTGGACATGAAACATCAACCACACACCAGACCTGCACTTACCTGACGTAGGTGTGACCGTTGTGGGCGTGGTTGTCGTCTCACCTGTGACCGTTGTGGGCGTGGTTGTCGTCTCACCTGTGACCGTTGTGGGCGTGGTTGTCGTCTCGCCTGTGACCGTTGTGGGCGTGGTTGTCGTCTCACCTGCAGAGTTTTTGATTATTTGATTATGGGATTCACATCAACAGAAACTATGAGCTCACAGGGAACTCTCACCTGACACTCACCTGTGATGTGGATGCTGCCTCTGTCGATAACCAGTCCTGTGTCTCCTACCTCCTGAAGCCCCGCCCCAAGTTCCTGCTCCGCCTCCTTCACATCAATCAGCTGATTGAACCGAAGGTCAAAGGTCACGACCACACTGCCTCGACTGAGGACATGAATCAATGACATCTGTTACATTATCAGCAGATCATCCAACTGTGATCTATCTTTCAAATGTAGCTGAGAAGTAAACAAACTAAACAACTGTTAATCAACAAATCAATCACTTAATCAGTTGATCAGTGAAGAATCAAACAGGAGCTGCTGCTGTGTTGCTGGGATGGAACTGATCAGGCAGCAGGACAACGATCATGTAGCCTTTGACCAGCTCCAATGAATCAATAAGTTGTTGACAGTTTATCAGGGTTGCTGTGATTGATGTGGATATTGATCAGTTATCTGACCTGAAGGATAAAACCTGACAGGACTTGTAGAGTTGCCTGAGCTCAGAATGGGCAAACGCCTCAGACACCTGTTGACCAATCACAAGTGAGATCAGCTGAGTTTACACCTGCTGACAGATCAATGATGTCATGAAACCTGACCGAAGCGATGAGGTCACTATTGATCATCACAGGGAAACACAGTAGAGTGGTCACAGAACATCACCTTGTGTATTTCAAAATCAAAGCTGCTGAGAAGTTGTCAGTGAGCTCACCAGCTGCTGGACGTCAAAGGCCAAAGACTTGAAGTTCAAACTGCTGTGGTTCCTCAGTTCCTCAGAGAACTCGGCTCCTTCAGTGATCACCATCCGGCCGCTAAGCGCTGCAGGTTCCACCCCACCTGAGCACCAACATTATCATCAGTACCGACCAATAACCACATGTGATCAGCTCACCAAGACCCAACGTTTGTCACCTGCTGGCCTCAGGCTGATCCAGGAGACCACGATGAGTCCAACGCAGCAGACGAGAAGCAGAGATGAGACGACAGTGAGGAGACACTCTAGAGTGGACAGGCGCCGCGTCATCCTGACCGCTGCATGGATCAGTACACCTGTCAGTCAACCAGCCAACCAACCTCCAGCCGTGTGTGTGTGTCTCACCTCAACGTCTGTGTCTCACCTGTGTTGATGTGTTCAGGTCAGAGCTGAGTCCAGGATCAGGTGCTGTCTCTGTCCTCTCCAACTATGACTCTGACTCTGATCTGTGATCAGCTTTTATTGAGTTGTTGAGTATGATTGATGGCTCATTACCAATAGCTATCAGCTGATAATGTTTGTGCTACTGGGACATGAAGTAGGACGTGATGACTGAGGGTTAATGATCAGCTCTAGACTGGCAACGCTGCGTTTTATTGTGATGAGAACTCAAAGTTCAGGGACCTTTCCTGTCAATCCAATGGCAGTAATGATACCTGCAGGCGTCACTCACAACACACACACACACACACACACTGGCAGTAAATCTTTCAAGACATAGTTAATGTGACCCTGGCCCTACTCACCTGACAGGTGCAACAAAACACAAGCACATTCAAAATCTGTACATACTGTAATCAATAAGTTTATTGTTAATAAAGAATATACAAATCTGTAATAAAGAGTTTAGAACAAGAAAGTTAATCCAATCTGATCAGGTCTGATCAGCTTCAGCTTGTTTAGTCTAAACTTTAATCAACTGTTCAATGTCTCAATTAATTAAACTTCTGAGAAAAACAGCATTTTCAAGATGTTCAGAAATATTATCAACAGTTTGGTTTGTAAATCAGACTCAGCTTTAATTCTCATTAAATTTAATTTTAATGAAATTTGATTGGAAAAACATTTGATTTTATTTCATCTCATTTTTTATGTTACGTTGTTACATTTTTATAAACATGAAGAAAATGTCACAGTCAACCAAACAGAGAAAGAAACGCCACTGGTTCACGTGAACCACAGGTTCAGTTAGTTCATGACACACAGCAGCAGTGAACAGCTCCTCCCATTATTCTGTTTGTAGAGAACCACACAGCTCATGTTCTCCTGCCTCTCTTCACACCTGCTGCCTCCACTTCGCTGCTTTCTCTCCTTTTTGTCCTGTGTTGGCTCCAGTAGCAGCTTGTTCAGCAGTCTTCTCTCTATCCTCTCAGTGACCAGCTCCAGCTCAATGCTTCCTGGTGGACATGTGTCGGCGTGCGGTGGCGAGCCACACGGCACCACAACGCCACCGCTGTGTGTTGCACTTTAATAAGCTTGTTGTGTTGTTCCTGTTGTTGTTTACTCTGACGGGTCATTCTGATGGGAAACAGCTGACCCACATAAAATCCTTCACTTTCATTAGGTGATAAACTTAAAGGGACAACAAGGAGTTTTGGAAAAGCGAAGTGTTTTCTCACTACATTTATGAGCCTCCGCGCACCGTGAAATTCTTTGACCGGCGCAAGACAGACTCATGTTTTCATTCATCAAGAATTAAAGTCAGAGGTTGGAAGACGATCACATACCGTCATAGTTCCGACCATAAACGGAGATTTGGCGGCGTTATTCTCATGACTCGCCACGAAACCGAAAGTAAAGAAACGCTGGTCGGCTCGCCCAGCATTTCCACCACCACTAATAATAACAAAATAACCATAGAGACAAAACCATATATTTATCGAAAATGGGCCCATTAACAAGTGGTAACGTAGATTCATCCACATTAATATGAGACTTTTTTATTGTCGTGGAATTTTTCGTTCTGCTCCTCGTTGTCCCTTTAATTTGAGACACTGTGATTGGATGAGACAATCAGGACAGCTGGTATATGACCCCTCCTCCTCCTCTTCATCACCATGGAGCTCTGAGAAGGGCGGGACAGGAAGTAGATTTAGGTTACAATTGAAAGGTTTCTTAGCAACATGATGTCATCCTGGATCATTACCTTTGTGCTCATGCTCTCCTCCTCTCTTCAGTGTTTCTCCTCCTCCTCCTCCTCCTCCTCCTCCTCTCTACACTCATCGATGTTCCTGTACGTCGCCTGTGGACAAATGATGCGTTTGGGTTTAGAATAGCAACCTGTCAGTCCAAGCTGAGGGCATACTGAGAATCTCTTCTCTGATTGGTCCTCACCTGATGGCTGTGACGGGGCGACGTGTCGCTAGTGGAGGGGAGGAGTCTGTTGATGAGCTGACCAATAGTTTTGAAGGTGGGTCTGTCAGTGGGCTCCAGATTCCAGCAGAGAGTCATGAGCTCATACCTGAGAAACAGCTGAGTTAGATCTCACACAACCTTCTTAACAGGTTTGTGTGTGTGTGTGTGTGTGTGTGTGTGTGTGTGTGTGTGTGTGTGTGTGTGTGTGTGTGTGTGTGTGTGTGTGTGTGTGTGTGTGTGTGTGTGTGTCCTCACATCTCAGCAGGGGCAAAGTCGGGCCGAGCCATGTGGCGGCCGTCCATGATCATCTTGAAGAAGTTGGTATCTACAGCGATGTTGGGATACGGACTCTTACCTGGGCAGAGAAGCAGAGAACCAAGTGAGAATCTTTCAATCAGTCAGAATGTGATGTCACACTAGTTGCGTCAGTGTTTTCCTCAATCTGATTGAAAACAATCGTATTAAATGAATCTTATTCGATCTGTATACATGAACGCTAAATAAAGCGATCCACATTCAATCTGTGTATACATGGCCCCAGCTGAAGCCGTTATATAGCTACTGCTGTGAGACTGACAGCTGGTGAGTGCTTTGGGACGGGGGCGGGGCTTACGGCAGCAGCCGCTGCTTTCACTTCAGAGTCTCCACACCAGAAACGTCTTTAACAACACCGGGAAAAGTTGTTAGATTGTCGCTAGTCGCTTTAGACTAAAAAAAGAAAATCGCCAGATTTAGCGAGAAAGTCGCCAGGTTGGCACCACTGCTTTGACTTACCTATTTCCTGTTTCCTATTTCCTGCAAACGTCAATACGTGACTCCTACATACTAGAGCGCGCATGCGCAGAATGAATAATCCTCTCTATTCAGCTGTGAATCTGATCCGGTACGGTGTTTACATGAGACATTTGGAATCTGACTGACCTCTTAATTTGATTGTAAATAGGATTTTTGGACCCATGTAAACGCAGCTATTGATGTTGTTTCCATAACAACACTAAGGGTCTGATTTACTAAAGGTTTGTGTGTATGTATGTGATGTAGGGTTAGGGTATATCTGAGCATCAAGCCCCAAGAGGAGCAAACCTGACAATGAGGTTTACTGCACCAGTCAATAATCAATATGTCACAGAGTTGTGCTGTGTCTGCATGTTGCTGTGGTTACCCAGAGAGAAGATCTCCCACAGTAAGACTCCATAAGACCAGACGTCACTCTGCACAGTGTAAACACACTGGAAGATGCTCTCAGGAGCCATCCACTTCACAGGTAACCGAGCCTGTCAAAAGAAAAGACACAGGAAGATCAAAATAACAGACAGAGCAAACAGTGTTGTTGTTGTTGTTGTTGTTGTTGTTGAGACACTCACGTTTCCCTGGACGATGTAACTGTCATCATTGTGAATGTCTCGAGCCAAACCAAAGTCACAGATCTTTGCTACACGCCGATCAGTCAGAAGAATGTTCCTCGCTGCCACATCTCTATGGATACACTGACAGACAGACAGACACACACACACACAGACAGACAGACACACAGACACACAGACAGACAGACAGACAGACAGACAGACAGACAGACAGACACACACACACACACACACACACACACACACAGACAGACACACACACAGACACACAGACAGACAGACAGACAGACAGACAGACAGACAGACAGACACACACACACACACACACACACACACACACACAGACAGACACACACACAGACAGACACACAGACAGACAGACATGTTACTTGTTAGTCTTGGTATTGAGCAGGTGATCATTAGGGTTGTTGTGTGTGTTGTGTTCTTACATTTCTAGTGGACAGGAAGTCCAGACCCTGAGCCACCTGGTAGGAAAACCTCATGAGGTCACTGACAGACAGGCTGTCTGTCTGTCCACCTGAGAGACAGACAGACAGTTAGACGGTTGGACAGGTGAGATCTCACACAGACACTAGACACAGGGTGTGAAGAGATGAGTTCAGGTTGGTACCCTGAGTTTGTCCTGGACTGAGGACTGGCAGCATCTCCTGATACTCTGAGCAGCAAGAGATCCCACTGTCACTGAAACACACACGGTCAGAGGTCAGCAGGCTCACAGCAACGTCTTTTCACTGACATGTAGTCAGAGATGTGTGCTTTCAAGTTTTTACAGCGTCTGAACATATAGGATATATGCCATATGACATGTTGTACATGTTATGAAGGTTTTACCTCAGCCTGTGGTCAGGGGGTTAGGAGTTTAGATGTTTAGGAGGTTAGAGGTCGGTGTGGTGTGGTGTGGTGTTGTGTTGTGTTGTGTTGTGTTGTGTTGTGTTGTGTTGTGTTGTGTTGTGTTGTGTTGTGTTGTGTTGTGTTGTGTTGTGTTGTGTTGTGTTGTGTTGTGTGTAGTAGAGTGACAGAAGTAGGTGGGTCATCAGTGATTGTTCACACCTCCTGAGTCGGGAGCTCTGGGTGGCCATGTTCTTATAGAAAATCTCCTCCGTCACTTCATCCACACTCAAGATAGACGTCATGAGGTCGTGAGCATTAGCCCGCAGGAAGTTGAGCAGGTCGCCATGGCTACAGTACTCTGTGATCATCAGCATGGGGCCTGTTGGAGGGAGGTGGGGGCCCACGTTAGAGGTCAAATTGGAGGTCTTTGAATGCACCTCAGCTTTTACAGCAGAACAGAGTCCCACTGACGTTACCTCCTTGAGTGCAGGCTCCCAGTAGGTTGACGATGTTGTCATGGTAACCAAGATGGCTGAGGATCTTCAGCTCTGACATCAGCGCATCACGTTCCTCCGAGTGGGCGCTTGCTGTTGATGAACACACCAGAACATCTCAGTGCAACGGTCACACCTCCACATACAACATGATGAATGACGACGAAGGTTTGTGGACTGACGTTTCAGCATCTTGACAGCCACTCTGGTGATGTTGTCATCAGTTCCCAGACCATACGCCGTTGCCTCGACGACCTTACCAAATGCTCCTGAACCCAAAACAGCACCTAATATCCAGAGAGGTCAAAGTTAATGGAATTCACCACAGGCTGGACAGGACTTTTATTTTGAAAACATTTTCTTTAATCATGGTTTGGTTTGTACCGAAGCGAAGCTTGTCCCTTGGAAACTCCCACTTCTGATTGTACGGCAGCTGGGCAGGGTCAATGAAGGTGTAGTTGTTTCCGTCTGAGCTCTCAATGATCTTCCAGCGAATTTCATACTTTGGTTTCTGATAGAAGAAGAAGAGTTGTAATGTTAAAGGGATAGTTCACCCAAAATTCTAATTGCACTCATTATCTACTCACCCTCATGTGGACTAAGGGCTGGGAGAAGTTTCAGAGTCCTCCATGGCTTCTCTGAGTTACAGGGGGTCTCGGCGTAGCAGTGCATGTCCATATAACGGTTGCCTCTTCCTGGTCCGTCCGACCGACCGACCAGGAAGAGAAGCTTCCGCTACAAACAAGCTTGAAATATAGACCTATTACATTTTTTCCGGAACAATTTTCGCATTTCGGGGCTTCAATACAAGACGGACATTACATACGAGCACTATGGAGGTATTTGGATGAACATTTGTATTTATATATGTATTTATCTTGTTTAAACTTGCACTGACGCTTTTCCACAAATGAAGTTCCTAACGGAAAAATAAAGTTCTTTGAATTGAATTGAATTGAATTGAATTGTTTTTTGGTGTGTCTTTTTGTTACGAAGACAGTTGGTATCCATTTGCAACCGTCATATGGACATGCAGTGCTGCACGGAGCCCCGCTGTAACTCAGAGAAGCCACGGAGGACTCTGAAACTTCTCCCAGCCCTTAGTCCACATGAGGATGAGTAGATAATGAGTGCAATTTCAATTTTGAGTGAACTATCCCTTTAAGGGTTTGAAGTCGGTCTGAACCTTAAACATTTGTCTGGTCAGTGGTTCACAGGCTCTGTTGCTCTACCAACAGCAGCTGTAACCCTTCAGAATAAAAGATTGGCCTGGAGTCTGTTGAGTCTGTTTGAGTGGAGCCCTTTGACCCTGAGGAACATAAGGAACCAGCTAAGTTCTTCACACTTGAGGACCAGAACACAGACCTGTCTCCACTGGTGAGAGACGAGCAGCAGCAGCAGGAGGAGGACGGCGGCGGTGCTGATAGCTGCAATCAGAGCAGGAGTGAAGAAACCTTGAGGTTTTTCTGTATAAACTAAGAACACAAGAGAACATGTTTAGTGAGATCCGTCTGCACCTTCACAGACACAAGACACCAAGAGCTTCATGTGGTCCTACTTAGAGATGTCCAGGGCCTGAAGACGTCACGTGACTCTCCCAGCTTATTGGAGGCAACACACATGACAGTGACATCATCACCCGCTGACAGAGGTAGGTGTGACCTCACTTCCTCCTCCTCCTCTTCCTCTTCCTCCTCCTCCTCCTCCTCCTCCTCCTCCTCCTCCTCCCATGAGATCACAGTTGGAGGCACATGAGTGGTGGAGACATCTCCACACCTGCAGCAGAAGTGATGATGTTTCATCTGTTTCTGATTCTCTGCTTTAAATGGATAGTTCACCCAAATTTCACTCATTATCTACTGTCGACTAAGAGCTGTGAGAATTTATATATTTTTATATAATGGTTGTCAATGGACATTAACTTTCTTCGTCCAAAAAGACACACCAAAAAACATCCAAATACCTCCATACTGCTCGTCTGTAATGTACCTCTTGTATTGAAGCCCCGACATGAGAAATTGTTCCGCCGGTCACAGGAAGAGCAGTGAACTGAGACACTGGGAGCTTCCGCTACAAACAAGCTTAAAATATAGACTTATTTAATTTTTTTTCGGAACAATTTCTCATGTCGGGGCTTCAATACAAGAGGGACATTACAGACGAGCAGTATGGAGGTATTTGGATGTTTTTTGGTGTGTCTTTTTGGATGAAGAAAGTTGGTATCCATTGACAACCATTATATGGACAAATACTGCTGCGGCGACCCCCCCGTAACTCAGAGAAGGAACGGAGAACTCTGGAAATTCTCACAGCTCTTAGTTGACATGAGGGTGAGTAGATAATGAGTGAAATTTGAATTTTGGGTGAACAATCCCTTTAATCAGTTCATTGCTAATTGTTAGCAATAGATTTCATATCATTATCAAAGATAAAACATCTCAACTTTATATTTTATGATGATGATTTTATTTCCATACGTGTCAGTTTCTATGACAACCACTGTAAACTACTCAGTTAGATTTTCCTCTAGCGCCACCCACAGAACAGATGTTACATATTACACAGCTGCATACATGTCCTGGAGTCCAGCACAGGTGTACCAGAGGATTGTAGGTTGGGGATATCCAGAGCTGGTGCAGGTCAGAGTGTCGTTCTGCAGGCTGACCTCAGCACTCGGAGAACCTGAGGGAGGACAGCAGTCATCAAAGTTGGTGACAAAGTTCATTTAATGATGAGCTGATGGTGAGGAAGGGGAGGAGTAAAGGTTACGGTAGATCCGGACGTCAACGCTCTGCATGCCGCTGAAGAATGAGTTGGAGAAATGAAACAAGTATCGACCTCGATCCTCATGTCGGACCCGCCGCAACAGCAGACTTGCCTCTGAACTGGAACATCAAGAATACCACCTTAACAACCCTTAGTACCAAGACAACCATCTTAAAGGGATAGTTCACCCAAAATTGAAATTTCACTCATTATCTACTCACCCTCACGTGGACTAAGGGCTGGGAGAAGTTTCAGAGTCCTCTGTTACAGGGGGTCTCGGCGTAGCAGTGCATGTCCATATAACGGTTGCAAATGGATACCAACTGTCTTCGTAACAAAAAGACAAACCCAAAAAACATCCAACTACCTCCATGCTGCTCGTATGTAATGTCCGTCTTGTATTGAAGCCCTGAAATGCGAAATTGTCCCGAAAAAAATTAAATAAGTCTATTTTTCAAGCTTGTTTGTAGCGGAAGCTCCTCTTCCCGGTTTGTCAAATTTGGACGAACCAGGGGCTGTCGTCTTCCCAGTTCGTCCAAATTTGACGAACCGGGAAAAGGAGCTTCGAGAAGCTTCCGCTACAAAACAAGCTTGAAATATAGACTTATTTAATTTTTTTCGGGACAATTTCGCATTTCAGGGCTTCAATACAAGATGGACATTACATACGAGCAGCATGGAGGTATTTGGATGTTTTTTGGTGTGTCTTTTTGTTACGAGGACAGTTGGTATCCATTTGCAACCGTTATATGGACATGCACTACTACGCCGAGACCCCCTGTAACTCAGAGAAGCCACGGAGGACTCTGAAACTTCTCCCAGCCCTTAGTCCACATGAGGGTGAGTAAATAATGAAATTTCAATTTTGGGTGAACTATCCCTTTAACACAAAAAATCTTAAAAACCCTAAAACAACAAGCAACAGTACCACTTTAAGAGCACCAACGCTACCAAAGCAACATACAATACCACCTGCCCAAAGCAGTAGAAGATCTGCTGTAGCTGCCTCATACTGACCTGTAGCCATTAGCAGTGTAGCTCTCCTGGTGCACTGAGTGGTTATTGCTGTTGGTGTGTGTTGGTGTCATCCAGTCCTGGTTCCTGATTGGAGGATATGCTTCCATCACAAATGTTAGTGTCACATCTTGGCCTTCATACACCTCCACTCTGCTGCTGCCATTGATATTGATGCTGCCAGCAGTCTCTTCCCCATTCCAACCAAAGCTGATGTTGGCGTCTGACTCCTTCTTGACTGGTGTGATGCTAACATTAGTAAACAGGTCCTCCACCTCTATGGTCATGGTGGTAGCGTTAGCATGCTGCTTCAGTTGTAAGTAGGTCCTCAGATAGGGGCGATCTGGTGACAGAGAGGAGAGAGTAAATGCCTGGCAATGTTCTTCAAGCCCATGTCCCATGTAGGTTCATGTTTAAGTGACAAATGTTTCTCTACAGGTTCTCCACAACTGCTACCACTAGCACACAAGTCAACTCACTCTCAAAGATCAACATCTGGTTAAAGGGATAGTTCATCATTTTGGCAAATTGGCAAATTGGCACATTGCCATAATCCCTATAGTCATAGCAGTAGGTTTGTTACTTTTATTTGTCGGTGCAAGCTATTTTTAGAACGGCGGAGCGGAGCAGCAGGCTGCTCAGAGCCAGTGGCGCCGCCAGCTGTAATCCTGTACGCACTGTGCGTACAATTTTTTTCATAGATGGGGGGAAAAAAAACAATTTTGTTTATTTTGAGGGGTTGTGATAAAGACTCTTGTTGTTTGTAACAGGCTAAACGTGCTCAGTTCATTGATTGTTAAACCAATCACTGAAGCCAATACCGTAAAAGCCAGTGATTGTTGTTTACGTCATGTCATCTGTCACTTTTTAATTTCTGGCGCATATTACACTACCGCTATGTGATGATTACGCCCGGTCCAGTATAGAAATGACCAGACCAGATGCGCATTTCTCCGTGCCGGTCGGCAAGCGCCTCAGCTGTGTGTCTGCGGGTATGTGTAGCCTGTGTGAATGTGTGTGTTAATCTCTCACGCGCTCTGTTAAGATGAATCAACACAAATAGCTGCAGAGCGCGAGCCTGGCACAGAGGTGCGCGCTCTGGCGCATCTGGCACAATCTGTTAACGGGCCCGAAAGGAAACTGCTCCGCTCCGCTATTTCGCGTCCGACGTCTGTTAAGCACATGTTTTTATTATTATTGTAGCGCCCGACCCGACATAACTACAACAACATAACACAAACTTATCTGACAGCTCTCACTTCTTCCTCTGCTCCTCCTCACTCACTCACCTACACACACAGGACTTACTCACCCCGGCCCCTCAGTTTCTCATCCAACCATACCCTACCTGCCCGTACACATTCACAGTCAGTCAGAAATCACAGAACTTAAACATCAGAACAAGAACATTACAGCGGGGTCGCTACAATATTTTCAGTTGTGCAGTAGGCTATTATTAATAATGAGCGACGTGGCATGATACAGCCCCCCCCCCCCCCCCCATTTGTTGTGTTTGCCGTTTCTGTGCGTACATTGAAATCGAATCCACTGCTCAATCCAATTTCTTGGTTTCCCTCATCAAACTCATCAAATACAAAATCCCAAAACTCCAAAACACTTTCATGGACAAGTTGTGACCTGCACAATCACCACGCTATGAGATAATAATGGAACGTTAAGAAACGGAGCCGTTTTCGAGGTAAATACAGGGTAAATACAGAGTCTGCTTACTGAAAAACTGTCCCTGAACGCAACGCGCATCAGCGGTTTTGCATGAATTTACCTCTAAAACAACTCTGTCTGGTAACGTTCTGTTATTATCTCATAGCGTGGTGAATGTGCAGCTCACAACTTGTCCACGACAGCGTTGTGGAGTTGTTGGATTGTGTATTTGATGAGTTTGATGAGGGAAACCAAGAAATTCCCTTAGCCTCCATAGCATAGCCCTGAGCAGCTTGCTGCTCTGCTCCACCGTTCTAAAAATAGCTTACACAGACAATTAACGAAGGTAACGAACCTACTGCTATGACTATAGGGATTATGGCAATGGGCCAATTTGCCAAAAATGTTGAACTATCCCTTTAATTGTTTCTTATGGTTACTTTGTTTGATCTCTGTTCAATCTCCTTACCCAAAACTCTGAGCTGTGCTGTTGCCGTGGTGACTCCGTCATCATTGACGGCCGAACAGGTGTAGGGTCCACTGTGGTTTAGACTGACAGCTGAGATGGTCAGAGTGCCGTTTATATGTAGGCGATTTTTTGTGTATTGCTGACTCTGGGTCACATTCAGTGTCTGGAACAAAGCAGGCAGCCAGTCAACATCAACACAGGTCATCATTAGAACTTATTCACAGGAGGGGAGCGTGCCTATGTTCCTACAGCCCTATGTTCCCACAGCCTTATGTTCCCACAGCCCTATGTTTCCACAGCCTTATGTTTCCTCAGCCCT
The DNA here is from genome assembly GCF_905171665.1 of Trachurus trachurus. Taxonomy (NCBI): domain Eukaryota; kingdom Metazoa; phylum Chordata; class Actinopteri; order Carangiformes; family Carangidae; genus Trachurus; species Trachurus trachurus. The sequence goes on from NC_139903.1 coordinate 33,322,061, forward strand.
ATGTTCCCACAGCCCTATGTTCCCTCAGCCTTATGTTTCCTCATTTCTAAGGTTTTTTTTTTCTTTCCAAAATTAGGCCCTGTGTTCCCACATTTCCTTTATCATCAATTTGCATCAGATTTTATCCCCATGTCTCCCAATTTGGTAGTCAATTACACCCAACCTATTATCCAGTAGCAGTTGACTACAGATGTAATGTAGCTTTTAGCTAAATCTGGGAACATAGGGCTGACCCCTTCCAACACCGCTACTCCAACGGTTGAGTGACGAACCCTTATACCGGAATTAAACCTCCATGAGTTAGTGCAATTTAGACAACAAACTTCTACAGTAGTGTAAATAGTGTTAGTAGTAGTAAACGAAGCATTAGAAAGTTTGTACAGTAAGTACACCAGGAATTCCGGACATTATTAGTGGGTTAATTTAAGATAGCCGCTTGGTAACGTTAGCGCCATTCTGTTTAATAGCGGTAACTCGACCACTGTTCGAACAAGGGAAAACAAGCTTCTGGGGGGGGGGGGGGTCAGGGGAATTTTCAAAATTTTCAGTGAAAAAAAAATTTTAGTAATGAGGGAACATGGGGCTGTGGGGTCATTGGGCTGTGGGAACATAGGGCTGACCCCCACAGGGGAGACATCTGACCTCTGACCTGTATGTTGGGGTGCGTCCAGGTGAGGAAGTAGTGGTGGGAGGGGTTGCTGGTCAGACAGGTGACCTCAAACCTTTCTCCCTCCAGACGGACAAATTCCTCCTGGCTGATGGACAGGGCAGGAGGAGGGAGCCCTGCAGACAGGTGGACATAAGGACAGGTATATAGGTTTACAGTGGGACAGGTGTACAGAGAGACAGATATACACAGAGGTAGTAAGTAGACAAATCTTACTGGGAGCCACAATCAGGTCGAAAGGGTCGGATCTAAACTGGGTCCCGTTCTTCCAGCCTGAACACACATATTTGCCGCTGAAGGACCTCTGCAGGTCTCGGATTAGGGCTCCTCTGTGTGGATCAAGTGTCACGTTCATGCCCTGGGGGAGGCCACACCCCCCGCCACCAGTGCTGCCGTTTGATTGGAGGGTGAGGTTTTTCACAGATGGGTCGGTCAGCAGACACTTAAACAGGAAGTCCTTGCCTTCTTTGATGACGTGGGAGTCTTTGCGAGGAGTGACGAACACACTGGCAGAGTGGGCAGGGTCTGAGAGGGAGGGGTCACAGGACACTAGAGGTCATGAAGGATAAGAAACCCCTATACTATTAACTCATTGAGTGCTGCGCTCCTTTCCAAAGTTTTAGTCAAGTGTACCGGCAATTTAAACCATTTTTGACGATTTTTGTAGAGCCACAGTGTATTCTATCATTTGAAAGGTGAAACTTTATGCTTCAAACGGCCACAAACCGTTTGTTTCTACGAGCCTCCGTTCCTGAGAAAAGTCAAGCTAAACATGGCTGGGTTTCACCAAAATGCTTTTTTTCTAGAAAAGGAGATACAGCTTCTTTTATGAAAGGTGCTCTGTTTGTGCCTGTCGCTCTTCTGACACTCGCATTTCTGGATCAAAGGGCTCGTGTAAGATAAATATATACAACAATTGTTGTTCTATTCACAAAACCACCATCGGGGGCGGAATGTGATGGTCTCTCGGCCACAGCAGGTCGGGAACACCGGTCCCACCGGTGGTCGCGGTCCTTCTGTGTTACGGGTCGGTGATGCCGGCCTGCTTTGACCGAGGGATCATCACATTTTACCGCGGGAGGACCTTGGGGAGGACACGGTGTTGCTCCAGATGAAGACCGGGCGGGACTGTCGGCTGAGAGCTTCCTGTTTCGGCTCCGAGCTGCTGGAGCCTCGCGGGTGAGAGCAGAGCAGCTGCTGCATCCACATGCAGAACTCAGAGCCCAGTTATGATAAAAACTTCCAGATTTGAGCTGTCATGAGTTTTTGATCGTCATCTATTTCAGTTCTGCTCGTCGTAGAGTCCCCAAATTTACACATAAAGGTGTGTTAAAGTGTCTAGTTTCATATTTCTTTTTAAAAAAGCAAAAAACGTAAAAATTACGTTTTTGGCACTCAACGCATGGGAACGACATGTAACATGTGGCTTACAGATGTTTCCCACCAGAAACAGGAAGCAGATTAGCCAAAGTTCATAGGAGCTGCTAATAACTAGGAAACTAGTGTTGTTTGGCTTCAGTCACCTGACCTGCCAGGAAGTGGGGGTCTGGGTCTGAGTGAAGGTCTTACCCTTGATGTACAGGTGGATCCAGGTGTCCAGGTGGTCCAGGCCCTGCTCAGTGTACCCGCAGCGGTAGCTCCCAGTGTGCTTTGCAACCAAGTTGTTGACCACCAGTGGGTTGGCTAAGTCTTTCTTCAGAAGGAAGGCAGTGCTAGACCAACGGGTCGGACTATTACCATGACAACTGAGTGAGATGGTGGAGCCAGCAGTCACCTCTTCCTCGGTTTGGTTTGGCAAGAGGACAGAGTTGAGATGGATTGTTGGAGCAGCAGGAGGATCCAAAGACACAGGAAGCACATCTGTGATGGAAGCACATCAACAACACCGTTGGAACATCTACAGAAACAAAACTAGAACAACAGCAAGAGAGACTTTATTCAGTCAGGTGAATTTAAGTGTTCACATCAATTGTGTCATGTTAGTAAAAATTGAAAAAGCCAGTGTAACTCATGTCCAACTGTAATTATCTCCAAAAATAAACAAAAACATGCTAAATATACTGTAGCAATAGTCACATCAATGTATGACAATCTCTAGACCAACAGGTCTGGTCTACAAGCTGAGCTGAGCCAGTCCCATGTTGTTTGCAGGGCAGACTGGCAGAACACAGGGCGCCATTTATATAGTCGATGTCAACAACCCTATGGCCAGACCTGACCGTGGCCCACCCACACACAGTGTTTTGATCACATTCCCTCCCCCTCAAGACAGAAGATACTTTTTAGATTTTGACACTACACTACTACTCATCCTAAACCTTCAGGATTAAATGTTAAATTAAAGGTCCATTGTGTAAAATGGGGGTTAAACCGTAACATCCAACGGTCAGATTCTAGTTTTCAGTGATCACTCACTCGCTCGCTCTCACCCCTCCCGTTGGCAAAGTGACGGTGGCCTCCGAGGACAAAAAACTTGTTTACCAGGACTGGGACGACTGGGAGTATTTCAGGAGCATGGAGCGATGAGGTGAAGATCTGAACCATTTTACCACATGTCTGCTGTTTCCTCTTCCTTCTTCTTCCTTGGTTTATTTATGAATGTGAAACTCTTGAAACCTGCTCTCTGATTGGCTGGATTTTACGTTCAGGCTGCCGTACAAACATGGCGGTGCAAGACGACGACACTCTCTAAAGCAAGATCCTTTCTATATGTATAAATAAAAGAATAATTATAAGGCTACGAAAACGAAAATTTTATTTTATAGCAATTATACACTTACACAAATATAATCATGGGAAGTATTCAGATTTTGCCAATAAACCTTGACAAATATTACACATTGGACCTTTAACAACTGAAGGTTTTTGTTTGTTTGTCTCTGAGGCCATTTACATTGATTGCTTATAATGGGCAGAATTATGCCTTCACCTCCAGTTTTAAGATCTACTTTGTGGAAGACCAGTGAGTGTAACGGGGCATTTGATGAAGACTTGGTTCTTAGGCTCTCCTATGACCACACCAATAAAAGGCTTTTAAATACTTTCAAAGGTATGACCAACAACAACAACATTCACTGACCCAGTGGGTAAATGATACAGCCACTTTATTTGATTTTATTTCCAGAACAAAGTCATCATCACATTTGATTTACAACAAATACAATTAGTGAATGAAACAAAATTATCTGAGTTGACTGGGAAGTCTGATTGGCTGACGGATTAAATTGAGGTGAAGTGTTGAGGAAAAAAAACATGTTAATCATTAGTGTGTTGACTGATAAACATCATCAAAGACAGAAAGTCAATTACAAACAATCTCATTGGTTAATTAGTATCTAAATCATGACAAGGTGAATAAGTTCACATGAACACATTCCATCGGAGGATCTCATTGGCTGGCGGCAGCAGGTTTCTTTGTCATGTCCTGCAGGTAGGTAGCAATCCGGGATGTCTGCAGCAGTAAGGCCTGGTGGTTTTCAACCAGCAGACTCTGGTGACGAGCCATGTTCTGCAGGTCCTGGATCTGCTGGGAGCCCTGAGGACACAGCACAGTGTGGGTCTCAGTGACCAGCATTAAGCCACCAACAAATCACATCATCTACAATCATGTTAATAGGACGACTAGACTTTTTTTTTAATGACCGGACATGAAATTGAACAATGTTATCTAAAGCTGCAGGTGACTACAATGATAATTAAGTTTTAATTAAATGTAACTTATTTTCAATGAAGAAGCTGAAGTTGGATTCAGATTCATTATCTAATCTCAACTAAACCTCAGATAAACTAATTAAATGCCAGATAAAACCTATCTAATCTAAATGCAAGTTAAACTAAACTGAACTGAACCAATCTGACTCACCAGGGTTCCGAGCACGCCCAGCTGCTGGACCACCTGAGCCTGATGTTTGGCGATGTCCTTCTGGATCAGGACTAGCTCTGTCAGGAGGTCCAGGACTTTCTTCTGACCCTCTGAGTGTGGATCCTGGACCAGCTCCAACAGCTGAGGGCCCTGGCTCACATCAGTGGGTGCGTCATCAGTTTGGGCGGGAGACTGGGCCGCACCCATCGTCATGTCAGCGGGTGGGTCGTCATGGCGATCACCTGCAGTGAAGACGACTGAAGTCAAAACTTCAGGTTTTTACACGACACGCACAGGATTCAAGTTCCTGTGATTTCCGCAATAAAGGTTCTGTTGACGGAGCGTGGAGGGGTCTCCGCTGACGACTGAGGTCACATGATACCGCCGCTGTGTTTCAGTCATGTCAGCAGGTCATTAACATGCCTTTCTGTGGTCAAATTGCAATAGGATAGTGCTTGCTGCTTGAAAGTACAGGTGTAAACGCACCCAAGACACAATGAAGACGGATTGTGATCCGATCGGCCAGACCACCTCTGAAGGTGACAACATTGAACACAAGTGTAAATGGAAATGCGTCCTGTGTCTGCATACGACTACGCAGGCGGAAATACTTCTTCTATTTCTATTGTTCCTGCTGCAATCGTGTTATATATAACACTTCTTAAAATGTTTTTTTTTTGTTTTTTTTTTGTTCATCTTTCTTTCTTTTTTGTGCCATTGTTGTGTGAGCTACTGGACTAATTTGAATTTCCCTGCAAGGGATGAATAAAGCATTCTCTATTCTCTATTCTATTCTATTTAGTTTCTTTTTTCTTTTTTAATTTACCTGCACAAAAATGTGATCGGACCCCTATGTGGACACTGGACACATACAGTATTACATGCCAGGTGTCAATGCTATATGTTTCCAGATCTGGATACAATCTGGATATGAGACGAATAGAATAGAATAAAATAGAATAGAACAGAGAGAACCGAACAGAACTGAATTGAACTGACTAGAACAGACAGAATGAAGAGAACAGACAAAATTAATCGTAAAATTGATAAATCACAGACAACATAAACTGGCAGATGACTTTTGTCATGAAGCTTCATGTGACAGTTGATCCACATCATCGGGTTTCACAATCGAAAAAACAAGAAGTGAAACCCTGTGTGTGTGTACGCGTATGTGTGTGTGTGTGTGTGCGTGTGTGTGTGTGCGTGCGTGCGTCCGTGTGTGTGTGTGTGTGAGAGAGAGTGTGTGGGTGGGTGCATCCCACTTCTTCTAAGTCCTCCTGTGTACGTTGTGGTCAGGATACTGACAAAGGGCCGACGTGGGGCCAACATGGGGTTAGCCATGCAGATGACAGAGGCTGTGCTGATTGATGGATACATGACAATTGTCGTGTTTGAGACAGATGTAGGAAATTGTCCTGAAGCTTTGAGCTTATGGTGATTCAACCTGTGTTTCAGGTCCAGATTCACATCCGGAAAACAGAGAGTAAAAATAGGCCCATTAAAAAGTGGAAGTGTTATAATGAGCTGGCATTCTGAGGGATGCTGGGAAACAGCGAGTGTCTCTTTCTGAGCCTTTAGACCACATCACCATTAGCACGTTTTGTAATTCAGGAGTTTCTGACAGTGACTCAGAGTCGAGTGTTTCACATCCGCTGCAGCCGACTTGGCATCAGAGAGTTACAGGATCATTAAAGAGCTGACCTCAGCCTCTGAACGGGGGCTGTGACCTCATGACTATTGCACACATCCAGACCTCATCCAGAACCAGAACCTTAACCCAACACACAACCTGCAACAGCTAATGATCATACTTCATTTCTAACTGTGACGCAAAAACACCAAGGGACAACCGATGGGTCCAAACGGGTCAGAACATGGGCTTCATTTATTGTTGTTGGAAACTGCCATTGATTTAGATCTCATGAACACTCAGACAGACATCGACTCTTCGGACTCATCACTGACTCTTCTGACTTTTCACCAACTCTTCACTGACTCCTCATTGACTCCTCTGTCTCTTTACCAACTCTTCTGACTCTTCATTGACTCTTCACAGCCTCTTCTGTCTCTTCACCGACCCGTCAATGACTCTTCACTGATTCCTAAAAGACTCTTCTGTCTCTTCACTGAATCTTTTAACTCCCCACTGACTCTTCTTACTCTTAACCCTTCTCTGGTGACCTGTTTTCAGGTTTTAAATGCATACAAGTACCACATAAATTTGTTTATAGCATCAAGGCTTTTTGACTTTGTCAGGAACCTCAATTTAAACAAAATAAAACCAAAAAAAAATGTTTTCACAAAATTCTAAATTGCTCTGGTTATTCATTTAATTTGTGGTGTTAGAGTCAATTTTGAAATCATAAGTGCAAAACCAACTTTTTCATGGATAAGGAAGCCTAACAATGTAACCAAGAGATCAGAAACAAATAGGATGATAAATAAGTGTTTTAGTGTGTTTTACAGCTGATTTAAGACTCCATACATGGCAGTAGAAAGCTAACACAAGACGAAGGTTAGAGCATGTGTGGCGCTGTAGGAAAGGAACGTTTCCCTGCTGTATTCAAACTCCAAACATTATAAGTGGATTAAATGTTGACTGGCAGTCATGTCAGTGTGACTCAGCCTCATTGTTGTCTACTGCTGTTGTTGTTGTTGTTGTTGTTGACTGTAACATCTAGTGGTGTGGCTCAGGTTACAGGTTAGAGCAGTGGAGGGTATGACATCATCGTTTCACAAAAGATCTGTTACATGAAAACGCTGGGGTGGCGTTTTGAGATTTTCTGGGACCCGAAACGAAATGCTAAAAATGGATTCACTTAAACCCATATCTGTGTGGACGTGCAATGACAAAAAAGGTGTTCTATTCTATTCTATTCTATTCTATTCTATTCTATTCTATTCTATTCTATTCTTCTGACTCTTAACTAGCTGGGTTTACATTGACACTTTTTCCTCTTTCTGATTGAATTCATTCTGAATGAGTCTTTCAGGTTAACTGTTTACATGTGATATGACCTAATCCGATTGGGTGTTTATAAGTGTACTACTGCATTTATTCAGAACGGATGTTTTACAACTGTGTGGCACAGAGTGTTCTTACGTAAAGGGCTTGTCAGACCGAACAACCCAGAGGGACGCGCTGGTTGGGACGGGCTCTGGCCATTTGTCATCTTTTTTGGGGCTGAGTCCGGTTCAGGCCGAGAATTTATGTTTGTGAGCTGCGTCAAGTCCTGGCTTCAACACCCGCTGGTTAGGGTTAGGATTTAAATTTTGAGGCCTGTTGAGAAAATCCAAACATCCTGCGACCGATCAAAGATGGAGATGTATGGTCTGATCAGCTCAGTAGTTGTCACTGTTTTGACACTTTCATTCAGGCATTGTGGAGTGGAAGTGAAGTGAAGAAACGTCAACATTCCATTTCACCATTACATGATATAATTTTACTTTCTTTTGGTTTAAGAAAAGGTTTATTCCACCTCTCTGAAACTGAATGAAATTTCATTTAGTTTGGGCCTGTTTATTCTGATTGATCTGTTTATATGGAGCATTTTCATGGGGTTTGGACATCTAAACGGATTCTAATCGGAATATCTGTCTCCCTGTGAACCCAGATATTGGCTTCAGTGACTCCTCTGACTCTTCATCGACTGCTCCATGACTGTTCTGTGTCTCTGTGATTCTCACTCTTCACTGACTCTGAGTCAGCAAAACAAGAAAATTGAATCTTAGACTGATCACATTCACTCTTGAAGCCTCCACATAAATGTATTAATCAGTTTGTTTGATCAATGAGTCCATCCTGTCGTCTTCACATTGACCTACTGATGAGGTGATGATACAAGTTTTTTCCATCAACACATCTGAGTTTTGTTTTGGAGAAAGTCCTGCAGTTAGGAGGTTTCAGACTGTGGGGGCTGGTGTGATGAAACCCCAAAGAGTCAGGAAACACATTTTCTACCACGGACCACACACACACACACACACACACACTGGGATTGTGTGTATGTGTGTGTGTGTGTGTGTGTGTGTGTGTGTGTGTGTGTGTGTGTGTGTGTGTGTGTGTGTGTGTGAAGGGTCTTTTTTCCCACTTCCTCCTCTTACTTCTTCTTTGTAGACGAGTCTGCGGAGCGGTGGAGGAACTGGTTACCACGGTAACATGTTTACATCTACTCAGAGCCCTCCAGTAGCTACTATCTGTAGTAGTAGTGGTAGTAGTAGCGATATATTGAACTAGTCTGTGATGGGATGGCTGAGACCAGTTCATGATGTGAAGCTTCTTATATTACTATAAATATGAATCATTGTTAGAGCCATTTATTGGATCATGGATAATATGGATTTGTTGTTGATCCTGGTTTTATGTATCGAGGCCCTAAGAATGCCCATTGGTTAATTGCTCTCTTCTTATTGGCTGTGATATGTGCATACTCAAGTTTTTTAGTTGAGACTATGGAGGCGACGAGAGCACATTCGTTTTTGACTGTGATTATTATTATTTTTGGATTAATACACAGTTTATTCTGTTGGAGCCTAAAGAAATATTTCAATAAAAGAAAGAAACATGAACAAAGGCTCCCGCACACTGTCTTCACTTCTCTTTACTGTAAACCTGAGACCTAAAACCTTTTAGAACCTGACGAAGGTCTCAGGACCGAAACGTTGTTTAATAAACCTATTAGTCTCCACCACGCAGGTCTTCTCCGATGCACCTGTCCGTCCGTGCCGGTGTGCATGAGTTTCAGCTCAATAAAAGAAAGAAAGAAGAACTGTGGAGTTTTGTTTTGACCGTCAACTATATGCTCGTGCTCCATAGACTAGAAGTGTGCGTTTTAAAAAGGAAAAAAAGGGACGGAGCCACACTTACAATCATCATCACTTCTTATGTTACAACAGTGAAAATAATATCATTTGTTTGTGTTGTTGTTATTGTTGATGAACATGAGCTGTTGTTGTTATTTTGTTTCCCAGTCTCACTCACAAATGAAGGTTAATAAAGGATTCAATAACATGTCTATTGTTAACGATAGATAGATAGATAGATAGATAGATAGATAGATAGATAGATAGATAGATAGATAGATAGATAGATAGATAGATAGATAGATAGATAGATAGATAGATAGATAGATAGATAGATAGATAGATAGATATGCACTAGAGTGAACAAAAGGTATAGACAAAGAGTAAACACAGTGTGAGTTGTTTTCTCACCTTCATGGCAGCAGCAGCAGCTGAGGGCGATCAGCAGTAGCAGAGAATGGACCAACATCTCTCTCTGTTGTTATTCAGCCGAAGTCAAACTGAATCTGACTGAAGGAGATGAACTTCCCCTGCAAACCCCGACTCCCTAACCCCACCCACTCCACCAGCTCCCTGAGGCCGGTCTCACACACTGACAGAGGCGTCCCGCAGCCTCAGCTCTCCTGCTCTGAGCACTTGACGTGTCACAGGTTCAGGTCTGGCTGGAGATAGAGTTGAAACCTCAGGTGACATCCTGATGTGAGATCATCCTTTGCACCGTTGGAAGGTGAACTGATCAGGGCTCTGGTCTGATGGTTGGACTGGATGCTCTCTGTTCTGGACCCGTTTCAGAACTTTTGTCAACAGCTGATTTGCTTATAGGTGCAGCTTTTCTTTTCTCTGTTATAAACTGTTTTCTTGTCTGTATACAACAATACAACTCTGTTGCTCACCCTGACGTTTCTCCTGTTTTTCCCTGTTAAAGGAGTTTTCTATGGAGTTTTTCCTCAGTGGATGTGAGGATCTAAGGACAGAGGATGTTGTTATGATGCCATGTGAAGCCCTTTGAGACAAACTGTTTGTAAAAACGGGCTATACACATAAAATTGCCTTGCCTTGCCTTGCCTCTGATCTGAATGAAAACACATTAAACCAGTGCTGAACCCCGCTGCTAACGCACTCACCCCCACCCCCACCCCCACCCTGGAGCTGCTGCTGACACCTGTGAGTCACCTGAAGACGCAACTGGACATTTCAGAAGAATGAGGAAGAAGCAGCTGAGGAGGAAACAGATGGGCGACTCTTTGGACACTCAGCACATTACGATGAACAACAGGAAGTAGAAAAAAACCTATAGTGGCCGGGGGCGGAGTCAGAGCCACGGAGGAGCAGCAGGCTCATGGGTGGAGGACGGGATCTGACAGCTGGAAAGACCAGCTAGCTCACCTGGTTCACTTTCAGTTGGTGTGTATATGAACTAGTCATGTGACCATGTTTTAGACCAATCATGTCAGAGCATGGATGGGCTCCTTCACGTCCACCTGACGCAGCATCTGTCCAGGTGAAGATGATTCTTAACATCACCTGCTGAATCAGGAGACTCAGCCGACCAATCAGAGATGATCATTATTTTCATTTTGATGATTATTTTGTATTATTCCATTATCTATGTGTTGGGGGAGGAGTGGGAGGGAGGGGGAAGAAGCAGGGAAGGGGACGAAAAATGAATGATTGACTGATTGATCGATTGTTTGCCGATGTTCTTTTGTTTTCTTTTCTTTTCTTTCTCTCCATCATGTGTTTTGTTCTCTCTTAACACAAGCTACCTTAATATATCTACCCCCCTTTTTTTCTTTTCTTTCCCTTTTCCTTCTCTCTCTCTTTCCTTTTCTTTCTTCTTTTTCATTAGCTACTCTTAATTGTCTAGTGCTGTGTCATGGCTTGTCTTGCCTTGTCATGTCTTTATGTTTGCTTTATGTCTGTCACTTGTATTGCACAATAAAAAAAAAAAAAAAAAAAAGAGATGATCATTATGATTAACATTATCAACTGACCTCATAGTCAACCTGTTGTAAAGGTGACCACCTGCAGACATCAAACATCAGGTCCTGCACCGTGTGTGTGTGGGTTTGTTTCTTTTTTGTGTGTGCGTGTGTGTGCGTGTGTGTGCGTGTGTGTGTGTGTGTGTGTGTGTGTGTGTGTGTGTGGCTGAAACATGACACATACTCTGGTAAACTGCTGCAGATTGTTTATTCTTATGTTTTAATAAAGTTTGTGTCTAAAGCAGTTTGAATAAACACTAAGCAGAACAAGCACACACGCGCGCGCGCGCGCGCGCACACACACACACACACACACACACACACACACACACACACACACACACACACACACACACACACATTCTCTCTCTTTAGAGCAATACAGAGATTAAATGAGGGATTATAAATCTGATCCAGGACCTGCCACAGTCCACTCATTAATAGACTAACAGGAAGAAGAAGAAGCCACTTCCTGTTGGTCGGGTCAAAGGTTAGATAGTTAATGCCTTACAGTCAGGACTGAGGGGAAACACCCTCCTCCTCTCCACTCTGTCTGCAGCCTTCACAGGCAGCTCTCCTCCTCTTCCTCACCTCCACACGATGAAGCCAGAGGCACCTCAGCGTCACCTTCTGATGATGTCACTTCCTGTGGTCCAGATACATCTTCAGCATCGAGGAGGGGGCTGCAGGGGAAACGTCATTCATCGTCATTTTTGAGCATCGATTCGTCACTGCAGAAGATGAAGGTGATGGAGGATCATTGATGAGCTGTAGCTCCACCCACTGAGAGGTAATGTCATACCTGACTGCGTCCAGCGCAGCGCTGCTCGTTTCTATGGTAATGTCAGCAATGGGAATGATGTAGGAGGGGCCTGCCTCCACTGGCTCCACCTCCAGCTGGTGAACCTTCACCTCAGGGGCGGGGCTATCTGCAGAAGAAAAAGAGGGCAGAGTTTGAAGTGGTGAATGTGTGTGCGTTTCCATGTGTTGTTGCATTATTTCCTTGGACAAACATGTCATGATGATGGGACGATTCTCTAAACTCATATCATACTATGTATCATGATGCAGTACTATGCTGTTTTTCTACTCAGGCAGTACAGGATGTCACCAGATAACGTATCTACTGTCTCTGTATCTTCACTCTGGGCCTCTCATGACTGTGGGTCACTTTGCAAATGTCTTGGATTCAGTTTATGGAAGGACAAGCCCCAACACTGTGTTCTACTATACAAGAATTGTGTGAGCAGTGTGTACATGTGTGTGTGTTTGTTACTGTGTGTATATGTTACCATGTGTGTCCACCTGATCTTCAGCAGCTCTGGATAAACTCAGTCTGGATCGAACGATAGCTGGACTGTTGCTTTTCAGGAAGTTCTCTGTCAGCTGGAGGTAACGCTAAACAACAACAATCATCGTCATCGTCATCATCATCATCATCATCATCATCATCATCATCATCATCATCATCATCATCATCATCATCTTGATCATCATTAGCTGAGTCCTGCAACTCAGGATCTCATACTGGTCCACTGGACCACATGCACTAACACCACTGATGGAGGTAAAGACTGATGGAGGAGAGGACTCTCAGGAATCAACATGTGCTGACATAAACAGGAGGTCTGAAGTGGTTTGTACCTTACTGAAGTCGTCTGTTAATGTTTTTCCCACAGAGACAACCAGAGATGAGAACGACGGGCGAGACTGAGGCTCCTCCTCCCAGCAGAGCTTCATCAGCTCACAGCTACAGACAGGAAACAGACAGGAAACAGCCAGGAAACAGTCAGGAAACAGCCAGGAAACAGTCAGGAAACAGACTGGAAACAGACGGAACAGTGGAACAGGGATCAGACTGGAAACAGTCAGGAGACAGACTGGAAACAGACAGGAAACAGTCAGGAAACAGACTGGAAACAGACTGGAAACAGACTGGAAACAGACTGGAAACAGACGGAACAGTGGAACAGGGATCAGACTGGAAACAGTCAGGAAACAGACTGGAAACAGACTGGAAACAGTCTGGAAACAGTCAGGAAACAGACTGGAAACAGTCAGGAGACAGACTGGAAACAGACAGGAAACAGACTGGAAACAGACTGGAAACAGTCAGGAAACAGACTGGAAACAGACAGGAGACAGACTGGAAACAGACTGGAAACAGACTGGAAACAGACTGGAAACAGTCAGGAAACAGACTGGAAACAGACAGGAAACAGACTGGAAACAGACTGGAAACAGACGGAACAGTGGAACAGGGATCAGACTGGAAACAGTCAGGAGACAGACTGGAAACAGACTGGAAACAGACTGGAAACAGACTGGAAACAGTCAGGAAACAGACAGGAAACAGACAGGAAACAGACAGGAAACAGTCAGGAAACAGACTGGAAACAGACGGAACAGTGGAACAGGGATCAGACTGGAAACAGACTGGAAACAGTCAGGAAACAGCCAGGAAACAGTCAGGAAACAGACTGGAAACAGACGGAACAGTGGAACAGGGATCAGACTGGAAACAGTCAGGAGACAGACTGGAAACAGACAGGAAACAGTCAGGAAACAGACTGGAAACAGACTGGAAACAGACTGGAAACAGACTGGAAACAGACGGAACAGTGGAACAGGGATCAGACTGGAAACAGTCAGGAAACAGACTGGAAACAGACTGGAAACAGTCTGGAAACAGTCAGGAAACAGACTGGAAACAGTCAGGAGACAGACTGGAAACAGACAGGAAACAGACTGGAAACAGACTGGAAACAGTCAGGAAACAGACTGGAAACAGACAGGAGACAGACTGGAAACAGACTGGAAACAGACTGGAAACAGACTGGAAACAGTCAGGAAACAGACTGGAAACAGACAGGAAACAGACTGGAAACAGACTGGAAACAGACGGAACAGTGGAACAGGGATCAGACTGGAAACAGTCAGGAGACAGACTGGAAACAGACTGGAAACAGACTGGAAACAGACTGGAAACAGTCAGGAAACAGACAGGAAACAGACAGGAAACAGACAGGAAACAGACAGGAAACAGACTGGAAACAGACTGGAAACAGACTGGAAACAGACTGGAAACAGACGGAACAGTGGAACAGGGATCAGACTGGAAACAGTCAGGAGACAGACTGGAAACAGACTGGAAACAGACTGGAAACAGACTGTAAACAGTCAGGAAACAGACAGGAAACAGACAGGAAACAGACAGGAAACAGACTGGAAACAGACGGAACAGTGGAACAGGGATCAGACTGGAAACAGTCAGGAAACAGACTGGAAACAGACAGGAAACAGACTGGAAACAGTCAGGAAACAGACTGGAAACAGACAGGAAACAGACTGGAAACAGACTGGAAACAGACGGAACAGTGGAACAGGGATCAGACTGATACAGTCAGGAGACAGACTGGAAACAGACTGGAAACAGACTGGAAACAGACAGGAAACAGACAGGAAACAGACTGGAAACAGACTGGAAACAGTCAGGAAACAGACTGGAAACAGACTGGAAACAGACTGGAAACAGACTGGAAACAGACTGGAAACAGTCAGGAAACAGACAGGAAACAGACAGGAAACAGACTGGAAACAGACTGGAAACAGACTGGAAACAGTCAGGAAACAGTCAGGAAACAGACTGGAAACAGACTGGAAACAGACTGGAAACAGACTGGAAACAGACGGAACAGTGGAACAGGGATCAGACTGGAAACAGTCAGGAGACAGACTGGAAACAGACTGGAAACAGACTGGAAACAGTCAGGAAACAGACAGGAAACAGACTGGAAACAGACTGGAAACAGACTGGAAACAGACGGAACAGTGGAACAGGGATCAGACTGGAAACAGTCAGGAGACAGACTGGAAACAGACTGGAAACAGTCAGGAGACAGTCAGGAAACAGTCAGGAGACAGACTGGAAACAGACTGGAAACAGTCAGGAGACAGTCAGGAAACAGTCAGGAGACAGACTGGAAACAGACAGGAAACAGACTGGAAACAGACGGAACAGTGGAACAGGGATCAGACTGGAAACAGACTGGAAACAGACTGGAAACAGACAGGAAACAGTCAGGAGACAGACAGAACAGTGGAACAGGGAACAGACTTGTCCTACATGTCAGGGGGGGCGTGTTCAGGGCCGGTCATCCTGTATCCTCTCTTCAGAGCAGAGTAAAACTCCTGGGTCATTGGAAGTTCAGGGTACGGGCTCCCACCTGGGACAAAAGACACAAAGAGGGGAGTGAGGTGGCTGCAGACTGGTCAAACTGCTCAGTGCCATTTCAGAACGGTCAGGGTGAGTTACCCAGAGAGAAGATCTCCCACAGTAAGACTCCGTAAGACCAGACGTCGCTCTGAGAGCTGTAAATGTTCTGGAAGATGCTCTCTGGAGACATCCACTTCACCGGCAGGAAGCTCTGAACATCAACACATGGCTGTCAGTCAACGCTGTGAGCTCCTGTCAATCACTCATGCTCAGTTAAAGTTCATGTAACACGTTCACTGACGTTTCCTCTGGCGATGTAGTCCTGATCCTTTGTGAGGTCACGAGCCAAACCAAAGTCACAGACCTTCACCAGCTTCCCCTCACAGACCAGGACATTCCTTGCCGCCAGGTCTCTGTGGACACACTGAGGGGCACCAATGGGACAATCAAGGGACATCAGAGATGGAAGCCACAGAAGGACAAAAGGACAATACAGAGGAAGAGACAGGGGAATGTTACAGAAGGACAGAGTGGGACACAGGGGGACAATTCATTAAACCACAGTGGCAACATGTGACATAAAGTTTCCATTTCATTATTCCACTAAAGGGCTCCTACATTTCTGGAGCAGAGGAAGTCCATGGCCTGGGAGATCTGGTAGGAGAAGCTGAGGAGGTCTCTGAGGCTGAGGAGAGGAGAGTCACTGAGGAGCAGAGAGGACTCCCCCTGCTGGTCTGAGGGAGAGTCACAGGAAACACTGTAACCTCTGGACTGTGTAGTGCTTCAGTGTGCGCTGCATGTCACAGATTCTAGTAACACTTTACAATAAGGGTCCCTTAATTAACATTAGTTAGTACATTATTAAGCATTAATTAACTCTTTACAGCTATATTAACAATCATTATTATGTATTATTTAGGATTAGGAAACACATTAATTAATGTAGCCTATTAGTAAGCAGTTAATTAATGTTAACTACTCAAAGTAGTTAATAAATTATTAAGTAATAAGTAAGTAGCCTAAATAAGTTGAATAATGAAATTAGTTATCATTATGTATGCATTACTCAGCATTAATTAACACATTAGTTTATATATTAATGCTTAATAATGTATTAAGGGACCCTTATTGTAAAGTGTTACCCAGATTCTTTACCTGCTGGTATGTACGGAGTCTCGTACGCCGCCGGTTCGATGTCGGCGTAGCTGAGCTCCTGCATGGCAACGTACTGAGCGCTCTCCTCTTTGTTCATGTGCATGTAACCGCCATCACTGTCACTACGGGGGAGAGACATTCACACTCAGTACAAACTCAGAGAGAGAGAGAGGGGCGGTTGGCACCTTTGTTTATTTGTGTGGTTACGTGTTGACCTTTTGGTGTGAGTGCCATTCTGCTGGAAGGTGTGTTTGTTCCTATGCAGGTAGTTCACCAGGTCACCATGACGACAGAACTCAGTGATCAGATAGACAGGGCCTGGTATACGGACAGGTGATAGTTACTTTTTATTTATAATAGTTATTATTTATAAGACAGGATTTGTAGGGTGTTAGTGTTAGCTGAAGATCAGTTCAGGTTTAGTGTGAGGTTAGTCTGGTGGAGTCCAAGGTAAATCCAGCTTGAGCTCAGGTTTAGGTTGGTGTTAGTTCCAGGTAAGGTTGGGGTTGCTTCAGGATTAGTTCAGAGTTAGTTCAGAGTTGTGCCACAAAGCAGGATCACCGGTTTAGCGAGGTAACTTCAGGGTTAACCCTGGCTTTCCGGTACCACGAAGCTGGATTCATTCTTACCGAGGTGAGTTACCATGGTAACTTACTCTGAACGGCAAACCTGCTCCGGGTCAGGGTAGCTTTCAGGATTGATCTGAATCCAGTAAAAGGCTCAACCCACCGGCCAATCACCTGTACGGGAATAATGACACGTGTCCTCTCACCGGTAACCGGAGCCCAAGAGCGTTATGGCTGTAATGTTTTGATAACCAGCGTCGTGGTAGCTACCGCTGATCCGGAGTGACAGTGTTGTGGATAGGTTCAGCTGGATAGGCTGAGAGTAACCCCGGGTAGGCTGAGCTCGCTTTGTGATACAGGTTTATTTTTCAAGGTAAACTAAGGGTTGATTCAGGGTTAGTTCTGGATTAATTTAGAGGTAGTTCAGGTTTAATTTTCAGGGTTGATTCAGGGTTAGTTCTGGATTAATTTAGAGTTAGTTCAGGTTTAATTTTCAGGGTAAACTCAGGGTTGATTCGGGGTTAGTTCTGGATTAGTTCAGGGTTGGTTCAGGTTTAATTTTCAGGGTAAACTCAGGGTTGATTCGGGGTTAGTTCTGGTTAGTTCAGGGTTAGTTGAGTTCAGGTTTGATTTGCAGGGTAAACTCAGGGTTGATTCAGGGTTAGTTTAGGGTTAGTTTAAGGTTAGCTCAGGGTTAAATAGCATACCTCCTCTAGTGCAGGCTCCCAGCAGGTTGACGACGTTAAGGTGAGGGCCAAGATGAACCAACACCTTCAGCTCTGACATCAGAGACTGCATGGCTCCACTGCTCTCTGAACAGACACATACAGGAAACATTCAGGGGGCTGTTCCAGCAGATCATTATCTGGTTATCCTGGATGAATTTAGCCGGGAGTCAGTTGCACAAAAGCAGAGGCACAGATGTTACCATGGAGATTCTGTGCAGCTAGCCTGCTCCCAACTAGGCAAACATCCAGGCTTAATTAATCCTGGTGTTGTATTCGTTTTGTCAACCTCAGTGTTTTAATTAATTTTTATTAGCATGCACTAGAACAGCCACACTTCTTTGTCCTGGCCTTGTAGGCTTTTGTCCACGCTGTATGAATAACAATTAATAGTCATAATTATTATATTATTATTATTAGATGGACTTATACAGCAATTTTCTAGTATCTACAACCACTCAAAGTGCTTTACATTGTATGTTAACCTGTCACATGTTCACACACACACATTCATAAAGCTAGCCATTCACACACATTCATACACCCAATGCACACATCGGGGGGAAAGCGTGGACATGTGGACTGGAGGGGCCGGGAACGGAACCACTGTTAGTGAACAACCCTCTCTAGCCGCCCTAGACTGCAGTTTTTACATTAACACGTTTATAAGCGTTAATTTGGAGAAAATGTCGAGTTGCTCACTGAATGGTAATCATCATGTGTCAGTGTTAGAAAGTGTATCTTTGTGGATAACTTACACATGAAGCTGGTTTGTTATTAACTGCCAGGCTTTTTTCTTCTCCTGATGACAGCGGGTGTATTTCCTTTTTTGGAAACAATATGATCACCGCCTTGTAACTTTCCAAGAAGAGCTGATGAAAGGTCTGCATCAGTGAATCTGTGATCAATACTGCAATCAATTTTTAAAAAGCTGTGGACACGCTTTTATCTGAATTACTTCGACCTGACTTGACAGATCTGCACCCCATCATCCTGGTTTGGACTAAGCCAGGATACACTGATGAGGCTAGGTCAAGCCTCGCTTTCTCAGTTATCCTGAATTTCTTAATTCTGCTTTTGTGCAATAGCCCCCAGCTTTATTGACCTCTGTCGGTAATCAATCAGACAGGTAAACTGCATGTGACACACCGTCCACAGGCTGAGACAATCACTTACGTTTGACCATCTTCACAGCTGCTTTAGTTGTAGAATGAGTGTCAATCAGACCCGAGACGTCCGCCTCGACGACACGACCAAATGCACCTGAACCCAGCACCTGACCTGGGGGGGGGGGGGGGGGGGGGTCAGAATAAATCAGATTAGATCAGAGAGTATTGATTATGGTATATTATGGCGCTTTTCTACTACACTTTCACAGCACGGCACGGCTCGGTAAAGGTGCTTTTCCACTACAGCTGAGTTCTTCTTGTTCCTTCTCAGCGGGGGCGGGGTCGGCACGGGGGTGATCGCGGGGCCACATTGTCCGCCTCTCTTTTTTCGATGCGCTCGTCAGCTCCAAACTCACTCGTCTGCACCTTGTTACAGACCACAGTGGTTTTACACACAGCAACATTGAACTCAGGTGAAGGAATAACAACAGTCTCGATACAGATCAGCTGGCGCTGATGCCGCTCTGTTTTTGAAATTTCTGGGTTTGATTCTCATGTCGGACGTAGCGCTCGCACTCTTCCAGTGAAGACGCTCTGTCCAATCAGTGGAAGGCAGTCGGCTGACGTCACGTTATAGTATCGCTTCGGCTCGCTTGGAACCAGGGCCGAGGAGGAACTAAAATAGTACCTGGTACTAGGTACTAGGACTAGTGGAAAAGCAAAAAAAAGCGGGCCGTGCCACGCCGCACCGCGCCGTGCCGTGTCGTGCCGCGCCAGTGGAAAAGCACCATTAGAGTCCCAGGGGAGGAGCAAGACCAGAACAAGTCATAAAACATGGAGAGTCTCCACTCAGAGTCTGAACTACTTAGACTCTGTAGTCTAAGTAGTTCATGCTCACAGCCTCCACTGCAGAGTACAGGCAGTGTTCCATCAATGTCACCAAAGAAAGCCACGCTCTCCAAATTAAGCCCCAAATTGTGCCGCCAACACCGTTCAGACTTATCTGATTCAGGCTGACTGAAGACAGACTCACACAGTCCTACATGAGAAGCCCAAATGAATGAAAACATGAACAAAGTTACGATCAAATGAGTCACAGAGAGGTGAAAGTCTTTTCAGCATCTGGACCAACACTGCTGAGGTTGGGAAAAGTGCAGGAGTCCAAGTATCTCAGCGTGTAGTTGATGAGGCAGCTGAGCAGGAGGCAAACGCCATGATGATAAAGTTAGTGCTACACTGTCCATATTGTAGCATGTTATCTGGTGGTATTACCTAGTACTACACTGTCTCTGGGTATTTCCCAGGTGGAGTTGTAAGGCAGGTGGGCGGGGTCCAGGTAGGTGTACTGCTGTCCGTCAGCGCTCACAGACTCAATCACCTTCCAGCGAACTTCATAACGAGGTTTCTAACAGGAAGAGACCAACAGACATCAGGTCAATGAGAGTCTCAACATGTTTTAAAGTGTTAAAGGGACAGTTCAACATTTTGGCAAATTGGCCCATTGCCATAATCCCTATAGTCATAGCAGTAGGGTCGTTACCTTTATTTGTCGGTGCGAGCAATTTTTAGAACGGTGGAGCAGAGCCGTGAGCTGCTCAGAGCTACGCTACGGAGGCTCATGGGATTTCTTGGTTTCCCTCATAAAACTCATCAAATACACAACAACAACAACTCCAAAATGCTCTGGTTGTGACCTGTTGTTGTGAGACGGAGTTGTTTTAGAGGTAAATTCATGCAAAACCGCTGATACGCGTTGTCTTCAGGGACAGTTTTTCAGCAAGCAGTCACTGCATTTACCTCGAAAACAACTCTGTCTCGTAGCGTTCTGTTATTATCTCATAGCGTGGTGAATGTGCAGGTCACAACTTGTCCACCAGAGCGTTGTGGAGTTGTTGGATTGTGTATTTGATGAGTTTGATGAGGGAAACCAAGAAATCCCATGAGCCTCCGTAGTGTAGCTCTGAGCAGCTCACGGCTCTGCTCTGCCGTTCTAAAAATAGCTTGCACCGACAATTAAAGGTAACGAACCTACTGCTATATGCTATAGGGATTAAGACAATGGGCCAATTTGCCAAAATGTTGAACTATCCCTTTAAACTCTCACACTGCGAGATGTCATGGCAACCACAGATTACTCCTGAAAGACAGCAAAATACGGCTAATGTTCTATGAGGGCAACAGCAAATAGAACTACTGACTTTTCTCCAGAGGAGGATGAGGATGATGAGGAAAAAGACGGCGATGACAACCAGAACCAGGACAGCTGCCAAGACAGCAACCTGAGACAGGAGGGCTGGAGACAGGAAGACAAAGTTAGTTTACAATATACGTCCTACCTGCTCTTTAAATGCTAGATATCGCTTAATCCAATTCAAAGTCCTACACAGAATCCATTATTCAAAAGGGAAGTTACACAACATTTTTCCTGAAATGTCTACAGAAGCTGATCTTCTGCACAGTTTTGCCGTGTGTGCAAAATTGCAAGGCTTCTGGGTTAACATTCTCAGTTTATTCTCAAAATATTTAAAGTACACAGTACTGTATACAGTAGTATGTACTGTGTATGTGTGTGCATGCATACAATTTTGTGGGATTGCAATGACTAAAAAGAAGCATGTGTAATGGAACATGAATCAATGACTTGTGCAATCCTGCAATAAAGTTGAAAAAAAAATTAAAGTATAGATACAACCTGAACCAGTCCTAATAAGCTTGGGTATTTCAGACATGTTGAGATCTTTAAGAGTGACGCAACAACTTTTGTTATTGTCATATGGTCTGTTCACAGCTGATTCTAACGTGTTGGAGAGGAGAAGAGGTGCCCACACTGACAGGGCTGACAGACACCCTTCATCTGGAAAGGATCAGAGTCTCTATAAAGGACACAACTGAACAATCAATGAAAAGATCTGGCGGGTAGATAATGAGTGAAATTTGAATTTTGGGCGAACTATCCCTTTAACATTGACCTGTGCATTGCCCTGTATTGGACCTCTGTTTTTGAAAATTAATAAAAATATTTGAAACAGGCTTTAGGTACTTGCGCTGCAGTAGTGGCCTACAGCAGCATCAGTACGTACAGGGAGTCAGGACTCGCAGGTCTCTGGCTCGGCGTCCGGCTGTGTTCTTGGCTTCACAGCGAACAGCTGACACAGAGCTGAGAGCCTGGAGAGTCAACACACTGCGTACCTGCACACACACACACACACACACACACACACACACACACACACACACACACACACACACACACACATACAAAAAGAGCTGTTAGTCATCTTCACATCATGACAGTATCATGTCTCTTCCCCTTTGATGACATCACTGGTTACCTGGGTGACTCCCCTCTCCTCCACCTCAGTAATGTTCTCCTGCAGGGACACGCCCCCCGAGGCTGCTGATAGGCTCCTCCAGTCGCTTGTCACATTACTACACCTGTAGGCCACAGGGTTACTCTAGCAATAGGCAAGGCAAGGCATCTTTATTTATATAACACATTTCATACCAAGGGGCAACTCAATGTGCTTTACATAAAGACAAAACATTTAACAGGAAGAAATGGAAGGGAAAAAAATAACAGAATAGTAAAAACTGTCAACATAGAACATACAATTAAAAGCAAGAAAAATGAATAAAGAAAGTGCATACATAATAAAATAGAAACTAAATTAAAATAGAGCATAAAATATGAGTTTGCAGCATGAAAACAGTTAAGAGGACTTACAGTGCAAAACCAAGATTATGATTAAAGTTCTGATGACCCCTGGACATTTCTGTCCACCTCTCACACTTTCCCAACTCCCCACGGTCAAATGAAAGGTCACTGGGGCCTGGTTTGACCCTTGACATGACCCTTCGCTGGACAAAAATGTCCACCTCCGCCTACGGGTTTTTTAATGTATTTTAAGGAAAAAAATTTAACTAACAGATATGAACCATGAACCACCATGAAACCTCCCAAGTTTATCACTCACATTAAGACAAGAATTTTTTGTATTACAAGTTTTGTCAAATTTTATGTTTAAATGTGTAAATGGGGCAATATCTAATGAAATATGCATTATGCATACGCAATATTTGCATACATTTCCAGAACTGAAATCTGAACAATGGATAAAGCTATTTTCAAAATTCTTGTTTTATTTTGTTGACATATTAGAGTCAGAAGTTTTCACCGAGGGGATTTTGGATATCTCTTTTTATCACTCTGTAAATGAGAAAATACTGTCACCAGCCCTAAAAAAAAAAATCAAATTTCGCATTTTTTGTTTTTGTTTTTTTGGAATCAAATGTTGTATGAATGATATATCAACAATCCCCTCTGTAAAAACCTTCAGAATATAGACAGGAATATAATTATAAAATGAAATAATAAAATAAAAACATATGGCTAAAACAACTGGCCAGGAAGGGGTTAAAAATGTTGAAACCCATGTCAAAAGTGATTTTCATGTTTAGTCAATACCCAGCCTTATATGTATCAGAAATATTTTGGGAGTAACTGATGTTAAATGTCTCTCACTATAGGTGGTAGGGCTGGGACGATATGCTTTTCTCCCGATTTGATTCTTCTACGATTTTTTGGATGGCGATTCGATTTAAATTGCGATTCTACGATATTGCCGATTCTCTCGATTTTAAGTCTGCATTTTTAATATTTATCTGCACACAAATACTGTAGGAGCCTATAAATGAACATACTCCATTATAAAGTGAACTTAAACCCTTTTCAAAACCTGTACTCTCTGTATGTAAAAAAGGCTAACAAATGCACATTGCACAATAGTTTTAAAAAATTAAGAAGAAAAATAAATAAATCTTTTTTTTTTTTTAAAGAAAGAAAAAAAATCGATTTTTTTCTCCCACCCCTAATAGGTGGACATTTTTTGTCCAGGGGTCATGGGTATGGTAAAAGCTGAGGGATCATCTGAGGGGAAGAGCTCAGCCATAAGCACACGAAAAGAGAAATGTTTCAACCTGGATTTAAAAGTGCTCACAGTTGGGGCTTACTCTATGTGTGAGAGAATGTGCATTTGTTACCTGTGTGAGGTAGGACAGGTGTACCAGGTGACAGAGGGAGGGGGGGCTCCCTCACTGACACAGAGCACAGCCTTACTGCCCAGCTCAGACAGAGACGTGATCCTGGGGGGTGCTACACACACACACACACACACACACAAACACACACAGTTAGAAAACACACACACACACACACACACACACACACACACACACACACACACACACACACACACACACTTACATTGTTATAAATTTACACACACTGTTAAAGGGATAGTTCACCCAAAAATCAAATTTCACTCATTATCTACTCACCCTCTACTCACTAAGAGCTGGGAGAATTTTCAGAGTCCTCCGTTCCTTCTCTGAATTACGGGGGGGTCCGCGCAGCAGTATTTGTCCATATAATGGTTGTCAATGGATGCCAACTTTCTTCGTCCAAAAAGACACACCAAAAAACATCCAAATATCTCCATACTGCTCGGCTGTAATGTCCCTCTTGTATTGAAGCCCCGACATGAGAAATTGTTCCGCCGGTCAGTGCAAATCACGCAAGATTTGCACTGACACAAGAAGAGCAGTGAACTGAGACACTGGGAGCTTCCGCTACAAACAAGCTTAAAATATAGACTTATTTAATTTTTTTCGGAACAATTTCTCATGTCGGGGCTTCAATACAAGAGGGACATTACAGACGAGCAGTATGGAGGTATTTGGATGTTTTTTGGTGTGTCTTTTTGGACGAAGAAAGTTGGTATCCATTGACAACCATTATATGGACAAATACTGCTGCGCCCCCCCCCCCCCCCCCCCCCCCCATAACTCAGAGAAGGAACGGAGGACTCTGAAACTTCTCACAGCTCTTAGTTGACATGAGGGTGAGTAGATAATGAGTGAAATTTGAATTTTGGGTGAACTATCCCTTTAAAAATAAAATTCACATGCACGCGCTCCCTCTGACCTTTGACCTCCAGTTTGAAAACAACTTCATCGACATCGTCTTCGTTGGAAACGGTTGCCGTGTAACTTCCTGTCTGATCCATCTGGACTCGAACCAGCGTCAGCGTGCTCACATACCTGCACATCAACCAGTCGTCAGTCAATCCATCATCATCATCACAGTCTGCATCTCCACCCTGACCTCTGACCTACCTGGTGCCCATCAGGTGTGAAGTGGCAATGGGAGTTGTTTCCGTGGCAACAGTTTGGTTGTCTTTGGTCCAGAGGACAGTGGGGGCGGGGTGAGCATCCACCTCCACACTGAACTCCACTGTGTGGTGGAGGAGGGACGTCATGTTGGTGTCACCTGAGGGCCACAGGTGGACATACCCTCGCTCTGCAGAGAGAGAGACTCTACCTGAGTGTGTGTGTGTGTGTGTGTAAATCTAAGACTAAAACTAAAACTAGCAGTGAAAAAATAATTTAGTAATTAAAATTAAACAATAAATAATAACAAATAACATTTTTTCCCCAAAAACTAGAACTAAATCAAAACTCCAGGTACCAATGATAGACTAAGTTAAGTAAAGTAGAGTCAGATCAGCTTAGAGATTCTAAAGCTGCAGGAAGAAAACACCACAGCTCAATATGGGATGACTTGGAGTACAACCCACAGTAGATAAGAGTGAATGGAACCTGATGAGGACTGATGGGAACATTATGGGATGCATCTTCAGAGGTCTGACAGAGGCTTTCTCCTAAAACCTGGAAAACTACAACTAAGACTAAAACTAAATATAAACTCAATAAAAACTAGTCAATTCCTCTACAATAAAAACTCGACTAAAACTGCTTAATCACTTGTTGAACTCACTAAAACTAAACTGAAATAAAAAAGCAAACTGAAAAACTAAATGTGTGTTTGTGTGTGTGTGTGTGTACTGACCCAGTACTGTCACTGTGATGTTTTTCGACACAGTCCGTCCCTGTGTTGTTTCCTGTACCTCACACATATACACACCTACAGGAAGCACACACACACACCATAATAACTGACAGTTATTACAACTACTCGTTGTATTTACATTACATTACAGAGGATCATCAACATGGCACAAGAACCCCCTCCCTGCAGGGACCAGAACCATCCACATCATCAACTTCATCAACAACACTTCACATCACTTTGACCTGTTGCCCTCTGCCAGGGGCTTCAGGTCACTAACAACCTGCACCATTAGACTCAAAAACCAACACTTTAAAATTAACATTATTTAAAGCAGAAGTAAGCAGAATGTTTGTGTTAATATAAGTCTTAAATAGTTCTATCTTCCGACAGCAATCACTTCTATAGAGTGTTTGGTCTGAAACACGGGTCTGTCAGTCACTCTGCTCTGCTGTAAGCCCAGGAGAAAACTTTCCTTGTATCCTACAACCTTTATCCAATGAGGAGAGAGAACGGCATAAAGGGGCGGTCCTCTCTGTGTGTGCAGCCAAGGGATGCGCGTGAATGTGGTGACGTAGGGACGAGGACCAATAGATCCATGACGAGGGCGGGGGCTGCTAACTCCATCGGCTGACAGGAAGTTAGCCAAAACGACCAGATCGCTTACTTCTGCTTTAAGTTACACTCCTTGTTTTCTTGTATTTTAAAATACAAGGATAATAATGGCTTTCTATTCTATTCTATTGTGATGCAGTCTCAGGGCAGGACAAACCTCCATCCTGTCACCTACCTGAATCTGCTACTGTTGCCGTGGGGATGTGAATGAACGAGCGGATGCGATTGGGCAAAAAGTCAGTCAGCCACATGACGTCCTGAACCAGAGCAGACACAACACAAGAAGACATTAGGTAGGGAGACAGAAAGAGAGACAATGAGACAGTGAAGCAGTCAGAGAGTCAGAGAGACAGACAGACAGACAGACAGACAGACAGACAGACAGACAGACAGACAGACAGACAGAGGGACAGACAGACAGACAGACAGACAGACAGACAGACAGACAGACAGACAGACAGACAGACAGGTACCTCTCTGCGGGGAAAGTTCCACTGGAAGTAAGCCATCTCAGTGTCTTTGACGGTGCAGTTGACAGTGAGAGCCTCCCCCTGTTTCAACACACTGCTGGACACAGTCAGGTCCACCTCCATGTCCTTAGGGACTGACACAGACAGAGAGGTCAGACCAGGACTCCATGCTGATCTCATACATTCCTTCTGTTTGGGTCTGATGCTGACAGATGAACTAACCTACGATGCTGAAGACGTAGTACACCTGGGACTCTGTCTGCTGTCCTCCGCCGGCTGCCAAGCACATGTATGAGGTGTCGTTGAGACGACCCGTGAAGCCCCGCCCGGGCTCATACGTCACCCCGCTAATCGGCGTCCTTCCAGGACGTTCATAAAGCGAGACGTTGAGCTTTGGGTCAGAGACGATGCAGGGGATGGTGTCTTCCTCTGACTCCTTCATCACCACTCCTGGGCCCAGTGGGACAAACCACTCATCTGGACCTGAGGGGGGCAGGTGGATACATCTGGACATACAGGTCTCACTGGAGGGACGGACACACATGTATACATGATTTAATCATCACCTTGTCCAGGAATGAAGATATCAATGTCTCTGCTCTGATAGGACGACGCCTCCTCACAGGTGTACCGCCCAGAATTCATCCAGGTAACATTAGAGAGATGCAGGTAGCTGCTGGAACCCTGGTTCTCCACCAAGACCCCGTCTGTCTGAGAGTCCTGAGGGAACCGCCACGTCACCTGGCTCCAGCCTGAACACACCTGTAGAGGCAGATGGTTGGAACCAAGGGGGCAGTTGTCGGTCTGAGAAGTGAAGCTCACTTCCTTGTTCAACAAACTGCAATCCCCCCGGCTTCCTCTGGGGGCTGGTGTCAGAAAGCAGCATTCTCCATAGACCCCCATGTTAAAATCACCCACTTTACATCCTCAATAAACTTGATCAAAGCCTGGTGTCATCACGTTTTTTGGTCTCAACTGATAGTTTCTACCCCCGCACACACTCTGAGGGGGGTGAATTTTTTTTTAACATTTTACTATTATTAGGTTTAAAATTCTGGTCAATTAGGGCGCGGAAACGTTGAGTGACAGGTCCAGAGCGGTCCGGAGACAGCTGCTTCGAGGCCAGTGGGCGGGTTCTCAGCCGGTAAATCCAACATGGCGCTGTTCAGGCCGCCATATTTGAGTCACAAAAATGACTCCTCAAAACCAATGGGTGACGTCACGGATGCTACGTCCATTCTTTTTACAGTCTATGATTGAACTCACCACAGTGAAGCTGGAGGAGGAGTTCAGTAGAACTTCAGAGGACGATGGTATCAGTTCCAGACAGATGCCACCTTCAGGATAAACCAGGAACACACCTGCAGACGGACGGACGGACGGACGGACAGACAGACAGACAGACAGACAGACAGACAGACAGACAGACAGACAGGTTATCAGTCCACCTCTGAGTCCAGCTCATACTGATGTTGTATGTGTTTGTTACCTACCTAACAGGAAGTGGAGCAGGTGCAGACTTCCTGTTTTCTCCTTGACATTGGACATCATGGCTCCAGATCCTGACCAATAACAACACAGAGGAGAAACTTCCAAGCAAATGTCTGCTGTCTCTTTTAGTAAGAAAAACGTGGTGAAATGTAACTGAGTGCATTTACTCCAACATGGTACTTTTTTAGGTACTCTACTTATACTCTACTTATACTTGAGTATTCCCATGTTATTTTGCTGTTTACTTGTACTCCATGTACACCAAGCATCCAGCAGTAAGGAAGCACTAACACTGGACTGGTGTCACTGATAGAATGAGTACACGGCCTTCGGGTTTGTTGTTAAACAGTAATGAAACATTGGACTAAAATACTTGTGAATGCAGGACAGTTCCATGCACCAGAGTTCTTGTACTCTGTGGTCTTAGTAGTAGAACTGCAGTAACCCACACTGGACCACACTGGAGTCGGCTGGATTCGTCTGAACTGATGGTTCCAACAGACCTGAACACACATTCATCTGTGTGTGTGTGTGTGTTTTCACTGGGGGATTTTGGAATGCATTTAAGTAAAAGAAGGTCTAGTCATCAGTCATCCAATCACAATGTGTCCCAGGGGCCAGTGGCCAATCACAGGCTTCCTTGGTGCAGTGTGACAGAAGAATGTGAGTCGACCACTGAAGAAGAAAAATAAACAGTCAAGTATTTCCTGTGGGCAGCAGCAGCAGCAGCAGCAGCAGCAGCAGCGAGGACCACGGTAACTCTGCCATGGATGATGTCACTCATCTGCTGCCATGGTAATGAATTGAACCACAGAATGATCAGTGGTTTTGTCCTGCACTAAAGCCGTCTGAACTGTAGTTACCTACAGTATCTTTACTGTGGTGACCTGTCTGCAGTAACCCCTCTCTCTCCTGATGTGGTGGAAAACGCCGTCTTTCGGCCAATCAGAGCTCAGCAAACAGACTGATGGAGGTCACAGTTCCTCCCTTCATCCTGATGAGAAAGACTTACTGTACTCAGAGTGCATATGTGTGTGTGTGTGTGTGTGTGTGTGTGTGAGTGGGGTGGGGAGCCGTCACCTTGCCGTCACTCCTCCATGGTGAAGGTTGTTTTCTGTGTCCTGATTGGTTCAGATCTGATAATTAAAGGTAAATACACCAACTCAGGATGAGTGACAGACAAACAGACAACAGACACTGACTGTTACTGGGTTAAAGTGTCAGACGCGTTAGATGAAGATGCTTGGCACATGGCTGACGGAGGAGGCTTGGTTCACTCTGTCACAGTTTCAAAGTTAAAGAAGTTTCATTCACTGAAGCTGATTCAAACTAAGAGTCTTTCATAGCACAAACAATAAAACCACAGAAAAGACCAGAGGCTGGAAACCGCAGTAAAAGTACTTCGTTTCTGTCCTGCCTGCTCCTGACAGAGTACTAGTACACAGTAATAGGAGTTTTACTGCAGTGAAACGGGTTGAATCAGCAGAATCAGGCGCTCATCGCTACGGAGACAAAGTCAGAGTGAAATAGAGATAAGACGTTTAGTTTGTCCAGACCTGCTGCCTGCTGATGCTGCTCCTCTTCCTCCTCCTCTTCCTCTCTGTCTTCTCCTTTGTCGTCGTCAGTGTTTTCCTCTTTGCCTTCCCTCTCTCCTCTTCTTCATTCCAGACGCACGACGAATGGAAACCAACAGACTGACTCACAGTGGGAGAGAGAGAGCAAGAGAGGCTCACTATGGCAGAGAGAGGAGAGTCTGGAGCACTGAGAGAAGAAAAAGAGCGAGAGACACTGACCCACAGTGGAGAGAGAGAGAGAGAGAGAGAGAGAGTGGGCCAACGTCTGTTTTCAATCTGTCTCTCTCGCCCCCCCTCCCCCTCCGACAGGAAGCCAACCAAGTTCACACACACACACACACACACACACACACACACACACACACACACACACACACACACACACACTGAAAGGTCTTTTTGAGAGTTTCCACTCTATTTTACTGCTTTGTGTGTGTGTGTGTGTGTGTGTGTGTGTGTGTGTGTGTGTGTGTGTGTGTGTGTGTGTGTGTGTGTGTGTGTGTGTGTGTGTGTGTGTGTGTGTGTGTGAGTGTGTGTGTCTGTCTTGCAGTGAAATTGATTAAATGCACTGGTGTGTGTGTGAAAGAGAAGTAGAAGACAGACTGATCAATCAATCAGTAATAAATCAGTTAAAGATCACTAAAGCAGCAGCTTCAGTCAAAGTCTGTGATTCTTCAACTGACTCCAACTCATCTAAGACTTTATAGATTATTTTATTGACATATTTTTTTAGTTTTATTTTTGTGGGCTTTTTTTTTTTTTGCTTTTAATTGATAGTCTAGTGGAGAGAGACAGGAAATGGGGAGGCAGAGAGAGGGGGGATGACATCCTCAGCCTCTACACACACAGCGCCGGCTCTACAGCGCCCCTTATTGACACATGTCTGACACTGACACACACCTGGACCAGCTGCTGCAGGCTACTTCACTGGACTAAAGTTGACCTGTCATGTCCGCTGCTGACTGCTGTTACAAGCTCTTTCAACCTGGTTTCATGGCTGATCTGCTGCATCAGGTGGGTGGAGTCAGGTGCAGGAATCTCACCTGTTCCTTGGAGGGAGAGAGGTGAGGGACAGGTCAACATAGCTGTCCTGACCAGGGACAGATTATGGCTGCATTCCAAAAGCGGGTTGAGTCGCCCTCGCTCACTTGCCCTCAGCACTTGCCCTCAGGGGAATCCCCGCCGCCATCATAAGGGCTGTTCCATTTCTCTGAACAGCTGAAGTGAACTTGGTGAGATCAACACCGATGGTCACTCCAGAGCTGTGTATCACCCAAAATGCATTGCAGTGGTGCATGAAAAATACGTCTATGTGGTGGCAATAATGAACCTCAAACACTGGTTGTGTGTTTACCACCAAAGAAGAAGAAAATAAATGAAAGGGGTCAGTAAATATTCAATTCAAAAAACTAGTTTAGCAGTGACATGTCAGAACAAACAATTTACAAGTGGTAGGCTAGTAGAGATATATAATAGGCAAACATATTCGTCACAAAAAAACGTGTCTAAAGAGCCTTTTTAATCTGACGTTTCATATTCACATAGTTGCTGTGCCTGTGTTGATGTAGTTGAATAAGGCATTTTAATCAGGATTGGTCTGATGAAGCAGAGCTCATCATCAGTGACAGACAGAGAGAAAGAGTAGTATATATTGATATTATAGAGTATTGAATTTTCACCGTAAACCCCCCCCCCCCCCCCCCCCCCCCCTCCTTAAGAGGCAGTACAGCGCTACACCTACGACATGTGGTCGACCAGTGATTGTCCCAGCTGTTAGTGAACGAGGGCAGGTGCGTTCCGTTTACCTCTTCTACTCCTCCCCCGCCCACTTTCCCTCCACTCTCCAAGTGGCCTCCGTGTGACGTCATAGCAAGGGCTGAGGGCAAGTGAGCGAGGGAAACTCAACCTGTTTTTGGAACGCAGCCAACGACACAGCCAATCAGCTGCAACACACAGCTATTGAATATTGAGAAGCTATACTTAATTTCCTATGAGGAGCGAATTACTCATGAATCCATCACCTCCTCTTTCCTTATCGGTTCCCACCTCAGGGCGGTGTTTACGGGTGGGCATTGGTCACCCAGAGATAAGCCTTGCCCCCCCAGGGGAATCATCTGCCCATCCAATGAAAAATCCACATTATAGCTGTTTTTTATTTTAGTGTTTATAGTTGTACATTCTATTCTACTGTATCCTACACTGTAAAGTGTTATTTTGATCCTTACTTAGAATAAGGAGTGACCTTAAGGCAGAAGTGAGTGATCCGGTCGTTTTGGCTAATGCTGCGTTCCAGGCAGGCTTTTGAAACCGTAAATTACAGCTTCAAGTCACAACTTACGACTTTGTAGCGTTCCAGGCAACCCACTCGTGTTTTTCTGACCTGTTTTACCTGTGAAAGTCATAACGGCCACTCATAACTTCCGACCTGTGAAGTCGTACCAGATCGAACTGGTACGACTTCACAGGTCGGAAAAACACGAGTTACGAGTTGCCTTGAACGCACCATAACAGTCCTCGTCCCTACGTCACCACATTCACACGCATCCCTTGGCTGCACACACAGCCCTGCATACCGTTCTCTCTCCTCATTGGATAAAAATTGTAGAATACGAGAAAAGTTTTCTCCTCGGCTCAGAGCAGAGCAGAGGGACTGACAGACCCGTGTTTCCGTCCAAACACTCTATGTAAGTGATTGCTGTCGGAAGATACAACTATTTAAGACTTATATTAACACAAAAATATCACTCACTTCTAGTAAGTAAGTAAGTAAGTAAGTTTAATTTATATAGCACTTTTCATAGATAAAATCACAAAGTGCTTTACAACAAGGGTAAAATGCAATAAAATACATTACAGAGATCACAACAAAAAATACATAACAGCACAATTTCAGGAAAACTTTACAGAGGCCCCACAACGTCAACATCAGTTGAAAGCCTGTCTAAAAAGATAGGTTTTAAGTTCTTTCTTAACTCATTGAGTGCCGCGCTCCTTTCCAAAGTTTTAGTCAAGTGTACCGGCAATTTAGACCATTTTTGACTTTTTATGTAGAGCCATAGTGTATTCTATATTATTGCCACCAACACATACTGTAGCTTGAAGGGTTTAACTTTTTGCTTCAAATGACCACAAACCGTTTGTTTCTACGTGCCTCCGTTCCTGAGAAAAGTCAAGCTAAACATGGCTGGGTTTCACCAAAATCCCTCCTTTTTTTCTAGAAAAGGAGATAGAGCGTCTTTTATGAAAGGTGCTCTGTTTGTGCCTGTCGCTCTTCTGACACTCGCATTTCTGGATCAAATGGCTCGTATAAGATAAATATACACAACAATTGTTGTTCTATTCACAAAACCACCATCGGGGGCGGGGGGGGGGGGGGCGCCACTAAACAACAATAACACAGACGCACCGTGCCGTGTCACAGCCTCTCGCCGCGGAACGTGAGGGTCTGTCGGCCACAGCGCCTCGGGAACACCCGGTCCCGCCGGTGGTCGCGGTCCTTCTGTGGTTCGGGTCGGTGACGGCGGTCTGCTTTGGCCCAGAGACCATCAGATTTTACCGCGGGAGGACTTTGGGGAGGACACGGTGTTGCTCCAGATGAAGACCGGGCGGGACAGTCGGCTGAGAGCTTCCTGGTTCAGCTCCGAGCAGCTGCAGCCTCGCGGGTGAGAGCGGAGCAGCTGCTGCATCTGCGCTGCATCTGCATGCAGAACTCCGTTTGCAGAAGCCGAGTTATGATAAAAACTTCCAGATCATGAGCTGTCATGTGACTTTGATCGTCATCTATTTCAGTTCTCCTCGTCGTAGAGTCCCCAAATTTACATATAATGTGTATTAAAGTGTCTATTTTCATAATTTAAAAAAAAAGCAAAAACCGAAAAATTTCGTTTTTGGCACTCAACGCATGGGAACGAAAAACGAGAAATTACGTGGTTGGCACTCAATGAGTTAAAACCTTCAGTGGACTCTATACTGCGCAAGGTCGATGGTAGAGCATTCCAGAGGCGAGGGGCACAGGCCTGGAAAGAGCAGTCACCTCGTGTTTTAAAACGGGTGCGGGGGACCATCAAGAGTTTCTGGTCTGATGACCTTAGTGAATGTAAGGGGGAATAGGGTCTCAGTAGCTCAGTGATGTACGAGGGAGCTTGTTCATGGAGGGCTCTAAAAACAAGTACTAAAATCTTAAAATGAATCCTAAAATTAACTGGTAACCAATGTAAGGAATATAAGATTGGGGTGATGTGATCCCTTTTCTTAGATCCAGTTATGAACCTTGCAGCTGCGTTCTGCACGGTTTGAAGGCGATTTACAGCCTTTTTGTTAAAACACATAAAAAGAGCATTACAGTAGTCAATGCGAGATGAAATAAAAGCATGAATTATCATCTCCATTTCAGGTCTTGAAATCATGGACCTCAGTTTCGCTATATTACGCAGGTGATAGAAACAATTTTTCACCAACTGTTTACAGTGGTGGTCCAGGGACATGTCCTTGTCAAAAACAACGCCTAGGTTGCGTATACTTGGTTGGACAGAAAGACCTAACTGACCTAGGTGCTGCTTTATGGGGGGGGATGGCACTATCTGGGGCAATAATCAGTGTTTCAGTTTTAGCAGAATTTAGTTGAAGAAGATTGTCATTTAGCCATTTTTTGATGCCCGTCAAACAGGCAGTTAAATTGTCTTGTTTGTGTAGCTCATTCTGCTTGAAGGAGCAGTAGAGCTGCACATCATCAGCATATAGATGATAAGAGACATCACTGAACTCACTGATAATCTGTCCAAGAGGGGTCATATAAAGCAAGAAGAGAAAAGGGCCAAGTACTGATCCCTGTGGGACCCCACAGGCTAGCCCTGTCAGGTCAGATGATAACTGGTTGACATGGACCAAAAAACTCCTGTCAGTCAGATATGACCTGAACCAATTTAAAACAGTACCTGTAATCCCAAAAGTGTCTCTGAGTCTGTTTAATAAGACTTTATGGTCCACCGTGTCAAATGCAGCGGTAAGATCTAACAATACCAGGAGTGTATATTGACCAGAGTCTGCTGCCATCAGGACATCACTTGAAACTCTGATTAAGGCTGTCTCGGTGGAGTGTTTTTTTCTGAAACCTGATTGGAAGGTGTCAAAGATAGAGTTTGCATCAATGAAGGCAATTAATTGTTCAGCTACTACCTTTTCCATAATTTTGGCCAGAAAAGGGAGCTTTGAAATGGGCCTATAATTTTTCAAATCAGCAGGATCCAGGTTTGGTTTCTTTAATTTGGGTTCCACTGCTGCTTGTTTAAAGGAATCTGGAACAACACCAGTTTGGAGAGATTGATTTATGATCTCTACAATGCAGGGGCCAGTGGAGCCAAAAGTTTTAAGGAACAGTGATGTCGGGAGTATGTCCAGAGGGCTAGAGGACGGAGCCATGGTGGCAAGGATCGCACTGATGTCTGGCAGTGAGACCAAAGAAAACAGGGACCAGTTACACCGGGGAGGCTGAATAGTGCAAGGATTTGGAACAGTAAAAGAAAAATTGGCCCTGATGTCATTGATTTTGTTTACCATAAAACTGGCAAAAGCATTACAATCCGTCATAGAGGAGACCGGGGCAGTGGGGACAGTAGGGGATGTAATAGAGCTAATGGTCTCAAACAGAAACTTGGGATTTCTCTTATTAATAGAGATAAGTTGGGCGAAATAAGCAGTTCTTGCTGTCTTTAGTGCATTGTTTAATGCTAATCTCAGATCCTTGAGGTGTAGCCTGTGAATCTCAAGCTTCGATGCTTTCCACAGCCGCTCTGCCTTGCGGCAGCTTTTCCTATAAAATCTCTTCATTTATCCAGGGGCAGGGCTTCCTTAGGGAGGTAGATCTTGATTTGATTGGTGCTACTTTATCAATAATAGACTTGCATCGAAGATTAAAACACTGTACTAGTGAATTTACATCAACATCATCATCATCATCATCATCATCATCATCATCATCATCATCATCATCATCATCATCACCATCATCATCAACGTTTGAAGCAGACTCAGCATCAAACAAGGAAATAAAACTCTCAACAACAGACTGATTTATAAAACGTTTCTTTCCTTGAACCCTACTTGAAATATGCTTCTCAACATATTCCATATCAAAGGAGACACAGCTGTGGTCACTGACAAGAAGATCCTCTACATGTAGATTTTCAATGGTCAATCCATGTGAAAATATAAGGTCCAGTGTGTGTCCCTTACTGTGTGTGGGACCAGAGACATGTTGCACGAGGTTAAAAGACTCAGTGATATTTAAATACTCAGCAGCAGTAGAAGATGACAGATCATCAATGTGAATATTAAAATCACCAATAATTGTAGATGTTTGACTAATACATATCATTATTTTACCTCAAAAACTGATTTTTCTTTTTACTGTGGTGTCAAATCTGCCTACACGACAGTGAATGGCTTACTCAATTTGTGAAGCCACTGTTGAACTGCCGCTTGTCAATTAGCTCAGTGTGATAGACAACGGTCTTTGGTTCCAGAGGTTGTGGGTTCAATCCTTAACTGATGCAAGTTGAACATTATAAGGTCAACCGTCCTGTCTTCCTGTTCTACTGTTTGTTGCTCAGAATTTGCCAAAATTAGCCCGGACCCGACCCATTGCTGCGCAGCAGCTATAATCTTCTTCTTTCTTCTTCTTCCAAGGAAGTCATACTTCCCATGGGTGAAAACTCACCAAACTTCACAGAAACATCCAACCCCATGCCAGATTCACTCAACTCCAAGGACACTGCTGAAACGTTTGTCCACTTAAACTCATTACAAATTATGAAGTCCATCACTCTGTTTTTTTCAATAACTGTAAAACTTTTAAAATGTATCTCCTCCCACAATTTTTGCTCAATTGACACCAAACTTGCTACAGAGCATCTCCAGACTGTCCTCCACAAAACTTGTTTCTTGGATTTTTGATTAAGCAAAAATTGAGCCAACAGTGCATGAAAACGTTTGACTCTAAACACTACTGTAAACATATACCATCAAATTCTTGATAAATACATTTTCAATCTTCCTGAAAAAAAATGACAATATTCTGGAGTCATGGTTGATGAAGTTTGGCAAATATCAGAATTTTGTCTCAAAAACTAAATTTTCTAGAACATTTTGAATTCTGCTCTCATGGGAACAACTGCAGTCAATGTGAGAGTGGAATTTATAAACATCATATTTTCTCTTATGAAGCAAAACACTTATCATTAAAAACAAATCACCAACATTTCCATGCTGTCAAGATGCAATTTTTATATTATCAGATTTTTGTTTAGATGACTGAATTTCTGAAATTTTGACCATTTCATCACAACAGCTGCCCGGGCACTGACTCACCTGAGTGGATAAATGAAGCTACACAGCAGGTCTCACTACCAGCCAATTAGCTCAGCAAGTTAGGAGCTGGCTCTTGGTGTCAGAGGTTGTGAGTTCGAGACCCAGCAAGGGTGATGATGATGATGATGACAGATCAAAATGTCAGATGTCCTCAAGCTGTTTTGCTGTCTAAATGCAATTTATGTATTAACAGATTTTTGTTTAGATAATAGAATTTCTGACTTTTTGAAATCTGCCTTGACAACAGCTGCCTG
This sequence comes from Trachurus trachurus, assembly GCF_905171665.1. Classification (NCBI taxonomy): domain Eukaryota; kingdom Metazoa; phylum Chordata; class Actinopteri; order Carangiformes; family Carangidae; genus Trachurus; species Trachurus trachurus. The sequence continues at coordinate 33,359,825 of NC_139903.1, forward strand.
GGCACTGACTCCCTGAGTGGATAAATGAAGCTACACAGCAGGTCTCCCTACCAGCCAATTAGCTCAGTGAGTTAGGAGCTGGTTCTTGGTGTCAGAGATTGTGAGTTCGAGACCCAGCAAGGGTGATGATGATGATGACAGATCAAAATGTCACATGTCCTTAAGCTGTTTTGCTGTCTAAATGCAATTTATGTATTAACAGATTTTTGTTTAGATAATAGAATTTCTGACTTTTTGAAATCTGCCTTGACAACAGCTGCCTGGGCACTGACTCCCTGAGTCGATAAATGAAGCTACACAGCAGGTCTCACTACCAGCCAATTAGCTCAGTGAGTTAGGAGCTGGTTCTTGGTGTCAGAGATTGTGAGTTCGAGACCCAGCAAGGGTGATGATGATGATGATGATGATGACAGATCAAAATGTCAGTTGTCCTCAACACGAAACACAAGACAATTGTCCTAATGGTGGCATCACAGCAAGCCTCTAAATTTAAAAATCCAAATAGCTTGGACTGGACCATGTGCGAAGGCTCCTAACATCTTAGACTCATAGTAGATGTTTGACAAATACATATCATTATTTTACCTCAAAAACTGATTTTTCTTTTTACTGTGGTTTCAAATCTGCCTACACGACAGTGAATGGCTTACTCAATTTGTGAAGCCACTGTTGAATGCCACTTGTCAATTAGTATTAGTATTAGTAATTAGTATTATCAGTGCGATAGACAACGGTCTTTGGTTCGAGAGGTTGTGGGTTCAATCCTCAACTGATGCAAATTGAACATTATAAGGTCAACTGTCTTGTCTTCCTATTCTCCTGTTTGTTGCTCAGAATTGCCTAAATTTGCCCAAAAGTAGCCCGGACCCGACCCATCGCTGCGCAGCAGCTATAATTGTCTGATATTCCTTCACGTGGGCTGCTGCACATACTGTCAGTCCTCCTGTGTAACTTTTTGCTGCGAAATATGACTAAAGGCACATGGAAGTCTGCACGTGTCGAAACGCCCCCACTAGTTGACGACAAAAGGAGCTAATAAAAAAATTAAATAACCGATAGTATTAATCGGTCAAAGTTCTTGTTATCGGTTAATGGTTAAACAGTTAATCATGTGCATCCCTACAGGTTACAGTGGGAGTTTGTTGAGTGCACTGATTGCAGAGGGGACGAAGCTCTTGCTGAATCGAGCAGAGTCCTGTACAGTATGTGCATGATGGCAGCAGTGTGAAGTGTGGGTTGAAGGGGTGATCCAGGTCATTCGTTATTGTCTGTGCAAGGTGTGTGATAACTCTGTGATTGAGCTCTGGAAGCTTTGGTGTGGGATGGTTTGTAATTTTGGATTAATTCATTCATTTTATCATTGTCACTTGTATTTTTGAGTGAGATGGTAATATTTAGTTTACTGAACTGGACAGAGATTTGCTTGGTCCTCAGCTGGACCAGTCATTCAGCTTTGGACCAATAGGCGACCCCTTTCATTTATTTTCTTCTTCTTTGGTGGTAAACACACAACCGGTGTTTGAGGTTCATTATTGCCACCACATGGATGTGTTTTTCATGCACCACTGCAATGCATTTTGGGTGATACACAGCTCTGGAGTGACCATCGGTGTTGATCTCACCAAGTTCACTTCAGCTGTTCAGAGAAATGGAACAGCCCTTATGATGGCGGCGGGGATTCCCCCGAGGGCAAGTGCTGAGGGCAAGTGAGCGAGGGCGACTCGACCCGCTTTTGGAACGCAGCCCTGGTGATGGCAGATTTCACCAGCTGGTGCATTGTGGGATTTCAATCAGGACAGACTATTAAAGGGATAGTAGCATTTTTTTTAAAGTGGGGTTGTATGATCTACAAATAGCCCCTAAGTACTTTAATTGCAGTAGAAGACTCTCTGCACTCCTCCCGTTAGCAACGCCAGCCCATAGCCCTGCCCAGAGATTTACAACATACAGTGTTGTGAACAGACCCAAAGAAACGGCCAATGGAACTGTGTTTTTTTTTTCTCAGATAAAACCTCTTTTAGGCCACGAAAATAGGCCGTTTCTTTGGGTCCGTTCACAACACTGTATGTTGTAAATCTCTGGGCAGGGCTATGGGCTGGCGTTGCTAACGGGAGGAGTGCAGAGAGTCTTCTACTGCAATTAAAGTACTTAGGGGCTATTCGTAGATCATACAACCCCACTTTTAAAAAAAATGCTACTATCCCTTTAAGAATGGAATAGACTGGATGTGTAACAGAAAGACATTTATTGTGAACAAATGATATTTTTGGCGCTTAGGCCTCAGGGAGAAGATCAGCTTAGAAGACAGATTGATGAATGTGAAGCTTCCATCTGAAGAGGACTTCCCCCGGGCCCAGACACTGCTGGTGGTAGGGATGATGCTGATGCTGACATGGAAGCATCCGGACTGAGAAGCCTGGATCCTGATTGAGGAGGTGGAGGGGAGGAGGTGGGTCGAGAGAAGTGGGAGAGATGAAATGACTCAGTGAGCATGCTTGGAGAGATAGTCTTCCTGTCTGAACTTTCACTAAGCTTCATTTCTACTTGGCAAAATAGCGCTCCGATGCGGTCTGTCTTACCATCAGTATGAGTAAAGTGCAAATCAAGCGTGCTGTACTTTTAGTTGTTGGAGAAATGGGACACACTTGTGCACTTACACTAAGCCCATGAATTTATGTGGTACTTGTATGCATTTAAAACCTGAAAACGGGTCACCGGTGACCCCAACACCAGAGAAAGGTTAAAGACCTGCATGGAAACGTTGTTGCTGCACCACCAGAAGTCTCCCAGCCACCACCTCCTAGATCCGGTGTGTACACTGTGGCCTGATGTTAAATAGACGCAACTTTAGGTTGCATCTAAAGAGAAAGCACACTGGTAAAAAAAAAAAAAAAGAGATATCACATCTGAATGCAGTTTAGGTTGTCGGTGTATCGATTTACAATACAGTGTATTTGTCATGAAAAAAACATTTACAGGGCCAAGCTCTCCGATGCACGTCATAAACCAAATGGTCTAGGAAAAGTGGATTGGTGAAGCCAAAACACAAAAATGTCAACAAGGGCGAACTGAAACCACAAGTAGGAGTGCCTCTTTCATGTCCGGTTAATGTTGGTGGACCTCACACCAAAAAATTCATTTCTATGAGCCTGACATTTCCTTTTATAGTAGACTAGATGGAGTGATGGCATCGTATGGCAGCTATAGGGTTGAATGGAGCTGATTAGGTGCTAAACCTAGACACCCTGCATCCATATATCTATGTATTTCAGATGGTGCAGCTTGGCGCAGTGACAATTTTGTACCAAAAGGCTGCGCTGAAAGTGTGCTGACACGTCACCAAGACCTCACAGGCAGGTTTCCAAAATGTCAGGCACATTTCAATGCAATAAATATTCACAACAACCACTATTCAATGCAACTATCATCTGAATCAGACAAGTCCTTAGAATTATTATTATTATATTATATATTCTATACATACTTTCATTTACTTATACATACAACTTATCTAACTTATATTTGTGTTACAACAGTTGTTGTGTTGCAACAGTTTTGATCGTCACGCAATTGTTGTGCGGCAGTTTTTGTTTGTTGTTTTTCCGGTAGTACCACTGGCTGGCGTGGCCTCTCCTCAGCACTCAGTTGCTTTGGGGCATTTCTCTGATCAGAATTACAAATTTTAAATTAGTTCAACCTCCACAACATTTAGTCATTTGTGCACATCATAGTAGCAGTTTCTAAGACAAACAATTTTCTACATTTCTTTATCATTTTTTCCTGGATATTTCTGTCTGTCTGTCTGTCTGTCTGTCTGTCTGTCTGTCTGTCTGTCTATCTATCTATCTATCTATCTATCTATCTATCTATCTATCTATCTATCTATCTATATTTAGACTAAGAAAAAAGTCTCCAGTTGATTTAAAAACAAAACCTGACCGCTTCAGTATGTCAATATTCACACACACACACACACACACACACACACACACACACACACACACACACACACACACACACACACACACACACACACACACACACACACACACACACACACACACACACACACACACACACACACACACCTACATTCCTGCGGCAGGTTGAACCAGTGACTCTGCACTGTAAAACTTTGCGTGTTGAAACAGTTGAATTGTGTCAGGTTGTGAACACCGGGAAGCTTGAATGAATGAGGCACATTCAACTCAACAGGTAAACACACTTAACGTGGATGTAGGCACTGACAGTACCAACACACAGTCCTTACAAGGACACAGACACACACACACAAACTCACAGAGAGATGGACTTTGAATAGATTTTACGGTAACATGTTTATGAGTGCAGCTCGATCAGAAACAGGACGTTCAACATGTGAACCAGAAACCGACAAAGACTCAACACAGAGCAGTCAGCGGAGGACTATGAGGAACTCACTGACAGGAAATCACTGACAGGTACTGTAACTTACAGACAGGTGATCACAGACAGGTAACTTACAGACAGGTAACTTACAGACAGGTTAGATCACAGACAGGTAACTTACAGACAGGTGATCACAGACAGGTTAGATCACAGACAGGTAACTTACAGACAGGTGATCACAGACAGGTAACTCAGGTGTGTGTGTGTGTGTGTGTGTGTGTGTGTTTTTTGTTAAGGTTCTGTGTTGTGATTCTGGCGGTTCTGTCTTCAGGTGATCTGTTATGGTTCCATGTGCAGGTTTTGTGGTCTGGTTCTAGGTCAAAGTTCTGTGTTAAGGTTGTGTTTTATGTTTATTAAGGTGGTAAGGTCTCATTAAAACCCTCTGATCACTGATCTTTGATCACTTTGACCTGAGACTATGATACTGATTACAGGTAGACCGTGTGGTCTGATTGGTCGAAGGAGCTGATCACTGCAGTTACTGATTGTTTGAGGTGAGGAGGTCTTTTCACTTGTTCTAGTTTTCACCTTCAGACCTCTGCTGGAGATGATGATGCTTCCTGGCAGGAAAATGTTTCATTGAATGTTTCCTCCTGTCTCCAGGATGACTACACCTCCTACTCCTCCACCTGTCCCAAAACCTCGCAATCGTTACCTGAGGGACAGTCTAAGTTCAGCCTTCAGTTTGGACAGGTAATGAATTATTCCTTTAAATCTACAGAACAAACCTTTAAATATACAGAAGAACCTTTTAAATCACATTTGTTTGTGTTTCAGAGATGTGACTGATGAAAATCTACAACCAGTTTTCACTGATGCAGTTCACCAGAGCACAGGTACACACACATACACACACACTTTCTCTCTGCGGATGTCATCAAAAGCCGATTTAATGCAGTGTAGCCTTAAGATTAAATTGGTTTTGGTTTCACTAACTAGTTTAAAGTGGTTTTGTAGTTTCACTTTGAAATGTGGCAGCAACAACTAAATAACAACACTATAATGACACTAATGTTGGTTTATCGATAACCGCGCATGGAGCTTACCTGCATGAGGTCTGAACAGGTTTTGGTCAGATAAGATAAGACAAAATAAGATATTACACTTTATTGTCAGATCACTCTGAAATTTGTCTTGCGTCTTGGTCAGATGAAATATTACTTGCAAGAGACAACATTCTTTTAGTGTATGCTGCTTGAAAATGTGACTCCATTGTTTGACCCACAATCTTTGAGCAAATATGAAGCAGTCTGGTTAGTTTGGTTTTAAGTTGGACAGACAAACAACTAAACCAGGCACTAATTCCATACTGCATAACACTCTGCACTATAGATTGAAAAAATAATAACAGGATGTGTTTGTTTGCTCCAAATGACCTCAATCTTCTCAAAAAAGAAATACGTTGTTGTACCCTGCAACAAATAAAGTCTACATGTACACTCCAGGACAAAGTAGCGTCCACATAGATGCCCAGATATTTATAGGAGGGAACTTGTTCAATCTCAGCATTATGTACAGTAATTGGTGGAGGATATGAACCCACTGGGAGAACAAAAATGATTTATTTTGTTTTCTTTGAATTAATAATGGGTGAATTGTTTTCACACCACTTCACTAATCTGTCTGTAGCATGCTGATGAACACAAGGATCATCTTCAGGGCTCAACAAAGACAACAGTGTAGTGTCGTCTGAAAATTTCAAAATAAAAGTATTTGGACATTCTGTTTTACAATCATCCATATAAAGTGTGAAAAGCAACGGAGAGCTCACATAGCCCTGGGGTGCTCCTGAGTTAGTAACAATAGAAGATGAGTATGTCTGGTTAACTTTAACTATCTGGTTTCTATTTGTGAGAAATGAATGTTTGTTCAGATCTGATTAGTTATTTTGTTTGATCTGTGCACTTATGACATGTCACATGGGACAATGCTCACACTCAGATCTCATCTGCACCTGTCACATCTCATGCTGCCCCACACTGCTCAGTACTGCACCACACTGTCCCCATACACCACTGACAGTCTGCTGCAGGGCCAGATGTTGGCGTGACTGAGGTTGAACCGTGGAACCGGTTGTTGCAGTAGATTAAAATATTTTTCAGTCTGACTGATGACGTCATCTCCAATGAATGTTAACAATGTTGACCTGCTGCAGTGTCAGGAAGATCCACCCACCTACCCTCACAATACAACAGCGTCAGCATCAGTTTAGCACTGTTTTGTTGCAAATACTTTTAGGCACCAAACCAATTATGTTCCCACAGCCTTATACTCCCACAGCCTTATGTTCCCACAGCCCTATGTTCCCACAGCCTTATGTTCCCTCAGCCCTATGTTCCCACATTTGAGATTTATCACATGGCGCATGCTCCGTGTGAAAAGATGTCCATGGGTGTGATGTTATGGGAACATAGGGCTGTGGGAACAGGGCCTAATTTTCAGTGGGAAAAAAAAGTTAGAAATGTGGGAACATAGGGCTGTGGGAATGGTTACATGTTGTCATTCCAACATCCCTTCATTCCGACATCCCACCATTTACACATCCCACCATTCTGACAAGGCTTTTTATATGGAAATGTGCGTTACTCAACAGGTGACTCCCTCCTACTTCTCTGGACTCTCTCTATCTATCTAGCCTGTCCAGCCTCTACCTGGTCTTTTTACTAAACTTAACCAACTCCTTTCATCATTGCCTAAGCCCAACCAGTGCAAAATCTTTTTGGGAAAAAAATATGCTATTAAATAATTGTCGGAAAGGCAGGATGTTTAAAAAAAGAAAAAAATACCGTCATTCCGACCATAGGAAGGTGGTAGGAGTTGTCGGAATGATGAGACGTTTGATAGAAAATTAAGTGTTGCCATTTAGACAATTAGAGGCCTATGTCGGACTGGTGGGATGTCGGAATGGTGGTTGCCCCCCTGTGGGAACATAGGGCAGAGGGAACACAGGGCCTAATTTTCAGTGAAAAAAAATGTTAGAAATGTGGGAACATAGGGCTGTGGAAACATAGGGTTGCGGGAACACTGGAATGACACCAGTAATAATATCAACGCTAACAAATTTTATTCATAATGCACTTAAAGTTATGAGGGACAGAGGAACTTCAGGTGGACAGATGTTGATTTGATTGTCAGGTGTCTCATCAGCTGATGTCTGCTGATGTTTCAGTCTACAAATACTTGGGATTTTACTTGGATGAAAATCTGTCTTTTAAATACCATATTGAGTGTCTTACAAAGAAACTTGGTTTCTATTATAGAAACAAAAGTTGTTTCTCCTTTAATGCGAGAAAAATACTGATTCAGGCAACTTTTGTATCAATACTTGACTATGGTGACATCTTATACATGCATGCAAATCTCTCCTCCCTGAAAATGCTGGACTCGGTGTATCATGCAGCATTAAGATTTGTAACAGATTTAGGTTTTCGTACTCATCACTGTCATCTTTATGAGAGTATTGGCTGGCCTTCTTTGTACAATCGTAGATGGTATTTTTTCCTGTGTGACTTGCCTCCTTATTTGTGTTCTCTCTTGGTTCCTAAAGTCAACATCAGAAGCTGTAGTCTCAGGCACGATAGATTGATCATGTTCACTATACCTCGTACGCTGACTGTCTTTGGGGAAAGTGCCTTCAAAGCATTCGCACCCTCGTCCTGTATAAATTACAGAGTCATCTTAAATTGGATTATCTCCCAAGTATGGAAGATTTTAAAGCTAGGATCAAGGACTATTTGACTGCTGCATGCACATGTTCTCTCACCGAACGCAGCTGGTGATTATACTGTAATGATGTGATTTGCTGTTACTGTTTTAGCTGTTTTTATGTTTGTTTAGTTGATGTTGTCCAAATGTGTACTTGATGTGGATGTACTGTGCCGCTTTCTTGGCCAGGACCCCCTTGCAAAAGAGATTCTGAATCTCAATGGGATTATTCCTGGTTAAATAAATGTTAAATAAAAAAAATGATGACATCACTCTGACCTCTTCCTCAGATGGAGATGCTCCCAACCTTGGTTTGGATCATGGCGTCGTCTTCCCAACTCTGGCCGGGGTCACTGACATCATCGCTGCCAACATCCCTTCATTGGCCGGAATCGCTTCTGACATTGGAGGCTCTGCCCCCCCAGCTGCCCCTGCCCCCTCGGCCCCCCCGTCCATTGACAGCATAGCTAACAGCATCGCCACCCACATACCTAGCTTAGCAGGCACTGCTAGTTCTGTAGCTAGCCCAGCTGCCACGCTAACTCCCAGCTGGTCCACACCTGCTGCTGCTGGCTTAGACAGCATCCTTAGCTCCCTAAGTAACATACCTGGTTTAACAATGATTATTAGAGATGGACCCCCACCTCCCTTTGCTGATGAGCCCTACACCCCCCAACTGCCAACAATGGGAATGACTGGAGACCCTGCCACAGGTACTTTGATCAATCATAAATCTATGAATCACCTGTCCTTCCCTCCTGATTGGCTGTTCACCCTGTTCACTGTGTGACCAGATGTTGAGGCACTGCTGCAGCTGGTGAGGTTTATAGATGGGGAAGCAGGTGTCACACATCCTCCAGCAGAGGGAGCTACAGATCCAGGTAGGCTGGAGACCTAGTAAAGTCTGGTTCTGATTCCAGCTGGTTCTGCTGGACCCATCCTCAGTCTGACTCCTCTGTCTGGTTCTGGTTCCAGCTTTTCTCCAGACCCTCAAGGAGGAGAACCCCTATGTCACTGTGTTGGCTTGTTGGGAGGAGGAGGAGGCGGACTCTGAGTTGTCCAATGAGGAGGAAGATACAGAAGTTAGCTCTGCCCCCTTGAAGTCGAATGATCCAATGGAAGGAGATCCTCCTTCAAATCCACCTACAGTTAACAAGTATGTACACAGCACACAGTACCCAGTATTCAGTACACAGTAAGTACCACTACTGCAGTCCTCTGGTGCTGTTGTTGCAGTGTGCCCACCAGTCCTACAGGTAGCATCAAACCCACTCGCCCGGCTCCGCCCCCTCCTCGTCCCTCTGGCCAATCACAAAGTCCAGGGAAACAAGTGAAACAGAAGACACCAAGGTATACACACACATACACTCTCACAGTCGCCACAGCCACACACACACACACACACACACACACACACACACACATACACTCTCACAGTCACCACAGCCACACACACACAGAGTCTGACCCCAGTTTGCTTCAGGAGCCGATTGTGGAAGTTCCACTTCGGTGTCTGTGTCTATCAGAGTGAAGCTGAGGTTGATTAAAGGTGTACAGAAATGGCTCTTTGTCCTGTTTGTCACGTGAATCGTGTGCAGGCTGACGTATAATCCGTATAATCCAATGCGGAAAAAAAAATACACGCTTTCATCCCGGATTTACTCAAAAATAGAATTTTGCACAAAGTTTGACCTACATCGTCTGATAGATGAGTTATTACACTAATTATATGACCCAGAGTGGGCTTAAATTCAATATTCTTTTCTGTACAGCTTTAAAGGTCAAAGCTCACAGACAGACAGACAGACAGACAGACAGACAGACAGACAGACAGACAGACAGACAGACAGACGTGTTCTCTCACTGTGTGTTTGTCCTGCAGAGCTGCCACCATCAGAGTGTCCAGGAAGAAGGGGGGCAGTGGGAACTCCGCCCCCAGGAGCGCTGTGGTAAGATCCAGCTGGCTGGACGTCTGGAAGGGCTTCAGGTGATGATGAGGAGGAGGAGGAGGATGATAATGCTAGTGATGACTATGAAGATAATGCTGATGATGCTGATGCTGATGCTGATGTGCTCTCTTTAACAGATATAATGTTTTATGGGCGACGTTTGATGGACAGCTGATGTCTCTGTGGAAGAAACGTACAGTAAGTCACCGTCTGTGTCTCTCTCTCTCTCTGTCTCACTCTCTCTCTGTGTGTGTGTGTGTGTGTCAGCAGTGTGTCTGTGTTCTCCACCAGGACCGGTTCAGTGAGGTCCTGTTCCATGTGTCCAGTATCACCAAGGTGAAGAAACAGGACAAAGGAAGATTCTCTGTTTACTTCAGAAAGAAACACTATGACTTCATGGCTCACAGTGATGGTGACAACAACATTCAACACACTCAGCACACATGCGCACACACTGTACACTCTATAAATATGCACACTATACAGTCTAAATACTATATACACCGTTGAGCTTTTGTGGCAGCAGCTGAACATCTTTGCCGTTGCAGAGGTTCAGGATGGTTGGGTCACGTCTCTGCTGGACTCCCGGGGCCGGCCAAGCCCCACCTCCCTCGGAATGCACGGACAAATCACCATCAAGGACCCGCGGAGTCGTGTCTATGCTGCTGTGTGGGGTCAGGACCTCTGGATCTACCCCAACAAAGACGGCTACCAGCTGGGCATCGCCTCCTTCAGCGTCCCTCTGAATGTGGCCACAATCAAGTCCACAGGAAAACACTCATTCACCCTCATCACTCCATTCAGGAGCTTCAAGTCTGTCCATCTGTCCACCTGCCCATGTGTCTCCCTGTCTGTCCACCTGTCTCTCTCTAACCTCTCTCTCTGTTTGCCTGCTCCTCAGTGTGTCGGTGGACTCCACGAAGGACGCGTCCCTGTGGTTGGACAGTCTGTCCTCGTCCATCCGTAGCGCTCTGTCGTCCAGCCAGGTGGCCACGCGTCTGTGGGAGAATGCCCACAACAAACTGTGTGCTGATTGTGGCTTAGCCAATCCTGAGTGGGCGTCGGTCAATCTGCTGCTGGTCATCTGTGAGAACTGTGCAGGTACAGGAGGCTAACTCTAGTAATGCTCATAATGCTTCTAGTGGAGACAGTGTGTGTGTTTACATGTGACATACTAACGGTGCAGACGTACAAATCAATAACCAGTATGATTATGGAAACAATCAATCAATTCAGTCTGTCAAGACCACAATATCCCCAAAGAAATCCATAGAGACTTTGGTCCCAGTGTGGGTTGCTAACAGTGCTAACAAACCCCTGGAGAAACATAGTTTGTAAAACTACAGCTAAAAAAAAGTAGCTTTAGCAACTACTTCTACTCATTATATTCATTTAATTCAGCATTAAATAAATCAACATGTGGTGTATATGAAATAAAACATAATAGCCTAAAAAAAGCTGATATTTCTAGTCAACATCCTGGTTGACCATAGACATGTTGGCTAATCTATAGACATGTTGGCTAATGTAAAGAGAAAATGAAAACCCTACCCCAATACCCACTGGTAAATCAGAACTGTAAACCAGTCAACAAAAATACAAAGAGGTCGAGATATTCTAGATCGGTGTGTCTGGAACAACAATGTTTAAAACCATGACAGGAACACCAGGGCCAGCCAATCAGAGGATGATTCATGCCTTTTTTCAGAGACTTCTGGATTGTTAAAATAAAATTTTATTAGGTCTTTCTTTTTTTTTAATAAAAAATATTATATATGTTATTGGCCAAAATTGTAGTTTGTAAATTGAGTAGTTAAAATCGAGTAATAAAAAAGTAGTTGAAATACTTGACACAGCACAAAATGTAGTTTAACTATCAAGAAGTTACAGCAATTGTAGTTAAGCTATTGGGCTCTACTTTGGTAGACTAGGTGCAGGCGAGGCGCATCTGCCCTGCGCCTCGCCTTCGCTTCGCCAACGGGGAGTGGCCAGGAGCAGATTGCGATTTTGCTTCGAGACGCAGCGGAGCGCATCCCGCCTACTTCCCTCCCACCGGCGCAAATGGCATAGAGGGAGGAGAGAAGGCGTGGAGTGGGTTTGACACAGCCGAGTCAGATCTTCACCAATCAAATGAGCTCCTCTCCTCGCCTTTAAATCCGCCGCGCGCGCAAGGCGGACGTTTGATTTCACCGTGGAAGAGAAGATTTGAATCAGCACCTACAGATTACAGCATAGACAGTACATCTATTATCGATTGTCCCGTCACACTTATGACACATCAAAGGCTGCACAGATGAAAGATGAGGATGGATTACTGCTGTGTTGACACTACACGATTATCTGCTATATTTATGTATTTACTTATTGATTTATTGAGCCGCATCGTCACGCGACCATAACAAATAAAACTGAAAACAAATAAACCACAAGCAGCCTGGCATCATAGTGAGCAGATATTCACAACTCCATCTCAGGTAAATTCTAAAGAAAAAAGAAAAAGAGAGACGCTCCGTGATCTCCGTTACGCACAGCTGTTTGTTGTGATCTGTGCACACCTGTTTAAATATAGGTTACTAAATATGAGTGTCTTTATTAATGGAAAAGGGGTGTGTGTGTGTTTTTTTTGTTTTTTTTACTGGGCAACAGCTCTCAATCTGTCAGAGCAAGTGAGACGGGAGGAAACTGATGTTCTGGTCCGGTCCAAGCTGGCAGTGTCCGGTCGCGCGAACAGACCTCACGGGCTGATGATGCAAAAGTAGTCTGGGAGGGAGGAGGGAGGAGGAGGGAGCAGGTCTATCTATCTATCTAACCTATATTTAAACACGTGTGCACAGATCACAGCATAAACAAACAGCGCTGTGCGTAACGGAGGCATTTCAGTTTTATTTGTTATGGTCGCGTGACGATGCGGCGCTGGCCCCTAATAAATCAATAAGTAAATAAATAAATAAATAGCTGATCATCTGCAACGGCACAGTGTGTAGTGTCAACACCTGCTCTTGGGACATCCACGGCTGTCTCAGTCCCTCCCTGGTTTCATCTGTGTTAATTCAGTCAGGCTGAGTTTCCATTACGCAAGCCTTTGATCTGCCATCAGTGTGACGGGACAATCTATATAGATATAGGTGTATGTGCTGATTCAGATACAATAAATAGGGGTTATTGTGATGATTATTATTATTATTATTGTTGTTAATTGCATTTAAATGTGCCTGGAAGTGTGGAAATCTGCCTGTGAGGTCTTGGTGACGTGGGCGCACTGCGCGCTGGGCAGTCAAAATACCAGTCCGCTGGCTGCGCTTCGCCTTGCGCTGAGACTAGACCAGGTTGGAGCTGGCGAGCTTTCGGCGCACTCTCCGCGCGGTCTATCTGTAACAAATTGTCACTGCGCCACGGCGAATCTGTCGACACCTCCCCCTGCTGCGCGACCACTCCCATCTCAGCGCACAGCAGTCTGCCAATTTACCGAATCCACTGCGCACCTTGTTGAACTGGAGGAAAATACCACTTCGCCAGCTGCGTCAGGGCTCGCTTCGCTGCGCCACCCTGAGTTGCGCCACTAAAATAGGGCCCATGATGTTCAACTACATGTAGGTTTAAGTCTCCCCAACACCGACTGTAGTGTAGATGTAGCTCATTTCTAATGCTAACAGATCTATTCACCTTTATCAGGTCAGCATCGAGGTCTGGGCACCAAACTGTCCAAGGTCCGCAGTCTGAAGATGGACAACAAGATCTGGACTGAACCACTCATACAGGTGAGGGGGGGCTGAGTCTCTGGTGGTGGGGGGGTTGACCTACCGGTACAGGTGAGGAGCGCATGACCCGTTCACACAGGTGAGGTGGGCCGAACCACTCGTACAGGTGGAGCTGACCTCTGTGGCATGTTCCAGCTGTTTGTGACCTACGGCAACCAGCTGGCCAATCAGGTGTGGGCTGCGGCGGTGCCAGCAGCAGAGCAGCTGCTTCCTGACTCGTCCGATGAGGAGAGGTCAACGTTCATCCAGGATAAATACAGCAGGGGGCGCTACAGACGAGTCCACGCCCTGGCCTCCTCTCCCACCCTGATGGACCAGGTCAGACTCAGCTACTCTAATGTGGCATTACCACGGTAACAGATGTCAACAGAGTTAACTGACACTTAAAGGACAATTCCTAATTCCTAATATTTTAGGTCTAAAAGAAGGAATCGCCACGGCAGCGATGAATGGGAGCGGATGCAAGTTCTGCTGCTTAGGCTGTTTACAGCCCTCAAAGCCACAGACAGCGTCAGATGGCGACTCAAACATGCACCCAGAAGTTTGTTTACTTCAAGCAAGCCGACATGTTTGTAAAACTAGATCCAATTCAAAGTCTCCCGGGGTGAGACCCAAGTTGACGCTCGGTGTGTTCAGGTGCAGTCGGAAGCTCCCGTTTATGTCATTGTCTTGTTCTGTACTGTGTAACAGAAGTTGAGCCAACACACGACGTGCTGCTAACTGTACTTTTATTCACCACTTCGGGAACACACAGCAGTCTGCATCTCTGTCTGCAGTAGAACTAGGAAGTAAACACACACACGTCACCTGTGCCAATCACATTCATGTATACTTCAGGGACCGGTCGGAAATCATATTCTCTGAGAATATTACATCCCCCTTCTTTTAAGAAAATATGAAACACAACATTCAAGAATAGCTTTTCTGTGCAATAAACCCTTGCTGAAACATGTTGAAATTAAGTTAGCACATTTATGACTTTCATAACGTAAGGATTCAATAAACAGATCTCAATTATCACTTAGCTTGCTCAAATGTCATACAGGATAACATATCTTAAGTAGAACACAATAACACTGTCATTGACTTATATGTATCTGAACATCATTGAGCATATTTCTATAAGTCCATAACAACTCTGGGTTTAACCTCGCGTCCAGACCTTGTCTGATACCGCACAGCCTGTGGGGCTGCCTCTGTTGTCATCTTTGAGGTATGTGTGTCAGTGTGCAGTGTATGTTGTGTGTCATGTTTTGTGTTTTCTTCAGTCTGAGTGTTCAGTGTCTCTGTTGTGTCCAGGAGGTGTCGTCTGTTTCGCCTGTATTCTTGTCCTCCTTCTGATGTGCGTATGTGGTATGATCTTTCAGTATCAGCTGAGCGAATGACAACTGCTGGTTTCCAGTAGCCTTTCTCCTGAAAGCGGATGTATTGTCCTTCATGCAGAGGTGACATCTGCTTAGCTGATCTGTCGTAGTATTTTTTCTGCTGTTGTTGTCTGTGGGTTCTCCTGATGTGAACATCTTTGTGTCTGATGATCTTGGGTTGCAGCTGCTGATGGGTGTTAGGCAGGATTGAGCGTGTGCGACGACTCATAAGCAGCTGAACTGGTGATTTAAAGTTGTCTACTGGGGTATTGCGATACTCAAGCAGACTCAGGTAGGGGTCTTTCTGATCAGCTTTGGCCTTTTCCATAAGGGACTTTGCAATGTGAACAGACTTCTCGGCTAAGCCGTTGCTTTGAGGATAGTGCGGGCTGGAGGTAATGTGTGAGAACCCCCATGTGCTTGCAAAACCCTCAAACTCTCTACATCTGTACTGTGGACCATTGTCTGATATAACAGTCTCTGGTATCCCGTGTCTTGCAAAAGAAGCTTTCAGTTTATGTATCACAGCAGCGGCTGTGGTGCTGTGTAATCTGTCAAGCTCGAAGTATCTGCTGTAATAGTCTACTGTGACTAAATAGTCCTCATTGTTCCAGGTGAACAGGTCAGTAGCAACTGTTTGCCACGGCCTGTCTGGGATCTTGTGACTTATCATTGGCTCTTTAGTGTTTGATGGTTTATGTTCATTACAGATGTGGCATTTCCCAACTAACTCCTCAATCTGCTTGTTCATCCCAGGCCAGAAGATGATGTCACGCGCACGCTGTTTGCACTTCTCCATACCCATGTGACCTGCATGGATACGGGATAACATCTCTGTGCGCAGTGAGGTGGGTATGATGATCTTTTCCCCCTTGAACAGGATGTTGTTCATTTGCGAGAGCTCGTCCCGGTGGTTCCAATATTCTGCTATGCTCTGAGGGCATAGTCTCCTCTCCTCAGGCCATCCTGACTTAATTGTCTTTCTCAGCACGATGAGTTGAGCATCCTTTCCAGTCTCTGTCTTGATGTCTTCAAGTCTAGTGTCACTGACAGGTAGGTTGCTGTAAACAGTGTGCACCTGCATGTCCATACCTTCACTGAGGCTGGTGTCCTGGTCAGGCAGTGACTTTCTGGAGAGAGTGTCTGCGACAGGAATGTCCTTGCCTGGTCTGTGAGTGATGGTAAAGTTATACCTCTGTAGCTGAAGCATCATTCTTTGTAACCTTGGAGGCGCTGCTGCAAGTGGTTTTCTCAAGATGGATTCAAGTGGCTTATGGTCACTTTCCACGGTGATGTGGCGACCATAGATGTACTGGTGGAAGCGCTTGCATCCAAACAAAATAGCATATAGCTCCTTCTCAATTTGTGCATAATTGACTTCACAATCAGTCAGTGATTTAGATGCATAGCCTATGGGTTTTCCTTCTTGTAACAGTACTGCACCTAATCCATATTTTGATGCGTCAACTTGGAGTCTGAGTTCTTTGCTCGGGTCAAAGTATCTTAATACTGGACCTGGTTCCTGAGTGAGCAGCTCTTTAATTTTCTTGAATGCTTCCTCCTGTTGTGCATCCCATCTGAATTCACTCGAATCTTTTAACAGGTGACGCATGGGTGCATTGACATCAGACAGTCCAGGGGCAAATTTGGACAAATAATTAATCATGCCAAGGATTGTTTCCAGCTCACCTTTGTCTTTTGGTGGCTCCATGTCCTTTACAGCTGCAATCTTAGCTGGATCCGGCTTGATTCCATCCTTGGTGATTCTGTGTCCAAAGTAGCTGACCTCAGTGGTACAGATTGTACTCTTATCTGGGTTGAGCTTGACTCCTCGCTCCCTGGAGCGCTGCAACATGGCACGGAGGTTGGTATCATGTTCTTCTTTAGTCTTGCCATAGATGAGGATATCGTCAACTATTGCTGTGACACCCTGCAAACCCTCATAAGTCTCATCAACTTTACGCTGAAACTCATCCTGAGCAGAGATCAATCCAAAAGGCAAGCGGAGGAATCTGTATCGTCCAAAAACAGTGTTGAATGTTGTCAGCTGTGAGGACTCATCTGAGAGCTTAATGGCCCAGTAGCCCGACCTTGCATCCATTACACTGAAGAAACAGGCTCCTGCCAATTTGGATGTGGTGTCGTCAAGGGTAGGTAAAGGGTAGTGCGGGCGTTTTATGACTTTATTCAGGTCCCTTGGATCAAGACATACTCTCAGTTTTCCTGTGCGTGGTTTTTCTGCTGCGACCATGGAATTAACCCATTCAGTTGGTTCAGTGACTTTCACAATAATGTCTTGTTTTTCCATGTTTTGTAGTTCCTCCTTGAGGCGGTCGCGGAGGGCCAAAGGGACGCGCCTAGGTGGGTGAACTACAGGTACTGCATTGGGGTTAATGTGAATTGTGCACTCTCCAGGAAACAGTCCTATTCCTGTGAATACATCAGCAAACTCATCCATAACTGATGTCTCAGGTGAGCTGTGCACGGACAGTATGAGTTTAATGAGTCCAAAGTCCAAACATGCTTTTAATCCTAGCACTGGAGGAGCCAGTGTGTCAACGATGTGGACCTTTAATGTCAGATGAATGTCTTTGTACTGGCATTTGATGTTGCACTTTCCTCTGACAGATAGCTTCTCACCCCCATAGCCATAGAGAGGGCGTGTTGTTGGTTGTAAGTGTGTCCTGTATCCCAAGCCTTTGGAAAACATTAGTGGGAATGACATTAGCTGAGGCTCCAGTGTCTAGCTTAAAGGTGACTGTAGTTTTACTAGCTCCAACCAACACATCTGCATATGCCTGTTCAGTTTGTCTTTTGTTATTACTGTCTTGTGTTACTGCATCAATAAACAAATCGTCATTGTCTGTCTTGCTGTGTGAGTCAATTTCACTTACAGTGTGCACTCCTTTACCTTGCTTTGAGCGGCATACTTTTGCAAAATGATTCCATTTGCTGCATATTTTGCACTGTTTACCTTTCGCTGGACAGCTGTCTTTTGCTCCATGAGGCTTGTTTCCGCAGTAGTCACAGGTTTTATGACGCTCTCTGTCCCCTTCAGGTCTGTAGGTGCTCTCCATATTTCCTGTTGCCCTGTCCTGGCGCGTTTTCCAAGCTGTCTTCCTTGAATAATGGCGACCGATAGCATGGACAGACTGCTCCTGCAGGCCACTGTTGCCGCTAGCTATAGTCTTGAGCTGTGCTTGGGCCATATCATGAGACCTGACAATGTCTATAGCTCTATCCAACGTCAAGTCGGAACCGACATGCAGTAGCTTTTCTCTTACTTTAGGTGAATGGATCCCAAACACGACACGGTCTCTCACCATTTCCTCGTTGTTTGCATAATTACAGTCCTTCACAAGCAGTCTCAAATCCGTCAAAAACTGTTCAAATGGCTCGTTAGCTCCTTGGACTTTTTCTTGGAATTTATAACGTGCAAATAAGATGTTTGACTTTGGCATGACGTATGCTTCATAGCGCCCATAGTACGTATTCAGTACCTTTCGTTCGTCGTCTGTAAGCGTCCATGTGTTGTATATGTCCCGGCCTCTTTCGCCGACCCAAATGAGAAGGTAGCTGCACTTTTCGTCTTCTCCCTTCTTCTTAAACGGACCAGAAAACATCAATTCCACGTGGAGCTTGAATTTTCGCCATGCTTCGGGCAGGTTGCTCGCATCCCAGTCCATACGAGGTGACGGAACTCCGGCGACGTCCATCTTGTTGCGACGCTTCTCTTTCCTTTTACTCTGACACCATGTCTTGTTCTGTACTGTGTAACAGAAGTTGAGCCAACACACGACGTGCTGCTAACTGTACTTTTATTCACCACTTCGGGAACACACAGCAGTCTGCATCTCTGTCTGCAGTAGAACTAGGAAGTAAACACACACACGTCACCTGTGCCAATCACATTCATGTATACTTCAGGGACCGGTCGGAAATCATATTCTCTGAGAATATTACAGTCATAAACACAGGAATATCAACTCTTGACTTGCTTGAAGTAAATAAACTTCTTGGTGCATGTTTGAGGAGCCATCTGATGCTGATCTGTCTGTGGAAAAAAATTGTGGCTTTGAGGGATGTAAACAAACAGCCTAAACAGCGGAACTTACATCCACTCCCATTCATTGCTGCCATGGCGATGCGGGGACAGACACAACTACCGCAAAACAGGAGACATTAAACGGAAAATCTTCAGCTTCCTTCTTTTAGACCTAAAATGTTAGGAAAATACAGCCCCGAGCTGAATTTGCCCGGAATTGTCCTTTAAGGTCCATACATGGTAGTACACAACACAACGATCGGACCAGTTTCATCAGGTCCAGTTCAATAATCAATAATCAAAGCTCTCAGGTTGAACAGTGACATTACATGAGGTCAACCTTAAACTGTCCGATACATCACCTGTCACCATGGTGATGAGCTGTGTTATGATGTGTGTGTGTGTGTGTTTTTTCAGAGGCTGTGTGAGGTTGTCTGCACCAGTGATGTCCAGGAGACGATGTCACTGATCTGTTCAGGAGCAAAGGTCACACACACACACACACACACACACACACACACACACACACACACACACACACACACAGGGCCGGATTTACTAAAGGTTTGTGTGTATTAAAACGTGTGCAAACGTGATTGCACGCGCAAACACATGTGGAACCTGATCTACTAACCGGACGCACCGAGGATTGCGTCCCTCACACGGGCAGAATAGCACGTGCAATCCATTTAGCGTGTTTGCCTTGATGAATATGTAAATATGGGCGTTTCAGCCAGAACGTGCTAAATACTGGGAGGAGTAGATGCAAATAGATTTATTTAGCGCGCGCAATGTGATTTACCAAACCAGGAAGAGATTGCGGTGGCTGTTTTTGCGTCTTTATTTACCACGTCTGAAAACCATGTACTAACTGATACAACTTTGTGAAAACGTTTATTGCGTTTATTGGTTTGATACCTGTCAGAGCGATGATGATGATCTTACATCTCTGCATTTCCTCACGTCTGGGTAATTCTCTAACAGTTTTTCAGCCGTGTTAAAAGTCTTTTACGCGCTGTTACGCACGGGGCACGTCTGTCCTGCAGTGCGCTCCTCTCCTCTACTCTCCTCCCCTCTCCTCTCCTCTCTCCTCCTCTCCTCTCCTCTCACCTGGCTGCTCAGCTCCGTCTCTCAGTCCCGGTCCCGGACTGAGAGACGTCACCGCTGCCTTCACCCGTCTTTGATCCCTCTGGTCAGTGGTCAGAGCGTTTAGATCTGTGTGTCCCAGCTGAGCTCTCTATTACAGTAATCCACTGGATCATGGGCGGCCACACACACACATATTATAGGTGTGTGATTGTCGCTGCAGCTGCTGCCTGTTCGTCACTATATGACGAGTTGGGCCCTGTAGCGATTTGTGTTTATTTATCTAAACAGAGCGCGAGAGAGATGAACACACATGCTGTCATTGTATGCATCAGATCAAATGTCATTCTGTCCCTTCGTCCGTCCAGCTCTCTGTCCACTCTCTCCATGGTGGAAACAATTACCACGCGCAAAACCCTCATTTGAATACTGCGGTTTGCACGTGTTTTCATTTAGCGGGTTACTCTTAGTAGATCACCTGTTTTGCGTGCACTAACCAAACACGCAACATTTTAGCGGGTGCAAACAATATAGCGCCCGTTATCTGGGATCTTAGTAGATCCGGCACACAGAGTCCTTTTTAATCGGATGTTACCTGCACAGGTGTGTCACTCAGACCCTCAGAGCCCGTCCCCCGTCCTCCTAGCTGAGAGGGCGGGTCAGGCCCTGCAGGTGGAGCTGCTCCGCCTCAATGAGTACACAGGTAACACACACACACACACACACACACACACACACACACACACACACACACATGTACACATGAATGCACAGGTGACACACTGACTCTTTACCCATGATGCTCTCTCATTCAGAGTTGCCGTCTCACCAGCCTCATGGAGCCAGTGTTGGGCCTGGCTCCGCCCCCTCAGGTAAGACCACTGACTGAAGTACCGGACTGAACAAGACTCAGCTGTTTGTGTTGTTTTATTCTTTTTTCTCTGGTGTGTCTGTGTGTGTGTGTGTGTGTGTGTGTGCTCAGGTGAGGAAGAGGAGGAGCTACATGGGAAGCTGGAGGAAGATCGTTTTCTTTTCTCATTAGAAAACGAGTCGGCAGCTTGTGATGTCCTCGACCTGAGAGAGGTTCAGGCCGTGTTTGTCTCACGGTGAGTCCTACTGCAGCATTGGCACTTTCTGAGTTTATTAAAATCATGACATCAACAGTCATCAGAAGTCACAGTGACCAAGTCTTTACTTGGTCGATTGTGATTTAAAGGAGACATATTCTGCCCCTTCTCCACAAATTAAAATAGTTCCCAGGTGTCTTAAAGATATGGCTGTGACAGGCTTTGGTCAAAATCTCCCAAGGATCAAACATCACAGCTCTTTTCATCCTCTCTAAACAGCCCTGTCCAGAACGGCTGCTTTCAGTGTCTGTCCCTTTAAATGCAAATCAGCCACCGCTTGCCCCGCCCCTTCTACTGGTACCAGGTAGGGGTGGGATTATGCAAATTAAAAAACTAGTTACATAATTTCCAGACAACCGAGGAAACAGCTCATAAAACCACATGGATTTCAACCTATAGGGAGAGCCTGAACATTACATTACATTTTTTTGTCAGTTCTCACAGTTTGGGGGGCAGAAGACGACAAACACCTAAATATATGTTAAAGAGCCTTTAAAAAGTGAGATTTCCATAATATGTCCCCTTTAAGTCATGTTTCTACTTCCTTTTTGGATGTTGCTGTGGTGTTGCTGGTGTGTCAGGACGGCTTCTCAGTTTGAGATGGTGACGCTGAGCGATCAGCTGACGTGTGCAGCGGATGATAAGGACACTCTGCTGACTCACCTGGTCCACATCCTGAAGGTAACTTCAGGACCACAGCACTTGAGTGTTTGAGTTTCACCTGTTGTCATCTGTGTGTTTATATGCCTGGTTAAAAAATATATATATAGTTATAGAAAGTGCTTTAAAAGAATAGTTCACCCAAAATTCAAATTGCACTCATTATCTACTCACCCTCATGTGGACTAAGGGCTGGGAGAAGTTTCAGAGTCCTCCGTGGCTTCTCTGAGTTACAGGGGGTCTCGGCGTAGCAGTGCATGTCCATATAACGGTTGCAAATGGATACCAACTGTCTTCGTAACAAAAAGACACACCAAAAAACATCCAAATACCTCCATGCTGCTCGTATGTAATGTCCATCTTGTATTGAAGCCCTGAAATGCAGAAGCGGAAGCTCCTCTTGGACGGACCAGGATCCGTCCAAATTCCGCTACAAACAAGCTTGAAATATAGACTTATTTAATTTTTTTCGGGACAATTTTGCATTTCGGGGCTTCAATACAAGACGGAAATTTCAATTTTGGGTGAACAATCCCTTTAACAAACCAGGACACCAGGGCAAACGATAATAAAGACTCAGTAAAAGCTGGATAAAATAGGGTCAGCATAGTTTTGTCAATACTAAAACAGGTAAAACAAACGCTAATGTCCCTTCTTACACGCTGCTTGTTAAAGGGGTGAGGGTCTAAGGTCAGAGGATGTTATGATGCTGTGTAAAGACCTTTGAGACTAACTGTTGTAAAAATGGGCTTTACAGTCACTTATCAGTCAGCGTTGCTCTCCTCTGCAGGTGATCCTCCCGGGGGGCGTGTCCTATGCTGAGGTGGGCGGGGCTTCTGCCGTCAGTAAAGTCAGCATGGTTGAAATGGGCGGAGCCTTGCATCACTCTGACGCCTGGTTGTTGCTGGGGGAGGACGGAGTGAGCGTTCACCCTGTTGACAGACGCAACTCACAACTCACTCTGAGGATGGACCTGAGCATGCTCAGTCACCATGGTAACAGTGTTTTTCACCCCTGAGCCTCACATGCAGGGACTGGCTCGGTTCTGGTTCAGTCATCAGGCGACCTGATGACGTCTCTGCATCTAAACTTTTCTTTTTTTCCCCTCAGAAATGTCTCCGTCTGAAAACATCATCACCCTGGTAACGGGACACAGGTGATTACACATTACACATTACTTTTAAAAAGTCATTAGTATAGTTACTAGTTACTTTACCCAAACAGTTACTGAGTTAGTAACTGAATTACTACATTATAAAGACAACAAGGAAAAGTAACTATTGTGTTACTTTTTTATAAAATGTTCACACTGCAAAAACTCAAAATCTTTCCAAGAATATTTGTCTTATTTCTTGTCAAAATGTATAATTTCTAGTCAAAACTAATTTCTTTCCACTTAAAATGAGACTCATCACAAAGTAGAAAAATCTGCCAGTGAAAGCAAATTTTTTTTATGTTTGTAATAATAAAGAAAAACTTGCTCCACTATCAGCTTTTTCTACTTATTTCAAGTGAAAATATGCTTGAAAGAAGTAAAAAGTGTCTAAAAACAAGCTAATTGTTAATGTCACGAGTCTTATTTTGAGTATAATTTGATTTGTCTTGACTAGAAATGACATTTTGACTTGAAATAAGACAAATATTCTTGGTAAGATTTTGAGTTTTTGCAGTGCAGATATGTCAATTTACTTAGACCCGACCCCCTATCCTCCTAACCTCTTGTTTATCTGGAACTAACCAACTCACTCAGTATTCCTCCGCACAGTCAGCATCAGTTAGTTCCAGATAAACAGCTTTTTTCTGAGTTGTTGATGGACTGAAAAAAATGTGTATATAACGTACACTTTAACAGGTGTATTATCTGGTGACAGTACTTCTTGAGTCAAATAACGAGTAACAGCTCATTTTATTGTCGGTGACGGTAACAGCGTTATAACGGGGGGAACAGTAACTTTTTTGATTAGGCTACAAGTTACTGAAAAAAGTAGCGCCATTATTTTATAACATCTCTCCTCAGGTGTGTGTCCCTGCGTTTCCAGCAGCAGGACACCTGTCACCACTGGTATGACCACCTGCTGAGGGCTCTGGCCAATCACAGCTCAGTTCCACGCCAGCCTCCCACAGCCAATCACAGCTCAGCTCATCAGTCTCTGTACCCAGTGATGGACGTGATCTCCAGAGGTTCGGTGCCGCCCGGTATCGAACGCTGCATCTCCCACATCACAACCTATGGTCAGAACCCATCATTGCTACAGGGGCAGTGGCTTCTGGGTAGTGGGGGATGGGGGGTCAGGGTCGCCTACTGTGAGCTCATGTCTGTGACTGAATGTGTCTCAGGTCTGAAGGTGGAGGGAATATACCGCCGCTGTGGCCTTGCTACTAAAGTCAGCCGACTGGCCGAGGCCCTGGTGACGTCTCCGAGCTCCGCCCCTCTGGAGAGTCATGAGCAGGGCGTGTTGGATGCTGCCTCCGCCCTCAAACAATATGTCCGCCAGCAGCAGAGTTTAATACCAGACGTACAGGCGTGGCTGAAGGCAGCAGGTACAGTACACAGCACCAGAAATATGCAGCAGAACCTGAAGAACAAGTATAAAATTCATCAAATTAAATTCAAGATGTGAACACAGAGTATACAGAGGTATATGCCTTTATGGCCTATGTCCAAGAGACAACGTGGTGGCTCAGGTTTAGTGAAACTGTCACTGTCAGCTGCACATCTGTCAGCAGCTGCTCCAGTCACACACGTCACAAACTTTCATTTGAAGGGACAAACAGTGACTTTGTTGCCCATAAACAGATAGGCTATACCAGAGCGATTGATGTCGGCTGCTTTTTGACTAAATTTGAGACCCCCTTCAAATTTTGCTTTTGGGGCCTTCAGGGGTATGGGTTAATCCGCCCCGTATTTCGCACACTGGGGCAGATCCTTATCGTTTTGTTTTCTCGAGATCTTGAATTAATTATCTCGTTATCACGAGAAAGCGGAGGAAAATTATCTCGTTACCATGGGAAAACGGAGGAAAATTATCTCGTTATCACGGGAAAACGGAGGAAAATTATCTCGTTATCACGGGAAAACGGAGGAAAATTATCTCGTTACCATGGGAAAACGGAGGAAAATTATCTCGTTATCACGGGAAAACGGAGGAAAATGATCTCGTTATCACGGGAAAACGGAGGAAAATTATCTCGTTACCATGGGAAAACGGAGGAAAATTATCTCGTTATCACGGGAAAACGGATGGAATAAATGGGCTTCTGTAAGTTTGTAAATTGAGTAGTTAAACTACAAATAATGCCCCAAAAAGCAGTTGAAATACTTGACGCAGCACAAAATATGAATGTAGTTTAACTATCAGCAAGTTACAGCATGTAGTTTAAGTCTCCCCAACATTGAGTAGTAGTCTCTCTCTCACTCCCTCAGTGATCTCAGATGAACGCTCCAGGTTTAAAGCATACCGACAGTTACTACGGCAACTTCCTGATGACAGCCGAGCTACACTGAGTGCACTGTTTGGACATTTCTATACGTAAGAAACACGCAAACACACACACACAGTCTCTCTCTCTCTCTCTCTGATGTGTGGAGGTTTGACCCAGTTCTTCACCTCTCTGTCAGGGTCCAGGTCTTCTCTCAGGTCAACAAGATGTCGGCTCAGAATCTGGCTCTGGTTTTGGTTCCTACTCTGTTTCAGCTGATGAGCCAGGATCTGGTCAAACTGACCAGAGAGTTCATCATTCACCACACACTGCTGTTCCTGGTATGTAGGCTACCTGACACACCTGTAACACACCTGGTACATTAGTGACACACCTGTAACACACCTCTAACACACCTGTAACACACCTGGTACATTAGTGACACACCTGGTACATTAGTGACACCTGGTACATTAGTGACACACCTGTAACACACCTGGTACATTAGTGATAGACCTGTAACACACCTGGTACATTAGTGACACCTGGTACATTACTGATACGCCTGTAACACACCTGGTACATTACTGATACGCCTGTAACACACCTGGTACATTACTGATACGCCTGTAACACACCTGGTACATTACTGATAGACCTGTAACACACCTGGTACATTAGTGATACGCCTGTAAAACACCTGGTACATTAGTAACACACCTGTAACATGTTGTGGAAATTTCCTTTAACTTGTGAGAGAGAAAATCATAAGTCCAGCAAATTGAGGTTTCACTTTAAGTACTTTATTTTATCTTGCCAGAGGTGGACTGTCATACACACAAAAGTCTGTACGAGAGTGCACACTGAAAATTGGTAACGTCAGGTTACATACGCACAAGAGCTGGAAGGAGCCATGTGCTTCTCCTTGGAGGCGGCATCATACATTGTCCAATAATATTATTGCATTCTTGCATAATAATAACTTTGCACAGTACAAGTTTGCACTTAGCGCTCATGACATGTCACTGGACTATTATAAGGTTAACTCGTAAAGGCAGGAAGCCAGTGTTTGTCTGTAACTTAAGGTTTGGTGTGGTTTTTTCACACTTAGGCATGTTGACATTTCGTTGACATCTCACTGTGGTTTTGGATATGGAGACAACTGCTTGCTTAAGCGTAATCATCATAAAATAAAAGGAACCAAGTCGGACACCTGCATACTGCTCTATGCACAGCAGACAAGTGCAACTTGCGCTATCTTCGAAGTTCACCTAAAGTTCATGAGCATACATCTTCAAAGTTCAATCAAGGGCCATAACATAAAAATTTCCATTACAAACACACCTGGTACATTACTGACACCTGGTACATTAGTGATACGCCTGTAACACACCTGGTACATTAGTGACACCTGGTACATTAGTGATACGCCTGTAACACACCTGGTACATTACTGATAGACCTGTAACACACCTGGTACATTAGTAACAGACCGTAACACACCTGGTACATTAGTGATACGCCTGTAACACACCTGGTACATTAGTAACAGACCGTAACACACCTGGTACATTAGTGACACACCTGTAACACACCTGGTACATTAGTGACACACCTGTAACACACCTGGTACATTACTGATAGACCTGTAACACACCTGGTACATTAGTAACACACCTGTAACACACCTGGTACATTAGTGACACACCTGTAACACACCTGGTACATTACTGATAGACCTGTAACACACCTGGTACATTAGTAACACACCTGTAACACACCTGGTACATTACTGATAGACCTGTAACACACCTGGTACATTAGTGACACGCCTGTAACACACCTGGTATCTAATTTTTTATTTAAATCGCAGACACCAGAAGAGGAGGAAGAGGAAAAAGAGGAGATCACTTTCCTCTGATGAGATGAAGATGAAGATGAGATTTTCCTCTCTGTTTGGTGCGTGGGGTCTGACTCTGGACACAGCCACCTACAGACGTGT
This sequence comes from Trachurus trachurus, assembly GCF_905171665.1. Classification (NCBI taxonomy): domain Eukaryota; kingdom Metazoa; phylum Chordata; class Actinopteri; order Carangiformes; family Carangidae; genus Trachurus; species Trachurus trachurus. The sequence continues at coordinate 33,387,369 of NC_139903.1, forward strand.
CCATGTTTGCTCAGAGACTCTACAATAAGTTGTGTGTTCAATAAGTTGTATTCAATAATACTGATTAAGTTGGTGAACTGGTGTTACTGTTAGTCGTTTAAATGTGTTGAGTTTAAGTTGAATCAGTTTCTATAGTGAAGTGAGTCCCAGTGCCTCAGTTCCCCTAAGCCAGGCAGCAGCTGCTCATTGTCCAACGTCCAACAATAAGACTAATAAAGAGACATATTTCTGTCTCAGTGCTGGACTGAGTCCCGGTCTGCTGGCCTCCTCCTGCTCAGTGACTGAGCATGGTTTACCTGGGTCAGGTGACCTCCACCTCTTGTGTTTACCTGACCATGTGTGTGTTTGTAGTTGTTGTGCTTACAGTATAAACAGTATACATTTTGATGGTGAAATGTTTTCTCTGGTGTTACTTAATATGATTGATAAATACAACTTAAATATCAAGATGACACATGGTTTCATTCTCAGATTCATCACTGATGTTCAGATCTTATGGAAAGTATTGTAACTGTAATTTACAGTTTGCTCAGTGTGTGTTTTGTCTGATAGAAAGTCCTTTAGGAAAATAAAATCTGATCTCTCTGGACCACCTGATGTGTTAAGGCTCTGGTCTCAATATAGTCAGAGTTTCATTCCAGGAGCTTCACCAGTGAATCCTCCTGCTCACCAGACGGACAACTTTACATGTTTTTCCTAGTGCTTACATCCTTTTTGCAGAATTTGGCTCAATGAATCAAACCTCTACACACAAGGAAGATAAGACACAACACTAACACAAACACTTCACAGCTCTGTCAAAGTGAAACTCTGTCAAAACCTCAGTCAAGTCAAAACAGCACTTTCTAAAGTTGTCATTCTTGCAACAGAAAGATACACACAAAAACACACACACACACACACCACTTGTCAAATCAACAGCAAACAACACTTACGTTCTTTACAGACATTTTCTCAAACAATTCTCTGTGAAGCTCAAACGTAGAATTACAGTGATCAGCTGACTGTTTTTTCACAACAAAAGTATTTTTCTGCTTTGCTTTTTTTTTTACAAGGAAAAAAATTCTTCCATCAAGAAGATACAAAACAATAACAGTACATTTGTTTTACTGTAAACAAAGCAATCTCTCTTTGTCTTCCTCTGGGTCTCACTGCCTTCATGACTAAATGTCTTACCTGAGCTCTATTTTATAGTTTTCTATGGTAGTGTTTTCTGTTCTCTACATACGTATGTCCCATTACTAGTTGCATTTTAAATAAAAGTGTTTTCCCAACGATAACAAGGTATTTTATTTTTGAAGTGTCTCATTTGGAAACTGTGCGTAATGTTCTGCAACAACAACTGTGTTGAAGAACTGCAAACAAAGTGCAAAGCAGAAAATGTGTTTAAGGTCTGGTTACAATGTGTTCAGGTTTTGTTCCAAGAAGTTTTGTTTTGGAAGCTTTGATCCCAGCATTCCTTTTTTTGGATGTAAGCGACGGGCAAAAACTATAAACAAACACAAATGAATTTCAGGGTTCGATTGATGTTTATTTGTTGTTCAGTTTTAACTCATTCAGGGGTGGGTCTTCCATGGGGGCATGCGCCCCCCCACCACCACCACCACCCTAATGGTCATTGACTTGTGGTATTCATTCATTCATTCAATACTTTATTTCGGACACAGCGGCGGTCCATAGAACAATAAAAAACAAAGAACAAAACACACATACACATGTATCATATATTGACATATATGTCAATCATTGTGTAAATCAAACCTCTCCTATGTTCACTGTACAGAGCTATAAGCACTAACTTCTGACTAAGGCTCTTAATCAACTCTACAGCAAACATATAAATATTGAAGACAGCGATCAGTGACAGGCTTCATTTTTGTGACTTTTGTTTGGCCCCCTTTGATTCACGGTTGTTACCCCCTCTGGCCCCCAACAGAAAATAGTCTGGACCCGCCCCTGGACTCATTAAAAACAGTGAAACTGGACTGAGGCCGTCAGCACATCTGTCAGAACACTCATTACAAATGAAACCAGACCCTCTGTCCTCCACCCCCCGACAACAACTCACTGCTCTGTGGGGTAGCTGTTTTTAGGCAGGGTGTTGCATTCATGGTCTGTACTGTTCTGTGCGTGCGTGTGGTTACATGTCGTGTTATATTTATTGTCCTTTATTGCATCAGGAAGTCTCAGTGAGACAAAATAATCTTGTTGATTGAAGACGACTCGACCTCACACCTTGTTGATCTGATTGGTCATCACACGTAGATGTCTTCTGCCTCCTCAGTCATCTGCTGCTTGATTGGTGTTTCCGTGGAAACTGGCAGTTGACAGGCTACTGAAAAGAACAGTATTAATTTTAGCATCTGTTAGCATCTGTGTGTGTGTGTGTGTGTGTGTGTGTGTGTGTGTGTGTGTGTGTGTGTGTGTGTGTGTGTGTGTGTGTGTGTCTGTGTGTGTGTGTGTGTGTGTGTGTGTACCATAAACAGACTCTTCCTCTTTCTCCTGTTTCTCCTCCTCCACCTTCCTCCTGTTACTATGCCGACGGTGCATCGACACATAGACGTTCCTCTCCATTGGACCTACAGCAGGACAACAGGTCGTTAGAGACTAGAAACCAGGTGTGTGTGTGTGTGTGTGTGTGTGTGTGTGTGTGTGTGTGTGTGTGTGTGTGTGTGTGTGTGTGTGTGTGTGTGTGTGTGTGTGTCAGAGGTCAGACTGTCTGTGATTGGCTGTTGTACCTGTGATCATTTCCCTCTGGTTCCTCCTCCTCCTCAGGATGAAGAGAATGATGACGAGCAGCGGGAGGAGAAGCAAAATGAGGAGAGAGATCAAAGACCACTGTGGACCGGTGTCTGCTGATTGGTGGAAAGATCTCATGAGTTAAAGTTCATGTTCAGGTCAGGTCATGCTCAAAACCTCACAGTGTCAACTAAACACAGACACACATTTCTAAAATACACTAAGCCGGTGCATATTCTCATTTGCCCAGGTCATAGTATTTCAAATGAGGTTAAATCGAAAGCAACTGGACTTAGTTATTTGCTACAAATAACTCTACTTAGTTATTTGCTACAAATAACTAAGTAGAGTTTGTTTCGATTTAACCTCCTTTGAAATACTATGACAGTTGTATTTCTGTATTATGACATAATACAGTTGCTTTCGATTTAACCTCCTTTGAAATAAAATACACTAACACACAGTTTACCAAATCTACCAATACACTAACACACCAACAACACATGTTGAAACATTTAGTCACAACACAGTATCATAAAAAACACTAACAACTGATGGAATAACACAAACTGAATCAATCAGCTTTACTGTTTTACTGTACAATCGACTGAATAATATATTGATCATTGACTTTTGCTGTAGTTTGGTAAATGCAGGAAGTTTCTTGTTTTTACAAGAACTGAATGACCCACCTCAGAGCAGCCTTGCAGAATGAACACACAAAAAAAGGAGAATAACTGACAAACTGTACAGTGAAGCAACTGAAAATTACTGCGGAAAAATAAAAATCTGCATCATAGCTGCTGGTCATTCATAGATGTGTGAAAATCAGAGGCGTCACTAGGTTTTAGGGACGGGGGGGCTCAGCCCCCTGTAGATGCACAGGATGTAAGCGAAAGTTGCCTATGAGCACAAAATTTCAACTCTTTTGGACAGATTTAACAAAGATACATACAAGACCTATGAGATTACTACAGACGTGTCAGAATGAAGACAGGTGTTTGAGTAAATTATCTGGAGAACAGTATGTACATTTTTCATCTCCGCACAGAAAAAGATTGCATTATTTAGAGTAAAATCTACCTTTGAATCATGGGATAGTAGCCCAATGAATCTGAGAATTAGTAAAGTCATATCTAATGAGTAACTGTCCAAAACTAGGCTAGATGCTAAAAAAGTGAACCTGAGCAATTTTACAGATGTTTTATAGATTATGTCCAGGTGGAATTTGACCTTTCTCAGGGTTAGCCTACATAGGCTAGTGAACTGTTTTTGGCTTGGCTTTCACCCAGACCTCTTCACATTTTCACATTCAAATAAGACCATACAAGAGAAATGAAGACTCCAACTGGAGCAGATATTTTACTAATAAAAAATATGCACAGAAATTTGAAATACTACATATCTTACATGAATAGCCAAGTATAACATAAACCCAAATTTGCAATTACTAGGAGCAGACATAGCTATGTTTGTTCAACAACAAACAAACTTCCTGTGTCTGTTTCAAAGTGAGAAACACAGCTGACGCTCCAAAAGTGCACACTTCACTCTAGAAATGCCTTTGTCTTTATGTTGTGTTGTGTGGTAGCAGCAGAGGCACAAAGGCATACATGCTCTATTTTCACGTTTTTGTTACATGTGTATATAATCCCAAATATTGCCAAATTATTTGGGGGGGGGGGCTTAAGAATATTTTAGAGAGGCTTCCCCTCAAATAGGCCTAACAACGCCACTGGTGAAAATGCAAAATGCAGAATTACAGTAAAAATGAAAAATACAAAGTCCACCGCTAATCTGCCTGCAAACACAATGGTTTGGCTACTGAGGGATAATAAGAGTTGTGGATTTGGCATCAACAAGTTTCCCTCTCCTTCATCTGTCAATCTAGATCAGCCCAAATAGGTCATGTGACTGAAATAACCTCAACACCTGAGTGTGTTTCCTGCTGTGATTGATGCGTTTGCATGCATACTCTTTTCAAAAGCAATTCAGCAAAATACAGGTCACAAATTGGTTTTAATCTACAATGTGAACTGCTTTTCACTTTAGCCTGAGCCTTTTATATTTGGTTTAGAACATGAAGTTTTCTGATTTGATAAACTTGGTGAAAGCAATTGAAAAATGTAGCAGTTAACATCTACTGTTTTGGTATTTGTTCAGTTTATTTGACATTAAAACTAAATTTAAATGTGTTAAACTTGTGTATTTTGTGTCTAAAGTTAATTTTATAGCCCACACAGCCTGATATTGTGGTAACTGTGTTAAAGCAGAAGTAAGCGGAATGTTTGTGTTAATATAAGTCTTAAATAGTTATATCTTCCGACAGCAATCACTTATATAGAGTGTTTGGTCTGAAACACGGGTCTGTCAGTCACTCTGCTCTGCTGTAAGCCGAGGAGAAAACGTCTTGTATACTTCCTTGTATCCTACAAGTTTTATCCAATGAGGAGAGAGAACGGCATGAAGGGCTGTGTGTGCAGCCAAGGGATGCGCGTGAATGTGGTGACATAGGGACGAGGACCAATAGGTCCATGACAAGGGCGGGGGCTGCTAACTAACGAAGTTAGCCAAAACAACCAGATCGCTTACTTCTGCTTTAACAAGTTTGAAAAATTGTCAAAAGCACTTGTAAAATAAAACTGTGAGGTTGGATGATGTCAGGAGGTTGATGATAGGATTTAGTGGGGCTGATGTTGTCAGTCGATTGGTTGATGGTGTCAGACTCACCCTCCACCTTCAGCAGGAAGTCTGTCTCCACCTTAACCTTCCCGTTCTTATCGTAGACCCGGAGGCTGTAGTTTCCAGAGTCGTCGGGCCGGACCTGGCTGAAGTGAAGTGAGCCGTCTTCCAGCAGCTCGCAGCGTCCGTGATGACACTTGGTGGTCTTGTTTTTATTCAGCATCAGGTTGGGGTGCGTCCACCTGATGTCCCAGCCATTCTCCACTGCCTCCTTCAGCTGGTCTGAGGACAGCAGGACAGAGCTCCCGCTGTGTGCAAGGACTGTGACTGTGACTCCTGCTGAGGCTGCAGATAATGTTAAGGGGATAGTTCACCCAAAATTGAAATTGCACTCATTATCTACTCCCCCTCATGTGGACTAAGGGCTGGGAGAAGTTTCAGAGTCCTCCGTGGCTTCTCTGAGTTACAGGGGGTCTCGGCGTAGCGAAAGGCGAAATTGTCCCGAAAAAAATTAAATAAGTCTCTATTTCAAGCTTGTTTTGTAGTGGAAGCTTCTCGAAGCTCCTCTTCCTGGTTCGTCCAAGCTTCGAGAAGCTTCCACTACAAAACAAGCTTGAAATAGAGACTTATTTAATTTTTTTCTGGACAATTTCGCATTTCGGGGCTTCAATACAAGACGGACATTACATACGAGCAGCATGGAGGTATTTAGATGTTTTTTGGTGTGTCTTGTTGTTATGAAGACAGTTGGTATCCATTTGCAACCGTTATATGGACATGCACTGCTACGCCCAGACCCCCTGTAACTCAGAGAAGCCACGGAGGACTCTGAAACTTCTCCCAGCCCTTAGTCCACATGAGGGTGAGTAGATAATGAGTGAAATTTCAATTTTGGGTGAACTATCCCTTTAATGTGATTCACTCCAGTGTTCACTTCAGTAGGTACTACACAATATCAGGAACAGGTCCACTCACCCTTCATCATCATCATCACCACCACCACCAATAACCGGACAAGAAGTGACATGGCCGCTGTCTGAGGTTTCCTCTGCTGCCTCCGCCCCCTCAGCGCCAGTAACTGTGAACACGAGACACACACTTTCAATAGTCAGTATGACTGTGTGTGTGTGTGTCTGTGTGTTAAATTGATTTTGCAAATTTAATTCATCGCAATTTTTTCTCCAACTTAACTAATGTTTTTTCTTGTTTAAGGGTTAGTTCATTCAGATTCAGATATCTTTTTTAATTCATGTACTAAAAGAACATGATCTATAAAGAATACAGTCAACGAGCAGATGTACATGGAGGGAAACCCCAAAGAAGCAAACAATGCTTCTAGATAGGGGACCCAAGCAACAGACAGCACACTCACCCCCGGCCAACCCCCATCCTCATACCTACATCACCCAGCATCCATTTCCTGGTGTTGTATGTGTGCAGGGGACGGGTGATTGGGGTGAGCGTCGACAACTTTCAGGGTAAACGAATCACCTGAAGCAGCTGTTGCCATGGTTAGTGAAAGAAGAGGAAAAATGTTACCTGGACAGAACTCGGTGTGTTCTTACCTGTTGGAGAGATGTGGTGCTGATGAAGAGACCAACGACCGACAGCAACACTGTGATGGTGACAGACGATACATCTAACACTTAAGTGAAGGGGAAGTGAGATGAAGCCCCCCCCCCCCCGTCCACCCCACATCGCACACACACTGACCACATTGTTTCACTTTGTTCATGTGAAAGTAGATGTTGACACACTTCAATCACAGTCTAAGTACTGTACGTGACCAGGACTCAGTGAGGACAATGTTTTTAAGAACATATTACAAACTCATCACTCTCTATTAATTCTGATCAACTGATCAATCAAATAAATTCAGTTCATGGTGAGGTGAGTCAGAAAACAGCCAAATAAATAATGACACTTGTTAAGGCCAAAGGTCAGTGAAGGTCTGTGCACCAAAACCTTGTCAGTACATTGGTAATTATTGGTTATCCTAAACTAGTTATCAAGAAACTGTTAACATACAATATTGATTTTAATGAGTCATTTCACAATGAAGGAATGTTCCTCTGGGAACCATCCAGACAAAAGAAATCTCAGATTATTAGTAATCTAAATTCCTGTTGCACTCTTTCCCCTTGTCAGTGCCTCGGTTGATGATGTCATGGCCTTCATTAATAAAGCAGGTAGGTAGCATGTCCCTAACCACAGAGTACTCCACCCCAGTACTAGTAAGAGTACAAATACTACTGGTCAAAATTTACTCTGTTACAAGTAAAAGTAGCTCAGTCCACATGTTACTCCAGTAAGAGTAAAAAAGTACTTGCTTTTAAGGTACTTAAGTATCCAAAAGTACATGCTTTTAAATTTACTTTAAGTTAAAGTAAGAGTAAGAGTACATTTCTTATTTTTCACATCAATGAATTACTATATTTTTTTCTAAATGAATTTAAGGAGCTTTTAACTCACCTGCTTGCTTTTAGGGGTTAGGGTTTCCTTCTTTGACAAACACAGCTTGTGTCCAATAGGATTTTAGAAAAAGACCTGAAAGTAACCAGTACTTTTCAGCCTTCCTACAAATTAACTCGAGCAAAAGTAAAAATATTTGTCTTGGAAATGTATTCAAGTAAGAGTAATAAGTACCAAAGAAATCTAATACTCAATCCTCTGGATATGTACTTAAGTACAGTACTCAAGTAAATGTACTCTGTTACTGTCCACCACTGTCCCTAACTATGTAAATGAACCAATACAGTGGATGTGTTGCTGCTAGCATGTGTAACACAATTAGCAGAGTGTTTGATGCAGTAGCAGTTTGACATTCTTACTGTCGTCTTTAGCACTAAATCCAACATGTCTCCTCTCAGCAGACTGAGGATGCTGCAGCACCTCCTCTAAGTTCATGGGCCAGTATGGACAGTGGATGGATGATTGTGTTCATGTGAAGGTTGTGCACTGACCTGGATGGTCAGTGGGTATCACACAGCGACACCGTCCCCAAGTATAGCTACGACTGACCTACTGACCAAATACAGACTGGCTGTTCAACTCGCAAAATGTGAATTGGAATTCACCCTTGGACTCAGACTTGCACATTGGGGACTTTGAGACTTTGCCTCCCTGATTCACTGCAAGATTCACCAGGACTTCCTTGTTGCCAAATTAAAGTCCTTCTCAGTGTCCATATGTTGCTGCTCAACAGGCATCAGCAGGTTTTTAAGACCACAGCTCCTACCGACTCCCTGATGCTGTGAAGATTCCACTTTCCTCGCCTCCTCTCCACCATGCCACCCCTCCTCATCAGCAGGATTAACAGGAAGCACACAAAAGTGGATGCGGATCTGAAACAGGAGGGGTGAACACCCAAACAGAAGGCAGAGCAATCAAAAAATGAGAAAAACTAAAACATGACCCTTAGCCAAGATGAGGTATGATGTGGGGAGGTCTCCATCATCAACGTTGCCGGCCTCTGGCCTCCTTGACACTTTACAGTTTGACAACACAGCAAAGAGAGACATTTCTGAATACATGGACATGTCAGCCCTGAGGCCTCACCCTGCACGGCAGGGGAAAGAGATGCCGTCAAAAAGGTGGAGGAGGAGCAGGAGATCATGGAGTGGATCAGACACAGATACCACGTCTTCCACAACCACAAAGCCAACCAGGAAGGGCAGGTCCTTGACCTACCAGAGAAGGTGGAAAAGATTATGGCTGCCAACAGAGGAGAGTATAACTACAGCTAGCAGCAGGTAGTTTAGATGCTGGATCAGAGTTCTAGAAGTAAAAAGTGAGTTAAAGCATGGGGAGAAGCTCAGGGAGGCTCGGGAGGAACCACAGCAGTCTGAGTTGAAGAGATACTGAAGGTGGACTCAGACAGGATGTGAACTTTACTGTTGCATCCCTTTGATTGAATCTCACCAAGTTTCAGGAGGCCGGCCTCAGACTCAAATTTTTCAGTATTCAACTTCTTCAGGTCCAGTAAAGGTCAGAGCTGCAGGATGGTTTTATCTGATGAAGCTACGACTCTCAAGCATGTTGATGTTGGACAGGATCTCCGACACTGATTAAATAATAATCCCCGTCATTTACAGCACTTGGAGGCTTGGACCTGAATGGAATATCAACAACACTGTTAGTCCAGATCTGACAACTTCACATGTTCCTGTGGCATTTTTCTTGTGTTAGAGCACATATCAGCAGAAAAGGAAGTGCAAAATTGCATTTCTGAGTTTTTCTGCCTTCAAATTGCTGTGAACCAACGGCAGACGCAAACTGGCAGTTTCAGGGAGACTGGAGTTGACGCGTCACAGCTCCAGGGGAGGGCACTAGTGCTACAAGCTCCCGCCCCACTCTGCATCTGGCTCAGAGGTGAAAGTATAACAGGTATAGTTCACCTGGTAGAGCAGCTTGTACCGTGAGCAAGGACTATATTCCAGTCTGGGATTGAATCCCAGTGTGCAGTTTTACACTAAACGCGCTGAATCGGTAATTGTACAATGTCCAGCTGTCAGCGAGCGGGGGCTGTGTGTGAGGGCGGGTGGCTGGGCGGATGCAGAGCAGCGCAGTCTCCGCCCACCCTCCAGAGGTGCATTGCTAATGAGCTGCTGGTTTTAAAATAACCAAAAAGGGTCGCAGGAGGGGGACTTTAAGGAAAGTAAAAAATTCAGACTGTACAATGAAGGTCTTGACACAGAGCATCACAGATGTTAATTATCTCTGCTTTGTTGCTGTTTAAGGTTATGGTGACATGCTGCTTTTAGAAGCACAAGTACATGTAGTAACATGTTCCTGCCACAAGCTGTCACCCTTCAGCTGGACTGCAGAGCAACGTGGAGCAGGAGGAAGGTTCAGGTTCACCGTTTGAACTTACATCTGTGAACCCATCTCAGTGTGTGTGTGTGTGTGTGTGTGTGTGTGTGTGTGTGTGTATGTGCGTGCGTGCGTGCGTGCGTGTGTGTTGCTTTTCTGTAACTGTAGTGCCACTCCAACTCCAAAAAGTAGTATCTCTGTAGTAGTACTATACTATACAGCTGCAGTACTCCTGCATTATTCCAGCTGCTGCCCTGCTCCTGCACACAGCCAGCTGAGCGGTGAGGGGGAGGAGACCCTGACCAGGAGGAGGAGGAGAGGAGGAGGAGGAGGAGGAGGAGAGGAGGGCAGTCATTGAGAGAGCTCAGTCTGCTCAGCTCACTCACACCAATTGTCTCTCTGGCTCTCTCTCTCTCTGTCAGGATGCAGGATTGTCGTTATGGATTATTGATTATTGTGTTTCTGCTGCAGATCAACTGTTTACACTCAGTTTACATCAGTGACGACACAGGTGAGACTCACTGCTGCACATATACTACTGATACCATTATTACTACTAATACTACTGATACCAGTACTGGTGCTGCTAATACTTCTATTGATAGTGCATCTCATATAGCTGCTACTACTACTACCACTGCTGATACTGATATTCCTTTTGCTGCTACTGGTACTACTACTACTACTGCTGATACTGCAGCTTCTGCAGTTGCTGCTACTGGTTCTTCTGACACTTCTTCCACTATTATTCCTGACACTCTAACCCCTTTGTGCCCCTGCTGCTGCTACTGAAGCTGCTGCTGCTGCTGCTGCTGCTGCTGCTGCTGCTGCTGCTGTGTGTATCGGCTGACAGTCATCCAGCTCTTGGTAATCATTAAATGCTAAAGTTGAAGACAACAGGACTTCTTCTCAGTTCTTGGGGACGCTTCACCTCTCATTGGAAAGGCTTCTCCAGATCTAAAAACGATGTGGAGTCCCAGGTATTTAACCGTTTGTGGGGAGGACACCTTAGGGAATGGTTAAGCTAGCGGCCATGTGGGTCATTAGAGACACCTTGGCCAAGGTGTGGTTCATCTGTGAGCTGCTTCTCTGCCTTTATGTCAGGATCACATGGGTCCAGATGTGAATGGGTGTAAAGTTGCCTGGGAAGGGCCTTAGACAGTATTAGTATTATAGGTGAATGATAATTGGACACAGGTGGCCCCCTTTAATTCCTCTCTCACACCATTCATCTTCTCTGTCCAAAATCTGGACATTAGGCAAGGCAAGGCAATTTTATAGCCCGTTTTTACAAACAGTTTGTCTCAAAGGGCTTTACATGGCATCACAACAACATCCTCTGTCCTTAGACCCTCACATCGACTGAGGAAAAACTCCATGGAAAACCCTTTTAACAGGGAAACATTGGAGAAACCTCAGGGTGAGCAACAGAGGACGGGCAGACGGGACATAGATGTTGTTACATTAGCAGCCTCAAAGGACTGTCCCTTCTCCCTAAGGTGCAGAGGCCCGGCGGAGTCCTGTCCTGCTGAGCTGGCTCCTCGGTGTTGTCCCATGTGCTGATGGAGAGGTTGTTTGGTCTCTCCTATGTGTAGGTATGAGCACTGCAGCGTGCAGCGTGCACATCGTTGCTCAGCTTGAGCCAGCGTGTCTTTTATTTGGAGTGAATCTGTTTTTGTGTTTTTGTGAGTGTTGCTGGCTCTGATATGAACACAGATGTTGTGTTGGAAGGAAATTCTTGTTTTTTTCCTGACCAACCTGCCGCTCCCGGGACAACACCTTCTGCCTTTGTTTTTGTTCACTGTCCAGTGAGCTAGCTGAACTTTTCTCTGGCTGGACAGAGAAAAAGGGAAATCAGATTAGTTAATTACATTTTTGAAGGTTTTAGCTTCACCTCTTAAAGAAATAGTTCACCATAAAATGAAATTCAGTCATTATTGGCTCACTCTTATGCTGATGAATACTCCAGAGTAGTTTTTTATTCCTCAAAGTGCATCTGGAGACCCGGGAGGCCGGTTCATAGTCCTTTATATGAGAGTAATAGGGCCTGACATAAAAGGGTCCATAAAACTACACAAAAACCATTTAATATTCCTCCACACTGTTCATCCACTGCAATCCAAGTGTCCTGAAGTGATATAGTCATTTAGGACATTTTTACAGCCTAAACAGTCCTGTATTGAATTTGCCTGGGGTGCGCTCTTGCGTGTGAACGTCAAAGCACAATCCAGGACTGTTTAGACTGTAAAAATGTCCTAAATGATGTTGTTTCCAGTAAACTCTGGACTACATCCCTTCAGGACACTTGGATTGCAGTGGACGAGCAGTGTGGAGGAATATTACAAGGTCTTTGTGTAGTTTTATGGACCTTTTTGTGTCTGGCCCTATTACTCTCATATAAGGATTTCCTTGGACCTGCCTCCCGGGTCTCTAGATGCACTTTGAGGAATAAAAAACTACTCTAGAGTATTCATCAGCATGAGGGTGAGTCAATAATTTTGAATTTCATTTTTTGGTGAACTATTCCTTTAAAGCTGCCATAGCTGTTAGCAGATAGCCCCCTCTAACCATACTACTGCCACTACTACATTTGAAGTTCTAGTTCTAGTAGTAGTGGTACTAACTGCTGCTGTTGGTATTCCTACAACTACTGCTGTAGTGAAGTGAGTACTACTTCTATGAATACTACTGTTCCTGTTCCTGTTGGTGGTTGTGCTACTATTGTACTATTAGTATATTATTGCTCCTGGTTCCTATTGTTTCTATTGTCTCTGGTGTCCTCTTCTGTGGTAGATGTCTTCTCCTCCAGACGGTGACCTCTGACCTCTGACCTCTGCACTGAAGGTCAAGGTGAAACAGACAGAACAGCAGCCAATCAACTAATCACTGGCCAACGGTAGCGTCCCAGGAGTTTCCAGTGTCCTGATTGGTCCTTCATTTGTTCTCTGTCCGTTCTGTCTCCGACTCAGAGGAACGTTCCGTCCACGTTTTTCCCCATAAATCTTTGTGTTTATGTGTTTCTGGCATTTGGGGAATGTGAAGAGTTCAGATCATATTTCATCAGATCCGTTGTGTATGTGTGTGCGTGTTAGTGTGAGTGTGGATGTGTGTGTGTGTGTGTGTGTGTGTGTGTGTGAGAGAGGGACAGGCCTCTGACCTCCATGACATCGCTACTAAAAAGTCTCTGATGATTTAGTGAGGATCCTCCATCAGTCTGGACCAGTAACACATGACACCTGAACTCAAACCTGAATCTGAACCTTCAGCCTCATCTGAGAGGACTTGTCCTCAGCATGGAGCCTAACCATGTGGACATATAGATGTGTCCTCACCATGTGGACATGTCCTTTCCATGTAGATGTGTCCTCACCATGTGGACATGTCCTTTCCATGTAGATGTGTCCTCACCACGTACACTTGTCCTCGCCATGTAGATGTGTCCTCACCATGCTGTCCTTTTGTTGTGTCTGCAGCAGTTTGTTGCCAAATGCTGCTGTAAAATGTCTGAATCAGTATTAAAGTTAAAGGAATAGTTCGCAAAAAAATGAAATTCAGTCATTAGTGACTCGCCCTCATGCTGATGAATACTCCAGAGTAGTTTTTTATTCCTCAAAGTGCAGCTGGAGACCCGGGAGGCCGGTCTGTAGTCCAACGAAAACTTTATATGACAGTAATAGGGCCCGCACAAAAACGTCCATAAAACTACACAAAAACCTTGTAATATTCCTCCACACAATTTATTTTTTGGTGAACTATTCCTCTAACAGTGTGTTTGTGTTTGTGTTGACTGAGTGATGCAGACTGCATGATCACATGGCTGGTTGGCTGTGAGCCCCATGTTGAAGGTCATGCTTTGGTCCTCCTCTGTTCTCCAACATCATAATTAATATTAAGATGAATATCAATTAACATCTGACAGATAACATGTAGATCACTTCCTCTCTCTCTCTGTCAGATTCTCTCCATCAGGTTCTGTCAGAGTTCAGTGTCATTCATCCAATCAGGACCGACTCAGAGGGACGTTTCCTGTCAGCCTCGGTCTCTGCCCACCACCTGCGCCGCAGCAAAAGACACGCCCACTATGCAGAGGACACGCCCTCTGACTTGGATAATGTCAAAAACAAAAGACAGTTTCAAAGGGACGGGCCCGCCCCCAACCAGACAGGCCACAGCTGGAGGGGGCGGAGCTACCAGACTGAGGAGGCGGAGCTTTACTTCAACGTGACCGTGTTCGGTCAGGAGCTCCACCTGCGTCTGCATCCAAACTCTCGTCTGGTCGCCCCCACAGCAACCATGGAGTGGGAGGAGTCGGGACAGCTTCACTCTCAGCCAATAGGAGACACCAGCTGTTTCTACACAGGGGAGGTGACCAACATGGAGGACTCGGCGGTCGCCATCAGCAACTGTGATGGACTGGTAAACGACTAAAATATAACATTATATTCAGATTTTTTCCACTGAACTTTAAAGGGACAACGAGGAGTTTCTCCATCGGCAGAACGAAAAATTCTGCGACAATAAAAAGTCTCATATTAATGTGGAGGAATCTCCGCTACCCACATTTGTTAATTTAATTTTCTATAAATACATGGTTTTGTCTCTATCGTTATTTTGTTATTATTAGTGGTGGCGGAAATGCTGGTTGAGCCGACCAGCGTTTCTTTACTTTCGGTTTTGTGGCGAGTCATGAGAATAACGCCGCTGAATCTCCGTTTATGGTGGGAACTAGGACGGTATGTGATCGTCTTCCAACCTCTGACTTTAATTCTTGATTAATGAAAACATGAGTCTGTCTTGCACCGGTCAAAGAATTTCACGGTGCGCGGAGGCTCATAAATGTAGTGAGAAAACACTTCGCTTTTCCAAAACTCCTGGTTGTCCCTTTAATAAACCAAGAAAACACAAATCATAAACTAACACTATCACAAAGTAGACTACACAAACATCAACACATTTAGACGACACAGATTTAAATCAGTATCACCATAGAAAAAGAAAATGTCACTCTTGTCAGAGTGAAATAAGACTGTAGAATCAGACTGACACCTCCAAATGTGACAGGGTCAAGAGGTCAGGTACAGAAAACATGAGTGCAGCAGCGTCCAGCTGACACCCACACTAGTCTGATCCAGATCCAGGGAGATTTCTCTTTAGAGAGATGGAGTCTATGGAGACTGTAGCAGCCCACGTCAAGCACAGGTTAAGAAAACAAGCCTATGCGCCTGGTATCTTTGACCAATCAAATCTATTCTGGTCTGGGGGTTCCTGATTGGTTGAAGGGCCGGCCCTACTCTGTCCTAACAAATCGGTACGACAGAGTAGGGCCCGCCCCTCAACCAATCAGGAACCCCCAGACCAGAATAGATTTGAATGTTTAAAGGCCAGGCAAGGCAATCTTATTTGTAGAGCCCGTTTTTACAAACAGTTTGTCTCAAAGGGCTTTACGTACATGGCATCACAACAACATCCTCTGTCCTTAGACCCTCACATCCACTGAGGAAAAACTCCATGGAAAACCCTTTTAACAGGGAAAACCAGGAGAAACCTCAGGGTGAGCAACAGAGGAGGGATCCCTCACCCAGGATGGACAGACGTGACATAGATGTTGTTACAGACAAGATAATTACAAGATACAATAATAAAAGATTAAAGATACTGGGAGCTGTAGGCTTTTCAGGCTGCTGCATTCAGAAACACTGTGATCGCCCCAGTCACACAGACCTTTCAGTTAATATTTTGTTTTTAAAACAAATCCTGCTTACCCCAGCTTTAAGTTGGAGACCTAGGTCAAAGTCAAGCTAGCTTCTCTCAGAGTTCTATTGATCATTCTATTGTTGATCATAACAGGTTTTAAAGGACAATTCCAGGCGAATTCAACTCGGGGGTGTATTTTCCTATCATTTTAGGTCTAAAAGAAGGAATCTGAAGATTTTCAGTTTAATTGCTCCTGTTTAGCGGTAGTTGCGTCTGTCCGCGCGTCGCCACGGCAGCAATGAATGGGAGTGGATGTAAGTTCCGCTGCTTAGGCTGTTTACATCCCTCAAAGCCGCATTTTTTTCCCACAGACAGCGTCAGATGGCGACTCAAACATGCACCGAGAAGTTTATTTACTTCAAGCAAGCAACATGTTTGTAAAACTAGATCTAATTCAAAGTCTCCCGGAGTCTCGTGCGAGACCCAGTTGCCGTGCGCGGTGCATTCGGGCACAGTGGGAAAAGCTACCGTTTGTGTCATAAACACAGGAATATCAACTCTTTACTTGCTTCAAGTAAAAAAAACTTTTCGGCGCATGGTTGAGTAGCCACCTGACGCTGTCTGTGGAAAAAAATAAACACTTCAAGCAAGTAAAGAGTTGATATTCCTGTGTTTATGACACAAACGGTAGCTCCCACTGCGCCTGAACACACCGCGCACTGCAACTTCGGGCTCGCGCGAGACTCCGGGAGACTTTGAATTAGATCTAGTTTTACAAACATGTCGGCTTGCTTGAAGTAAATAAACTTCTCGGTGCATGTTTGAGTAGCCATCTGACGCTGTCTGTGGAAAAAAATTGCGGCTTTGAGGGATGTAAACAGCCTAAACAGCGGAACTTACATCCACTCCCATTCATTGCTGCCGTGGCGACGCAGGGACAGACGCAACTACCGCTAAACAGGAGCAATTAAACTGAAAATCTTCAGATTCCTTCTTTTAGACCTAAAATGATAGGAAAATACACCCCCGAGTTGAATTCGCCTGGAATTGTCCTTTAATGTAAAACGTGCATGTTGAGTATTTTGTATCAGGTAGAAATCTATACCCTCATGTATCCAGAGGCTGCATGTGTGTGAGGATAAGTGACATGACTGTGACATCACCTTGACATATCAATGATGTCACTGTCAATAGGCTGCATGATGTTACATCATATCGAGGGCTTGGAGCCAGAGGGGCGTAAGTGGCATTTTGGGGCGAAAATGAGTTCTATATATCAAAAGAAAGGTCTTGATGAGCTCTATCCAATGGTGCCGAAAAGACCTATCTGAGATCAAACTGTACTGTATTGTATTGGAGCCAGAAGGGCGTAAGTGGACTTATACTTACTTATACCTGCAGCGGAGTTGTGACTTTGCAGATTTTGGCCTATTTTGAGTGAGAAGTTGAGTTGTGACTTTGAGTGGGAAGTGTAGGCTAATTGTACCATTGGTTGGGTTTAGGCAATGAAGAAAGGAGTTGGTTAAGTTTAATACAGTAAAAAGACTAGGTAGAGGCTAGACAGGCCAGATAGATAGAGAGAGTCCATCGACCGGCAACAGCAGGGAACATAGGACCCTTTTTAAATAATTACTTATTCAAGTGTTAATTATTCAATCAGTTCAATGCATTGTCAGCAGATACGACCAATATGTCCATAGAAGACTTGGAAATGTTTGGTGCCAAAAAGGCGTATCTGACGTTTTTGCCATATTCTTTTGATTTTAAAATGTTTTAGAACATGTTCATTGTGTTAATATGCCATAAGTTTATTACATAAATACTCATTCATATAAGTATGTCTGTGGTTGCAATGTTGTGGTTTAAGGTTAATGAGTACAGTTTATTGAAGTGTGGTCAAAATTTTGTTTTGTCTCTGTAAAGTTTGTCAAAAGCCACTTACTCCCCTCTGGCTCCAAGCCCTCGATATTCCAAATCTTTGTGGCTCAGATTATAACCAGAAATGATTTTCATGAACAAACAGAACATAAACACTGATCTCAGTGAATAGAAACAAACAGAAGATGAGACAGAGGCGGTGACCCGGTGAACAGCTGTTTCTGCTGATGTTTGTGATGCAGTACTGTCACATTAAACACCTTCATACAGGTGTGTATGCCCCTGGTTCACCTTCCAGTAGAACCAGGTTGATTATATCACCTGACCCCTGACCTTCATTGTTGTTGTTGTCGTCGTCCTCTGTGATGAGGCAACAGCTCCAGCTGCTGCTGCAGGCAGATGTTTGGACAGCTGCTTTTCCACATGTGCAGCAGTGAGTGATTAAGCACAGAGCTAGGAATCATTTATAGACAGAAAGTTCACAGTTTAAAAGCTAAACAGAGACATATTTGAATAGAAAGTGCAGCAGGAAGTAGAAACAGGGCCAGTACATGGATGTGGGAGCAGCAGAGCTCAGACTGAAGCCTGTGCAGCTCAGTCAGACCCGCCCACCTCCACCGGGTCACAGCGGGGGCGGAGCTGCTGATGGAAGCCAGATGTGCAGGACAGACGAGATGAGGCTGAAGACAAGGAGAGGGAAAAACTGAAGGAATATTTTCCAGCTGCAGAGTGAGCCGCCTCAGTCTCCACCCCCTCTCAGGCCACGGCCACTCTCTTCCTGTTTATCACATCTGTGTCCAGAGATGTGTGTCCTAAGGTCACTCTGACCTTTGACCTTTCACCCCCAAGATCTAGTCAGTTCATCTCTGAATGTTTTTTTGTCAAATCTGTGGAAGCTCATTTATCCAGCTGAACGTACACAAAAATCTCACATCAGGTGAGCAGGTGTACGCAGATCTGAACCAGCGTGTAACATGCAGCACGGTATATGGCTGTGTCGGATCATTTTTAGTAGATCATACTAATGCAGACTTCATGTTGTTGCTGTTCTTGTTAGTGGAAAAAAATAAGCCACATGTTCATCATTTAAAAACAGGAAGCCTAAAATTAATTCCACTTTTATTTTGAGCAGTTGACGTAAATTAGAAAACAATGTGCAGCCTGACAGACTCTTGGCCGTCGTCTGTGTATCCATGTGGTGAAGGGTGCAGTGTGAGGCCATAAAGCAGGAGTATACCAGAGCGTGACATCTGAATTACGATTGTTTTTCAGTGGTCACCGAAACTGGCAACATACACATCATTCGTAAATCACCCAGACAGGTGTCTAACTTAAACCTTAAAGGGATAGTTCAACATTTTGTGGCCTATTGCCATAATCTCTAATAATAGTTTTAGGAGTAGGTTCATTACCTTTAATTGTCGGTGCAAGCTGTTTTGAGATCGGTGGGGCAGAGATGTGAACTCTGCACGGCGCACGGTATTTCCGCCTTTACTTCATCAAACTCATCAAATACACAATCCAACAACTCCAAAACGCTCTGATGGACAAGTTGTGACCTGCACATTTATCATGTTATGCAATAATAATGAAACATTACAAGATGGAGTTGTTTTTGAGGCAAAACAAAGCAGTTTGTATCTCTGCCCGCTGTTTTTATGAACCTACTCCTAAAGGCCCACACAGAGTCGGGCGTACTTGTCTCCATGGACGTCCACGTGTACTCGAGGCAGACTCAATGTAGAAGCCACTCCGCATACACGCACTCGGTGTCACACAATAGAAATCTTCACATCAACCTGTTTTAAATGTGACACCATGCCCTCGACTATGAAACCTCAAACATCCATGGACAGTGCGCCCGACTCTGTGGGAGCCTTAAGACTATAGGGATTAGGGGCTGTGTTTAGCTCAGTTGGTAGAGCAGCCGGCCCATGTGTTGAGGCTATCCACCTTTTTCCGAACGTCAAAAGTGTAAGCCTGTTTTGCCGGTTTTGCTCTTCCGGTGGAATTTTATGTTTACGTTTCCATGGTTTCGGTAGTCGCGGTAAATGCATGGATTTTTTTTTTTTTTCAATGAAAATCTGTAAAACGCATGGATCATCACACCAGCTTTTAACAATGGATATCACACAAATTGACATCCGTGTTAAAAGCCAGCGTTAATAGATCAATGCGTTTACCGCAACTATGACAACGACTGAAAACTGAAAACGACTGTAAACGTACAATTCCACCAAACCGGCAAAACTGGCTTCCGGTTTTGACCATAGATGACGTTCGGAAACTTGTGGATAGTCCTCACTGCAGACGGCCCCGGATCGAATCCCACGTCAAACGGCCCTATCCTGCATGTCATTGCCTCCCATTTCCTGTCTCTCTCTCAACTCTCCTGTCCATTAAAGGCGAAAAAGCCCCAAAAAATATACTTATATACTATAGGGATTATGGCAATAGGCAAATTCGCCAAAATGTTGAAATATCCCTTTAAACTTCCCTTAAAATATTCACTTTTATTATTAATACTAACGTCCCAGATCTGAGCACACTCCTCCAGAAAAACAAGATGAGTGATGACTGATTGGTCAGTGAGACAGAAAGCAGAATGAGTGTTTGTACTCTTGGATCATTGAGGCCACAACCACAGGCGAACACACCTGAATGATTTATAGACCTGTTTGAACCAGTTTGTTTTTAATGTTCAGTTCCCAGATAATGCTGTGTCGGACTTAAAAATGTTGAGTCAGATGAAAATAATGCTCCTCAGACACTGGTTCAGTCTGAAAACGTATTGATTTAGCTGACATTCATTTTTCATCAGACTGACCAGCAGATCAGTAGATGACAGCTGTGTGTGTCTCCAGGCTGGGATGATTCAGGCAGGTGAGGAGGAGTTCTTCATCGAACCGTGGGATCAGATGACAGGAGGAGCCGAGGAGGAGGAGGAGGAGGAGGAAGGACGACGACACATAGTTTATCGCTCCTCCGCCATCAAGAAAAAAACAACTGTCAATCAAACTGAAGCTGTCAATGACACTGCTGATGACTTCATCCGAGGTGAGGTGGGTTAGGGTTAATCAGCCAACTCTGACAGATCCCATTCTCAGCTGATGACTTCATCAAAGATTCATGTGTAACAAAAAGCTCAGACACCCGCAGATTTAAGTGTGAGGAACAAACACTAAAGTAAAGTAAAGTCATTTTTTTTTACAGTGCAGTTCAAATCCTTCAGATTCTCGTCTGTGTTGTTTCTGCAGAAGGAAAACATCTAATTGAAACAGTGAAGTTGTTCCAGGAAACTTGGCAGAGACAACGGAGCTTTACAACACACACTCACACACTCACACACTGCGACGTGGCACTCTCAGATTCCTGGAGGTTTTAGAGGTTTGGACCCGGAGTCGATGGATCACAGTTCGTTGTCTTTGCTTTACTCTTCAAAAACATGATCCGCCAATCAGGAGAGAGCCTGATATCACCTCAGCTGACCTGAGGCGGAGCTGAGGTCGTTCCCTCACAGACACATGGTGGACAAGAACATGACACACACTGGCGCTTTATTTGTATTCTGGATGTTGACAGTCTGTCATCAAGGACACGCCACGATCAGAGGGGTCAGGGTGAGACCAGGGTCTTATCTGGGGGGGGGGTCTGATCTGTGTCCACTGAGCCAGGACACTAGAACATACAAGACCACAACTGCAGGTCACCTGAGGTCATTCAAACATTATGAGGTTGATTGTAGGGCTGTTCGGTTAATTGATTTAAAATCGTAATCGCGATTATTTGGAATCGTAAAAATCGATTTTCTGAAATCGTAAAAAGCGATTTTTTACTCTAACTAGGGTAATTACGGTAAGCCCCCGTTCATGAATCTGGGCTGCGCTGAATTATGGTAATGACTGCTGCCTCCTTCCTCCCATCACGCTCTCCCACTGTTCTCCCCACACACTGTAAACAAGCATGTCGGCATTTTGCTAAGACCAGTGAGGATTTCGTTGCCAAAAAGACCAACGGCCCTTTTCCACTACACAGTTACAACTCTCACGGTCCATTAGGTCCATTTAAAAAGACACAAACAGCAAACAAAATAGTTTGTCATTTAACAAAAAAATCGTAATCGGAAATCGATTTTTCAGAGAAGGCAAGGCAAGGCAAGGCAATTTTATTTGTATAGCCCGTTTTTACAAACAGTTTGTCTCAAAGGGCTTTACATGGCATCGTAACAACATCCTCTGTCCTTAGACCCTCACATCGACTGAGGAAAAACTCCATGGAAACCCTTTTAACAGGGAAAAACAGGAGAAACCTCAGGGTGAGCAACAGAGGAGGGATCCCTCACCCAGGACGGACAGACGTGCAATAGATGTTGTTACAGACAAGAAAACAGTTTACAGTTTGTCACAGAATGTGCGGAATATGGAAATGTTAGCAGGGGTTGATGAGGGCAGTCTCTAGTGAGGGGAGGGGGGGGGGCAGGGAGAGCCGGTCAGCTCGATGGGAGGACTGGGTGGCAGACTGGTCCATGGGAAGGGAGGGGAGGCCGGTCTAACGGCAGGGGAAGGGGTGGGAGGGGGGCGATGTAGGCGGCGGCTGGTGCAGAGAGATGGAGCTCCGGTGGATCTGCGGAAACACAGAGAGAGAGTGCGAAGAAGAAAATCAAGATTTTATTTTTGGGCAAAATCGAACAGCCCTAGTTGATTGAAATGTCTACAATGAAGGATTACATAGGTTATTCTTTAAAGGATCACTAGGTTGTTGGAACTTTCTCTCATCACTGAGGTTGATAGAGAATCCTCACAGTGGTCATAGAATGTTCTCTAAACATCAAGTGACTGCGTTTACATGCACTTCAGTACCCCGATTTTAATCGGGTTTTTTAAGTACCCCGTTTTTGTGTTGGCGCATGTAAACGCCATTTCCCGATTCCAGAAATCGGGATAAGCTCATATCCCGATTTTGAGAAACCCGATTTTGCTGCCTGGAGAACTCTGAAAGAAATCAGGATACCGGAGCATGTAAACACCGTACCCCGATATCTGAAAGCTGCTCAGCCAGCTGACATAATCATTACCATAGATAACGTTACGTACAAAATGGCGGCGACAACATGAGTGCATTCTGGAGCGACGAGGAGACTATTAAGTTTTTTTTGTTAGTTTTTTTCATGCAAGAAAGTAACTGTTTAGATCCCCAATGAGCGGTCGGTTTATCCAAACGACGGCTGTGTACAAGTTTGCTACAACGTTTTTGGGAGGAGTGAAGCTCCCCGTGTGTGAGCTGTGACCGGGACATCACAGAGACAGCAGCCCCGTCTCCTGACGTGCTCAGCCGGCCAGACTACTCCGTCACCTCGGGAGAGAAGACGGTCGTTCATTAACTTACCCATAGGTTTTTAGATGTTTACTGCCGGCTGGTTATATTATTTTTAGGAGATAAATGCTGGTTTCATTGATGAAATCTAACAATTGTGGCAGTCGCATTAGTTTGTTTGAATGAAAAGTGAAGCTTCATGTGTGTATTGGAGGAGCAGCGCTGCCTGGAGGCTCTGTCGCCTGACGTGTGTACAGAAATCACCACTTTTACATCAATAAATGCATGTTTTACAATGAACCGATCAGTCTGCATTACATTTTCTTTTCTTTTATTAAAATATATGGCAGCATTTTTAATTTGTAAATTTTCTGACCTACATATTTCCTAGTAGTTGCGCTTCCTGTTGTAAACAATAAACATGAAACACACATACGCACGTAAGACGCAGTAATCAGAAACCGGGATACTGTATTTATCATGTATACAGGGATACTGAATAACCGGGTTTCTCTAAGTTCATGTAAACACCATACCCCGAATTTGATCAAAATACGGGGTACTTAAAAAACCCGATTAAAACCGGGGTACTGAAGTGCATGTAAACGCAGTCACTGAGGATGTTGTGGTGTCTCCAGGTCCTCTCCTTGGTTCTCTGCTTTGGCCACCGCCTGGCTCAGCTCGACG
Organism: Trachurus trachurus; assembly: GCF_905171665.1. Taxonomy (NCBI): domain Eukaryota; kingdom Metazoa; phylum Chordata; class Actinopteri; order Carangiformes; family Carangidae; genus Trachurus; species Trachurus trachurus. Next base: position 33,411,174 of record NC_139903.1, read on the forward strand.
ACGGCGCTTCATTGAGGAGGCGGAGCTATTTAACATCGAGGTCAGTAATACATGAATGAACTTTGAGCTGAGGCTCTGTTAAAGGGATACGCCTACATTTTTTTTTTCGTGTCTTGCCTCACTCCAGAGTCCATGACCAGCAGATAGACACCACCCTTTCGACTGTGCGTGTGTAACGGATGTGCACTCACTCCACCTCTTGGCGAAGAGGTTAGCATCGTCGCCTCTGGTGCGGGAGATCGTGGGATCAAACCCCACCTAGGGCAGGTCGTGAGAAACACAACGCAGAGGGCCAGATATGACATCGGCTGCACATGCAGTAACAAGGGAGATAGAGCCGTATCGCCCGTAATTAGCTTAGCTCAAATGCTGGAAGTGTATAGGTAGTGTTAGCCTGCCTCCTACCCAAGCTGAAATCAGCAGTCAGAAGCTGATTTCATTTTAGCTCTAAACTCTGTAAATATATCACTTTATCAACATTTCAAACATTTTCAGGCGAGAAAGTAGCCGTTTAGATCAGCAGTGTGTCGTTAATTTGTCTAAATACCAGCTGTTTACAATTTTGTTCTGACAAATTCGGCGCTACTCAAGCTAGCCGTTGTGACCAACACACTTCAGTTACTTTCACAAAATAAAACACCCGTTGCCCTTTACAGAAAACCATGACGATAGAATTTGTGCTTTTACTTTGAAATAGGAAGCTATAGCCTACCCTCGATGTAGCTAGCTCGAACCAAAATAAACCGTCTTTGCTTGAACCCTCCGTTTTGACCGATCTCGTCCCGTCACCGGCATATGACCGGAGAGTTTTGTCAGCTCTGAGACGAAGATCGGCCCGCCGGTTTCCGTTTAAGAGTTGCTGAAGAGTTTCTCTGACGACTTTAGGTGGAGGCAGGCTAACACTACCCATACACTTCCAGCGTTTGAGCTAAGCTAATTACGTACTGCACGCACAGTCGAAAGGATGGTGTCTATCTGCTTGTCATGGAGTGAGGCAAGACAAGAAAAAAATGTTGGTGTATCCCTTTAACTCTGGTAACCTTCAGTTCTTTTCCTCCTTCAGGTTCTATTGGCAGTGGATTACTCTGTTCTTCTGTTCCATGGCAGAGACCACATCCAGAAGTACCTTCTGACCCTGATGAACATTGTAGGTGGAAACACATCAGTGTGGAGACAACAAGAAAGAATGTTCTGATGTTTCTTTATACTTCCTCTGTGTTCCAGGTGAATGAGATCTATCAGGATCACTCTCTTGGTGCTAACATCAACGTCGTCCTGGTCAGAATCATGATACTGTCACCAACAAAGGTATTCACCTGTTCTCTCACCCTCTCTGGTCAGAACCTTCTCTGACCTTCTATGGTCAGGACGTTCTCTGTAGACAAAATAAAGCTTCTATCCTCAGACCTGATGGTACAGGACTGTCATGTGCATGCCCCCCCCCCCCCCAATTTCTGAAAAACATGAATTGTCCCCCCCAATAAAAATACCCTAAATTATTAAAAATTAAACAAATGGATTTTCAGATTTCACATTCTTCACATTTTAGATTCACATCTAAAAAGAAATGATTGAAATGGTGGAACATAATGTTTGACAAATGTAGCCTAATTCTGACTCCATATTCCATCTCTGGTCTCCTCCACTGCAATGCAAATAAATGTGTAGTTTCTTACACAGATGCCGATGAAAGTAGGCTTTGAAAAAATGACCTCCCCAATCTTCGGGCTTAATTTATTGATATTCATCCATATCAATTAATCATGCATAAAGTAGTCCCATACACTGGGAGAAAAGGAAGATGGGGAGAAGAATTGGGGATATGGGAAGGTCGGAGGGAGGTGAAAGATAAGAACGTGAATAGACTTTACATGCCCGAGACCCTTAAAATTATGATTTACTACTAATATAACGGTTGAGTAAGCAGTGATACACGCTGTTGGCTGTTTAGGACCCCCCCCCCCCAATCCTGACATCGGATCTGCACCCCTGGTCATGTTGTGACTTTAATCTGAAAGTACCGTACGTACAGGAAGTAAAACTCTACACCAACAGTTAGGGGTGGGAGAAAAAAATCGATTCACATAAATATTGCGATATCTTTTTTGATGATTTTGAAATCGATTTTTTTTTTTCAAAAATCGATTTTTTTTTTATTTTTTATATTGTGCAATGTGCATTTGTTAGCCTTTTTTACATACAGAGAGTACAGGTTTTGAAAAGGGTTTAAGTTCACTTTATAATGGAGTATGTTAATTTATAGGCTCCTATGTGTGTGCAGATAAATGTTAAAAATGCAAAAAATCGAGAGAATCGGCAATATCGTAGAATCGCCATCCAAAAAATCATAGAAGAATCGAATCGGGAGAAAAGCATATGGTCCCAGCCCTACCAACAGTGTTGTGGTTCAGTCCCAGGAGCTGATCTCTGTGGGGAACCCTCAGAAGAGTCTGGAGAACGTCTGTGGGTGGTCCTACCTGCAGCAGAGGGAGCAGACTCACGCTGAGCAACACGACCACACCATCTACCTGACCAGGCAGGAGTTCGGCCCCTCCGGCATGCAGGGTACGACCGGACTGGACTGACTCCCTCACTGCTGCTGCAGCACCATCACCTCTGTGACCGCTGACTCTGGCTCTGTCTCCATAGGTTACGCTCCCGTCACAGGGATGTGTCACCTCCATAGGAGCTGTGTCCTGGTGCTGGAGGATGGCTTCTCCTCAGCCTTCGTAGCTGCGCATGAAACAGGACATGTGTGAGACACACACACACACACACACATTAGATTGTTACAAAAGTTTGTCTTTACTATTCTTTACATGTTTCGACATTCAGCAAGATTCAACAGTTTAAAGGGACAACAAGGAGTTTCTCCATCGGCAGAACGAGGGGGGGGGGGGTCGTATAATTATAATGTTACACAAAACCTGCATGTTTTTTCTCCTCATGTTCCTACACTAGAGAACGTGTTCTTCTTATCACCAAACGAGGCTGCTCTCTCTCTGACAGCTGATTTTTAAATACCATAAAGCCTAACATGTATGGAGGAGAGACGCCCACTTGTTTATATCTGATAGCTATGCTCCGCCACTTGTCCGCGGATTTGTGTTAATGCTCCTTTAAAGGGATAGTAGCATTTTTTTTAAAGTGGGGTTGTATGATCTACAAATAGCCCCTAAGTACTTCAATTGCAGTAGAATACTCTCTGCACTCCTCCCGTTAGCAACGCCAGCCCATAATAGCCCTGCATAGAGATTTACAACATACAGTGTGTGAACAGACCCAAAGAAATGGCCTATTTTCGTGGCCTAAAAGAGGTTTTTACCTGAAGAAAAATACACAGTTCCATTGTTCGCTATAATCTAATTTTTTCCAGCCCCTCAAAGTGCAGGAAAAACGCAGTTTTTATTTGGACCTAACCAACTGCTGATCGGCGGGCGCTAACCCTGGGCGGAGGGATACGTGAGTTGGTTAGGTCCAAATAAAAACTGCGTTTTTCCTGCATTTTGAAGGGCTGGAAAAAATTATATTATAGTGAACAATGGAACTGTGTATTTTTTTTCAGGTAAAACCTAATTTAGGCTGCGAAAATAGGCCTTTTCTTTGGGTCTGTTCACAACACTGTATGTTGTAAATCTCTATGGGCTGGCGTTGCTAGCGGGAGGAGTGCAGAGAGTCTTCTACTGCAATTAAAGTAGCCTACTTAGGGGCTATTTGTAGATCACACAACCCCACTTTTAAAAAAAATGCTACTATCCCTTTAATATTTCAGAACTCTACTGTCTCTTTAGGTTGGGTATGGAACATGATGGTGAGGCTAACAACTGTGAGGACGACGTGCCGTTGGGCAGCATCATGTCTCCACGGGTTCAGGCAACTTTCCATCGATACCACTGGTCCAGGTGCAGCTGGAGGGAGCTGCATCAGTACCTGCAGTGAGCACAACATCTTTCAGTACACCTGGCACCACATCTAATAGATCTGATACTACCTGATATGACACTATTACACCTGATACTACAGCTGATACTCTCACTCTCTGCCCTGTCTGCCTTCCTGTCTGCAGTGCCTACGATTGTCTCCGCGATGACCCTTTTAACCACGAATGGCCAGCTCAGCCTCAGTTGCCGGGGTTTCAGTATTCAATGGACCAACAGTGTCGCTTCGACTTTGGACCAGGATACAGCCTCTGTACTGTAGTATGTCTGTCTGTCAGTCTTTTTGTCTGTCTGTCTGAGGTGACCTTCCCCTTTTCACTTTCAGGACAGAGCATAAAAAAGCATTGGAGACAATGGACACACTGCTGTCAAAGTCTTTTTGACTTTCACCCATTTCCACTTGGAATGAATGAACTTTATTTTATTTACTTTATTTGATAACAACAAGGTCGAGGACAATAAAACTAAAATCAATGCCCCAACCGTGTCACTACAAAGACTGAAACTATAAACACACCCCGCCTTTCAGAAGCTCCACCCCCCAAACTCAAGGAAATCATTGCCAAAGCAAGGAACAAAATAAAATTTAAATCGTTTTTTTTTTTTTTACCAAAGTGCACTGACAGAAAAGAGAAAGCTAACAGGGAAGCCAATGGGGAAGTCAATGAGGAAGCTAGGTGACACTGTTAGCATGTCCCACAATGACCATCTCTTGCCCCTCCTCTCCTGAGCAGGACATGCCCCCTGCTGCTAATGGGCTGGAACAGTGTTACTCACTCACAGATATTCTCTGTATGTGTTGTATCAGAACCAGTCGCTGCCCCTTTAAGAGACGGACGGTCCTGATTGGGCTGATGTGTCAGGAGTTAAATTCTTCAGTTCAGACGTATCCAGATGTTCTCAGGGCGGAGCCCAACATCACATCTGTTCAGGCTGTTAACTGTGAGATGACATCACACACAAAGTCACTTATCAGCAGATTTATTCATCTGAACTGTTCAGGGAGTTTCCATCCATTATGGTGGAACAAAGTCTTGTCATCCGGTTCTGTCGGTTCTTTTCTGATGATGTTGATGCTCTGATGGTTCTAAGACTCTTCCTCTCCTGAACATTCTTCAGTCTGTTTCTGTGACACACAATGAGTATGTTTGTGTTTTTCTGCAGTACACAAACCTTGACCCCTGTAAACAGCTGTGGTGCAGTGACTACAACAACCCATTCTTCTGTAAGACCAAGAAGGGTCCGCCGCTTGATGGGACCAAGTGTGGTCCAGGGAAGGTAAGGACACACCACGGTCATCAGACTAAAGGTCTAGTGACGGAAGGAACACGGCTGCCGTCAATATTAACCAAAGAAACACTCACCAAGCTCTAGCTGCTGATTTAGATGTTTCCATGGAAGCTGCTTGTTCTCAATCAGCTGACAGTAACTGGGTTTCCATCCAAATGTATCGAATTTAAGTGCGGATTTTGTGAAAATGCGCAAAAAGCAAATGCGAATTTATGCCCGTTTCCATTCGTTATTGTTTTGCGATTATTGGGAGAGGAGGAGTGCGCTGTGAGATTACGTCATTAAGAGAGCGTGAATGTATCCAACAGTTGACACTCAGCTGACACTCAACATCATGGACAATTTACTTACTTTCCAGACTAGACGCACCTGTATATAATCCGCACCAGCTAAATTTAAAAGAAAATACTGTAGGCTACATATAGGTCGCACTGGAATATAAGCTGCAGGTTTTCATGTTGTAACATGAGATATTTACACAGAAAGACAGTAGGGAACTATGCAAGTCTGCTCGCTTTTCCTCTGTTCTGATTACGCTCCTCTCGCCCATGTGCATTTGTTTACAACGAAGCCGGCGAAAAATCAATAAATGCGGTGGAATTTGTTTGAACGTCGGCGGGTGAAGGACTTGGAAGTCGTCCTCCAGCAGCACTTCACCCACAAACTCTGGCTCAATTCCATAACAAAAAGTTGCATTTTCCTTTTATCGATACACTGACAAATCCACCCCCCCAAAGCGTAAAAACTTTTATGCGCATTTACTGCCTTTTTTCGAATTTCCGGCGTTTCCATCCAAGTATTTATTCGCAATTTTTGAAAATGCGAATAAAAAAAGGTGGATGGAAACACAACTAGTAAGCTAAAGTTTCCCCCAGTCTTGCTTCCAGTCTTTGTGCTAAGCTAGGCTAACTGCATCCTGATTCCCACTCTGTGAGGACTCAACATGCGTCTCCAAGGTAACCGCTTCTCATTGCAGCATTGCTTCAAAGGTTTTTGTATGAAGTTGACCCCTGACCTCCTGAGACAAGATGGCGGCTGGGGAACATGGAGCCCGTACGGCAGCTGCTCCAGGACCTGCGGGGGCGGGGTCAGGTTTCGGAGCAGACGCTGCGACAACCCAGTGTGAGTCGGCCGACAATTATCTGTGATGTCACAGATCAGGTGCACCAATCAGAGACGCTAACCTGTTGTTGTTCTCAGTCCAGCCAACGGGGGGCGCACCTGCTTTGGAAACAGTTACGAGTTCCAGCTGTGCAGCCAAGAGGAGTGTCCTCCACTGACAGACTTCAGGTCAGGGTTCTGCTGTTTTCTATCTGACTCCAGGTCAGTGTTCTACTACAGGCTTATTCAAACAGACTCCAGGTCAGTGTTATACTGGGTTCTACTGATACACTTCAGGTCAGTGTTCTACGAGGTTCTAATGGGTTGCACTGGCTGGCTTGAGGTCAGTTCGTTTTTACTGGGTTCTACTGGCTGACCTCAGGTCAGTGTTCTCCTGCACTCAGTCGGTGTGTCTCTGCCTTTCAGGGAGGATCAGTGTAAAGTCTGGAATCCATTTTTTGAACATGAAGGAAAGAAACACCACTGGTTGCCATACCAACACCCGGACCGTAAGTACACACACGCACATGTGTGGATTCACATGTTAAACTCATCAGTCATGACTGTTTTGGTGGGAGACTCACAGCCTCTCGTCCTTTAACTCTTTATAGTCTGAAAACAAGTTCCACTTTAAAGGGATATTATTCGCCCATTGCCATAATCCCTATATAATAATATAATATAACATAATATAATATAATATATAATAGTCTTAGCAGTAGGTTCATTACCTTTAATTGTCAGTGCAAGCTGTTTTTCGATGGGCGGGGCAGAGATACAAGCTGCTCAGCTAACGCAATGGAGGCATATGGTATTTCAGGCTTTCCCTCATAAAATACACAATCCAACAACTCCAAAACGCTCTGGTGGACAAGTTGTGACCTGCACATTCACCACACTATGAAATATATATATATATATATATATATATATATATATATATATATATATATATATATATATATATATATATATATATATATATATATATATATATATATATATATATATAATGGAACATTAACTTACGAGACAGAGTTGTTTTCGAGGCAAATGTGTAACCGGAACTACATTTCAGACACAGCTGCTGGGCGGAGTGATTTCAAAATCATGATCTAAAAACAGCTTGCACCAACAATTAAAGGTAATGAACTTACTCATAAGACTATAGGGATTATGGCAATGGGTGAATTTGCCAAAATGTTGAAATATCCCTTTAAAGTTTCCACCCTAAGTAGCTCAATCACATGTTTCTGTCCTTGCAGCTGATGAGCGCTGCCGTCTGTACTGTCAGTCGAGGGAGACAGCAGCAGCGGTTTCCATGAACAGAATGGTGCATGATGGGACACCATGTTCTTATGGTGACGACTACAGTGTGTGCGTCCGAGGAGAATGTGAGGTCTTTATTGGGTTTCACGTTCTTGTGCTTTTTGTCAGTGGCTCAAACACAGCTCCTTCAATCTGACCTTTCACCCATGGTTTATCTTAAACATTGTGTTTTCAGGAAACAGGAGGTAACACGAGGAGGAACCAAAATTCATTTGAAAATTAATTTTGATTTTTCAACATCTCAGTCACTGATCAAGTTTGCAAGAAGAAAAAAAAGAACACAGATTAGCTCATGCGAATGTCTAGCCAAGCTTAGCTTGAGTTCCTGCTGTGCCTCCAGAGGGAAGCACATGCAAGAACAGTGAAGGAGCAGATTGTTTATCAGAAACATTTGTTATTTATTATTAAATGATTTCATCTGCTCTGTCAGATCAGACAAAACAGCAAATGATGAGCTTTGATAACTGACTGAAAAATAACATGATTCTACAGCATAATAAATAATAACCCTCTCTCCTCTCTCCTGTTTCCTGGTACAGCATGTTGGCTGTGACGGACAGATCGCTTCAGACCAGCAGGAGGATCGATGCGGAGTCTGTGGGGGAGATAACTCCAGCTGCAAGATCATCAAAGGAAACTTCACCCGTAGCACCAAGAAACAAGGTCAGAGCCAGATCTGGTCCAACCAAAACCTCTGGGTTCCTCCTGTCTGATGTTCCTGTAGAAACATTGTGGTTCACTTGTTGGACTTTACCGAACAGAGAGACAGAACTTGAGCATTACCACTGGATTAAAGCAGAAGTAAGCGGAATGTTTGTGTTAATAGAAGTCTTAAATAGTTATATCTTCCGCCAGCAATCACTTCTATAGAGTGTTTGGTCTGAAACACGGGTCTGTCAGTCACTCTGCTCTGCTGTAAGCCCAGGAGAAAACTTTCCTTGTATCCTACAACCTTTATCCAATGAGGAGAGAGAACGGCATAAAGGGGCGGTCCTCTCTGTGTGCAGCCAAGGGATGCACGTGAATGTGGTGACGTAGGGACGAGGGCGGGGACTGCTAACTCCATCTGCTGACAGGAAGTTAGCCAAAACCACCGGATCACTTACTTCTGCTTTAACATTGTGAAGTAGATGTGAAGTACCTCCGAGCGATGATGATCTGTGTTATTATGGGTTGATTTATTGCTTCTCATGTCTCTGACCTAGGTTACATTAAGATCCTGGAGATCCCCAAAGGAGCACGACACCTGCTGATCCAGGAGTTCAAAGGGACTCCTCACATCCTGGGTATGTGGAGGGATGGACCTCATGCAGTGGTGGACAGTAACAGAGTAAATTTACTTGAGTACTGTACTTAAAGGGATAGTAGCATTTTTTTTAAAAGTGGGGTTGTATGATCTACAAATAGCCCCTAAGTACTTTAATTGCAGTAGAAGACTCTCTGCACTCCTCCCGTTAGCAACGCCAGCCCATAGAGATTTACAACATACAGTGTTGTGAACAGACCCAAATAAACGGCCTATTTTCGTGGCCTAAAAGAGGTTTTACCTGAAAAAAATACACAGTTCCATTGTTCGCTGTAATATAATTTTTTCCAGCCCCTCAAAGTGCAGGAAAAACACAGTTTTTATTTGGACCTAACCAACTCACGTATCCCTCCGCCCAGGGTTAGCGCCCGCCGATCAGCAGTTGGTTAGGTCCAAATAAAAACTGTGTTTTTCCTGCACTTTGAAGGGCTGGAAAAAATTATATTATAGCGAACAATGGAACTGTGTATTTTTTTTCCAGGTAAAACCTCTTTTAGGCCGCGAAAATAGGCCGTTTCTTTGGGTCTGTTCACAACACTGTATGTTGTAAATCTCTGGGCAGGGCTATTATGGGCTGGCGTTGCTAACGGGAGGAGTGCAGAGAGTCTTCTACTGCAATTAAAGTACTTAGGGGCTATTTGTAGATCATACAACCCCACTTTTAAAAAAAAATGCTAGTACTTTACTTGAGTATTAGATTTCTTTGGTACTTATTACTCTTACTTGAATACATTTCCAAGACAAATATTCTTACTTTTACTGGAGTTAATTTCTAGGAAGGCTGAAAAGTACTGGTTACTTTCAGGTCTTTTTCTAAAATCCTATTGAACACAAGCTGTGTTTGTCAAAGAAGGAAACCCTAACCCCTAAAAGCAGCACATCAGTGCAGCTGCTTTCAAAGAGTTCATTCTCACTAACAAGAGTTAAAAGCTCCTTACATTCATTTACAAACAATTAGAGTCATTCATTGATGTGAAGAATAAGACATTTACTCTTACTCTTACTTTTACTTAAAGTACCTTTAAAAGCATGTACTTTTGGATACTTAAGTACCTTTAAAAGCAAGTACTTTTTTACTCTTACTGCAGTAACATGTGGACTGAGCTACTTTTACTTGTAACGGAGTAAATTTTGACCAGTAGTATTTGTACTCTTACTCAAGTACTGGGGTGGAGTACTCTGTCCATCTCTGACCTCATGTGAATGTCTCCTGTAGCTTGTTGTCCTTGGCAAACCATCTTGTATTGTGCTGCAGCCGTGAAGAACCAGGAGACGGGTCACCTCTTCCTCAACGATGAAGACGAGCTCCCAGAATCCCGTGTTGTAATTGAGAAGGGCGTGGCCTGGGAGTACGAGCACACTGAGGAGCAGGAGTCTGTGACAACCACGGGGCCACTGAAGTATGGAGTCCTCCTCATGGTCAGTCATCAACATCTTTTCCAAGGCCAACAAGTCACAGTCAGTGAACAGGTGAAAAGCCCAGAACAAGCATGTCCTGCTGTGTTTCTATGTATCAGGTCCGTTCCCATGGTGAGTCCAAGGTGACAGTCTCCTACAAATACATCATCCAGGACCACCTGCAGTCCTCCCTGGAGTCCAACCTGGTGCAGGAGGATGCCATATTCTACGAGTGGGCACTGAAGAAGTGGTCACATTGCTCCAAACCCTGTGGTGGAGGTACACAACTCTGCTGCTGTATGACAGTCTCTTCTTTTGGTTACCAGGGTAACACATATGTGTTGTTAACAGTGATCTATGGTTGCCAGGGAAACAGTACACAAGATTTGGCTGCAGGAGAAAGGCAGATGGGAAAATGGTTCACAGGATGTTCTGCTCCAACATTAACAAACCAAGAGCCATCAGCCGCAGCTGCAACACCGATGCCTGCAGCTCTCTACGGTAACACAACACAGGTTACCATGGTAGCTATGTTACACTAACATCAGGGTCAATGAGACAGAGACTGGTCAGAAAATCTCTATCTGAAACAGTGTAACTGCTGTCATCTTGCCCTCAGCTGGATGAGCGGGGACTGGGAGGACTGCAGCGCCTCCTGTGGTCAGACCGGGTGGCAGCGGCGGTGGGTGGGCTGCCAGCAGGAGTCCAGCAGGGGTCAGCAGCGGCGCTCCGTGCACAGCAAGCTCTGTCAGGGCAGCCGACCGGCCGGGAAACGCACCTGCAACCGCTTCTCCTGCCCAGCCGTGTGGCGAGCCGGGCCCTGGACACCGGTACTGGACTTGGAACAGGGCTGAAACACAACCATAAACTGGCCACCTCTGACCTGACCTTCCCCCTCAGGGATCACCTTCCTTTCTCTTCTTTCTTCTCCACCACCTCTGTCTAGATTACTACTCGATCCGTTGTTGTATGTCTTCTCTGTGTTCTCTATGTCCCCTATGGGGGAACATAGGACCCTTTTTCTGAAAAAAGGGTCCTATGTTCCCTGCTGTTGCTGGTCGATGGACTCTGACTTATCTGGACTCTATCTATCTGGCCTGTCTAGCCTCTACCTGGTCTTTTTACTAAACTTAACCAACTCCTTTCTTCATTGCCTAAACCCAACCAATGGGACAATTCCACTTCTCACTCAAAGTCACAACTCAACTTCTCACTCAAAAATAGGCAAAAATCTGCAAAGTCACAACTCCACTTCCAGGTATGGCAAAAATTGCATGTTCCCCGGGTCCTTTTGGGGAAAAGCGGGGAACATAGGACCCTTTTTCTAAAATAAGGTTCTATGTTCCCCGGTCCGGACACAACGGGGAACATAGGACCCTTTTGGGGAAAAGCGGGGTACATATGTTCCCCTTTCCTATACAAGGTGGGGAACATAGGACACGGGGAACATAGGGATGACCCCGTTCTGACTATGTTCAGGATGACTTCCTCCTCTCAGGATGACCTTCCCCTTCATTTGCTCTAGTCCTACCTGCTGTGTTTCAACCACCTCTGACCTGCTGCCCTTTGCACTCTTTACACCGCTCCTCCAGGTCGACCTCACACCCTTTTGTCTGAACAATTACATGACTTCTGTCAGGAGATTATTTCAGGCTTCGGTAAATACAGCCCTGCTTCAATAACTGATAAGATCTGACCAATGTCTTTGTGTTGGTAGTGTTCAGTGTCCTGTGGAAACGGAACTCAGGAGCGTCAAGTCACATGTTCAAGTCCAGAGGGATCAGCTGGAAACTGCAGTCAACCTCAACCAATCACATCCCGTGTCTGCCAGGCCCCACCCTGCAGCAGTAAGCATTGACCAATCACATTCTATACATATATTTATGGGGTGGGGGTGCTGCTGCTGGGAGTCCATGATGCTGACTGTTTGACTCCCCATGCAGGTGACCCGAAGAACGCCATCATCCAGTGGTTGTCCAGGTCTAACGCAGACTTGCCAACTCCAAAGATCTTCTCAAGTAAATCTCACACCCCGTTTACACCGTGCATTAACATGCGTACCGGATAGCATCTGATCGCACATTTGCGCTAGTAAATTAAAAAAGAAAACAGAAACTAAATAGTAGAAGAAGAAGAGAAAATGGTAGCCATCCGTGAAGTTGGGTTGTGGCTAGATGGCGTACATGAGCTGCAGGAAGTGACGTAGAATCTTACCAAATCTCGTTGAGAACTCCCAACTGGTTAAGTTTAGTAAAACTGACATGTCCAGGTCTAAAATAGGGGGAAAAAAGCAAAAAGTAAGTGAAGCCACTGGTTGGGTTTAGGCACAGCTAAGTAAAGATTGCATGTTTTCTAGGGCGTTAGCTTCCTGCAGCTCATGTACGCCATCTAGCCACAACCATGAGGTTGTGCTATTGTCCACACTTTTCTCATCTTCACTCCATCCACGAGTATCCACAACATTTTCCACAGCTTCTGGCGCTGACCGCTGATATCCACCAGGCTAGTTTGTTGTGGAAACTGTAGCTCGGCACAATGCCGTATGCAGATACAGGACACATTACTGTTTACACTTGGTCTGGCCGATCGGATCACAGTCCGTCCTCAATGTGCCTTGGGTGCGTTTACACCTGTACTTTCATGTGGTCAAGCTCTATCCTACTGCAATCTGATCACTAAAACGCATGTTAATGCCAAGTGTAAATGGGGTATCAGACCCTGACCCAGCTGCTTTCCTCCTCTTCCTCCTTCTCTTTCTTCTTAGTTTTCCTATTGACTCTTCCTCTTATTTTTGATCTATTGTTGATGTGGTTTTCAGTTAAACAACTTTTTTAATCTCTAAAGCCTGGTACACACATAAAGATTAGGCTATCTGTCTGATTTTGGCTTGATTTTCCACCTTCTGACCAAGGACAAATATCGTCCAATTATTTTATGGCTCTTAAGATTATCCTGTGAGATTATCCTGTGGTATGAGATGTGTTAAGAGTCAAATTCTCCCGACAATCTGCTCGGAAAATGGTGGATGTCAGGATCATCGGGGCCCATTTCAATCAGTCACAGACTCCGCAAATTATGGCGTGAAATTGAATGTAACCAATAAAGAAGCGATCTGACTGAAGAACGTGAAGCATAACAAATCAGTATGGCTACCATCTCCATGGCAGATCACGTTTGATCACGAGAGATTTCTGGCGTGGGGGGAAAGATTCTAGTGTGTCATCATTAGACAAATCTTTATGTGTGTGGTGCTGTATTTGGATAGCACACCACACACAATACAATCAAAACTGTTCAATTAAAGATTTTTAAAGGGATAGTTCACCCAAAATTCGAATTTCACTCATTATCTACTCACCCTCATGTCGACTAAGAGCTGTGAGAATTTTCAGAGTCCTCCGTGCCTTCTCTGAGTTATGGGGGGGGGTCCGTGCAGCAGTATTTGTCCATATAATGGTTGTCAATGGATACCAACTTTCTTCGTCCAAAAAGACACACCAAAAAACATCCAAATACCTCCATACTGCTCGTCTGTAATGTCCCTCTTGTATTGAAGCCCCGACATGAGAAATTGTTCCGCCGGTCACAGGAAGAGCAGTGAACCGAGACACTGGGAGCTTCCGCTACAAACAAGCTTAAAATATAGACTTATTTAATTTTTTTCGGAACAATTTCTCATGTCGGGGCTTCAATACAAGAGGGACATTACAGACGAGCAGTATGGAGGTATTTGGATGTTTTTTGGTGTGTCTTTTTGGACGAAGAAAGTTGGTATCCATTCACAACCATTATATGGACAAATACTGCTGCACAGACCCCCCCCCGTAACTCAGAGAAGGAACGGAGGACTCTCTTCTCACAGCTCACAGCTTTCTCACAGCTCTTAGTCAACCTGAGGGTGCAGATAATGAGTGAAATTTGAATTTTGGGTGAACTATCCCTTTAATCTTCATGTGTGGGGTTTCTCACAGGTAAATAATCTGTTGAGATCTAGAAAATCTTGATGTGTGTACCAGGCTTAACTCGACCTCACCTCCACTTGAATCACTTGAATGTTTTTTACAACTGCTCTGCCCCCAGAGCAGCGTTGCCGTGGTGATCGGTCGGTGTTCTGTCGGATGGAGGTGTTGAGTCGGTACTGTGCTATCGCTGGATACCGCCAGATGTGCTGCAAATCCTGCAGTGAGGGAAACTTCAGCAACCCTGACAACTCCAGCAGCTTCAGCAAAGTCAGCAGCTTCACCACCAGTCTCCCGCTGATCAGCAGGTAGCTAAGTGATGTCACCTCATGAAGCAGATGGGTGGGGGACGAATCTCCTTGTTGTTTACAACTACTTCCGGGTAGAAAACCAGCATGAGAACATTAGTGACGGACGAGAGTTTCGCTATATATCTCATTTTTCATGTTACTATATACTATTACTATTTATGTGTGTGCATTTTTGTAATTAGTCATGGTTATCAGAGATTAGCTGGGCTAACGGTTAGCTACCTGTTTAACTTTAATAACTCAGTGACTCAATAAACGGTCCATGAAAAAATATTTTCTCCAGCGGATATGTTTTACAACATGATTGAGTTAACTGGAGTAGTTTCGTGTTGTGTCCGACAATGGGAGGGTTTTAACAGCAGACGTCCTGGTGTTAGCTTAGCTACTGCCGTTAGCTTTGCTGCTGCCGTTAGCTTAGCAACCGCCGTCAGCTGTCCCTGTCAGCTGCAGCCTCTGATGCTTTCTAGACACCGTGATTCCCCCAAAGTGAATAAATACAACACACAGCAACACAAAACACACACACAGAAATAGTAATGTTTCTTCAATCATTTCAGATTTGTCTATACGGTGATAGGGCACGGTGATAACAACAAGGCGATTCGGTCTATAGCTGTGTCCCAATTCAGGGGCTGCATCCTTCGGAGGGTGGATTTGAAGGCCGATTACGTCACAGCGCTGTGCGAAGGCTGTCTTGTCCCAATTCGTCTAAATTCGAAGGCTCCTCCAAATGCGTCCTCCTTTCCCCTGCATTCGGAGGATGCATCGCTACTATCCTTCGCGGCCTCCCGTATCCCAAGATGCTTTGCTGCACCGTTGTTGTTATTAGCAACCTAGCCGTTAGCTATCGAACGTAGCAGCTCTGTGCTGTAGCCACGGTAACCCGGCTCGGAGGCCGTCTCGGAGGCGTGGCTGCCCGCTGCTGAGCTCTGCTCTGCTCTGCTCTGCTCTGGCTGCACAGGTGAGGAGCGGAGGCAAAGCATCTTGTGTGTGACAACTTTTAATAAGAAAGCTATGAAAACACATTACTTGTGCTCTTTATTCTCTATTCACTTAATAGCCTACCCCACTGGCTGCTGTTCAATGGTTTGTTTATTAGTATATTAATGATAACTGCCCTTGTATTGATTCTACTTCTTTAAAAAAAAAAAAAAAAAGTGAGGGGCGGAGGAGCGGTAGAGCCGTTGCAAGCGCCACTTTTAAATGTTTAACGTCCGGCCGTTGTTTACGTTAGGCCATTGTTTACGTTCGGATCAGGAAATGCTCTGAAGGCTAGACCGTCCCATTTACAGACGGTTGATGCGGCCGACGGAGGAGCCTCCGAAGCCGTTGCCTCCGGAGACCGCGTAGGCTGGGTCCTCCGAAGGCTGCAGCCCCTGAATTGGGACACAGCTTATATCAAAATAAGTCAAATGGATGAAACATGGTTGACAAATGATGAAAACAAAACCAAACATGAAGTTTCACCGTGTAAATGTTTTGCCACCAGGTCGGGGATCCTGACCACAGAGACAATGACCACAGCATCCATCTCTACCTGGTCTGACAGCAGCCATATCATCAGTAATGTCACCAGTCACGTCATTGGCACTTCACATCCCAGCTCCAGTGTAACTCCGCCCCCCACCAGCAGGAGTAGCACCGACTTCATCTACGTGGAGTACGATTACGAATACTCGTCCTATGAGGATCCTTCAGTTCCCTCAGAGAGCACAGATATTTTAATAAGCACTACTCCCCCTACTACCACTGCAACTACTACTACTACAACTTATTCTACCACAAGGCGCCCAAGAAAAACCGCTCCACCACATTTATTCCAGAAGAAAACAACCACTCCCACAACTCCTCCTGCTAAACTTTCCATGGTAACAATTGATGGTCCACAACCACCAATCACAACATCAGCTGATACACACAACATCATCACCTCCACATCATCACCGCACATATCCTCAGGAGGACCGGGTCTTGAAGGTAAACTCAATCAGACTGAAAGTGAACCGGTGCCAACGTCCTCATCATCCTTCATCCCACTCTCGAAGAAGGAGAACAACTCGGTGGACGAGGTCCTATACCAGATTGTGGGTGTGGACGGGGACATCACCAGAGGTCAGCAGAACTTCTTTGTGCCGCGGATGCCGCCGTTTCGCGAGCGGACACAAAACAAACGAATCCAGGAGCTTCTGAATGAGAAGCGACGACAGGACCTTCTGAAGAGGACGAGCAGGAGCCGAGAGGGTCGGACTGTCCGGAAACAACCTGGACTATCAAAAAACTAAAGTTCAGTTTATTGTTCACTAATAATGTCGCATGTGCAGCTTGCTCACTTCCTGCTAACGCTAACAGAAACAGACTGCAGAGCTGAGGACAAACAAACAGCAAACTCCATCCTCATCTTCAAGTTTTTACAGTTTTACCTCCCATTAAAGCTACTCCCCCCTACCCTAGTTAACATCTAAAATCTGAAAGTCTGAGGTAGGAAAGCCTGAAGGTCGGAAGGCTAAAGGTCTGAGGGTCTGAGGGTCTGAAGTTGAAGGTCTAAAGGTCAGAATATCTGACGGTCTGAGGTCTGATAGTATGAGAGCTGATGGTCTGAAGGTATTAAGATCTGAAGATCCAAGGTCTGAGGTTTGAAGGTCTGATGTCTGAATCTGTGTAGGACTAAAACAAGGAACCTTGTGCTGTGGTATTCAGACTCTGGTCTGTTTGGGTTTCACTGGTTTTCACAGTCACGCTGTTTGTACCAAATAATCCTGTTTCTAAATAAAGTGTTATCCAGCGTCTGATGTCATCACAAACATCTGCTCATTGTTAAACTCTGAGACTGTTTTACCCATCTGACTTTATTCAGTCAGAGCCTCCAGTCCTCTCTGTTCTCAGCTGCAGAGTCCAGACTCTGTTTACAGGTTCCAGTCCACTTTCAGGTTCTTGTGTGATCAGAGAACCAGCAGACTGTGGAAAAATCAGAATACCACCCAACAACAATGGGACCAATTACAGGCAACAACTCACAGCAACAAAAGTTATTATGATATATTATTATTATTATGATGATGAAGCAATAGCCTAAAGGAAAAATATTATTCATTTTACAGCAAAAACACATGTATACAATAAAATAAACCCAAACATAATGTTATTTTTGTAAATACGTATCTTACTGTCCTAACTGATTAACAGGGGTGTTTCTAAGAAAAAAAAGATAGATAGATAGATAGATAGATAGATAGATAGATAGATAGATAGATAGATAGATAGATAGATAGATAGATAGATAGATAGATAGATAGATAGATAGATAGAAAGAAAGAAAGAAAGAAAATGGCAGGGTCTGTTTGTTGCTTGTGGATGTGAATCAGCGCCTGTGAGGACAGGCTCAGGGGTTAACTATAGCTGCTCATGCCTGTCAGGATAAACTCGGGGCTGTACTAACCCGCTACTCGTCCTTGACAAGCGCGTAGCACATAGCCAAGATGGCGGCCGCCGCAGTTCGGAGTCTGGGCTCTGCTTTGGGTAAAAACCTCCGAGAGATCCGCGTCCACCTCTGCCAGACCTCCACGGCCAGCAAGGGGGCCAGGTGAGTACCGAGCCGGGACACCGAGCCGGGACACCGGCCTCCAGGGGCCGAGGGAGGCGGTGTGGCAGACACACACCCGCTGACCACAACAATGACTGCTAACAGCTAACAGCTAACGTTAAGTGCTATGACCTGACAGCACACAACAGCTAAGCTAACGTTAGTTTGTTTAGCCGCTGAACATTGAACGACACCTTCTTAAGTTTTCATCTGACGGTCATTTGATTCATCAGCAGTTGTTGTCAGTTGTTGGTGGTTTATTGAATAGAGACTGTGTCATAGTCTGGTTTTACTGTTCCTACTACCGTCCATTAAATGAACCTGGACCTGGACACGTTAGAGACACGACGAGCGGTCCATTAACTGTAACTAGTGATGATGATGAAGTCATAGCAGGTTCATGTCTGGACCATAGACTGTCTATAAAAGAGGTCTGGACCTGGTCTCACTAAGTTTGGTTGATAAATAAACGTCAACATTACCATTGATACCAGAATGTCAGGATTACAGAGGATCCCTGAACGCCCCACTCATCTCTGCACTGCCCATCAAACACCTGGATTTGTTTGAGTCGGGTGACCTCTGAAGGCCACACGGGTGAAGACAGGTGTTGTGGAGGTGGTGCATTCAGGCTCCCCTGGACTTATCAGAATGACCAGAGTTAGTGTCTACATGGTGTCAGTTCCAGACCGTGGAGATATGACATGTTAATAAGCTGACGGTCAACATGGTGGTGCTCAGCTCTGACTGCATTTGTCTTTACAGGGACTTTGTGGAGCAGCATTACGTCACTCTGAAGAAGTCCAATCCAGACTTCCCTATCCTGATCAGAGAATGTTCTGGAGTCCAAGCTCGGGTCTGGGCCCGATACGGTGAGTGTTACCACATTGCATCATGGGAGCCCATCTGATGGTCTCACTGGTCTCACTGGTCAGAGGTTAAGTCCTCACTGTGTCCAGTGTTTGGAAGAGACACCATGACCAGAGCTTTAGACTACAAAGCCAGTTTAACAGACCCAAGTTGACTCTTCCTTATCTTGGTTCCTGAACCTGACACTGGCTGTCATGGTAACCTGTATTATGAAGCTGGTTCTCACCTGGCACAGCTAATCCTGACTTTACTCTGGTTAGAAGCTGTTGATTAAAAACAACATAATCAGAACCAACAATAAAGTTCTTCATGTGGTCTGAGGAGAAACAGTGACACCTGCAGGTCAGATTGCTGATATATTATCAGTAAGAATTAAATACTGATAGTATTTTGTCCCTTGTGTGGTCATGAACAGACTGTTGTAAACAGTTGTTTGTTTTTTAAATTTTCAAGTAAACTTAGGACATCATACAGTTAGAAACAGCACGTCAGTTTGATTTTCCTTTACAAAACACTTCTTTTTTTCTCGTAAAAATGTTTAATCAGATTGATCATTATGGAAATATTGATCAGTGTGAGGACCATTGATCTGATAAAGGGTTTGAAGTTTTATTTTGAGTCCTAACCCTACAGTATGAATGAATGAATGAACTAGCCCAGCGTCCAAGCCCACCCTCTGCTCCTTCACTTCCAGAGACATTGACAGCATCACAGCATTTATCCAATGACTGACTAGTTTCTATTCCTTGTCGCCCCATTGAAATCCATGGAAGCTGAGCTTCAACAGGTTTAATGCACTGAGCTACAGGGATGTATGAGAAGAAAATCAGTCGACCTGCAAGTAGCTGATTCTGAACCAACTTGTCTTAGAGTTGATGTGTTCCCACGCATTTTTGGTCAATGAAATGTAAACACAACCAAGGCCGTAACTACCATTGAGGACACCGAGGTAATGACCTCGGTATTTCAAAAATCCTGGGTACGGCCCATATTGGAAATGTATTGTTTGACATTCTAGAGGAAGCAGTCTTACTGTAGCCTCGTAAACCAGCCTCTCGCGGAAATGCATTTCATTTAATTTTATTTCTCGGGAGAGTCTGGCCTCATCCCCCCTCTAAGCGTTTGGGGTGGGCGGGAGCTGGGCGGGAGCTGTAGCAAAGACGGTTTAATATCTTTGGTAGTAGCGTTGACAGACAACCCCATTCAGCCAATCAGCAAGTTGGTGTATTGACGGGGCTTTGCACCAGTCGGTTCCTGGTTGGCCAACGCGCTGTGTCAATCACAGCGGGCGACGCTGATTGGCTCGGCCTTCTGAGGGTTTCAGTCCAAACGCTTAGAATGGGGATGAGGCCAGACTCTCCCTCGGAATGAAATGAAATGCACTTCCGCGAGAGGCTGGTTTACGAGGCTAGTCTTACTGTACGTTCACAACAAAAGCTTCCAAAGAGGCAAAGTCGTTCGAGGATGTAGACAAGACAGCTTCCAAAACGGCAAAATATTTTTAGCCGCACAGTTAGAGTACTTGTCTCTGACTGTTGTAACCCTGAAAAGCAGAGTTAAACGTGAGATTAGCTCAGTGATGTGAGCTCCTGCTCCCTAGGACAGATCTCAGCTCTGACTGAACAGATCGATGATGATGATGATGATGATGATGACGATGATGATATTGTCTGTGTCTTGTCCTCAGACTTCGGCAAAGAGAGCAGCGTCTCAGTGGACAACATGTCAGCTGATCAGGTGGCCAAAGCTCTGCAGACTCTGGCTCAGACCAAACCCTGACCCCCGCACCCCAGGAAGTGGTTCAGTCCTGGACTCACATGTTTCCTTCTGTCTGTAAATGTGATGATGTGAATAAACGTGAATATTATTATTGTCACTGTTTCAATTGTTTGTTTGTAGAGTCCAACTGTTGTCAGGTGGACTGAAGGGTTTTACTGAGAGGTTGCTGAGGTTGGAACCAAACAAAACCCCATAGACTCATTCACCTCCTTCAGTAGAGTAGAGTAGAGAATACTTTATTCATCCCTCATGACGACTCTATAGAATTCACCTGTTTACACTTGTCAATTAGAGAAGGAAGGCTGAGGTTCTGATCAAGGGTCAGACATTTTTTGACAGATTTAATTTAATTTTCCTGTTTATTCTCATTTTTGAACTGCACATGATGTTGATGATCATGCAATGAATTGCTTGTGCCGTGTCCTCTGAGGACCAGGGTTATAGTTACTAAGACTAAAACGTCTAACTGAAGTTAACTGAAATAGAAGTTGAAATTACTGTTACAAAAATGCAAAATGCTCAACTACAACTACAATGAACAGTGCAAAACTAACTCAAACTAAACTGAATTGCTGATTAAAATTATCTTAGTTTTAGTTTTCTTAGAGATGGCTAACGTTGCAGGAAGAAAAATCCACTGCTCAATACGGGACTACACTATTTCCAGTTTGACCCCCAGGTAGATAAGAGTAAATATATTGACTGAGGCAACTAAAAGGTAAAAATAAAATTAATAAATAATAAATAATAAATGAACAACTGAAACTAAACAAAAACTAGTAATTTCCTCAAAATAAAAACTATAAAATGCTTAATCACTTGTTGAACTCACTAAAACTAAAATGAAATGAAAGAGAAGCAAAATAAAAACAAAAACTAGTGAAAATGTTTAAACTACAATAACCTTGCTGAGGACGAAGGTAACGTGACTGTAACATTTGTCCCACCGGTTGGTCCTGGGGGTCCTTCACCATGGGGCAGTGGGGCAGTGTCTGAGCCGGCCTCCAGGGGGCAGCAGCCCCACACCTCCAGCTCATAGCTCCGGCTCTGCTCCAGCAGCTCTGCAGCGCTGCCCGCGTGGCGCTGCCCGCCGGCTCCCGCGGAGGGCGCTGTTCGTCACGTTGAGCGGTGGCGGAAGAGGAAGTGACGTCAGAAGCACAGTTAGCTTTAAGCTAACAGCGTCGGTTTCTGTGTGTTGTGGTGGCGGAGTAGACTCGTTTTCACCGGGAAGAGGAGAAGCGACGCTCCGCAGAGATGCCTGAGAGTGAGTCTTCCTCCGATAGTTAGCCCATAGATATATACACATTCAGTATATATATATATATATATATCTATGGAGTTAGCCAGAGACAGAGTCAATCAACTACTGAGTGCGCTGCTAACCAGCCTAGTTAGCCGTTAGCTGGAGCCAGCAGAGACACAACAACACAACCATAGACATACAACAAGTCAGTAAACAGCAGATCCAACTGTAGCGTTAACAGAACGGGATCGATCATGTTAATCCTGACGAGTGTTAACATAAGAAACATTCCGCTACAGTGTTGAACGTAGTTTAGCCTGTCTCAACTACTGTTAGCTTAGCAGTAGCACTGTAAACAAACACTGGACTCAGATCAGTTCACCTGGCCGGAGGCTGGGGCTGATATGTGGCCACGGCCCTCTGCAGTGTCTGAGCAGCTCAGTGATGCGCAACCATCAACTGGAGCGGATCAATAGACGATTACAGATATATTAGTTACCAATTGGACCGATTGGTCCAGCAGCGAGTTGTCAATCATCCACCTAAAGGATAACTGATCAGATGATCAATCTGATCATCTGAACTGTGGTCAATCCATTGAAATTGAAATTGAAATCAATTTAAACTGGAACATGTAATATGAGTGTAGAGCTGCAACAATTCATCGATTAATCGCACAATAATCGATTATGAAATTTGTTTTTTCAGCTTCTTAAATGTGAATATTTCTGGTTTCTTTGTTTCTTTATGACAATAAACTGAGTCTCTCTTTGGTTTGTGGACAAAACAAGACATTTGGGAAACACTGATTGATGTTTTTCAACATTTTATTGACCAAACAACTTATCGATTAATAATTTAAATATTGGACAGAGTAATTGATAATGCAAATAATCGTTTGTTGCAGTGTTTGTTAATTTTGAAATGTGTGTGTGTGTGTGTGTGTGTGTCCTCTCCTCCAGCTGAGAGTTACTCCAACCCTCTGGCTCCTGAGGGCCACGAGGTCGAAGATCACAGAGCAGCAGCTCAGTGAGTCCACATCTTCCTTCACTTCTCTCTTCACCCATCTGTGTGTGTGTGTGTCTGTGTGCGCCCTCTAACACACCTGTGTGTCTCTTTAGGTCTAAACTGACCAATGATGACTTCAGGAAGTTATTGATGACACCACGGGCGGCGCCATCCTCAGCCCCGCCCTCCAAGTCCAGACATCATGAGTGAGTGATGAAGGCAGGAAAACACTGATGATGATGATGATGATGATGATGATGATGATGATGTTTTCTAACTCATGCCGTTTGCTCCCCAGAATGCCGAGGGACTACAATGAGGATGAGGATCCTGCTGCGAGGAGGAGGAAGAAGAAGAGGTGGGCGTGTCCTGTCGTTGAGCGTGATCGGCAGCTAAACTCCACTTTGGCTCATCTGATCGACTTATTCATTGGTTATTGATCGCATAACGTTCTGTTGCAGTTACTACGCTAAGCTACGGCAGCAAGAGATGGAGCGAGAGCGAGAGCTGGCCGAAAAGTACAGAGACCGAGCCAGAGAGAGACGAGACGGAGTCAACAAAGACTACGAGGAGACGGAGCTGATCAGCACCACGGCCAACTACAGAGCCGTGGGCCCCACGGCCGAGGCGTGAGTCCCGCTAAGGCTAGCCCCGCTAACAGAGCTGTGTCTCTTGGAACGCTAAGTTCAGCGCTGTCTGTTCCCCTTTGCAGAGACAAGTCGGCGGCAGAGAAGCGGCGACAGTTGATCCAGGAGTCTAAGTTCTTGGGAGGTGACATGGAGCACACTCACTTGGTGAAAGGTCTGGACTTCGCTCTGCTGCAGAAGGTCAGATGATCAGACAGATTTACGGATCTAAACTTGATTTAACAAGAGATCAAAATGTTTCCAAGAGACAAACGTTTACGCAAAGTAACTCGGGTAACAGACCCTGAGCCTCAGTGGAGAGTGTAGAGTGGTGACATCAGTAGGTGTGTTTCTATTACACCTAGAAATGCGCAAAACCTAAATATCGCAATAAGAAACTGCTAGTGGAAACGCCTACATTTCGAAAAACCTCCCAAATATCACTAAAACATATTTACGCTCTCATGAGGTGGTTTTTCAGACGTATCGATATGAGAGTGTATCGTAAAAGTGTGATGGAAACACTTACCCCGGTTCCAGAACATCACACAGAATTTAAAAGAATTATGGGATATCGCAAGACTAGACTTTGCGAGAGTTACGACTCATTCGCAAAACACCTTTCAATGGAAACATCTGCAAATAGCAACTGTACTTTTTAGAAATTTCATAAATATGGCTTTTATTTTGTGAAAACCCATGACGGAAACGCAGCAAGTGTTGGTGAACATTGATCTGCTCCTGTGTGACAGGTGAGAGCTGAAATCACCAGCAAAGAGAAGGAAGAGGAGGACATGATGGAGAAAGTCCAGAAGGAGGCCAAGTAAGGACAGTATTATTACCACGCTGTACCTGAACGCAGCATGAACCACACCGAGTGACCTTTACAAAACTCTGTTTGTTAGGAAGGACGTGGAGCCAGAGGAGAAGATCGAGTTCAAGACTCGTCTAGGTGAGTGACTGACCTGTGATCAGCTGTGACTGAGGCCTGATCCACATGGAAACAGAGCGTCACCCACAACCGTCTTTATCTCTCTGTAAACACACCCTGGTTTTAAAGGTGTTCACAAATGTCCGTTTGTCCTGTTTGTGGCGTCTCCTTCCACGAGTTTACCCGAATAAGGAAAACTAAATCGTCTGATAAATGAATAATTACACTAATTTTATTATCCATAGTGGGATCAAATTCAATTTTCTTTTCTGAATACCTTTAAGAAATATCTGCGTACGCACGGATCCACACGACTCCAAAACACTGTAGTACATACTCCAGGCCTGTGTGTGGCGCTGTAACGCTACCATGCATAAACACCACTGTATTCAAACTCCAAACATTATAGGGGATGTCACAATTATAGATTTTCTTGGTACGATTATTGTCAGAGAAATAATCACAGTATTACGATTATCACAATTATCATGCATCAATAAATTTCACAACACTATGAATGTGTAAAATCAAATATAGTCAAAATATAATTACATTACTAAGTCATTGTCATCTTTACCAAATGTTGTTGTTTTTTATTATAAATGACTCTAGCATTTCAGTTCCCATCAATTCAATGCTACGTTAGATAAATGGACCAGTATCTGAGCATTTACCTTTACTTTACTTTGGCGCACATCTGCCGATATGCTTCCGACATCATCTTATTTGGAAAGTGACAGTATATAGCAATCTTTACGATCAATTAATTGTGGCATTTAATACTGCGATTAATTGTGAAAACAAGTAATCGTGACATCCCTAATTATAGTCCTGGAGTCCTGTCAGTGTGACTATAGTCTGGTCTGACGGAACTGCGTTGCTGCGATTAGCCTCTGATTGGTCGGAACGAGCCACCCGGTGGAAGTCCCGCCTCTGTGCTGCAGCTTTCCCAGTCCGCCCGGTAAAGGGAAACATCAACAAACAACAACAGGAACCGAACCATGGATCTATTATACATCCGTGTCTTGAACAGAACAAAAGAATAAATATCCGTCAGCGGTTGCTGACCGTCGTTACACCGTGGTCACAAATCCAGTTTCCAACCGGCAATAATTTGCGAGCACACCGTTGCTACGGCGCCGACCACAGCGATTGTGACTGGTTGAAAAAATTCCAAAACGGCCGGAGTGTTTTTTTCTCTGATCGTGGAATCATAGGCGGAGCAGCCAGACCTTCTTCTCTGGAGGAGGGGCTGAGTGAGACACTAGTGGGACTATGATGATTTGACGGACGTGATTCAGCCTCAGTGTCCCAGGGAGCGACTGTAGTCTGCTGCTGTACGCCCATAGACCGGAATGTCTAGACCTGTGGCTCAGTACAGGTTAGAGTAGTCGGGGGTTCATCATCGTTTCACAAAAGATCCGTTTTGGGCGAGACGAGACGCCAAACAATAATAAACTTATGCGGATTCATGAAAGCCGTATCTGCATGGACGGTCTCCTACTCACCCCCCCTCCGTCCACCCCCCAGGTCGGAACATCTACCGTGTGCTGTTCAGGCCCGGTCCGGTGGAGAGGAACGAGCTCTTCCTGCCGGGGAGGATGGCCTACGTGGTGGACCTGGACGACGAGTTCACCGACACCGACATCCCCACCACTCTGATCCGCAGCAAGGCCGACTGCCCCAGCATGGAGGTACCGACACACACACACCACCTCGACGCTCACCGCTGCTGCTAACCAGGTTCCCCACTAAACCTCAGTGTGATCTGTGTCCTCAGGCTCAAACTACTCTGACCACCAACGACATCGTGATCTCCAAACTGACTCAGATCCTGTCCTACCTGAGACAGGGGACACGACACAAGAAAATCAAGAAGAAGGACAAAGGTGACACACACATACACATATATATATATACACACACACACACACACACAGTAATTGGTTATACATGGTGTAAACCTGATGTGTGTTTGTGTTTCAGGGAAGCTGGATGATAAGAGAGCTCCTGAGGCTGATATAAGGTCAGTTCACAACAACCTCTTATAAACAAACAGTCTGTAAACAAACTGTGTGTAATCACGGCGTCTCCACCACGTGTCTGTTTCAGCATCTTCGAGGACATCGGGGACTACATCCCATCCGCAGCAACTTCCTCCAGACCCACCAAAGACAAAGAGAGACACCGAGACAGGGACAGGGACAGAGAAAGGGAAAGGGAAAGGGAACGGGAACGGGAAAGAGAAAGAGAAAGAGAAAGAGAAAGAGAAAGAGAGGACGACAGCAAGAACAGGAGACACAGTTACTTTGAGAAACCGCGAGCAGACGAACAACAGGTGAGAGGCGGGTGGAGTCAGAGGGGCGGAGTCCCAGGTGTGTCTGCTGCTCACTAACTCTGTCTCTCTGTGTGTCCTCAGGTGATGGAGGTGGACACAGGTCCTGGATCAGTCAGAGAGCAGATCAAGATGATCAATGAGAAGTTTGCAGGAGCAGCAGGCAGCCAATGGCCGGGCCAAGAGCCATATCCTTCAGTACTAATGGACACGGGGGTGGGGGGGGAGGGGGGGGGGGCTGTGTTGTGTTGTATTGTAGTTTGTGTACTGTGTGTGTAGTGGTGCAGTGGTGATCCTTGACTGGTGGCACTGGGTCTCAGAGGAGGGACGGTAAAGAGCAGCTGGGAGATTTCTTTGGAGGATCCAACTCATACGCAGAGTGTTACCCTGCAACGTAAGACACACACTCACACACACACACACACACAGTGTTCAATGAACTAGGTCTGAACTGAACGTACTGTATTTCCGCTTGATGAACGGTATTGTGAATGCGTTCATTCTGGTGTTTGTGAACAGCGCTCTCTCACAGTATGACTTTAAGAGTGTACCAGGTTTCCATGGAGCCTTCCAGCTAAAACACACCGTCAACAGGCCTTAAAGAGACATTGTCTAACTCCTCCTGTTATCTATTCACGAAAATCCATTATTTATTTTAAGAAGTTCTTAAGTAGGAAAAATAAGAAATTCGTAAGAAATTACTGTTCTTAATCTGTTCTTAAAGGGACATTGTGTAACTTCTCCTGTTATCTATTCACGAAAATCGATGATTTGGTTCAAAATAGGGCTCGGCCGATTATAGCCCGTTTGAGAATAATCGGTAATCGGCCAAAACTCGCCGATTGTCGCCGATATTTTCAGAAATAAAATGCAGGGAATAAGACTTGGTTTTACTTTGAAAATGTTCCCCCCTTTGAAAACATCCCCGACATTAGGCTATTTATCCTGTAGAGGGCGCATCCAACTGCATCCACTATCCACTAACCACCTCACAGCACAGCAGAGTGACTGATCTGGAGCCATAGTCACTCACACACACATCACACAGCTTATGAACAACTTGATTAACAGTTAACTGTCTCAAAACCAGTGTTGCCGCTGGCTTTCTTTTTCCTTTTTTTGCCCGCGGTCGGGTGAATTAATTAATTAATGCTCGTCACTCCGGCCGTGTTGGGGCTGGCGGCAGCACCCGCTAAACGTTGAAAACAGCGGTGATACGTGCTTCCACGTCGGAGTCAACAGAAATGTCTGGAACAACATTGGAAAAAGTCGCTTTTGATTTTAAAAAAAAAAGAGAGAGAGAGCGAGAGAGAGAGAGACCTGCCGTGCCGTGTAAAAAACAACAACAGTGTCACGTGTCATGACTTCCTGTATCTGGCCCTTCAAATTAAAAGCCCTATAGCCTTTCATATACACTTCAGTCATATTGATTTTGACTTAATTTTGACAAGACACGGCTCCAAATGTTTGTTTTTTTTCCTGCGACCAATCGACCAATGAAATTTTGGTCGACAAGTGCTTGGTCGACTATTTGGGTGCAGCCCTAATTTATATATTATATAATATATGTAGATATATTACTTAAAAAATAAAAATTTTAAACTTTATTTTAAAAAAAATGATCAGCCGATTAATCGGTTATCGGATTTTTTTCCCCCTAATAATCGGCATCGGCCCCAAAAAATCCATATCGGTCGGGCCCTAGTTCAAAAGTCTGTTCTTCATTAATCAGTAATCCCCCCATCAACAAAGTGAAGTGTTCCTTTCAGCTCTGAATGAGCCGTTCATATCATTCATATCTCCATGGAGCGGGTAAGCTCGGTGCTGCTGCCATGTGGTGTCTCCATGTTTTTACGTTCAGTGGCAGCGTGACGGTAGGAAACCACGGAAACTCAGCGGAGACACCGGAGCTGTCGGCTCAGGTGGAGGTGGCGTCTGTGAAAAGTCACCGTGGTAACGCAGTGAGGAGGAATGGAGCGTTACACTGATGCTGCATTCACCTGCAGTCGGGCAGACGGCCGTCGCTAACAAACCAGATGTCATTTTAGTCACAGAAGTCCAGAGAAAGACGGTAAAACAATACCACATCGCCATGACAACATATTGTCACGTGTATTGTTTTGCCTCGTGCTGACGGAACACTTGTTTACATAGAGGCTTGTTTATGCCGTTACGTGCAGCGGCTGTCGTCCGTCTGCCCAATTTCACCTGAATGAAAAATACGAGTTGCGATATACAACCGCAACGCTACACAATGTACCTTTAATATGTAGCAGAAAACCAGCCAATCAGGCAACACCAGCCACCACAGTGTCACACCACTTATGTGAACCCTGGTTGGATAAGAATTCAAAACTGGATACGAAGATGAAATCTGACACATAGTTACAGTGTTTAAACAGATATAATGATTGTATGTGGTTCTATCTGGGCTGTGGCAATCATTTAAAAAAAATAAGCTGGCAGCAAAGTATTGAAAAAAATAAATATGAACTAGTTCATTTTTGGAACTGTGAGCTTAGTTCAAAATTTGAAATTATGAACTAGGAACTGTTTACATTTTAAAATTTGTGAAGTTTGAACTAGTTCATGTAGAAATGTGAACTTTCCCAACACTGCACACACACTCAGTACGTTTACATGACACTTGAAAAAACCGAATTATTGCCTTAATCCGACTATAACTGGACAACTGAAGTGCATGTAAACACCTTAGTCCGACTGAAATCGGAGTTGAGAACTCCGATTAAGACACCCAGATAATGCGATTGGAATTCGATTTTCTCCGTCATGTATACACCTTAGTCAGAGTATAACTGGACAATGCATGTGCGCATGCTCCACAACAGTAGAGACGGCACCAAGTGGGGCAGAGAAGCCGCCCGTCAGCGCCAATTCAATGCATTTCACACAGCGTGACCAGCAAGAGTGTTTTATTAAAAAAGAAAAAAGAGAGAGAGAGAGAGAGGAAAAAAGGAAGCCCGCGTACCCTATTCTCAGCGCGAATCCGTCCCAGACTGGCGCGTCTGGTCAGGAACTGCAGTTGAGAATGTATTATTAAGTTTACTACGTTGTTTATATTCAGTTTTTTACGAGGTGACAGAAAAGTCAACAGGACAGGGGGCGTATTAACCCGCTGAAGCAACGGGTGACGCCGCATGAGGGGGCGATGGACCCCGTCAGTTATTCCATTTTCTCAGTTGCATGTATATTGAGACAAGGACAGAAGTCCGACTTGACGCCAAAATCGAATTTTGAGCATAGCTCGATTAAGCTCTGCATGTAAACGTACTGACTGACGTAAATCAATGCTAAGTATATCCCTGGTGTGTGTGTGTGTGTAGGATGGACGATCTGGCTGTGGACAGCGATGAGGAGGTGGACTACAGTAAGATGGACCAGGTGACTACACCTCCCTGCATGCCCTTCACCACTGCTGTGTTGGACTGTGTGTGTGTGTGTCTCTGTTGACAGTGTAACTCTCTGTCTCTCTCAGGGTAATAAGAAGGGTCCTCTGGGCCGGTGGGACTTCGACACGCAGGAGGAGTACTCTGACTACATGAACAACAAGGAGGCTCTGCCCAAGTACGTCTCAGCCCTCAGCTCTGACTGCCAGGCCTCTGTCTGTCTGCCAGGCCTCTTGCCTGACAGGCCGCTCTGTGACTGACGTGGCGCTCTGCTCTGCTCTGTTTGTCCCTGCAGGGCTGCCTTCCAGTACGGCATCAAGATGTCTGAGGGCAGGAAGACTCGCCGCTTCAAAGAGACCAATGAGAAGGCCGAGCTGGACCGACAGTGGAAGAAGATCAGCGCGGTGAGAGAGGCCAGACCAGACCAGACTAGCTTAGACCAGAGACAGCTGCTAATGTTATCAAAGTGTGTCGTTGTCATAGTAACAACATAGATGATGTCACTAACTGTCATCTCTTGTCTCAGATCATCGAGAAGAGGAAGAAGATGGAGGCTGACGGGTCAGTGTTACATCAACACCTGCTCAGCCAATCACAGCAGAGCAGGAAGTACCTGTGTTTACTAGGGGTGTAATGGTACATGGATTAGAACTGAAGCGTTTTGGTGCAGGTAGTAGGGTGGGAGATCTCATTCTGGAACTTTTTAATTGAATCGTCTTCACACCCAGATGCAACAAAGTGATTAAATGCTTTTTCACAAAAAGTCAGTCACCTGTGCAACAGACAATCATTAAAATAAAATGAAAATATTTTTACTTTTGCCGTCCACCGCAAAAGAAATAGGCAAGGCAATTTTATTTGTATAGCCCGTTTTTTTACAAACAGTTTGTCTCAAAGGGCTTTACATGGCATCATAACAACATCCTCTGTCCTTAGACCCTCACATCCACTGAGGAAAAACTCCATGGAAAACCCTTTTAACAGGGAAAACCAGGAGAAAGCTCAGGGTGAGCAACAGAGGAGGGGAGAGGAGAGGAGAGGAGAAGAGGGGAGAGTAGAGGAGAGGAGAGGAGAGGGCTCCATGTAACCAGATGTGTCCCCAGCAGTCTAAGCCTATAGCAGCGTAGCTATAAAATGGTTCAGAGCTACCTGAACCAGCCCTAACTAAAAGCCCTGTCATAAAGGAAGGTCTTAAGTCTGGACTTGTCTGCCTCTTTGACCCATGGAGAGAGCTGGTTCCACAGTAAAGGAGCCCGGTAACTGAAGGCTCTACCTCCCAGTCTGTTTTTAGAGATACTGGGAGTCACTAACAGACCTGCGTTCTGGGAGCGGAGTGCTCTGGTAGGACAGTAAGGAATGATACGCCATCGCCATAGCAACATATTGTCACGTGTATCGTTTTGGCCGTTCTTTCGGACTGTTTGTTTTTCACGTTCCATTCCGTGGCTGTAGTCCGTTTGCCGTCTCCCGAATTCCATGTGAATGCAGCGGAGACAAGTCTGAGGAAAGGGACTTGGACTTTTGAATTGTGTATTTTTAAAATGTGGCCTGCTTGTACCGTTTTTCCAGGATGGCCTACCCTACATAACTGAGTAATAGGCTTTCTGAGGAGCTTGTGGAAAGCCCTGCAACTATATTTGATTAAAGCAATGTGTTAACTGTTGATGTTTACAGAAGTTCCTAATAAACAACAAGCAATTTTATGTTTTACATTTTGTCCCCATGACCTCAAAACAGACATGTGTATCTGAACCGTTACACCCCTACTGCTCACATACACAAACAGTCAGTCAATCAACTGTGAATAGTCGGTAACAGTGTCTGTTTATTTTTCAGGGTGGACGTGAAGAGGCCTAAATACTGAAGACCTGATTCCTCCTCTAGTTTCTCCTTCCCATGGGATCAATATTGATCAGTGATTATTTGTTGATAATGAACCTGCTCTGTGAATGTTGTTCTCCAAAATAGGTGTGTAAAGAGTCTGAGGTCAAAGGTGACAGACGCTGATCAGCGGTAATGTGTTGCTTTGTGCTTTAAATAATGTAGTTTTTGTAATGTCTGATGTTATTGATTAGTTTGATAAAATTGGAAACGTGAATCATTAAACTTGTCAAAACTCTGCTGTGTCAGTGTCAAGTCTCACTTGGAGGTTCCACAGGTCTACGGGTGCATCTCAATAAATTAGAATATCATGGAAAAGTTTGTTTATTTCAGTAGTTCAATTCAAAAAGTGAAACTAATACCCGATAACCATGTTGGTTAAAGCTGTTATTGATACAGTTGATTCATTGGGATTGTCTTTGACATAATAAACTAATGAAACATGAAAAAGCATAGAGATCCATGTCACAGAATGAAATATTCCATGTCTTTATTTTGTTTAATTGTAATAATTATGGCTTACATTTAATGAAAACCCCAAATTCAGTATCTTAAAAGATTAGAATAGACCTATTACATCAGATCATTTTAAGATTAATACAGGATTGTTGGTCTTCTGGAAAGTCTGTCTATTTCTATGCACTCCACTTGGTTGGGGCACCTTTTGCTTCCATTAGCCGCATCATTACAGCGGCGTGGAGGCAAACAGCCTGTGGCGCTGCTGAGCTGTTATGGAAACCCAGGTTGCTTTGATTGCGGCCTTCAGCTCGTCTGCAGTTTAGTTAGCACAGTAACATCATGGTCATTTAAGCAGCTTTTGGTGCTTTTGGCAGCGTGGGCAGGTGCTAAATCCTGCTGGAAAATGAAATCAGCATCTCCATAAAGCTTGTCAGCAGAAGAAAGCATGAAGTGCTCTAAAAGAAATCCTGGTAAACGGCTGCGCTGACTGTGGACCAACATCAGCAGATGATGTTGCACCCCAAATCATCACTGACTGGAAACTTTACACTGGACTTCCAACAACTTGGATTCTACGCCTCCACCATTTCTTGTCTGTCAACATCTGTCAACATCCGTCACATCTGTCCATCCTGGTGAGGGATCCTCCTCTGTTCTCCCCCTCAAGTCTGTTAAAGGCTTTTCCTGGGAGATTTCCTCAGTGATGTGAGGGTCTAAGGGCAGAGGATGCTGTTATGCTGTGTAAAGCCCTTTGAGACAAATGGCCTTGCCTTCCTCCAGACTCTGGGTCTTTGGTTAATGTAATGCAAAACTTACTTTCATCTGAAAAGAGATGAAAGAGGACTTTAGTTTGGACCACTGGGCAATAGTCCAGTTCTTCTCCTTAGCCCAAGTAAGACCCCTCTGACGTTGTCTCTGGTTCAGGAAGGGCTTGACACACTAGACCCGAAACTGCAGACGAGCTGAAGGCCGCAATCAAAGCAACCTGGGTTTCCATAACAGCTCAGCAGCGCCACAGGCTGTTTGCCTCCACGCCGCTGTAATGATGCGGCTAATGGAAGCAAAAGGTGCCCCAACCAAGTGGAGTGCATAGAAATGGACAGACTTTCCAGAAGACCAACAATCCTGTATTAAAGGGACAACGAGGAGTTTTGGAAAAGCGAAGTGTTTTCACACTACATTTATGAGCCTCCGCGCACCGTGAAATTCTTTGACCGGCGCAAGACAGACTCATGTTTTCATTCATCAAGAATTAAAGTCAGAGGTTGGAAGACGATCACATACCGTCGTAGTTCCCACCATAAACGGTGATTCGGCGGCGTTATTCTCATGACTCGCCGCGAAACCGAAAGAGAAACGCTGGTCGGCTCGCCCAGCATTTCCACCACCACTAATAATAACAAAATAACGATAGAGACAAAACCATATATTTATTGAAAATGGGCCCATTAACAAGTGTGGGTAGCGTAGATTCATCCACATTAATATGAGACTTTTTTATAACCAAATAGAAACTCCCCGTTGTCCCTTTAACAATCTTTTTTTAATTGGTCTGATGTGTAATGTTCACATTTTTTGAGATACTGAATTTTGGATTTTCATTAAATATAACCTTTAATCGTTACAATTAAACAAAATGAAGACATGGAATATTTCACTCTGTGTGTCATGGATCTATATCAGGTATTAGTTTCACTTTTTGAATTTAACTATTGAATGAAATGAACTTTTCCATGATATTCTAATTTATTGAGATGCACCTGCATCTATAGAAGGTTGTTCTGCTCTTCAGTTGAGTCAAAGTTCTGGTTCAGGTCAGCTGTTGTCAGAGTTTGTTGAGGCTGCTTCCTAAAACAGGTCAGATCATAACAAACTCCTTTACCTGGGAGGAATCTGTGTGTGTGTGTGTGTGTGTGTGTGTGTGTGTGTGTGTGTATGTGGCCTCATTACCGTGTGTTGGTCTCATTAAGGATGTTGTGTTGCCGGGGTTACAGGATCATTAAGCTTGTTAAGATCAAACTGAGTGTTTGTTGTTGTTTTGATGTAAACATGTTCAACACTACACCCAGTGATTAACCAACAACACTAACGAGTGTTTGTTAATGATCCTGTGTGTGTGTGTGTGTTGACAGACAGCTGCACTGATGAATATGGAACTGACTGTATGTGAAGATGCTAACAAGATGTTAACAAGGCCTCGGAGCTCCGCCCACCAGGCACTCTGACAGGAAGTAGAATGTCCCTCCTCCCAAACATCAAAGACCAGTCTTTGTTTGTCTTTAATCTCAAGTTCATTTACAACCTGTTTATTCAGTTTGATCATTGGCTGCTGACAATCAAAGATCAACAGCTGCTCCACATTTAAAACAGAAACGCACAGTTTACTGAAGTACATTGTGTGTATTCACTACACCACGGTGGTACTCTGGGTACTCTACTTGCCTGTGTCATGTGACTTGTCCACCTCCCTCTGCTGTGTGTGTGTCACTGACCTTCATCTGGCAGTGCACTGTAAATTGTAGACTGTACTTCCTGTTTAGTCCTGAGTTGAGATGGGGCTTCGTATGCTCACCTGTGAGGTCTGATGCAATGCTCTCTGGGCTTTTGGCAAATTGGCCCATTGCCATAATCCCTGTAGTCATAGCAGTAGGTTCAATACCTTTAATAGTCAGTGCAAGCTGTTTTTAGATCGGCGGGGCAGAGACGCGAGCTGGTAACGAACCTACCGCTATAGGGATTATGGCAATGGGCCAATTTGCCAGAATGTTGAACTATCCCTTTAATAATCATCTGACTTCTCCTGTGGTTTAATGGCAGCACTGTGAGTTGTAATACATTTGACCATGTTTCAGTTCAGTGCCCTGTTTTTTTTTTTTTTTTTTTTGCTGTGTTGCCATGGGAACAATGTGTGTGTGTGTGTGTGTGTGTGTGTGTGTGTGTGTGTGTGTGTGTGTGTGTGTGTGTGTGTGTGTGTGTGTGTGTGTGTGTGTGTGTGTGTGTGTGTGTGTGTGTGTGTGTGTGTGGGTATGGGTAGAACTGGGCTAAAACACAGCAGGTTAATGTCATGATACAACACACAGCTTTTTACAGTGGTGGAGTTAGTTCCAGACACACTCAGAACCACATGTGTTAATGAGTGGTGTGTTCAGTGGTTACATCTAAAAACAAACAATATAAATGTTAATGAGACTGTACAGTAAGACAACGACCACCAGCCAATCAGCTGCCACATGGGAAGACCCCTCCATGTTTGTCTCCGTTCTCATTCATTAAAGCAGATATCAGCTTCACGGCCGTTTCGGCTAATGCTGCGTTCAAGGCAGGCTTTTGAAACCGTAAGTTACAGCTTCAAGTCACAACTACGACTTGGTAGCGTTCCAGGTAACCTGTAGCTCGTGTTTTTACCATCCTGTTGTCTGTGAAAGTTCCCTATAACGGCCACTCGTAACTTCCGACCCGTGAACTCGTACCAGATCGAACTGGTATGACTTCACAGGAAGGAAAAACACAAAGTACGAGTTTCTTTGAACGCACCATGAGTTAGCAGCCCCCGCCCTTGTCAGGCATCAATTGGTCCTCGTGCTACGTCACCACATTCACGCGCATCCCTTGGCTGCACACACAGCCCTTCATGCCGTTCTCTCTCCTCATTGGATAACACTTGTATCCCACAAGGAAAATTTTCTCCTCGGGTTACAGCAGAGCAGAGTGACGGAGAGACTCGTGTTTAGGCTGAAATACTTCATGTAAGTGATTGCTGACGGAAAATAGGACTATTTAGGACTTATATTAACAAAAACATTCCACTGATATCTGCTTTAAGAACGATGTGAATTTAAACACTGTTGAGTCAACCTGACCTGTGACATCCAACTGTGATGCCTATGCTTATGGCTAAGCCACGCCCTCAAACGCGATGAGCCAATCACAGTGCGCATAGCTAGCCCATACACTCGGACATTCTCTGCTTCCACGTCCATTGAAATGCATTGCAGTTAGTCAGTTTTCATTCGTTTTTATATGTTTTTTCTTGACAATGTAAGTTTAAAATGGTCAAACGGTGTGCATGGGGTACATGCAGCTCAGACACTAGGTATCCCGAGAGGCTGGGCCACGGGGTGGATTTTTTTTTACCTTTTCCCAAGCCACATCTCAACCGAGAGAAGTGTCTGCTCTGGATAAAGTTATGCGGTAGACCACAACAACACCAACTAAACGTGGATAAAATGAACAAGGATGTCTACATCTGTTCTAAGTTAAGTCAACTACGTATTTGAGGCAACATATTGTCAGAGATGTTTAGATGTTAGCCAGTATCACAACTAAGCATAAAGTCCGCTAGCTTAATGCTAACGTATAATGTAAAACTCCATAGACAGGCTAACAGAAATTAGCCCATCGCTATCGGCGTTTCGCAGCAACCGACAGCCATAGCAGTAAAGCTGAGTGAAGTTTTGGTGACTTCGAGATGATATTTAATCTTTCTGTCTCCAAAAACCATCAATTGCCTCCTGTGAAATGTCTCCTACGAATGTTGACTGTTTGTCTGAGTGAGTGGAGGGGGCGGGGCTTAGCCAGAGGTCAATTACATGACAGTACATGATGACATCATCACTGAGATTGCTGCAGCATTACTGTAGTACTACTGCAGTACTACTGTGGTACTGCTGCAGTCCTACATCGTATCAGTCTAAACAGTACAGTTTTACAGCAGGAAAGAAACATTTTATACATGTCTATAAAGGTTCAGATTTGGCTCCGCCCCCTGCAGGAGAAAGTCGTGGTACAGGAGACTTCTTTAGTTAAAACAGGAAGCAGGCAGAGAGGTGGCTGATGGGACTTTGAGTCCTTAGTTTCTCTTGTTTTGACTCCTCTGTTTTTTCAGAAGGTTCTTGTCTTTAATGAGGGAAACTCCATCATCTAGTCCATCACTTCTTCATCCCTCCATCAGGTCTCAGAAGAGGAGTGGAGGTTTGGTGAACACTCTGTTCTCTGCAGAAACAAACACAGTGAGTTTATTCATGTAGTCATGTGATGTGCAGACAGCTCCCCCACTTCCTGTGTGTGTGCTTTTCAGAGTAAAAGACTGAGCATGCCAGTGGACAACACATCAGTGTCTTTGATAAATGAATCTTATTATCGTCTAACACACACACACATACACACACACACACACACACTGACTGTTTCCCTGATTCAATTTCACAGTTGAGTGTCTCTGTCTCATGTGCGCTGCAGTGAGTAGTACCTTACATGTTGTGTTTTTCAGTATATTTACCGTGAGCAGCAGAGTTTTCCTGTTTGTTTTCCAGCTCATTCTCAGAAGTCACAGCATCTGAAACAACAACATACACCACAATGGACATTAATGATCAATCACCACTCATCGATCATTTCTATTACTGATCAATCACAGATAATCAGCTGATCAATACTGATGCTGCGTCCACCTGTGAGGGGATCTGACAGTTTGAGTGTTCGCTCCACCTGCTCCCTCCTCCTTGACTCAAAGTCCAGAGCCTCTTGCAGCTTCCTCTTCGCCTTCTTCTCCTTCTTCAGCCTCCTCTGGATCGACGCTGTGGAGAAACACAGACAGTCTGTCTGTAGTTTCACAGTGTAACCAGACTGTAGCTCTACAGTGTAAGGCAAGGCAATTTTATTTATATAGCCCAACAGTTTGTCTCAAAGGTCTTTACATGGCATCATAACAACATCCTCTGTCCTTAGACCCTCACATCCACTGAGGAGAAACTCCATGGAAAACTAGGAGAGACCTCAGGGTGAGAGACAGAGGAGGGGACATCACCCAGGACGGACAGACGGGACATAGATGTTGTATACAACCAGTCTGTAGTTTATCAGTGGACCTGTTCGTAGTTTACAGTGTAACCGGTCTGTAGTTTTACAGAATAACCTGTCTGTAGTTTTACAGTGTAACCTGTATGTAGTTTTATAGTATATCCTGTCTGTAGTTTATCAGTGTAACTGGTCTGTAGTTCTACAGTGTAACCTGTATGTAGTTTTATAGTGGACCTGTCTGTAGTTTTACAGTGTAAAGGGCCTTTCACACCGAACGCGGCAGACGGCGGCAAACCCATTAATTGTGTATGTGCTACCGCGGCGCACGGGCGAACGGCTCTGCGCTGAGCTGAGTGGCACGCTGTGCACAACTTAAAAAATGTTTAATCTGGGCGCAGCGCGCTGTGACGACATCTCGGCACGTCCAATAGGAGAGGATGTAGTGGAGTCTGTAAAAAAATCAGCCGCTTGCAATGTGAAAACAAACCCCGCGGTGGGCGCAGCGCATACCGCGTTCGGTGTGAAAGGCCCTAAACCTATGTAGTTTTCTAGTGCAGCCTGTCTGTAGTTTTACAGTATAAACTGTCTGTAGTTTTACAGTGTAACCTGTTTGTAGTTTTCTAGTGTAGCCTGTCTGTAGTTTTACAGTGTAACCTGTCTGTAGTTCTCTAGAGTAGCCTGTCTGTAGTTTTACAGTATAACCTGTCTGTAGTTTTACAGTGTAACCTGTATGTAGTTTTCTAGTGTAACCTGTCTGTAGTTCTACAGTGTAACCTGTATATAGTTTTCAAGTGTAGCCTGTCTGTAGTTTTACGGTGTAACCGGTCTGTAGTTCTACAGTGTAACCTGTATGTGGTTTTCTTGTGTAGCCTGTCAGTAGTTTTACAGTGTAACACAGTCTGTAGTTCTACAGTGTAACCTGTCTGTAGTTCTACAGTGTAACCTTATGTAGTTTTCTAGTGTAGCCTGTCTGTAGTTCTACAGTGTAACCTGTCTGTAGTTCTCTAGTGTTTGACAGTGTACCTGTCTCACCTCTGGTCTGTAGCTCAGAGGTCAGTTGCCTCTGCAGTGTGTGTCGTGCGTCCCTCTCTCTCTCCAGCTCCAGTTTTAACTCCTTCCTCTCCAGCTGGTTGTGTTTGTCCTGAGAGCGAGCGCTCTCCACCGCCACCTTCAGGAGACCCTGAGAACCACAGACAGAACCACAGACATGCTCCGTCACCTGCACCACAGACCCACACACACACGCACCTGCCCCCTCTCACCTGTATGTTGGTTAGCAGCGTCTCCATGGAGGACAGACCCTCGGCCAATAGAAACGGGCCGAAGGCGGGGCTTGTGTGGCTGATGGACAGCGACTGAGAGGAGAGCTTCTCATAAGGAGGTCTGCTGGGTTTGAGGAGGGGGAGGGGCAACATGTCGTCTGCAGGTAAGAACAACGTAAGGACTTAAAAACTGTACCTCAGTAGCAGGAGAGAGTGAAGAAGGTTTATGTAATGGAGAAGATAACAGCACACCTTCATCTTAAAGGGATAGTTCAACATTTTGGCAAATTGTCCCATTGCCATAATCCCTATAGTTTTAGCAGTAAGTTTGTTACCATTTATTGTCGGTGCAAGCTATTTTTAGAACGGCGGAGCAGAGCCGTGAGCTGCTCAGCGCTACGCTACGGAAGCTCATGGGATTTCTTGGTTTCCCTCATCAAATACACAATCCAACAACTCCACAACGCTCTGGTGGACAAGTTGTGACCTGCACATTCACCAAGCTATGAAATAATAACACAACGTTACCAGACAGAGTTGTTTTAGTAAATACAGAGACTGCTTGCTGAAAAACCGTATCAGCGGTTAACACCTCCTGCTGTTCAGGTCACAACTTGTCCACCAGAGCGTTTTGGAGTTGTTGGATTGTGTATTTGATGAGTTTGATGAGGGAAACCAAGAAATCCCATTAGCCTCCGTAGCGTAGCTCTGAGCAGCTCACAGCTCTGATCCGCTGTTCTAAAAATAGCTTGCACCAACAAATTAAGGTAACAAACCTACTGCTATGACTATAGGATTATGGCAATGGGCCAATTTGCCAAAATGTTGAACTATCCCTATAAGAGACATCACTATCAACACGTGTGTGTGTGTGTGTGTGTGTGTGTGTGTGTGTGTGTGTGTGTGTGTGTGTGTGTGTGTGTGTGTGTGTGTGTGTGTGTGTGTGTGTGTGTGTGTGTTTGCGCACACTGACCCAGCTCTGGTGTGTGTTCAGGAGGAGGTGATGGTGACAGTGATGAAGATGCTCTTGAAGGGGATTGGCTTGTTGGTTCGTGTGGGTGGAGCTCATCATCAATGGGGGAGGGGCTGAGGGAGGGGCTTCCAAGAGGAGACTCCTGAACACAGTTAGCATCACTACTGTTAGCATCACTACTGTTAGCATCACATGAAAG
The DNA here is from genome assembly GCF_905171665.1 of Trachurus trachurus. Lineage (NCBI taxonomy): Eukaryota > Metazoa > Chordata > Actinopteri > Carangiformes > Carangidae > Trachurus > Trachurus trachurus. The sequence continues at coordinate 33,452,158 of NC_139903.1, forward strand.
CAGCTGTCAGCAGGCTAGCTGGGTTAGCTCTGGCAGTGTTAGCCGTCACCTTGCCGTCTTCTGTCTGCACCTGCACAGCAGCCATGTTTGCCAAACTACTCAGCTGACTCATCTGGTTCATTGCCATGGCGACACTGGAAGGGGGCAGGCCCACAGGGAGCAGGGCGTGTGGCATGACCATAAAAGGAATGTCAGAGAGACCTGAGGACAGACAAGGAGGATGAGAACTACTGACGTACTACGACGCTATAGGCTAACAACCACCAGACCTCCAATCAGAGCAGAGCTGTGACTCACGGTTGGCCAATAGGGAGCCGTGTTGCTGCAGGGTGCTGAGGTGGAGGGAGGCGGAGCCAGCAGGAGTCGCTACAACAGAGGAGGAAGGGGGGAGGAGACGCTGGTCCTTCTCCCAGCATCCTTCACTGCCTCCTAGAGGGGAGGAGACAAGGAAACAAAAAGGATACAAGGCCACCTGTCTAATGATGCTCTGGTTTAGTTTTGCTTTTATGTTTGTTTGTATTCTTGCTTGTTTGTTTGTTTGTTTTTTTCATATTGTAACAATGTTGGGTAGCTTTACTTTTTGTTTGTTTGTTTTTTTCTCTGCTATTTAAAAATGTATTTACTACAATATATTTAAATAGTGGTACCTTATTGGTTCCTCTGGTTTAGTTTAGTTTAGTTTAGTTTGTTCGTTAGCTTGTTTGTTTGTTAGGTGTTGTCTTATGTTTGATATTGTGAGAATGCTGGGTAGCTTCATGTGGTGTAGAACAGCATTGTGCCTTTTCAGTCACTATTTTGTTGATAATGTTTGTGTGGATAATGTTTGCTATTGTGTGATGTGACTGAATAAAGAATTTCAAATAAAAAAAAATCTAAATCTAAATGATGTGACATCTCAGCTGTACCTGTGTCCTTCTCAGACTGGGCTCCGTTGCTGTATTGCTGGTGATTGCTGTTGCCATGGAAACCCATCATCATCCTCATCTTCTGCAGCTTCATAGCTTCAGCCATCGCCGCCGCCGTCAGACCTGAGAGACCAGAGGTCAGTACAGGACCAGGACTCAAACCAGGACCAGGTCTCAGACCAGGACTGGGACTCAGACCAGGACCAGGACCAGGACCAGGACCAGGACCAGGACCAGGCTCCAGGTGTTTTCAGCTGTGATTGATCAATAATTAATAAGTCTGGTAGAGAGAGTCTCCAGTGACTGACCGCCTCTCTCTCTCCCTGCAGCCACGTGGCCCAATTAATCTCCTCCTCTAATTAATTCAATTAGAATCACCAAGGGACCCCCACCCCTCCTCCCCCCATCTCCCCCAGCTCATTTAACACCTCCTGCTGAACAAAAACAAAGTTTCTGTCTGTGTTCAGTGTTTCCCTGCAGCAGATTCAGTCCACTGAAACGGGAACACTTCATGTAAGGAGATCTAGATCTAGACCTACAAACAGGATCCAGGTAGATAAAGACCAGACCAGTCCCCGCTGGTTCAGACCAGAGCAGATCTGAAGGTGTAGGACTAGACCAGGTTAGTGAAGCTTAGAAACGGTAGATGAAAGCCAGACCACTTCTCTTCTTCTCAACGTAAAAACAAAAGCTACTTTAATTTCTCCAACAGGAAGCTGTCAGTGAAACCCTGAAGAAGAGCCTCACTAAATAACATGTCACTTTGATGGATTCTCTCTCCTGGTGTGGTCATCGCTAACAGCTGTTTCCTGTCGGAGCGTGAAGGTTTTTGTTTCCCTCCACTTCCAGACGAATGTTCTTCACGTTGTCGGTCGTCCGTCTGTAGCTTCCACCCAACCACACTGATGAGACCATCAGTCACACACTCACTAGGGATGGGCATTTCCAATAACCCAGTAACCTAACCTGCTCTTCCCCGGGAAACCGATCACTGGAATAAAAATAGAATGATGTCATGTCTGACGGACAGAGCACACATACATTTTTATTTTATTTAAAGCAGAAGTAAGCGATCCGGTTGTTTTGGCTAACTTCCTGTCAGCCGATGGAGTTAGCAGCCCCCGCCCTCGTCATGGATCTATTGGTCCTCGTCCCTACGTCGCCACATTCACGCGCATCCCTTGGCTGCACACACAGCCCTTCATGCTGTTCTCTCTCCTCATTGGATAAAAGTTGTAGGATACAAGGAAAGTTTTCTCCTGGGCTTACAGCAGAGCAGAGTGACTGACAGACCCGTGTTTCAGACCAAACACTCTATGTAAGTGATTGCTGTCGGAAGATATAACTATTTAAGACTTATATTAAAGGTACAGTATGTAAGAAATCTAAAGCAACTGGCTGTAAAATCGTCCTAATATGTAACAGAGACTCAGGAATAATGTTCATATAACATACTGAACTCACCAACAACAATCCTACAGCCAAGATATTCGCATTAAAAAAAAAATTTTGCGGACCGCAAATCATGTTTATGTTTTGAATTTCTATGGTTGGCTTGTGTCGCCACCCAGCGCTCTCTCCCTGTCACAGCGTCTGTGGCATTTCAGCCTCCGGGTTGCCAGTTAAGCTTCCACTGAGCTGCAGCTACGGCTGGGAGATAAAACGAGATCATGAAAAAAAAGATTGTGTTCTATTATCGGTTATTGGTCATATTTGCTTGATATCACACGGTAGAAGCGGCTTGTCGCTCTGTCGTTTAATAGGCTACACAGCTTTAGTTAGTTTGAGCTGCTGCTAACGCTAAAGCTAAAGGGAAGAATTACAAAGTGAAAGTTAGAAAAGAGGGAGGAAATGTGGCGAAATGGAGCCGATGGTAAATGAAGTGATTGTGAACGTGTGGAGCGGTTCACGAGAGGAGTCTGTCCCGGTCAGGTCGCCTGTCTCCGGTCCTCATGTTTTATGATCCGACGTCAGAAAGTGGAGGAGAACCGGAGCGGCTCGCGTCGTTTATTCTGCGGTAAGACGTCTCATATGTTGGCTCATCTACAGCGTGATTAACACGCACTAAGGCTCCGGTAGATGCGGGGTTACAGTGTGTGTGTGTGTGTGTGTGTGTGTGTGTGTGTGTGTCAGCACTGCAGACACAGCGTCGGAGCGGTGAATGTAACAATAACTTGCAGATCACCTGAGTGACGTGAACTCCGCTCGTAGTTACTGTGAGTCAGAGCAATAAAACAGTGAGGTTGTTGATGAATATTGAGCTTTTTACTCTGCTTTGAGACTTTCAGACTGACTGAGTGAGCAGAGTGGAGGTTACCGCGTCGCTGTCTGGCAACCTGGAGTCTGGGGGGTAGGGGAGGGGGAGGGGGGACAATGCTGCTGTGTTTTGAATTTGACTGCAGCAACAATTTTGGCCACATTCTTACATATCGTACCTTTAACACAAATATTCCGCTTACTTTATTTTATAAATGCCCTCTGTCCATCAGACTGTCACATTACTGACACACAGCGTCGTCAGACAAAATATCAGGTGGATAATAAAAGTAGAGACTGGAGTTTAAGATGCACATATGGGGCATATGTGCAAAACTTTTCTTTTTTTTAATCATTAGCAGTGCTTATTTATTAATCCACAGTACATTTTGGTACTGTACTGTGCCTACGCTCCTCTCTGCCTCACATCGTCTCAGGACATAACTGGGAAGGTTTCAGAACGTTTGTAGACTGAAAGCATCTTTTCTAACAGACTTGATGACACCTGTTGTCTCCCTCCCGATGGCTTACCACAAGGGAACCACCACAGATTCTTGTAAAGGGTTTGGAAGTTCGAGACTCGATCCAAAAATGCTTTTACACAGCAAAAATTCATGTTGCTTGATCCGAAAATTGTTTAAGATTACGAAAAAGCCGAACCATGGCATGATGATGTAGTTTGATCCGACGCTACCCACACGGAAACAACCTATAGGCCCTTTTCATATATGCACCATACAGTATGTATTAGCATATATGCGTATATATGAAAACGGCCAATTTTATGTATGTCACATATATTAAAACCTATAGGTTCTTTCCGTGTGGGTAGACTGCGCTCTAACATGCCGTTTTTTTTTTTACCTGACCCCAGAACAGTCTGGACTCAACCTTTACAGCATTTTAATTAAGTGTGTGTGTGTGTGTGTGTGTGTGTGTGTGTGTGTGTGTGTGTGTGTGCAGAGTTAATAATTTTCTTGTTCCTTTGATCTGTCTCTGACCTCAGTCAAGAAATGTGTCCCTTTGAGTATTTTATTAAAAATCTGTGTGTGTGTGTGTGTGTGTGTGTGTGTGTTCATTAAGCTGTCAGATCTGTCAGCCAGGTGACAGAGGTCAGAGGTGGGTATGTGGCTCCTGAGCCAACACAGACCTGGTCCTGCTGGTCCTGCATCAGTCCCTACGGTAACAGTGCCGGACGTCCAATCAGAGGGCAGGTTCTGCTGTGATGTCACAGTGTCAGATTAAGCTGTTTTTCCTCGTGGCTCTTTGAGGAGGAGAGAAAATTCTTTGCATGTGTCGCCTACAGCATCTCACACGCACACACACACACACACACACACACACTTCGCTAAGACTCTAATCTGTCAGTCATTTTGACATCTGCAAATTAAACCTGCTAATTATAGCTTTAATCACACACACACACACACACACACACACATAGGGACTGTACAGTGATGGTGATTCTTCATCACCATCATCACCGTCACATGGCTTCTCCACAACACTTTCTCCAACTAACAGGAAATTCTTGGTTTCACTTGGACACGTTGCTCGGTAACGAGACGTCACCGTCCTTAGTCTGGAGCTTCAAAGTTACAGGCTTTGTTTGATCCTGTAACGAGCCTCCCCTTCCTCCTCCTCCTCCTCCTCCTCCTCCTCCTCCTCCCCTTCCTCCTCCCCTTCCTCCTCCTCCTCCTCAGGTGGGTTTCACAAAGTGTCCCAGACTCAGGCCCCGTCCACACGAAAACGCGGCTTCACCGAATCTGATCTTTTTCTTAATCAATCAATTCAAACTCAAACATGATTAAATGTTGACAGGGAGTCGTGTCAGAGTAAATATGACCATCAGTGATGATTAAACAGGCGCGATTCAGCCGCAGCATCTGTTGTTGTTGTTGTTGTTACGTCCATAGACTGTCAGTGTGTAGCTGCTGCAGCGGTGTGTGTGTGTGTGTCTCAGGTTATAGGTAGAGCGCTGGGGGGGTATGACATCATCGTTTCAGAAAAAATCAGTTTTGGCCGTCCAGACGAAAACGTTGGGGCGGCGTTTTCACATTTTCCCACTCTGGGACCCGTTTTCAAAAAATACCGTTTTCACCCCCGAAAACGGCGTATCCATGTGGACGCGAGGCCGATCCGATAAAGTATTTATCCAGATTCGAAAAAAACGGATTCGTCTGGACGGGGTCTTGGATGAGAGGTGAAATGTCTTCCTATAACCAAGTCCAGTTGCATTCGATTTAAATTTCCTTGAGATAACTCTGTCATAAAGGAAGGTCTTAAGTCTAGACTTAAATGTAGTTAGAGTGTCTGCCTCTCTGACCCATGGAGAGAGCTGGTTCCACAGTAAAGGAGCCCGGTAACTGAAGGCTCTACCTCCCAGTCTGTTTTTAGAGATACTGGGAGTCACTAACAGACCTGCATTCTGGGAGCGGAGTGCTCTGGTAGGACAGTAAGGAATGATTAGTTCTTTCAGATAGGATAGAGCTTTTTTTTTCATTAAGAGCCTTGTAAGAGAGGTGGGGGGTATGAAATCATCGTTTCAGAAAAATTCTGTTTTGGCCGTCCAGACGAAAACGTTGGGGCGGCGTTTTAAAATTTTCCCACTCTGGGAAAAAAATACCATTTTCACCCCCCGAAAATGCCGTATCCGTGTGGACACGAGGCCGATCCGATAAAGTATTTATCCGGATTCGAAAAAAACGGATCCGTGTGGACGGGGCCTCAGAGACCTGGGACTGATTCACACGTAGGCCTCAGGTAACAACTCACTCTGCCTTTACCCAGAACCAATACTTAAGAAGTCAGTAATGTAGCCTACAGTATAGAGCTGTAGCTCTTTGGAACAGCACCACACACACACACACACACACACACACACACACACACACACACACACACACACACACACACACACACACACACACACACTTGATCACAACTGCTGGGATGTCCAGTATTAAAATGAAACTGAAGGAAGCTGTGATTCATCATGAAATTGACCCTTTGTCAAGTCCCGCCCTTAGTCCCGTTACTGTTGCTAGGTTGGACAAACAGTGGTCACGGAAGGGTTAACTCCCATTGGAAACCATTGAAAATTAGGCTCGTAAGGAAATTTTGAATTAAAGGTCCCATATTATACTCTTTTTAATCAATTTCACTCAGCTGTCAGACGTCCAACTAAACTGTATTGTAAATGTATTGCCCCAAACTGATCCGTGGTCCTGAATGGCAGCTGTCTCAAAGTCGCTCAAATGAGCTCTGCTGAGAACAAGCTGTTTCTGTGCCTGTACCTTTAAATGTTAATGAGCTCCGTCTGTCACAGCCTTGCCTTGCCCCTCTCAGCCAATCAGAGGCCTAGTAAGGCGGGTCTTGGCGTGGCCATAGTAGGAAAGATTCTGCCTCAGGGACAGGATGTGGCTAACGGTAGCACGGGCTAATGTTTATGGGTGGATGTATCACTATGGCCAGAGCGATTGATATAACAGCGTGGCGACAGCTCTTGACGTCGCCGCCAGTGCGGTCTCGTGGTTCATGTAGCTCCCAATAGTCCCAAACCAGGCTTGAAACAACGTTCAAAACACACACAGCCAGTATCACAACTAAGCATAAAGTCCGCTTAGCTTAATGCTAACGTATAATGTGAAACCTCATAGACGGGCTAACAGAAATTAGCATCAGCTGTCGCCGTTTCGCGGCAAACGAACAGCCATAGAAGCTGCTAAAACCCTGTTTTAATTCTGGCTTTAGCACTGTTAACACGTCAGAGTTTTAATATTTTTTAATGCGAGAAAGTTTAATCCAGAGTCTGTGGTCAGTTTGCTCCGATGTCTGTCCTGGGAGAAGTGCAGAGTCTGTGTGAGCCCCGACCGGGGACCGCGGCAGCGGCTGTCTGCAGCAGCAGCAGCCGCTCTACTGAGCTGATCTGCCGGCACGGACATCTCCTCCTCCCGGAGGAGAAAACGAGCCAAGTAACGTATCTGCATGCTTTTAGAGGTTTACCGCTGGCTGGTTAAATTCTGTTTAGGAGATTAATGCTGGTCTCATTGATGAAATTTAACAACGGTGGCAGTGGCATTAGTTTGTTTGAATGAAAAGTGAGCAGGAGTTGGGCTATGTACTGAAATCACCACATTTACGTAAATAAAGGGGAGGGGGGCGACAGCGGAAAAGCGACCAGACTTGCATAGTTTGTTCATTTTAAAACATTTATTGATTGAAATGTGGTGATATCTGATGACTTTGGCGCTGTGTGTGCAGCCAACAACAGAGCAACCACTTCTTCCAGGTCGTACATTCGCCATTGTTCTAACCGGAGCTACGTTAACAAGCAGGGAAAAAAATGGCACGGTTTAGAAAATTTCTTCAGGCGTGGCAAACCTTTACCTGGGGCGGTGCCACCAACCTAGGGGGTGGCGTTGAGTCTGTCGGTGACGTCACCGACAGACTATCTTCAACTGGCCTGTATAAGCACACATTTTCTAAAGACAGAGAAAGCAAAAAAGGGAGAGGATGAACTTTTTTCATACCAGGGGGGATTGTAGACAGGCCGGGGATGCATATTATTGATAGAAAACCGCTCTAAAGTGCATTTTGCATAATATGGGACCTTTAACTTATACATCAGAAAAATGGTGTCTGTGATAGAAGACAGACGTGGATAAAGAGCGATTGAACGGTATTACATGGCTTTCCAAAAAGTGGGGAAAAATCATTGTTTTGGTCACTCACTAGCTAGTAGCTAACAACGCTAGCTAACGTTAGCTAACGTAATGCTGTAATGTTGTAATTGTCTCTCTTTGATTTCATGTGGACCCCAGGAAGAATCAAAAGAAACAAACAATAAACAGTAACACGGCTGTGAGCTCACAGTGACCTCAATCTGGAGTCAAAATGACTCAGGGGTCATCTGTCATACTCACCAGTGCGTGACAGCAGGGTGGGGCTTAGCAGACCATGTGGGAGGAGCCTGGAGCCGTCAGTCATGGTGGCCACGCCCAGGGTCCTCTTGGGAGGTCGACCTGGTCGAGAGCTGAGACAGGGAGAGAGAAGACAGCCATGTTTTCTTTCCCACTTTATTTATTGGTTTTCACAATTGAAACTGTAACAGCATAGAAATACAAGAACAAACTTTTCTCTACGCTCTACAGCTCTAGGTCCCTGAGTGCTACCACAGGGAAAGACCTGAGAAAAATCAGTGCAGCCGGGACCTAGCTCTGCTCCATTCTCAGGTCTTTTCCTTTAGTCGCACTCAGGGACCTAGAGCTGTAGAGAATTATTTAGAAAATGACCGGAATTCTCCTTTAAGTATCTTGGATAGGGCATTGAATATAGATGACCAGTAACCTGAGAGTCTGGGACAAAACCAGAATGTAGGAGCTAAGGTTGCAGGTGAAAAGTTGCTGGATACATCTTTGTGATTCTGGCTTTGGACACGTGTAGTCTGTGTGCTACGAAGTAGACTATGTCTGGCACAAGTTGATGAGTGTATTCTTGAAAATATGTCTGACCATTCAGTATCTGTAATGTGTAAATTCAGATCAGCCTGCCATGCTTCTCTCAACGCATCAAGAGATGCCATCTGTAAAGATGAGAGTTTCATACAGCAGATATTATGCCTCTGTTAGATGGAGCTGTTGTTCAGGGATTACAGGATGTGATCCAATCCAATCCCCAACCTGAAGAAATCTGAAAAAAATGTGATTTTGGTGAATCATGTGGCTCTGAGCTGGTCAAATGAGGCAAAAGTCTGCTATGTACAGATTTTTAAAGGTACATTGTGTAGGAATTCCTCCCATCTAGCGTTGTGGTTGTATATCGCAAGCAACTCAATCCTATTTTTCATGCTGCATTCAGGTGAAATTGGGCAGACGGCAGACGGACGACAGCCGCTGCACGTAACGGTATAAACAAGCCTCTACGTAAACAAGTGGTCCGTCAGCACCAGGCAAAACAATACATGTGACAATATGTTGTCATGGCGATGTGGTATTGTTTTACCGGCTTTCTCTGGACTTCTGTGACTAAAATGACATCTGGTTTGTTACCGACGGCCGTCTGCCCGACTGCAGGTGAATGCAGCATCAGTGTAACGCTCCATTCCTCCTCACTGCGTTACCGCGGTGACTTTTCACAGACGCCACCTCCACCTGAGCCGACAGCTCCGGTGTCTCCGCTGAGTTTCCGTGGTTTCCTACCGTCACGCTGCCACTGAACGTAAAAACATGGAGACACCACATGGCAGCAGCACCGAGCTTACCCGCTCCATGGAGATATGAATGATATGAACGGCTCATTCAGAGCTGAAAGGAACACTTCACTTTGTTGATGTTAATGAAAAACAGACTTTTGAACCAAATAATCGATTTTCCTGAATAGAGAACAGGAGAAGATACACAATGTCCCTTTAAGAGTCATGTTCCAGTGGTGGTGGGGGGGGGGCACCTGAGCCAGGAGACATCCATGTGTTGAGTGGAAAGGAACCAGATTCCAAACATGTCCACAGCACTGCCCACATGGCCAGTTGCCGTGGTTACTGCCCCTGTGAAAACCTGCTGCTTCAGCAGCTTTTTTGTTCTTCACACACACAGTGACAGTGTTGGGGGTACACACAGGTCAGCGTTTGATTGACAGGTACGAGACAACCCGCCTACACACACTAAATTAAATTCCTCAGTTAACTGTGTGTGTGTGTGTGTGTCCGTCTGTGTCTTTCCATACTTAATTAAATTTAGACAAAATGACTTTTATCCAGTGCGCGCACACACACACACACACACACACACACACACACACACACACACACAAATGATGACCTATTGTCTACTGTAAGAGTCTCATAGTCTCAGTTCTGACTTTAACATCAGAATACAGTACACACACACACACACACACACACACACAGATCATTTTAACAGGAATCAGAGTAAAGCTGATTAACACAAACAGACTGCGCCACATTTAAACTGTGATTTCTTCACTGTCATTATTAATTTAACACTTGTCACACACACACACACTTTATCTTAAATCCATAATTAGTTGAGGCTCATTTGCATAATTTGATCAGAAGAAAAACATTCTGATCCAGATTCAGCAGTAATCTACCGAAATGTGATTATGTGTTGGTGTGTGTCTCACACCGGTGTCTCACCTGGATGGAAAATGAAAGTGGATCAGTAAAAACAATGATTGATCTTCTGATCAGTGATCAGTTCTCATTTAACACAGGAGATGTGAGGGGTGGCAGCAGTTTACAGTCACTGCAGCACAAATGTGTGTGTGTGTGTGTGTGTGTGTGGGTGGGGTGGGGCTCCTCAGCTCCTCAGGCTTTGCTGTTGGCAATATGTTTGTCCATATGGTGTACTGTGAACACACACACACACACAATAAAATGTTGAGATGTTTTTTAGGGCTGGGAATCTTTTACTATCTCACGATTCCATTCCATTCTGATTTTTGGGGCTACGATTCCATTCAAAATCGAAACGATTTGATTCCTAATGATTTCTGCTTCAGTCTGTCGGTGTTAAAGGATCCTCATGATCTACTCCAGTCTGCTTTACAAGACAGATTGACTAAAGTGTCTTTTTCACATTTATTGACTTTTAAACATTTATCCATGCTTAGATGGAATTGTTGAAATTGTTGCATAAAAGAGAAACAAAATTAAAAGTGCCTCTTTATTTAAAAAAAAAATAGTGCAGTTAAACATGCTGAGTCTCATCAAACATCTAAGGAAATGGAGGCCGACAGCCAGCAGATTTATTTCATTGTTTAATTTTTTTAATCGATTTTGGGACATTTTATATCGATTCTGAATCATATTAAATGAGAATTGTGGTTCTTATGTGAATCTATTTTTTGGCACATCCCTAAAGTTTTTTGCTTCCAGTCTGAGCTTTTGGAACCAACACATTCTACTCTCACAGTCTGACATGATGATGATGATGATGATGCTCTGTTTATTTGGATTGGTTTACTCTTATTGGCTGATTGATCTGATAAGGCCTGTCCCGATTAATCGACCTAATCGATTACATGGATGACGTTAATACGTCGACACACCGTCGGGTTGTGAACACGTGCAGCAGAACAACAGAAGTGGCGTCGCCTACCACAGCAGCACCACGCCCATGAACAAGCACCTGAAGCGGCAATATCCTTCCATTTATTCATCTCCACATAGCGCTCTTTGGCGTTCACACACACACACACACACACACACACACACACACACACACACACACACACACAGAGAGAGAAGGGCGCATGCATGACAGCAGTGCGCAGTAAAAGTGAAACTCATCCGGTCCGATCTGGTCTGCTCCATGACTATACTAAATAAATGTGCCTATTCAAAATCATTGTGCTAATATTTCAGTGTGCACTCTGCTGTATAGGGCTTGGACGATATGCTTTTCTCCCGATTCGATTTAAATTGCGATTCTACGATATTGCCGATTCTCTCGATTTTTAGTCTGCATTCATTTATCTGCACACAAACACTAGAAGTAAATTAACATACTCCATTATAAAGTGAACTTAAACCCTTTTCAAAACCTGTACTCTCTGTATGTAAAAAGGCTAACAAATGCACATTGCACAATATTAAAAAAAAAAAAAAAAATTAAATCAATTTTTGAAAAATAATCGATTTAAAAATCGTCAAAAAAGATATTGCGATATTTATGTGAATCGATTTTTTCTCCCACCCCTACTGCTTTATCTGTCTATTTTCCAGGTTAAAGCAAACTGATGTGGCATAGTTTTTCCTCTCCAGAAAAAAAAAGATTATGAAGAGGAATGCACACCAAGTGTTCAGAAGTGTTTTTTTGTAAACGACTAATCATCAACCAAAAAATAATCGTTAGATTAGTCAAAAAATTAATCGTTAGACTAATGGACTAATCGAAAAAATAGTTGATAGATTAATCGGGTGAAAAATAATGGTATGGGACCCAGCCCTATAGATCTGATGCTGATCCAGTTCCATCTACATGAGCTCTGGTTCATTCTCACCCAATGTGAGAAATGTGTTCTGGGCCATTGGCCCATGCTGCAGCACAGAACATGTGATTTCACACAATCACATACAATAGATACTGTATGCACATGCACATCCATATGATACACAGTGCCAGAGAGTGCAGGAAACATGGTGCATTGAAAAATGAATAAACAGCACCAAATAAAAAGTGCTAAAATTGTAGTAGTAAAATGACTAACCTACAGAAGGAGCTGCAGTCACCTGAGGAATGATAACTGACAATGTTTGGCCCCTAAACCACTTGTGGTTTTGATGAGGACCTGGTCTGATGTGGTCCAGATACAGAGACATGTGGTGTAATGTCCCTTTTAAAGGTTTCACAACTCATTTATCTTCTCAGAAAAGCTGGTGGATTGACTTTGAATGTTAAACACACAATTTTATAGGGGTGGGAGAAAAAATCGATTCACATAAATATCGCGATATCTTTTTTGACGATTTTTAAATCAATTTTTATTTTTATTTTTTAAATATTGTGCAATGTGCATTTGTTGGCCTTTTTTACATACAGAGAGTCCAGGTTTTGAAAAGGGTTTAAGTTCACTTTATAATGGAGTATGTTAATTTGTAGGCTCCTACAGTATTTGTGTGCAGATAAATATTAAAAATGCAGACTAAAAATCGAGAGAATCGGCAATATCGTAGAATCGCAATTTAAATCGAATTGCCATCCAAAAAATCGTAGAAGAATCGAATCGGGAGAAAAGCATATCGTCCCAGCCCTACAATTTGAACAAAAGGAGCTGCAAAAACAAAACCTTAACCTTCCCTCTTTCAGAACCTGGGAATCAAACTGGCTGACCTCAGCGCTGTCTCAGTCTGTCAGAGTTCACTGGTCGGCTACATCGGCTCCTTCAGAATGTTCATATATTTGTGCAGGTTCATTCACAGATGATGGAACAGGTGTGGACCGGTCTGTGTGTTCTCTCTGGGTTCTCCAGCTTAACTTTCTCATGAATGTGTGTGTGTGTGTGTGTGTGTGTGTGTGTGTGTGTGTGTGTGTGTGTGTGTGTGTGTGTGTGTGTGTGTGTGTGTGTGTGTGTGTGTGTTCTTTGTCTCTATATTCTGCTCTGTGTCAGCTGCAGGGACAGACAGAGCAGCTGGATATATAGATGTGAACTGATAATCAGCTGCTATCAGGATCAATAATCACACTCTGAACCATCAGTCACTTTTACAGTTTTTATTGATCTCTGTGTTAATGACAATCAGCTGAAAACAGGCTTCACTGTTCACACCATCTATACACACATTCTGGTTGAATGAAACAACTTTCTTTTCTTCTGGCTCAGTCTATTTTTTTCATTCATTCTATCATTTAAAGCCTCGGCTATTTCTCTCTTTACCTGCATACACAGCAGCTGCTCTCTGATGTTTTAATTTCACTTACCTACATTTTGTTTTTAAATTTAAATTAGGACATGTCTTTGAATTGAATTTCAGTGTTCTATTCTCTCACTTTGTGCCTGGAGCTGATTTTAGTCTTATAACAAACATTTTGATCATCAGATTCCTGATAAATGTCTAATATGAACTGATGAGTTACCCATCCCGCTCTGGAGCTGAGACTCAGACCAGCTGAAATAACTGAGTATTAAAATTAAAACATCGACAAGCACCTGAAGGCTATTATTTTACACCATCAAGACTTAACAGAATGGGCCTAATTAATAATGATCTATGTTGGAAGTGTGGGGCAGAAAGTGGCACATTTATCCATGCATTATGGGAATGTTCTAAGATCCTCCCCTTATGGGAAAAAGTTATAGATTATATGAGCAAATCATGAAATTGTGAACTTCCCAGATCACCAAGACTATGTCTCAGAACTGTGGTACCCCTGTTGAACAAATATAGTTTTAGAATATTAAAAACTGGCCTAATAACATGTGCACGGACTATTCTGAGGAGTTGGAAGGAACCCCAAGCTCCCACACTGAGTATGTGGAAAACACAGATGATGGGGACTGTGGCATGCCAGAAGATGTTGGGGAGATTAAATTGTGAAAATGATATGATAAAAGAAAAATGGGATAGTTTTGGTAGACAGATGTGTTAATTTGCCTGCCTTTGCCTATTTATTACCTGCCTGTCTTAATTTTAGTTCATTTACTTTCAGATTTTTCATGTTATTTATCTTATTTTTTTTCTATTATTACTATTTTTGACCTCCATTTAGTCTGTTGTATTTGATGTTCGTTGTGTCTGTTGCAATAATGAAAAAATAATAAAAAACTTTGAATTATATAAAAAAAAAACAAGCACCTGAATGCGTCAATAAATTGTAAAAATCAATAACTAGTCTACTTTTTCCGTTTTGAGTGTTTTTGTTAAAGATTAGAGTTCGACTTGGACCTGGTCCTGGTCCTGGACCTGGATCTAGTGTCCCGCCTCACCTGGCGTTAGTGCAGTCCCGGTACAGCGTCTCGAAGTCGGCCCTGGTGATGAGTTTGCAGCGGTTGACGCCGGGCTGGATGGCGCCGAGCCCCCGCAGGACGCGGACCTGCTCCACGGTGCAGACCACCGGGCTGACGTCCAGGCGCTTCAGCTTGGTGTACACGGTGTGCAGCCCGCCCACCAGGTGCTTCAGGAACAGCTCGAACACCTGCGGCAGGCAGATCAGATCCTGGCCGTTCACCGTGAAGGATGCCACCTTCACCCCGTGGACCTCCACCATCTGACAGTCCCCGCCGGCCCCCGTCCCATTCACAGTCACACCGAGCGGGACTTTGCCGCTGCCGCCGCTGCCGCTGCCGCTGCTCAGGAAGGCGGCGGACAGGCGGCAGCTGGCCGGGCTGGAGGCGCTGTACGGCGGCTCTGAGTGGAGGAAGGGGTCGGTGGGAGGGCTGGAGGATCCCGCCATCACGCCAAAGAGAAGAAGAAGTAGAAGAAGTCAATTTTACTTTTGTATTTTTCTGTGGTTTCCCGCGTGCGTCTCTCTCTCTGTTCCCGCCACTCTGACTGAGAAAGCTCCTCTCTCTCTCTCCTGCTCTGACTGAAGGTCTCTCTACCTCTCTCTCTGCGCTGCACCTGCCTCTCTCTACTTCTCTCTCTGTCCCACTCAGGGCCAATCGGGATCCAGCCAATCAGAAGCAGGGACCACACATGGACAGGCCTCCCATTGGCTGAACGGGAGAATGATTGACAGTTTGTTTTCATTTCTTTAAAGGGTTAGTTCACCCAAAATTCAAATTTCACTCATTATCTACTCACCCTCATGTCGACTAAGAGCTGTGAGAGGTTTCAGAGTCCTCCGTACCTTCTCTGAGTTACGGGGGGGTCCGCGCAGCAGTATTTGTCCATATAATGGTTGTGAATGGATACCAACTTTCTTCGTCCAAAAAGACACACCAAAAAACATCCAAATACCTCCATGCTGCTCGTCTGTAATGTCCCTCTGGTATTGAAGCTGCGACATGAGAAATTGTTCCGCCGGTCAGTGCAAATCACGCAAGATTTGACACAGGAAGAGCAGTGAACCGAGACACTGGGAGCTTCCGCTACAAACAAGCTTAAAATAGGCTATAGACTTATTTAAATTTTTTTCTGAACAATTTCTCGTGTCGGGGCTTCAATACAAGAGGGACATTACAGACGAGGTATTTGGATGTTTTTTGGTGTGTCTTTTTGGACGAAGAAAGTTGGTATCCATTGACAACGATTATATGGACAAATACTGCTGCACGGACACGTAACTCAGAGAAGGAACGGAGGACTCTGAAAATTCTCACAGCTCTTCGTCGACATGAGGGTGAGTAGATAATGAGTGAAATTTGAATTTTGGGTGAACTATCCCTTTAAAAAGTGAAATCAATAAAACGTAGGCCTACCTAAAGACTTAAATGACAGTTGAACTATTTGTGAGTGAACCTGAAAATCAATACCATTGATTATTAATCTTCAGTGCCTCCTCACCTCCAGCTGCTGCTTTCAGCTGTTTCCAGAACGATACTACATTTACATAATTTCAGAGCAGCCACTGATGAGGAAAGCACCACCTCATACATCAGCTGAGTTTCAAATTAAAAGCGCAGCATCAAATTAGAAGCATCAAATTAACCTTTACAGAGCAGAGCAGATTAAATGTTACAGAGAACACCTGAATACATCACATCCACACCACCAGGGCTAGAGGTTTACATCTTCATGAAAACCACTAAACATGCCAGGGTCACCGTGGCAACAATTCACTGATTCTGAACCTGATCATACTGATCCTACCTGAAGCTGAACCTGATCCAGACTGATCTGACCCTGATCCAGACTGATCCTGATCATGAACCTTACTGATCCTGATCCTTGACCCATATAAAGCTCCAGCTTTCCCTCTCCCGTTCTCTCTCTCTCTCTCTCTCTCTCTCTCTCTCTCTCTCTCTCGCTCTCTCTCTCTCTCTCTCTCTCTTCATATTATAAAACTGATGCTGCTGGGTGAGAAAATAACAGGGAAGCTTTTGCTAAACAATCAAATGTGATGTGATAAATAACAAAACTGTCATCATGGACCAGATGACCAACATATTCTTATATAAATTGCATATAGATAATTCAGTGAGCTGAAACCCATTGCAGCAGTCCTATTTCTGTTCTTCTTTTAGCTGATATTTTAAATATTATTCTGATTAATGTCCCAAGAGGTCTGAGTCCAGAATTAGATGTGATCATCAGTGAGTGGAGTCATGTGGAGTCTCCTGCCAGTCGGTGAATGTTTGGTGTAAAAGCTGCTGCTTCAGAGCAACACAAACATAGAGTTTGTGGCTGGAGGCGTTTCTGTGTGAAGCTGCTTGTAGGAGGATTGTGGACATACAGTGATGTTTAGTTAATAGGTTCAACAGCCTGTTGTTACTGAGAGAAATAAACTGTAACCACTGACTCTTTTTTTGTACTTTACAGACAGGATCATAAAAAGTTTCACTTTGAACAAAGTGAAGAAGTCTGGCTTCATGAATATGATATTTACCCAACAGACACTGCAATTGTATCACATTATCCGCTTCCTTATTGTTAGATTGGACACTAAAAATAGGTCCATACTTTAATAGTATAATAGTGATAGAAAAGTGACCAGTAGGCTAACTTGTGAGACTAAATTAATAAAGACATTTGAGTCCAAACGTTAGTGTAATGGGAGCATCCATAATATAAATGAGAAAAAGACTCACCCTCTTCTTTGCAGAAGGACATGAAAGGGGACACATCTGGTCTACATGTGTTAATGAATTCATGTATACATTTTTATAAGAGCGTTCCTCAAGAACCCTTCCACCAAGCCACAGAGCAGGAATCACAGCTTAGAGAGGCTTATACAGAAAAGACACTTTACTTAAGGTCCCATATTATGAAAAACAGGTTTTTTCTGGTCTCTACATACATAAACTGATCCTCCCTGAGCCTACCAACTCCTAGAATGAAGAGACGGGTCCTGCATGGACTCTGCAGCCCACCGACTGGTAAAACGGTGCTCATACAGGCTGTTCAGACTCAGCTCCTGTGGTGACATAACGACGGGAGTGAGGCCGGCCCCTCAGCGCCATAAAACGCCTACCACATCTATTTCTATGGCTGCAGTACACAGCAAGAAACTCCTGAGCTAAATTGATGACATACCGACCAATTTCATAAGTCATAAAGTGGTAATGATCTTTGCCGTGTACAGTAACCATGTTACTTAAAGGTGCAGGCACAGAAACAGCTTGTTCTCAGTAGAGCTTGAGCGACTTTTAGACAGCCGACATTCAGGACCACGGATCAGTTTGGGGCAATACATTTCGAATACAGTTTAGTTGGACGTCTGACAGCTGAGTGAAATTGAGTAAAAAGAAAAGAGTATAATATGGGATCTTTAAATGTGGTAATTTAGTGGATGCTGGATGGCAGAGAGAGACTGAGGAGTTCCTATTCGTAGGCAGCCAGGTCACCAGTTCAGAAATAAACACAATACCTTTTTTTAAAAAGTTGTTTTTTTCTTTTTATTAACAACATATTACATAATGTGTGTGGGGAGAAGTTGTGTTTGACAGCTATTTTCCATGTGTCACTGTGAGCTTGAAGAAGGAAGCAATTTTCTACACATAAACACGCACACAAACACTTGTCACATGATCCTGTCATTCAATCCAGCTCGACCACGCGCTCCTCCCACAGCTCTGTGACGTAGGCTATAATAACAAGTGACAGTCTGACTGTAGGATCTCTACATCACAGGTCTAAACTAAAGATTAGACCTTATAGTCATTGTATGCATGTCTAATATTTATTGGTATTTGTAAAGATTATTCGATCATTACCAATGTTTCTTCCGTACAAGTGCACGTGATAATTATTAGTATTCTCTCTTTATTTTTTGTCGTTTTTTGTTGTGGTTTTTGCTTCGGACAATTAGACACTGGCTCTTCTCTGTGCCATTTCCCCCACTGTGGAACAAATCAAGGCACTTGTTATCTTATTACATCAGTATTGATTGATCATTGATCGATCTGTGATCAACGGCTACGTGATTGTGTTGCCAAACTACCAACATGGCTGCTGAGGATCTGCCGTCTGAATTTGACGTTGTCATTCTGGGCACAGGTAAACCACCACCTGAGTGTTGTTACGTGTTCTGACCCAGTCGGTGTGTGTGGAAGTGTCTCTGTTAACGACTCGGATCAAAAATGTCCCTGAAT
The DNA here is from genome assembly GCF_905171665.1 of Trachurus trachurus. Taxonomy (NCBI): domain Eukaryota; kingdom Metazoa; phylum Chordata; class Actinopteri; order Carangiformes; family Carangidae; genus Trachurus; species Trachurus trachurus. The sequence continues at coordinate 33,471,033 of NC_139903.1, forward strand.
CCCGTCTGAAACCGGTCCGAAAAGGGACACAGGCTGGGCTTAGCCTCGGCGTTAGCTAGAGGCTAACGCTCCGTTCACTCTTAGTGACAGTGGTTAGCAGCTAACGCCGTGGCTACTCCATTAGCTCCGCTAAAAACGTTACATAAACGGAACAACAGTTCGTTCAGAAGCTAATGACGTGTAGCAACAGCCGAGTGAACGGAGCTGTCTCCTTGGCTCCGGTGGTTTGGTCCTTCGTGTGTCTGCGAGGCTCAGAGCTGTGGACTTACTCCGTGTTAGCGGGGCTGCTAACAGGCTAATGACAGCTGCGGTCATGTGACATAGCATTATGACAAACACAGGAGGCTAACCGATGCTAACTGTGTTTACGTGGCTAACATCATGAATCAGCACTGCGTGTGTTTGAGAGAGAGAGTTATCAAGTTAACAGTGAATTTAAAGTTGAGGATAAAATAAAACAAACATATACATACACATACATACACACATGAACCAGCCAATGTGACTGTACTGGATGGGACAGAGGGAGCGGGTCACACTCAAACTGTGGTTTCAGGAGTGGGAGTGGGGGCTTGTACCCATAGATATAGAAAGATACATCTATGCTTGTACCACCACAGCTGCATCATATCTGTTCTGTTTTGAAGACATGTACTGTCCCGCCTGTCTCTATGGATTACAGGTTGTTGGTGATAGATTCCAGACTGGTTTTAGATGATGACGACTGACAGTAGATGGTATTGATTGTGTGCAGGTCTTGCTGAGTCAGTGGTAGCAGCAGCCTGTTCCAGAGTGGGACAGAGGGTTCTCCATCTCGACAGGTCAGTACTGTTTACTCATAAAGTGAATCCCTTATTGAACCACATGTATCCATTAATAGAGAGTTTAAAGTTTAAACTGATATAGAAATAAAATCTATAAATAAATCAGTGTTTGTGCCAGGCTTTTATCCTGAAAGGGTGTGTCTCCTCAAGGTTAGTGACAACTTCCTGTGTGTGCATATCTTTAGGAAAAGCTATTATGCAGCAAACTGGGCCAGCTTCACCTTTAACGGCCTGCTCGCCTGGATACAGCAGCATCATGTGAGTGGAACACTGCGCTGGTATTACTGCTAATGTCTGCTCCGTCAGCGCTTCCTGTAACCTCCCTGTGTTTGTAGGCGGAGTCTCAGCCTGAGGAGATCCAGGATTGGTCGAGCCTTTTGCAGGAAGGGGAGGAACTACTCTACCTGTCTAACTCGGACTCTGCCGCCATCAGTAACGTACAGGTGTTTTGTTTCACCAGGTACGAGGCAGTTTGACAGTTTGTCTGAAAGGCTTTACACAGCAGATGAGCCTGAGCACTGAGACCTGCAGGTCTGTTTGTTTTCAGTGAGGAAGACGAGGAGACGGAGGAAGCTCAGAGTCCTGATCCTCCAAACGTCACAGAAGAAGAATCTGGTGATACAGAGACTGTGAAAGCAACTTCAGAGACAGAATCTGCAGGTTTGACTCTCATCAGTTATCAATATCAGACTGAATCACTTGGTGATCCACAGGAGGAGAGTCAGTGTTGTTTTGCTTTCAGATTCAAAGGATGAAGAAACCACAGAGAAACCAGAGGGAGGAGCTGAGGAGAAGGAGGAGAAGGAGAAGGAGGAGGAGGAAGGGCAGGTGAGGAGGCTTCAGAACCGCATGACATCCTGGGAACAGTCAAAGGCTCCATCAGTCATCATGTCCTGATGAGTTATTGTAATTGATATGTGTGATGGGTAATCAGACAGATGTTTCATCCAATAACAGGCTGCCCATGCAAAGGGGGAGGAGCCACAAGCAGATCAGCCATGCCCCTCTGCCCCTCAGAGCCAATCAGAGGTAACCAGGAAGAAGATCAGCTTCGCTCAGCTGGTGAAGGAAGGACGCAGGTTCAACATTGACCTCGTCTCCAAGGTAACATAGCAACAGCCTAACTACAGTAAACATACAACAACAACATGAGAGAATGTAACTATAGTGACTCCTCAGCCAATCCTATCGCTCACTGACTTCTTGTCCAGCTCATGTATTCTCGTGGCTCATTGGTTGATCTGCTCATCAAATCAAACGTCAGTCGCTATGCGGAGTTCAAGAATGTCACCAGGATACTCACCTATCGCCACGGCAACGTGGAGCAGGTACGTACAAACTTTGTCTGATGACCTCTGTTACCTGTCTGTCTGTTACCTGTCTGTTACCTGTCTGTCTGTTACCTGTCTGTTACCTGTCTGTCTGTTAGCTGTCTGTCTGTTACCTGTCTGTTACCTGTCTGTCTGTTAGCTGTCTGTCTGTTACCTGTCTGTCTGTTACCTGTCTGTCTGTTACCTGTCTGTCTGTTACCTGTCTGTCTGTTAGCTGTCTGTCTGTTACCTGTCTGTCTGTTACCTGTCTGTCTGTTACCTGTCTGTCTGTTACCTGTCTGTCTGTTACCTGTCTGTCTGTTACCTGTCTGTCTGTTACCTGTCTGTCTGTTACCTGTCTGTTACCTGTCTGTAACCTGTCTGTCTGTAACCTGTCTGTCTGTTACCTGTCTGTCTGTTACCTGTCTGTCTGTTACCTGTCTGTCTGTTACCTGTCTGTTACCTGTCTGTTACCTGTCTGTCTGTTACCTGTCTGTCTGTTACCTGTCTGTTACCTGTCTGTCTGTTACCTGTCTGTCTGTTACCTGTCTGTTACCTGTCTGTTACCTGTCTGTCTGTTACCTGTCTGTCTGTTACCTGTCTGTTACCTGTCTGTCTGTTACCTGTCTGTCTGTTACCTGTCTGTCTGTTACCTGTCTGTTACCTGTCTGTAACCTGTCTGTCTGTAACCTGTCTGTCTGTTACCTGTCTGTCTGTTACCTGTCTGTCTGTTACCTGTCTGTCTGTTGACCTGTCTGTTACCTGTCTGTCTGTTACCTGTCTGTTACCTGTCTGTCTGTTACCTGTCTGTCTGTTACCTGTCTGTCTGTCTGTCTGTTACCTGTCTGTCTGTTACCTGTCTGTCTGTTACCTGTCTGTTACCTGTCTGTCTGTTACCTGTCTGTTGACCTGTCTGTCTGTTACCTGTCTGTCTGTTACCTGTCTGTTGACCTGTCTGTCTGTTACCTGTCTGTCTGTTGACCTGTCTGTCTGTCTGTTACCTGTCTGTCTGTTACCTGTCTGTCTGTTAGCTGTCTGTTACCTGTCTGTCTGTTACCTGTCTGTCTGTTAGCTGTCTGTTACCTGTCTGTCTGTTACCTGTCTGTCTGTTACCTGTCTGTCTGTTAGCTGTCTGTTACCTGTCTGTCTGTTACCTGTCTGTCTGTTAGCTGTCTGTTACCTGTCTGTCTGTTACCTGTCTGTCTGTTAGCTGTCTGTTACCTGTCTGTCTGTTACCTGTCTGTCTGTTAGCTGTCTGTTACCTGTCTGTCTGTTACCTGTCTGTCTGTCTGTCTGTTAGCTGTCTGTTACCTGTCTGTCTGTTACCTGTCTGTCATTTACCTGTCTGTCTGTTACCTGTCTGTTACCTGTCTGTCTGTTACCTGTCTGTTACCTGTCTGTTACCTGTCTGTCTGTTACCTGTCTGTCTGTTGACCTGTCTGTCTGTTACCTGTCTGTCTGTTACCTGTCTGTCTGTTACCTGTCTGTCTGTTACCTGTCTGTTACCTGTCTGTTACCTGTCTGTTACCTGTCTGTTACCTGTCTGTTACCTGTCTGTTACCTGTCTGTTACCTGTCTGTAACCTGTCTGTCTGTAACCTGTCTGTCTGTTACCTGTCTGTCTGTTACCTGTCTGTCTGTTACCTGTCTGTCTGTTACCTGTCTGTCTGTTACCTGTCTGTTACCTGTCTGTAACCTGTCTGTTACCTGTCTGTCTGTTACCTGTCTGTTACCTGTCTGTTACCTGTCTGTCTGTTACCTGTCTGTCTGTTACCTGTCTGTTACCTGTCTGTTACCTGTCTGTAACCTGTCTGTCTGTTACCTGTCTGTCTGTTACCTGTCTGTAACCTGTCTGTCTGTTACCTGTCTGTCTGTAACCTGTCTGTCTGTTACCTGTCTGTCTGTTACCTGTCTGTCTGTTACCTGTCTGTTACCTGTCTGTTACCTGTCTGTCTGTAACCTGTCTGTCTGTTACCTGTCTGTCTGTTACCTGTCTGTCTGTTACCTGTCTGTTACCTGTCTGTTACCTGTCTGTCTGTTACCTGTCTGTCTGTTACCTGTCTGTTACCTGTCTGTAACCTGTCTGTCTGTAACCTGTCTGTCTGTTACCTGTCTGTCTGTTACCTGTCTGTCTGTTACCTGTCTGTCTGTTGACCTGTCTGTTACCTGTCTGTCTGTTACCTGTCTGTTACCTGTCTGTCTGTTACCTGTCTGTCTGTTACCTGTCTGTCTGTTACCTGTCTGTCTGTCTGTCTGTTACCTGTCTGTCTGTTACCTGTCTGTCTGTCTGTCTGTTACCTGTCTGTCTGTTACCTGTCTGTCTGTTACCTGTCTGTTACCTGTCTGTTACCTGTCTGTCTGTTACCTGTCTGTCTGTTACCTGTCTGTTACCTGTCTGTCTGTTACCTGTCTGTTGACCTGTCTGTCTGTTACCTGTCTGTCTGTTACCTGTCTGTTACCTGTCTGTTGACCTGTCTGTCTGTTACCTGTCTGTCTGTTGACCTGTCTGTCTGTTACCTGTCTGTCTGTTGACCTGTCTGTCTGTTACCTGTCTGTTACCTGTCTGTCTGTTACCTGTCTGTTACCTGTCTGTCTGTTACCTGTCTGTCTGTTACCTGTCTGTCTGTTACCTGTCTGTCTGTTACCTGTCTGTCTGTCTGTCTGTTACCTGTCTGTCTGTTACCTGTCTGTCTGTTACCTGTCTGTCATTTACCTGTCTGTCTGTTACCTGTCTGTTACCTGTCTGTCTGTTACCTGTCTGTTACCTGTCTGTCTGTTACCTGTCTGTCTGTTGACCTGTCTGTCTGTTACCTGTCTGTCTGTTACCTGTCTGTCTGTTACCTGTCTGTCTGTTACCTGTCTGTTACCTGTCTGTTACCTGTCTGTTACCTGTCTGTAACCTGTCTGTCTGTAACCTGTCTGTCTGTTACCTGTCTGTCTGTTACCTGTCTGTTACCTGTCTGTAACCTGTCTGTCTGTAACCTGTCTGTCTGTTACCTGTCTGTCTGTTACCTGTCTGTCTGTTACCTGTCTGTTACCTGTCTGTTACCTGTCTGTCTGTTACCTGTCTGTCTGTTACCTGTCTGTTACCTGTCTGTAACCTGTCTGTCTGTAACCTGTCTGTCTGTTACCTGTCTGTCTGTTACCTGTCTGTCTGTTGACCTGTCTGTTACCTGTCTGTCTGTTACCTGTCTGTTACCTGTCTGTCTGTTACCTGTCTGTCTGTTACCTGTCTGTCTGTTACCTGTCTGTTACCTGTCTGTCTGTCTGTTGACCTGTCTGTCTGTTACCTGTCTGTCTGTCTGTCTGTTACCTGTCTGTCTGTTACCTGTCTGTCTGTCTGTCTGTTACCTGTCTGTCTGTTACCTGTCTGTCTGTTACCTGTCTGTTACCTGTCTGTCTGTTACCTGTCTGTCTGTTACCTGTCTGTTACCTGTCTGTCTGTTACCTGTCTGTTGACCTGTCTGTCTGTTACCTGTCTGTCTGTTACCTGTCTGTTGACCTGTCTGTCTGTTACCTGTCTGTCTGTTGACCTGTCTGTCTGTCTGTTACCTGTCTGTTGACCTGTCTGTCTGTTACCTGTCTGTCTGTTGACCTGTCTGTCTGTCTGTTACCTGTCTGTTACCTGTCTGTCTGTTACCTGTCTGTCTGTTACCTGTCTGTCTGTTAGCTGTCTGTTGACCTGTCTGTCTGTTAGCTGTCTGTTGACCTGTCTGTTACCTGTGTCAGGTGCCTTGCAGCAGAGCTGATGTGTTTGCCAGCCGTCAGCTGTCTGTGGTAGAGAAGAGGAAGTTGATGCGTTTTCTCACTTCCTGTGTGGAGGAGTCAGAGGAGCAGCAAGGTGAGACATCGCACCTGTCTACCTGCTGACATCTACTTAACCTCAGGGCATTGTGGGTAATGTAGTCCTATGTCTACCTCTTTTCTCTAGCCTACAATGGTAGGCCATTTTTGGAGTTCCTACATGACCAGCAGCTCGGAGAAAATTTGCAACACTTCCTACTTCACTCAATTGCCATGGTAACAGAGGACACAGCCACAGAGGTAGGACTGGCCTCCACACGTCACTTCCTGCGCTGCCTAGGTCGCTATGGCAACACGCCTTTCCTCTTTCCTGTCTATGGCCTCGGTGAGATACCACAGTGTTTCTGTAGGTAAGAGCCTGTCTGTGTCCTTCTTGTCTGTCTGTGCTCCACCTGTTGTCTCTGTTACTACCTGCAGTAGCACCAGAGTGGTGTATACTAGTATTCCCTTTTTTCATGATAGCCACTTATTTCGTTATCTCGATATATCATTATAGCTTTGTCCCCGTTATAACCCCACCCACTTTGTGTTATGGCTCCGCCCACTTTCTCAGTTACAACCCCACCCATTTTTCGTTTTAGCCCCACACACTTTCAGCTATGGCGCCGCCCACTTTCCGTTATAGCCCCGCCCACTCCTCCATTGTAGCACACCCATTTTCAGCCATAGCTCTGCCCACTTCTCATTATAGTCCCGCCCGTGCTCAGTTACGGCTTTGCCCATTTTCCATAGCTCCGTCCACTTTCCGTTATAGCTTAGAACAAAAGAATCTCAAAACATCTAAATGCAGTTCCTATAACGGCCACTGTGGGAGCCACTGAGCAGTGTTCGCTCTGGTGTGTCATGGATACATGACAACAACTTCCATTCATACCAGTCATACGTGCCTGACGCGGAGTGATAGCCTACGCTGTGATAAGGCTTTAGAATAGTAGCCGTGGTATATGCTCATTATACCATGGTTAACAACCAATCAGATCGCCGGATTTCACCTTTCCGTTTTATAAATATCAATGACCAACTGCTACCTTCCTGTAAACTGAAATGATTCCACCAGTGAACCCTGTTGCTAGGCAATCATGTCAACACATTCTTTGATTATTTCATCACGAGTGTTATATCGAGATAACAAAATAATAAGTAGTTATCATGAGAAAATGGTAATAAAAACATATATATATGGACGTGGCCGTTCTCAGCTTCCCTACTTTACTGTTAGTTTCATCCAGCTGAAACTATTTGAACTGTTCTGCAAAGTGAGTGCAGTCATCAGGCTGTCATTTCATCATTGTGACAGGCATACTACTAGATAGTACATATTCTTAAGGATATCTTCAGTGCTGTGGTCCTCAAGTTCTCCTGAGTTAGTTGTCATGGTGACACTGCTGTTTCCTTGGAGAATGTGAATTTTAATGAGGAGGGTGTCGCCCAGGGCTCAGCTCATTTACATATTAGATGATCCTCAGGGGACATTAATGCTCCTACACACACACTGACACACATACTGAAAGGAAGTGAGCAGCACGCTTAAAAACAAGTCTCTGTCCATTCATGCATTTGGTTTTTAAATAGTTTAGGTGTTAATGATGAGAATGCCCAAACACATAGAATACCGGTAGTATTCGGTTGTTTCCTTTACATGTGGACATTATCTGAATTAGTCAAAAAAAACTTAAGGTCATTATTAGTCATTATTTAGGTGTTTGACACACACACACACACACACACACACACACACACACACACACACACACACACACACCTGATGTTTGTGTCTGTGTGTGTGTGTGTGTGTGCGTGTGTGTGTGCTGTAACTTTCCTTTGACTCCACAGTTAAAGGGATAGTTCACCCAAAATTCAAATTTCACTCATTATCTACTCACCCTCATGTCAACTAAGAGCTGTGAGAATTTTCAGAGTCCTCCGTCCCTTCTCTGAGTTACGGGGGGGTCCGCGCAGCAGTATTTGTCCATATAATGGTTGTCAATGGACACCAACTTTCTTTGTCCAAGAAGACACACCAAAAAACATCCAAATACCTCCATACTGCTCGTCTGTAATGTCCCTCTTGTATTGAAGCCCCGACATGAGAATTTTTTTCCGCCGGTCAGTGCAAATCACGCGAGATTGGCACTGACACAGGAAGAGCAGTGAACCGAGACACTGGGAGCTTCCGCTACGAACAAGCTTAAAATATAGACTTATTTAATTTTTTTTGGAACAATTTCTCATGTCGGGGCTTCAATACAAGAGGGACATTACAGACGAGCAGTATGGAGGTATTTGGATGTTTTTTGGTGTGTCTTCTTGGACAAAGAAAGTTGGTATCCATTGACAACCATTATATGGACAAATACTGCTGCACGGACCCCCCCGTAACTCAGAGAAGGAACGGAGGACTCTGAAAATTCTCACAGCTCTTAGTCGACATGAGGGTGAGTAGATAATGAGTGAAATTTGAATTTTGGGTGAACTATCCCTTTAATACTTTGTTTTCTTTTAATCAAGGATACACACGCAAACAATCATCAACACATGCTGACTGACAGATTTAATTTGTGTGAGACTGATGAGTCTGTTGAGCTGCACACACACACACACACACACACACACACACACACACACGCACAGTGAAGAAACAGAGACTGTGATTGGCCACGACAACTGTCAACATTCCCTCATACTGACACAGATGCATTTCTTCATCCCTGTGTGCATCTGGAGAGTGGACAGCTGATGTAATGAGCTTCCACTGAGCTGATTGGACGACAGCCGGGAGTCACCTGCTGCTCTGTGTTTCAGGATGTGTGCCGTGTTTGGAGGAATCTACTGTCTGAGACACTCAGTCCACTGTCTGGTCCTGGACAAGGACACCAACAGGTACTGCACTACTACACAGTACTCACAGTAGAGAGAGAGAGAGTGTGTGTGTATGTGTATGACCTTCCTGTTAAGAGCAGTGATTGGATGATAATTTATGATCAGTGAAATATTCAATTTATGAAGAGGAAATGAACTCATAATTTAATCTGTGATGGTGTGCACACCTCCCGGCCCCTCCCCCCTCTGCCTGCCAGTGTCTCTCTATCATTGTTTGCTGCCCTGTCGGCTGCCTGATTAAATGACTTATCACACGCGCACACACAGAGGTCACCTATAGAAGGTCTCACACACACACACACATCATCATCTGTCATCATGGCAACATTAGCCCGTTAGCAAGTGTTAATGATCACATCTCGTCACCGTCAGTGTGATCAGCTGATTGAGGCTGTGCAGACGTTTTCTTGGAGGGACGGCCGAGGTGATGACATCATTAGCTCTGATGCTGATCACTTCATGTGTTGAGTCAGATCTGCTGATCAAACTACAACAACAAACCTCTGAAGGCAGGTCTAAGCTATAGGTGTGTGTGTGCGTGTGTGTGTGGTTATGGATGAGCTTCTGTTGCATCATTACTCCCAATAATGGACTTCAACAGAGAGAGAGACATAGAGAGACAGAGAAGTCAGATGGAGAGTAACAGACAGAGGTTGATGATGTCAGGTGAACCTGTCAAAGCTGCTCATGGACAACTCGGAACTCTGAATTTCCCAGTTGAAAACTCTGATTTCCAGATGTCAGAAAAACCAGAAGACCTGGCAGACTGGAAGAAACAGTAAAAAGAGAAGCATTTTAAAATCATGATCATTTAAAATCGAAGCGAAGAAACAACATAATGTTTGAACTTATTTAGGTAGTTAAAAAATGCATTTTAATCATGTTTTACCATTGACTGTGTGGTTTAGATTAGATTAGATGTACTTCATCCCACAATGAGGACATTTAGTTGTTACATCAGCCAAGTTAAAAAAGAAAGAAAGTAGAGAGGGCTAAAAAAGAAAAACACAAACACAACACAGCTCAACAGACAGAAAATGTAGACACAATAAACAATACAACAAATCAACCTTCAACCAGGCAATGTGCAAAACAAGTACTGAGGATATTTAAGCAATATCACACGAGAGGGAGTGCTGTTGTACTGTATATCAGCACGGCTGTGATTCGGTCGTAGGCACGAGGCCGCATTTTTAGAACAGTAATAAACTACAAGAGATTATGATTTGTTTGTTTATTTAATCATTTCTTTGGCTCCGCCAACAGAAATAGTTCCGCAACTGGAAGGGAGACAAGGCTGTTGCCAGGCAACACATAAACATTTCATACTAGCTTGCTACTAGCTACAAGCTTCTCCACCGAGCTGCTTCCAGTGCTGGTTCTGGTTCTGAGCCCGTGTCTGATTAGCACCGCAGCAACAGGACCAGCATGAAGACATACAGAGACGTTATCGATACTGAAGAAACACACTCCTCGATGTCAGGTCAGGTATTTAATGACAACGATGAAGGAGCCCTGCAGCAATACACAGAATAGCAACATAAGCTAAAACAAATAGCTAATTAACAGTATGAGCTTAACCAAGCTTGATAGTAATGAAAATAAAATACTAAGACTTACAGGAATATGAACAGAGATGAACCTCCAACCACCATAGCAGGAACATAATAAACAGATACTCACAAAATGGCCGACTACTAACTGAGCCAGTGTAGCACTAATAAGATACTGCCCCCTAGTGGCCAGGAGTACTCCTCAGATACCGTATTACATTTGTTTATCATCTATGTAATCAAAAATCAATATAAACACAGTTGAAGCTAAGTAGCTGAGCTACGTGGCTAACAACAGCTAACGCTAATATCAAAACACATCACCGTCAAAACGTAGTTGCCCCCGCGGCGATTTTTTCCCCCAGCCGGGTTTAGTAGAGATTTATCGCCAATTAGACGGACCAGGTCAGGTCCAGGTTTTAATGTTCAGGTCCGTTTATAACTGTAGCAGCAGCAGCAGCAGCAGCAGCAGCAGCAGCAGCAGCAGAGAGATGGGGCAGCTCCTGTATGGGGAGCCTGGCTCTGACTTAGCTCCTGTTCAGCTGAACAGCGGAGTGATTATGTCTGTGAAAAGTCCCATTGCTGTTATACTGTATATCAGCACTATGGAACGTCTCTTGTCCAATCAAATTGCTCGGTTGGGACCGGTCGGAACTAACTGTTGTATAAAAAGATATAAGGTGGCCTGATATAAAAGTATTGATGGGTAAAGTGACTATGGTGTAAAATAAAAATATTGCAAAGTAAGTGACAATGATATAAATATAGATATGAATATAAATATACTAATAGAGCAGCTATGCATGAAATAAAAAAAATCATAATGTAAGGTGAAAAGTGACCATAATATACAAATATTGCAAAGTAAGTGACAGTGATATAACAGTACTGCAGGTATAAACCATATAAATAAATCAAATATTTCAGTGTAAGTGACTATAATATAGAAATAAATAATATTGCAGAGGTAAAGTGACAACAGTGACTACAAGTGTGTTACCATTTTTGTGACGTCAGACAACTGATTCTCAAAGAAGTTTCCATGGTCGCTGTTGTCGATGACTTCACAGCCTCGGCTCCTCCCTCTGTTTCAGGTGTAAGTCTGTGATTGACAGCAGAGGACAGCGAATCAGCTGCAGCCACTTCATAGTGGAGGACGGCTATGTGCCAGCAGAGCGGAAAAAGGCGGCCACGCCCCCCAGGTGAGTCTCCACCAGATCACAGATCAGCTCTGGAGCAGGTGAACCTTCGTAACTTTACATTGAGCCATGCCCCCAGTGGTGATGTCACAGTTAAAACCAGCTTGTGTGTGTGTGTGTGTGTGTGTGTAGGTTCCTCAGCAGAGCCATCCTCATCACCAACGCCTCCGTTCTGCCATCACCCTCAGACCAACAGGTGAGTCGTCAACACCTGTCAGTCATGTTAGGCCTTTAGACAGTTAACAAGTAAGATGCATCATGGGACATATTTCATCTAATGCCAAAAGAATGAAGTCAAATAATAGAGTCGATAACTGAAGAGAGAAAATCCCCCAGTTCAACACACACACACACACACACACACACACACACACACACACACACACACACACACACACATGTAGGTGTGAGTTAAATATTGAAATATTTAATTAGGTTTGGTCAGAGAATTATATTTCAGTGTGTGTGTGCGTGTCTTGTAGCCTGCAGTGTTCAGTAATGAGATGAAACTAATCTGTTTTTTCATTAATGTCTTCTGTCTGTCACAGGTTTCCATGGTAACGGTTCCTCCAATCACAGCAGGGTGTCCGGCAGCGAAGATGGTGGAGCTCTGTCCATCCACGATGACCTGCATACCTGGCACCTGTGAGTATAGGACCCACCTGCTTTCATCTTCTCCCCTCTTTCTCTGCTTCATCCCACTCTTCATCATTTCATTTGTACTTTCATGAGTGGACCTCTCACAGACCGCCTCACCCCAGCCCAGTCCCAACCCCTGTCAGTCCCCTGCAGACTCAGGACAGAGGGTCTCCAGGTCCTTGAGGAGGTTTCTGAGCTGATGTTTCCACAGAACTGTAACAGAGTCTGAAAATCCTCCAGTGTCCTTGAAGAGAAACTGATTAATGACCAACATACACTGCAGCAGAGAGTGTGTGTGTGTGTGGTGTGTGTGTGGTGTGTGCGTGCGTGTGCGCGCACGTGTGTATTTAGATAAATGGTGTTTTGTTTTGAAGGCGTTCAGGCTCACTGACTCAGTACACTGAAGAAGATGATGATTTGACAAATGCAACACACACACACACACACACACACACACACACACACACACACACACACACACACACACACACACACACACACACACACACACACACACAGAGAGAACGTGGATCTTATAGAAAGACTTTACAGAGCAGACCTTCTTTTCATCATGATGTTGGAACAGGAAGGTATTTGCTGTCTGAGGTTCTTCAGTGTGAGTGAAGCTGCTCTCACAGGTTGGTGTAGAGTAGGGCTGTCAATCAATTCTTATGTTAAATATTACAATTTTATTCAAATTTTTTAATGTTTAAAAAAAAAAAAATTATTACCGTATATCATTATGTACACCGATGCCAGCTTATTATCAGGCCTACGTCCCGCGGCCACTAGAGGGCACTCCAACTAAATCTGTTATAGGCCTATAACATTTGCAACAAGTTTTACCAAATCAATACAAAACTTCATGAAGGGAAATTGAAATGTTATAAGGCCAGATACACATATATAGATATGGCCAGAAATGTATAATAAATACTGTATATAAATAGATATAAAGTGCTTGATTTTGTCCTCTGTCAGTCAAATGTGTTATGTGTGTTTGATGGCTTTGACAGTGGAAGTTCGTCAGTTTCCACACTCGAATCTTCTCATTTAAAAAAAAATTTGAATTCTATTCTCGTGTTGGTTCCAAGGGTTCTTGGTTAGGACCAGTTCATGAGGAGGATTGAAGGGTGTGGGTTTAGAGGACCACTGGGGCTCTTGTTGGATTGATTAGTATTTGCTTGATTAGAAATTAGAGTAATGTGATGACAATGATGAGGATTTACCTAACCCTGACCACTGTCAGTCTGTTACCATGGAGATGACAATGAGCAAATGCTGTCTGATGTTTTCTGTAGATCTGGTCCACCTCACCTGTCAGTCAGTTGGCTCCGCCTTCGAGGACCTGTCACCAGTAGTTACCAAGATGTTCCACACCTCGGAGTCACATGACCAAGGTAACACACACACACACACACTCCTACACACAAGGCTACAAACTTTCTCTCCTTTCTGACCTCCTCCTCCTCCTCCTCCTCCTCCTCCTCCTCCTCCTCCTCCTCCTCTTCCATTGTCTTTAATTCATTCATCACTTTCTTCTGTGGTTTTAATTATACCAGGAACAACCTCGAGGAACAACCTCGAGGAACACACACACACACACACACACAGGATGGATGGATGCAGGTTTGAAGATTGATCACGGGTGAGGAAGAGGGGGAGGAGTGATGATCTCCTAGTCTGTGTGAATCTGCAGCTTCAGCTTCTTCAACCTTCAGACTAATAATCACATTGATTATCAACTGCTGATTGATGACTCATCATTTTATCATTTGGTCTGAAAAAGGGAACAACCGAGAAAAGAAAGGAGCTCTGCCTCCAGAGGTAGAAGTGACATCTAGTTGTGAATGTGAACAGTAGCTGGTCAGAATATTAGGAACATGATCCATGATGAGACACTCAAGAAGGAACCAGCCACACTTCAGGTAGCACTGACAGTTCTGCCTGCATAGATGACACAGTCCAGTCACAACTGATGTTTAACCTCTGACGGTCTGGTGGATCACCGTGTTTGTATAAGGGAACTCTGCGTACCTTTACTACATGGCTAACATTAGCATTAGCAACTGTTTTTGAACATAAGATGTCTATTTACCCTCCAACATCTGTCTTCAGAGGTGGAGTCACCAGTGTGCACCAACACAAATTACGGTAACCTACTTAAGTTAGCCTGCTAACAAACTAGCCCCGGGGCAGTCTGCTGAAGTTAGCCTGCTAACAAACTAGCCCCGGGGCAGTCTGCTGAAGTTAGCCTGCTAACAAACTAGCCCCGGGGCAGTCTGCTGAAGTTAGCCTGCTAACAAACTAGCCCCGGGGCAGTCTGCTGAAGTTAGCCTGCTAACAAACTAGCCCCGGGGCAGTCTGCTGAAGTTAGCCTGCTAACAAACTAGCCCCGGGACAGTCTGCTGAAGTTAGCCTGCTAACAAACTCAGGGTTGCCAACTCTCACGCATCTGGCGTGTGTCACACGCTTTTCGGTCCTGTCTCACGCTCTCACGCCACTCAAACAATTCTCACGCCAAAATCAAGCGATTTGGCAAAAAAAAAAAAAAAAAAAAAAATTTAAAGCAAGCTTTGGCACTCATCAATAGGCTCTCTGATTGGTGTGCGCGATGCTTATCCGCGTGTCAATTGGACGGCTGCTCAAGCCTGTGATCACAGCACAGTAGGACGGGGAGTTGTCGATCCGCGATCCGTGCCCCCAGACCCCCCTAGAGGGATATACGTATTTTGTCACCTATTACACCTCTAGCCTACTCAGTTTGCAGGTATAATGTGTGTGTGTGTGAGAGAGAGAGAGAGAGAGAGAGAGAGAGAGAGAGAGAGAGAGAGAGAGAGAGAGAGAGAGAGAGAGAGAGAGAGAGAGAGAGAGAGAGAGAGAGAGAGAGAGAGAGAGAGAGAGAGAGAGAGAGAGAGAGAGAGAGAGAGAGAGAGAGCAATAAACATAACTATTATTATTATTATAGACAGCCCCCCCCCCCGCCAACAGAATCTCACTCCAGCCCAGGACCAAAAGTTGGCAACCCTGACAAACTTGTCATTCCTGACCAGCAGTGAAACTTACCTGTATGTACTAATATTATGTATGTGTGTGGTCTGTAGGATGTGTACGTGCTACATAAGCCTCCGCATCAGTGCGTTCAGTGTTTATTAAAGGCAGTGTTGGGCACGTTACGTTACTACTAAAAAAGTAACTAGTTATGATAGTTACTTCCCCCCCAAAAGTAACCAAGTTAGTAAATAAATTACTACATTATTAACTGTCACGTTACTTTTATATGAAATGCTCAAATATGTCCAATTACTTGGACTCGCCCCCCTAACTCCCTAACCATAAAAACCCTCACCTCCTGTTAATCTCCCATTATCCAGCCTGCCTGTGCGGAGGAATACTGAGTGAGTTGGTTTGTTCCAGATAAACGGCGACTAGTTGATTGACTAAAAATAAGAGTGTAACGCACACTTTAACATCAAGTCAAGTAACAGTGCATTTTGTAATAGTAGCAGCGCTGTAACGGCGGAAACAGTAACTTTTTTGATTACTGTGATCGAAAAAAGTAGCGCCGCTAGTAACTCCATTATTTCATAACGCCGTTCTTCTCATCACTGATTAAAGGTCACTTATACTAGTCACCATGTGTGTGTGTCAGATTAGCTGCATGTTCTTAGCTGCCACTAATGTCAGCCCATTAATCACATGATGAATTAAACACAGACCAATGAACCAACTCTGGGGAAAATGTGTTAAATGTACATTTTTATTTTTTATATGAGCTCATGTGCTAACACATGTTTATGACAGACACCACCACCACCATGGGGGGGTCCAGATATTTAAGCTTCACATGGTCCATGCGTGTGGCCAGTCTCCTGCTCTGTATTTGATAAACTGAACAACTGTTGAACAGATCACTTGTAATTATCCAGTCTGTTAATAAGGATCAGAATCATAACAACATGGAACATGTCTGTCTGTGTCTCTGTAGAGAAGCGTCCGTCCGTCCTCTGGTGTCTCTACTTCAACATGGCTGACGGAGCAGGGGTGGAGGTGGAAGGTCACCACCTCCCATCTAATGTATACGTGTGCTCTGGACCGGATGGAGGTCTGGGACATGACTACGCCATCAGACAGGTCAGCCTTACACACACCTGACTGATTATTTGGCTGCTTGTTGCCATGGTAGTTAAGAGCACGAGGACACTGACACTGCAGACAGCTCTGGTGGTTTCCTTTAACTGATATTGTTGAAGTGATTATTACTGGTACATTTTCTGATCAGCTGATCAAACTGTTTTCTGCCAAGGCTGAGGTGATCTTCCAGAAGATTCTCCCAGAGGAGGAGTTCTGTCCTCCAGCTCCAAACCCTGAGGACATCATCTACGACGGAGAGAACCCACCCCCCACCACAGAGGAGAAGGAGGGGGAGGAGGAGGACAGGGGGGAGGATAAAGAGGAAGACAGGGAAGAGGATAAAGAGGAAGACAGGGAAGAGGATAAAGAGGAGGATAAAGAGGAGGACAGGGAGGAGGGAAAGGAGAACCTTCCAACTGAGGAGTAACGTGAAATAAAGAATTTCTGTACAAACACTCAAACCCTTCATAGAAGCCAAAACCGCCTGCAGTGCATTGTGGGTAAAAGTTGCCTTCATGTGTTTTTATTATTTTTCTATCATTTGTTATTTTTCTGCTTTGTCTTATTTAAATACTGTAACTAACAAAGTCATTAAAGCTTCAACTGGAACAGTTCAACAGATCAGCTGTCAGTGCTTCATCAAGACTACTGACACACCACAGTACTGACATCTATACACCACTACAGACAGACCACAGTACTGACATCTATACATGACTACAGACCAGACCACAGTACTGACATCTATACATCACTACTGACAGACCACAGTACTGACATCTATACATCACTACAGACAGACCACAGTACTGACATCTATACATCACTACTGACAGACCACAGTACTGACATCACTACTGACAGACCACAGTACTGACATCTATACATCACTACTGACAGACCACAGTACTGACATCTATACATCACTACTGACAGACCACAGTACTGACATCTATACATCACTACAGACAGACCACAGTACTGACATCTATACATCACTACTGACAGACCACAGTACTGACATCTATACATCACTACAGACAGACCACAGTACTGACATCTATACATCACTACAGACAGACCACAGTACTGACATCTATACATCACTACAGACAGACCACAGTACTGACATCTATACATCACTACAGACAGACCACAGTACTGACATCTATACATCACTACAGACCAGACCACAGTACTGACATCACTACTGACAGACCACAGTACTGACATCTATACATCACTACAGACAGATCACAGTACTGACATCTATACATGGAGTGGTTTGAATTTAATATTTAAGAAGTTGCCGTTAAAACAAGTCTGCTGGATACATCTCTAAGGTTAAAACATTATTAATGATACAAATAGATTATGTCAAAAAACAAACTTATCTTTAGAGGAACAAGTCAACTTAAATAAACTACAAAACCAGCAGGACAATCGATATCTGCAAAAAAGGAGCATTTATCCACTCAAGAGCTTAATTGTTGGCTAGAGGAAGGTGAAAAAAATACATCCTATTTCTTTAACAGAGACAAACAAAACAGAAAATTAAGATACTTATTAATAATATTAGCACTGACAACCAAGGTCTTGTCAATGAGGAAATAAGACATTTCTATAATAACTTATATGCTACATCCAAATTTTCAAGGGATGATTGTCAAATATTTTCCAAAAAATTAGGGAATGTAACAAAATAATTGCTGAATATTTTTGGGCAACATATGGAGGATAAGCTTAAGCAATTGGGCGAATGTCAAAAAGGAAGTCACCAGGACTTGATGGGTTAACAGTGGAGTTTCATATACATTTTTGTAATGATATCAGAGTGCTGCTTTATAATGCCTTCATCTGGTCATCTGTCCTCTACTATCACCTCCATCCCAAAGCCCATTGAGGACAAACGGTTGCTGGATAATTGGAGGCCAATAACCTTATGTAATTTGTATGTAATGACTACAAGTTGTTAGCACATGTATACTCTAATAGATTGGATATGGGGCTATCAAAATGAGTGGATGAGTGCCGATCAGCCTTTGTGAAAGGTAGACTGTTTCTTGACTTGCTATTATAAAGTGTATATCATCCCCCAAAGCTTTTTATATTGGCAACACAGCTATTAACACTACTTATCAGTAATTCCAATAATATACAAGGAATAACTTTTTAACAAAGAATTTTTAAAAAGTCAATTTGCAGATGATACATCCATCTTTCAAAAAGATTATCTCTCAGTATAGAGGTTAAATACCTGGGTCTCCACACAGTCCCAGCCAGGTCAGATGAACATGAACTGATGAAGCCTCTTGGATGAGAGGTGAAACGTCTTCCTAGACAAATAACCAAGTCCAGTTGCTTTTGATTTAAACGCCTTTGAGATCTCTCAGTATTATCTCAGTCTTCCCCAAAGCATCTGGATTATCTCTTAATATCAAAAAATGTGAATTAGCCTACCCCCTGTTCATACAAGCTCTGACTCCTCTCTTGCTTCAATCAGAGTTGAATCTGAAGTTAAATATTTAGGACGGACGATATCCAAAAGATTAATCAGAAGAGAAGACACTACTGTATTGTGGGTGTGTCACTGGTTAACAGAGACCTTACTATTTTTGGCAGAACCACTTCATCAAAAGCTCAAAGTATTTCCAAACTGATTTATCCCTGTCACTCCCTATATATTTCCTCAGAAAATATAAATAAGACCAACAAAATTATTTTCCAATTCTTGTGGAAAGATCTTTCACTACATTGAAAGATCTCAGCCTGTGAAGGAGTACGATAAACTCCAGAATTTCAACATAAAATCTTTGTCACAACCAAACTCCATGTGGTAGGCCCAAAAAATAGGAGTTTTAGATTTTTATTTTGAAACGTGATTTTGAGTTGAGCAGCATCATGATAAAGCTGAGAAAAACATAACAGATTTAATGGATGATAATTAAATGATACTTTACCATATATTCTCTTTGAGAACAGCTTAGATTAGGCTATATTTGTAAACTGATTCCTCTGTCCCTGATTCACTTGATTAAAAATTACGATATTCCATAATTCCTCTTCAGTACTACCAGATTTACTAAGCTGATAAAAATGTAATAATAAATGTATTAGTAGTTTTAAAATGTTTAGTGGTTATGACAGAGGGATTATTTCGATGTAATTTTATTGCTTCAAGTACATTAGACAGCGCATACTCTAAATTTATCAAAAGTCAAAGAAACACACTTAAAAACCATAAACAAGATCAATCCTGTGGCAGAACTTCTCAAAAAAAGATTTTGTTGTGAGGTGGATCGATGTTCTTTTTGGAGTAATGAAAATTAAACCCTGGAACATGTTTTATGCTCTGCTGTTACAATGTTTTTGGTCTGGCATTAAAAATTGGATTTCTCTTAAAGTTAATAATATGCCACTGTTTGAATTATATCATATGGATCATCTATCATATTATCTGACTGTTTCAGACACTATTGACATGTTGGGAAAATATAATATCCATCGTGCAAAATGGAGGAAATGCAAGCATCTTCCCTGGTTTTGTTAACGTTATTTTTTTTGTCTCTCAAAAAGAAGAAAACAAAGAATTAAATGAAAAAGCAGTTATAAATCAGAATAACAAAAGATGGGCAAAGTTCAGGCTTATCGTTTCACTGCTGTTTTGCTGAATTAAAATGCCTGATACAATGCATTTTTACACCTTTTCTGTTACTATTTGGTGTTGTTTTGCTTTTTTTTGCTTTCCTTATAAATCCCCTAATGTTTTACACTTTGATATTGCACCTATGTTTCACCTGTATTATACTATATTATTACTCAACATCTATTTTCATATTGATCAATGATTAGTTCCTGTTAAGCTCAGGAAACCATAGACTCAAAGTGACACAAACTAGTTTCAGTTGATTAGTAACAAACAACTGATCACACAGCCATACTCTTTAGGTACACACTGATGTTGATCAATATTATCTAAGTAGGCTACATTTTGTATATTTTACTCTTTGAACTGGATCAATCTTGGTTTTCAAAATAAAACCTGGCTGTGCTCTGCTGCCCCCTGCTGACTGACAGGCTCCACCTCTTCCTTTTTAAATTCACATGATCTGTTTCATTCATGAAGCTGAATCTAATCAGACCGAAATATCTAATGTTGCTATTTCAAATTTCAAATCATGCAACACTGATCGGTCTGAGGTTTTCCAACCACAGAAGCTGTGTCTCTGGAACTGATCAATACATGAAAATAGAACTGACTAGAAATCTAAACTCAAACATGTCATTCATCAAACTAAAAAACATCTTAACTCAGCAGAAACATCAGCCAATAACAGTTTAACAAAAACATCTGGAAACACTGTTGAACCTCAGTGAATGATAAGTATGAACTCAGTGATCAGTTAACAGACAGAAGAGTTTGACGTGAAGCTTTTATTGTGTACAAATCTTCCATGTTTACAGACGGCGACCACGGCGACCGCCCTTTCTCCTGGTTGAGTCTGATGGGATAGGAGTGACGTCCTCTGAAAACACACGAAGAACAAACAGGAGGTGAGACAACAAGCTCTTCTACTCATCAATTCAGATGCTTCAGTGTGTGTGTTGTGTGTGTGTGTGTGTGTCTTACCGATGCGTCCGATCTTCATCCCAGAACGAGCCAGAGCTCTGAGAGCAGACTGAGCTCCAGGACCTGGAGTCTTTGTCCTGGAACAGAGACAGATGGGTGAGTGGTCAGACAGTCAGGCAGGTGGACAAATACCAGAAAGACAGACAGATGGACAGTCAGGCAGGTGGACAGATAACAGAAAGACAGGCAGTCAGATGGACGGACAGATACTAGGGCTGGGCCAAAAAAATCTATTTTTATATTAATCGCAATTTTTTTCTGGCGATTTTTCCCCCCTTTTTTTGGGGGGGACGACCAATCTTTATTGTACGATCATGTATTCTGTGCCATTACACTCGACAAAGTCAAACCGGCCTGTTGTGTTCGTTTGTTCACATAGGTATCTGTGAACAAACAAACACAACAGACAAACTGATGTGATGTGTATTGTTTTTTGTAAATATGACTTATGATGTATTGTCAAGTGTTTGGTTCAACCTGCTCTTGTTTAAGGAAAGAAAATCACAATAACTGAAATCGAATACTTGTTTAATCAGAATCGCAATTTAAATTGAATCGGGACCCAAAAATCGTTAAATCGAATCGGCACAAAAGCTTATCGGCCCAGCCCTAACAGATACTAGAAAGACAGACAGTCAGTCAGATAGGCAGATGGACAGACAGTCAGGTGGACAGATACCAGAAAGATGGACAGTCAAACAGACAGTCAAGGTGGACAAACAGGTGAGCATACCTGTTGCCCCCGGTAGCCCTCAGCTTGATGTGCAGGGCGGTGATCCCCAGCTCCTTGCAGCGCTGAGCGACGTCCTGCGCTGCCAACATGGCGGCGTACGGAGACGACTCGTCTCTGTCAGCCTTCACCTTCATCCCACCGGTCACACGGCAGATCGTCTCCCTGGAAACAAGGCGTACACAGAAGGGTCACTCGGTGATCAATGATTCAAGTGATGATCAATAAGCTGCTCATACAGAGACAACGGCTGGTTGATTACAATTCTGTTACATCTGTGTGCATGCAAACACTGTTTCAACATGACTGATGCAGAGGGTCAACAGCTGGACCAGTCAGTGTCCAGCTGTTTGAACATCAACTCTCTCCTCCTCTGTCTCTAACCCTCCTCTCCTCCATGTGCATTTGTTTCCAACGAAGCCGGTGAGAAATCAATCCATGGAGCGGTGGATAAGGTTATTTATCATCTACCATGTTACCATGTGTATATTGTGTAGTCTTATCTGTCATCAACAACAGAACGCGTTACGGGGACTGACTTACTTTCCGGAGAGGTCGGTAACGTGGACAAAGGTGTCGTTGAAGGAGGCGAAGATGTGACAGACTCCAAACACGTTCTCTCCTTCAGCCACCTGAGGACCCAGGCTGATGACCTGCTCCTCCTTCTTCTCCTTTCCTTTACGGGGAGCCATGTCTGAGGAGGAGGAGGAGGAAGAGTTAGACATGACAGTTAAACATATTCAGACCAGAGAACCAAACATTACATCACCACATCAACACAGCAGGTGAACGGGAAGACTGATTACACCTGAGCACCCAAACACAGAAAGCACGGAGAAGCTAGTTTCCATAGTAACTACCCAAACTATGAGTCTCTGACTAATACATCAGGAGATTCACCACTTTACTAACATCTGACTTACTGCATCAATAATCACATCATTTAGATAAATACAGGACCTGACTGTCAAAATAAAAGCCTCTTCATCTGGCTGTGTAGGAACTATATCAACTCTGACACATCAGTCTACACAGATCTGAGATCTGTTACAGTCAAACTATTTCACATCACCTCAGCTGCACCTTCCAAAAGACAAACCTACCAACTCCAGACTGATCTGCTCCCTGTTGAACAGCCGAGCTGCAGGTGACTGACCTCAGGTCAGCCCCGAGCTCGAGTCACTCACATCACTTCAACAGTTCCCACGTGTCTGACTGGTCGGTGCCGGGTTATCCTACCTGACCCGGTCACACGGGTCTGCAGCCCCGGCTCACCGACAGCGGACACAGGGGACACGGTCCTTGGTCCAGACCAGACCTGAACACACCGTGACGCCGGCGTGTCCACACTTTACTGTGTTCACAGTCTACCCCATGCTCTGAACGGAACAGTCGAAGAAGAAGCGACGTAGTCCAGCACGAGAAGAGTCAACAGTTAGCCCGGAGCCTAGCCTGCTAGCTTCTAACACCACGTCTATAACCTCAACTAGTGGACTAGTGTTTCCTGCTGCGTTGCTGCAAACTGCACTTAACGCAGTGTCACACATCACACTCACCTTACACAAACACACACGTTTAAGAAAAGAACTGCGTTTATTTTCCCGTTGCTACTCGCTATGCTCGAGCTAAGATGGCGTCGCGATGTGGAGTCAAACACTGAGGGGAAAACAGCTACAATTTCACAGTTTACACTGTCACTGAAGAAATTTAACAGCGAACACACTCGGACATAGTCACAGATTCAATAAAGCAACGTCAAACGGGCGGATGGTCACCTGAAAGTCAGATTAAAGAAGGATTGAACCGGGCGGGCTCACCTATATGTGTTTCTTCAGCAAGCAGAAACAAGAAAGGAAGGAACTTCCGCCTCCGGGACCAACAAGAGCAGCTCCGCAGCTCCGCCTGGGGAAGCAGCTGCTGCCGCCGCCTGGTCACTCCGACAAACTGCACCTCATTACATGTTGGTTTCATTTTTTAACTACGGTAATTAAACAGATTTTTTTTTAAATGAATAAATTATTTTTTCTCTCTGTTGTAAGACCACATGAACTTGTTATTTACTATAACTATCTAATTAGCTATTGCTTGAAAAAGTCACATTCTGAGATGTTTATTGTAATTACAGATAAACACTATTATTATCATTACATACCGTAGCCTACATCTAATAATATTAACTTTATTTATATTTTTAATTTTATATGATATAATAAAACTGTACTGCCACTGTTTTTTTTGTTTTTTTGTTTACATTTAAAGGGACAACGAGGAGTTTCTATTTGGTTATAAAAAAGTCTCACGTTAATGTGGATGAATCTACGCTACCCACACTTGTTAATGGGCCCATTTTCAATAAATATATTGTTTTGTCTCTATGGTTATTTTGTTATTATTAGTGGTGGCTGTCGGTTTCGTGGCGAGTCATGAGAATAACGCCGCCGAATCGCCGTTTATGGTCGGAACTACGACGGTATGTGATCGTCTTTGAACCTCCGACTTTAATTCTTGATGAATGAAAACATGAGTCTGTCTTGCGCCGGTCAAAGAATTTCACGGTGCGTGGAGGCTCATAAATGTAGTGTGAAAACGCTTCGCTTTTCCAAAACTCCTAGTTGTCCCTTTAATTAGCATTTTAGAATTACGTAAACAGAACTCATGTGAATACATTTTCACATGTTTATTATTAGTATCACAATTAGGTTACTGTCACTGCTGCTTCTTATCCATATGGTTAATACCATCAATACATACTGTATCATTGTCTTCATCTTTTGTGCTTATTCATTTTTATAATAGTGCCTCAGGTGTTTTAATACT
The DNA here is from genome assembly GCF_905171665.1 of Trachurus trachurus. NCBI lineage: Eukaryota > Metazoa > Chordata > Actinopteri > Carangiformes > Carangidae > Trachurus > Trachurus trachurus. The sequence goes on from NC_139903.1 coordinate 33,495,552, forward strand.
GACTCCATGTATCTATTTGAAATGTGGTGATGTGCATGAACAGAGGCTAACTGTTATAAAGGAGTCGCACTGACCTCAGAGCAGTTGATCTGTTTATCAAGGCTAATTTACGTGATAATAACGTTTGTATCACATTGTTTAAAGTGAATGAACACACAGCAGAGTATGTGTTGAAGCTCCAGCCACCTTTAGACCAAACAGCAATCAGACAGACAGCCTTTAACCACCTCAGTTTATTTACAGAAACACTTTGACACTTTGAACACGATGCAGAGGAAGAAGAAGAAAATACTCTTGAAAACTCCAAAAGAAAAAGATATAAGATACACGCACTCTCCCTCTCTCTCTACCACTCTCACACACATACACACATTTACACACTGGGCATGCAGCAGCATCACAGTACAACATCCATCATAGTAGAAAAAGCTGGGTGGATGTGAAGGAACTGATTATTGATCAGTAATTATTGATTTTGCAGAGTGTGACTATCGTGGATGGGAAACAGCGAGGACCCAGTCTGTGTGACCTTTAACCTTTAACAACAACAAAACTCACATTACAGTTGATTTATTGCCCTACTTTTAATTAAAAAAAAAATCTATTAGGAACTGAACAAAAACTGATCCAGATCCAGACCTTGATCCAGGATCAGAGTTGGACAACTAAAATGTGTACAAAAGATTATCAGTTCATCTGCAGCTTCTATGGAAATCACGTTAGCTTGTTTGCATTATTAGCATTCCAAACTGTAACCAATGAATGCTTTCAGCTTCCCACAGATTAGCATGTCCTGCTGTTTCCCATCACATCTATCAGACATTCTTCCTGTGGTGAACATGCTCTGAGTTGCAGAGACCTCCAACCCCGTCCTCACCTGATGAGGAGAAGAATGGTTGCGACTGTGCATGAAGGTTTTCTTCTGCTCAGACTGAACCATGCTTCACTGTGTTGGGGAGACATAAACTACATGTAGTTGAACTACATACTGTAGCTTAACTATCATTTGCTGTAACTTGCTGATAGTGAAACTACATTCATATTTTGTGCTGCGTCAAGTATTTCAACTACTTTTTGGGTCATTTTTTGTAGTTTAACTACAAAAAACGCGATTCTGCCCTGGCATCTAGTGCTAGTGCCGAAGTGTTAGTGCCTCTGAAGTTCCTGTCATGGTTTTAAACAATGTTGTTCCAGACACACCGATCTAGAATATCTCAATCTCTTTGTATTTTTTATGACATTTTTTGTTGACTGGTTTACAGTTCTAATTTACCAGTGGGTATTGGGGTAGGGTTTTCATTTTCTCTTTACATTAGCCAACATGTCTATGGTCAACCTACAGGATGTTGACCAGAAATATCAGCTTTTTGTCTTAAAAAAAATAAAACTGAGTTGAGAGGCATATTTCTGCTGCCATGTGATTTTTTACTAGGCTATTATGTTTTGTTTCATATACACCACATGTTGATTTATTTAATGCTGAATTAAATATAGTAGTTGCTAGAGCTACTTTTTTTAGCTGTAGTTTTACAAACTATGTTTCTCCAGGGGTAGAAATGTAGTTTGTTCAAACTACTGCCAGGTTGAACTACATGGAGTTTTACAAGCCACGCTTGCAAGTAGCTTCCCCAACACTGGTCAGAGGTCACTGCTTTGAGTGGAGAGGCCACATCTACTGAGCCTCCGGTGAAAACATGGCAGCTAAAAATCTACTTTAAGATGAAATCTTCAGCTTCAAGCATAAACACCTAAATATTAGTAAAAAAATCTCATCTCAGATATCCCCAGGGCCTGTGTGTGACCATTGGGTCAAAAGTTAACACTACTGATAAATCACCTGCCAGTGTTAAAGGTCAAAGTGGAGCTTTAGAAAACACAGATGAGTAGAAAACAGCTGATCACTCTGCAGCTGACACAGCAGGCTGAAGGTGTGAGGGGACAAGTCGTCATCATTACTGTCGCCATCATTGTCTATTCAATCTGATCACAGCTCATATTAATGTGTGCTGTTGGAAAAATCAAACTCTTTTTATAGTTTGGTTTTCATAATAAAAGTCTAACAAGTTTAAAAACAACCTGCTCAATACTGACAGCAGGGTTAGCAATAGTCTTAGCGTTAGCATTTGCACAAATCTGATTTTGAGAGTGATTACAATCAAGATGACGATTGGAGTCAGTTCAACAGTCAGTTGAACAGACGGGGCGGAGTCTCATTTACATTCACATTTTCTGCTGGACAGGAGGCGGGGCCTAAAAAGTGTTCAAAGTAAACAGGTGAGGTCCAGTTGCCAGCTCCGCCCATCCTGCCCTCCTGAGACTCCGCCCCTTTCACTGTAGCCTTCAGCCTACTGAGTGATGAGATGTTGAGTGACATGAAGGGTGGCGTTGCCACGGCGAACACATCCACTGTTGTCACACTCTATAATCATCACACTAACAAAAGAATCAAGCAATAAAACACTGTTGTCTACAGGTGAAGTCACATGACGTTAGCGCTGAGTTCAAAGCTTCAAAGATACAAATGCGTCACTGAGAGGAACAATAATAATAATAGTAAGAATAATAATCATCATAGAAGAGTCTGATTGTACAAAGTTCTACATTCTCCTCATGGTAAAAAGCTCCTAAGCCTCTGACACAAACACAACAGGTCAAAGGTCGCAGAATATCAAAGTCAGCTCCACCTGTGCTCGCAGCTCGCAGCTCGCAGCTGGTGCTCCCTGTTAGGAATGCTAACAAAGCTAACACTAACCCTGACCAAGCTGACAGGTCCCATCCCAGTCAGGGTGGGACCGGGAGCTGAGAGCAGAGAGCAGAGGAACGCAGCAGAGAAGAAGTCAAACACTAAACACAAGGTCAAATTCCGGCATGCAGCAAATCACACATTTCCACAGAGTCACCACAGCCACGAAGAGGAAGAGGAGGAGGAGGACGAAGAGGAAGAAAAATGGGCTGCGTCCATCCAGACGTGTCAGAACCGTCACCACCAACCACTGATCACATTGTTAAGGCTCTGAGAAGATGAAGGAGAGATGAGGCCACGCCCCTGATAGACCAACCGCCCACTCTCTATGGAGTCCCAGAGGAGACAATACTATGAGCTGATGTTAATGTTTAAAAAATATAGATTATAAAATCTAATCAAACAGTTCAAAGTACGCAAGATGAAAAAAATGAATTTTTCTGTTCCCTTTTTGGTTTATTTAAAATTATCCACCAAAATCACATTTGATTTTTTAATGTTTGACATTTACAGTTTTTATTTTTATTCAAACTCTGTATAATATGAATATAAACCTGTTCAGACTATGATAAGTAGTCTAAGTTTTCTATTGGACCTGAACAATGAACATTTATGTATATTTGTGTCATTCATTTATTCATCTCTATAATGACTCATTTCCAGTGATACTCAATATTAAGATCTGATCAATATTAATGATATTGTTCAGTGTCTGTGATGAAACATGACAGTTTGTCTCTCCTGGGACTCTCCCAACCCCTTGTTTTTGCTTTGTGTAGTTTAGGGAGGGGGTCTTAGAGGAGGCATGGCTTTTCATGGAAGATCGCATGTGGAAGTTTGTGGAAGCAGAGAAAGGAGCGCTGTGTCAACACGTCTGGTGGTGTCGACCCTGTGACATCATGTACGGAGGCTCAGAGCTGCTGCGCTCGCTGATCGTTACCCCAGTTACCTCAAGATCACAGGCCTTTTATAATGAGAGTTCACATCCTGTTGATGTTACTGATGTGAGTTATTGTAGAGAGGAGCCACGTCAGTTAGTTTGTCTGTGTTCATAAACAAATTTAAAAACCAGAAAAGGAAGGAAATATCATGAAGTATTAATCTAATATGTAGAACAATTATAACAATTTATGAAGGAGAAGGGGGACGTGATCATGAGATAATGGGTCATCAAAAATCATAATTAGTAACTATGGCAACACCTGGCCCCCATTCATAATAATATGATGTTATTTGTTATTCTATATAATTAACTTCATTGTCAGGTAGAGGTCTCATATCCCCACCAGAGAGTTCGTCCAGTGGGTTTGGTTTATAAACATATGTGTTTATATAAACATGCATATCTGTATATTATGTATGTATGTTTATATAGATATGTGGCATAAACCAAACCCGTCACACCTATAAACACATTACACTGGTCATTTATGATCCACTAACGATCTGTTAATTTACTTTAGAATCAGCTGTGAAGGAAGCATCAACCTGGACATAGGAGGTTTTCACACACTATTACTACCTGCCCTGTGCAGCTGATAATCAGAAAGAGGCTGAGAAGAGGAAGCTGATTGGTTGACTGATTGATGATACAGTTCACTACTGAACTAGTTTGAGTGAAACTCTTTGGCTCCGCCCTTGACTCCTCCTCTGTTTATCTTCTCAAACTAATTCCTGAATGGGTGGTGTCAGACGCCTGGCCTGCTGTCAGTCAATCTGTTGTCAAGGTGACGGTGGCCCCATCAAAGACCTGCCCACTCTGGAAGTTAGCTAAGGAGAAAAAAACAGACAGGTCAGATCGGTGAGACTGACAGGTAAGAGAGAGAGTGGTGAGGCATATATGTGACAGAGAGACGGGCGAGACATACATGTGAGAGAGAGACGGGTGAGACGTACATGTGACAGAGAGACGGGCGAGACATACATGAGAGAGAGAGACGGGTGAGACATACATGTGACAGAGAGACGGGTGAGACGTACATGTAAGAGAGAGACGGGCGAGACATACATGTGAGAGAGAGACGGGTGAGACGTACATGTGAGAGAGAGACGGGTGAGACGTACATGTAAGAGAGAGACGGGTGAGACGTACATGTGAGAGAGAGACGGGTGAGACGTACATGTAAGAGAGAGACGGGTGAGACGTACATGTGAGAGAGAGACGGGTGAGACATACATGAGAGAGAGAGACAGGTGAGACATACATGTGAGAGTGAGACAGGTGAGACATACATGTGAGAGAGAGACGGGTGAGACATACATGTGAGAGAGAGACGGACGAGACATACATGTGAGAGAGAGACGGGTGAGACATACATTTGAGAGAGAGACAGGTGAGACATACAGGTGAGAGAGAGACGGGTGAGACATACATGTGAGAGAGAGACGGGTGAGACATACATGTGAGAGTGAGACGGGTGAGACATACATGTGAGAGTGAGACAGGTGAGACATACATGTGAGAGAGAGACGGGTGAGACATACATGTGAGAGTGAGACGGGTGAGACATACATGTGAGAGAGAGACGGGTGAGACATACATGTGAGAGAGAGACGGGTGAGACATACATGTGAGAGTGAGACGGGTGAGACATACATGTGAGAGAGAGACGGGTGAGACATACATGTGAGAGTGAGACAGGTGAGACATACATGTGAGAGTGAGACAGGTGAGACATACATGTGAGAGTGAGACATACATGTGACAGAGAGACAGGTGAGACATACATGTGAGAGAGAGACGGGTGAGACATACATGTGAGAGTGAGACGGGTGAGACATACATGTGAGAGAGAGACGGGTGAGACATACATGTGAGAGAGAGACGGGTGAGACATACATGTGAGAGAGAGACGGGTGAGACATACATGTGAGAGTGAGACAGGTGAGACATACATGTGAGAGTGAGACAGGTGAGACATACATGTGAGAGTGAGACATACATGTGAGAGAGAGACGGGTGAGACATACATGTGAGAGAGAGACGGGTGAGACATACATGTGAGAGTGAGACAGGTGAGACATACATGTGAGAGTGAGACATACATGTGAGAGAGAGACGGGTGAGACGTACATGTGAGAGAGAGACGGGTGAGACATACATGTGAGAGTGAGACGGTTAGACATACATGTGAGAGTGAGACGGGTGAGACATACATGTGAGAGTGAGACGGGCGAGACATACATGTGAGAGAGAGACGGGTGAGACATACATGTGAGAGTGAGACATGTGAGAGTGAGACAGGTGTCTTACTTGCTGAGTGTGGAGGCGGAGCCTGAGCGGTGGAAGTGGACAATCTGCCACTTGCCGTCGCGGCGGTGCCACACCCTGGTCTCCTCTGATTGGGCGGTGCGAGGCGTGCCGTTGGCGTCAATGTACTGCGTCACTCTGATGTAGGCGATGCAAGCGGCCTCGTCGCCAACCAGGTGGATGTGAGGGTTCAGAATGGTGGTGTGGACCGGCTTACTGTTCTTAGACCACACTGAGGACGCAGGCAGAGAGACCATTACCGTACATGGACAGGTGAGACACAGCGGGACGGGCTGAACTACAACCAGTACACGTTAATAAGGTTCAACTCACAGTTTTCAAAATAAAAGCGGTGGAAGTCCAGCCCTTCCACCAGATTTCCCAACGCCTCGGGCTCAAACGCCGTCACAGCCGGGTCACACATTTTACTGTGGGACACAGAGGTTTACTCAGAGGACAGGCAGCTTTTACTGAGAGGACACCGTGGTTTACTGAGACAACAGACTGACAGGTGTGTTTGTGTGTGTTTTGCGTACGTGTAGTTCTCAAAGTCTCCATTGCTGATGGCCTCAATGAGCTGCTCTGTGACTTTAATGATGTCCTGCTTCCTCACTGGCAGAGAGAAAGAGACACACACACACACACAGACAGACAGACAGAGGTCAATAGCTAAAGCTTCTTGGTGTTTCCAAACACCATGTCTGTCGTAATGAATCACAGTGTGTGCGTGTGTGTGTCTACCTCTGGTGTCCTCGTCTTCAATGGTGGTGTTGGTGCTCTCTGACGACTCCTGAGAGGAAGGCAGGGCAAGTTTATTTGTGTAAGCCTAAGACACAATCTATCTGCCACCTACAATGCTGTCTTGGGAGCTCTCCCCAGGAAGTTTAAACCCCATACACACCTGGAGACATGTGACCCCTAGTCACATGACCACCCCCCCAGTTTCACCAGAAACCAAACCTAGGACCACCCACTCTGGGTTTAAATACCTGGGTTTCTGGCATTAGTCTCAGAACTGAAGAAGTCTCTTGGATGAGGGGGGAAACGTCTTCAAGCAAGAGAAGAAGTCCAGTTGCTTTTTTACTACAACTCCACAAGAATATTTGTATAGCCCTTTTTTTTTTTTTTTTTTTTACAACAGTTTGTCCCAAAGGTCTTTACACAGCATCATAACAACATCCTCTGTCCTTAGACCCTCACATCCCCTGAGGAACACCTCAGGGTGAGCAACAAAAGAGTGTGGTTGTGTCCGAAATCACTCACTCATTCGCTACTCCCTACTCACTATATAGTGCACTATATAGTGAGTAGGGGGTGATTTCGGACACAGCCTGTGTGTGTGTGTTACGGAATTTACAGGGTGTCTCATGTTGATGACATCACTGCCCTCTAGTGGTGACCTGACCACATACGTACACAGGGGAGTCAAATTCAATCAGACAGGAGCCAAAATTTAAAACAGGCAGCATGTCAGGGGCCAGACATGAAAACTGTTCTGTGATGTCAGAAAAGGGTGGAAAAAAAGAACAGAACAAAACACATATATCTAGCCTGGTTTTCTGTCCTGTGCCATGTAGTCCATACCAGGTACTTGGCATCTTTTCTTGAATGAAAGTCCACGTATGTTTGGGGTTTGGTCCTGAGCTGAGTGGAGGTGTAATCAGTGAGACCACCATGTGCTGATTTCATGTCAACAAAGCAGCAGATAGGGTTTGGCTCTCGTCGATCTGTTACATGGCCATGACCGTAGCTGTTGCAGTGTGTATAATAGGATTTGTAGTACGAGTGCATGAGCGCCATTAATAATAGAAATACCGTATTATAAATGTATTTAAAAAGCCAGACTAGATGGGGTCAGGCTGTTTAAAAGACATGGAAGAAACAACAAAGAGGAGAGAAAACAACATATACACAAAATAAATCCACTCTGAGTGACCCTATGCTGCTGTTCTACCTGTTGTTTACAGACCTATCAGCCTTCAGTCTGACACACAGTCACATCTAGACCACTCATTATCTGGAGTTAGTAATCTTGAAAAGTTTGGATCTGGATCAGACTGATCCAATCCTACTTTGCTTTGAACAACTGGGATAAAAGACGGATTACATGATCCTGGATAGCAATAGAAGGGATTTCAAAATCCAGATCATTTTGATCCAGATTACACCTTGAGAACAACTGTGGGCCCAGAGGATCATACCTAAAAAAGTCATTATTCCTACAGGGTCCATGGTCATAGTACAGGTTACCACGACAACCAGTGTCAGGTTCAGTTATTCCTGATAACTAAGAGTTAATCTGGGTCTGTTAAACTAATTTCATAGTACAGAGCTCCGAACAGTTTCAGGCTGGGGGGCGTGGCCTCCAGAACCTACACCTAAACATCCCATCAACCAAGAGAAACAAGGGCTGGGGCGATACGCTTTTCTCCCGATTCGATTCTTCTACGATTCTTTGGATGCCGATTCGATTTAAATTGCGATTCTACGATATTGCCGATTCTCTCGATTTTTAGTCTGCATTTTTTTTTTTTTTTATATATATATTTTTTAGGGGCTTTTTTGCCTTTAATGTACAGGATAGTTGAGAGAGACAGGAAATGGGAGGCAGAGAGGGGGGGAATGACACGCAGGATAGGGCCACTCGGTGCGGGATTCGAACCGGGGTCGCCTGCAGAGGACTATAGCCTCAACACATGGGGCGGGTGCTCTACCAACTGAGCTAAACACCGCCCCTTAGTCTGCATTTTTAACATTTATCTGCACACAAATACTGTAGGAGCCTATAAATGAAGATACTCCATTATAAAGTGAACTTAAACCCTTTTCAAGACCTGTACTCTCTGTATGTAAAAAAGGCGAACAAATGCACATTGCACAATATTGAAAAAAAATTCAACAAAAAATTATATATATATATATATATATTTTTTTTTTTAATTGAGTTTTGAAAAAAAAATCGATTTAAAAATCGTCAAAAAAGATATCGCGATATTTATGTGAATCGATTTTTTTCTCCCACCCCTAAGAAACACCCACACCTTGTTACTCACCTTTACACTCAGACAACAACAGCAGCCTACCACTGAACAGTGAGGGGGAGGAGCTTATTACCTTGACGCCATCGTTCTTCTTGTTGCTGCCGCTCTTTCCTCCTGAACGAGGGATGAGGACAAAGAGAGAGAGAAGCAGCAGAGTCAGGAAGAAAGGAACAAAGGTACAGAGGAGGAGAGCCGGCATCATACCGACCACTGCCCACGTGCCCTCCAGCAAACTAACAGAGGCTCAGAGGCTGAGAGGCTGAGGGGCACGCTGTGTCCCTCTGTCCCTCTGTCCCTCTGCTGGGGGTGGGCGGGGCGGGGCGGGGGTCAGTTGGAGCAGCTGAGGCCATATTTAGGATCAACTTGAGATAAACATGCAGTCTCACATTCCTGCCTCTCTCTCTCTCTCTCTCTCTCTCTCACACACACACACACACACACACACACACACACACACACACACACACACACACACACACACACACACACACACACACACACACACACACACACACACACACACACAGAAAACAGTCAGTCTCATGTTCTTTCATTATTTTCCTGCCGGTTCTTCTAAAGGAATCAAGTAGGCTATTAACACAGACTCTGCTCCAAACAAATAAACAAACAAAGGTGGTTCAGGTTTAATGGTGTCGGTGGTTTCCCTTTCTATCTATAGATCCTGAACAGCTGCTGCGCACACACACGCACGCACGCACGCACGCACGCACGCACGCACGCACGCACGCACACACACACACACACACACACACACACACAGTGTTAACCTGTTAATTGTCAGCAAGCCTGCAGCTGCTTGCAGGATCCTCTGTTAGTCTCTGTGTTTAACCCTCAGCTCCCGTACAACAAACCTGTGGGTCAAAGGTCTACACCCCACATATCCACAGTAGGTCATGTGACTCTCCAGTAGCCAATAGCTGAGTGGTATGTTTATGTGGGGAGGAGTGAATCTGACAAAGCACTGACCTCAGACCCTGCTGGACTTACCAGAGAAGTTCCTGGTGGCCAACATGGTTGTCAGAATGGCTCCCTGAGGGAAGAGGCAATGACATCAGGAAGTGAGGTCACACTGAAGATCAGGTGTGAGGTCTGGGTCTAGTCTGGATCAGGTCTGGTTTGGCTCTGGCCCTGGCTCTGGCTCTAGTCTAGTCCTGGTCTGAGTGTCTTCCGTTCTGATTCTGGCTCGGTTGCGGTCTTGTCTATTCTGGCTCTGATTCTGATTCTGATTCTGCTCTGGTTCTGGGGCCGGATTCAACAATATGTTCTTAAGAAAAATCTGAAGAGATGTCTTAAGATCTAAAATTAAGAAGTTCATAAGAAAGTTCTTAAAGGTACATTGTGTAGGAATTCCTCCCATCTAGCGTTGCGGTTGTAGATCGCAAGCAACTCAATCATATTTTTCATGCTGCATTCACGTGAAATTGGGCAGACGACAAAAAAACAATTCATGTGAGAAAATGACAATATGACACGTGACAATATGTTGTCATGGCGATGTGGTATTGGCTTTCTCTGGACTTCTGTGACTAAAATGACATCTGGTTTGTTAGCGACGGCCGTCTGCCCGACTGCAGGTGAATGCAGCATCAGTGTAACGCTCCATTCCTCCTCACTGCGTTACCACGGTGACTTTTCACAGACGCCACCTCCACCTGAGCCGACAGCTCCGGTGTCTCCGCTGAGTTTCCGTGGTTTCCTACCGTCACGCTGCCACTGAAGGTAAAAACATGGAGACACCACATGGCAGCAGCACCGAGCTTACCCGCTCCATGGAGATATGAATGATATGAACGGCTCATTCAGAGCTGAAAGGAACACTTCACTTTGTTGATGGGGGGGATTATTGATGAATGAAAAACAGACCGAAGAACCAAATCATCGATTTTCGTGAATAGACAACAGGAGAAGTTACACAATGTCCCTTTAAGAACAGTAATTGCTTACGGATTTCTTATATTTCCTACTTAAGAACTTCTTAAAATATGTCACTGCATTGCATTGCACATGCCATTTTAAGACAGGTTAAGGTTGTCTTAAGAAATTTGAGAACTTTGATTTCAAGGATAGCATTTATTTAAGTTTTTTAAGAAGAAACTTACGAAGAAAGTTGAGAAAATACTTAAGAACTTTTTTGGAGAATATGACTTCTTCACTTTTTTCTTCTTAAGACTGAAGTTAAGAAAGAAATTACACTTAAGAAGATTTCTTTTCTTAAGACGGTTTTGTGAATCTGGCCCCTGGTCTCTATAGTCCAGGTCAGGTTCTGGTTTTGTACCTTCAGTTTCCTCCTGGCGTTGAACTTCTTCAGACACTCGACTGTTTCTTGTCGGTGCATACAGGACGCCACTGTGGAGCGATGCTGAGGGGAAGAACATCATCATCATCATCATCATCATCATCATCATCATCATCATCATCATCATCATCATCATCATCATCATCATCATCATCATCATCATCATCTTCATCATGGTGAGGAACAGAGAGATCCTTACAGAGATCCAGGGGTGCTTCAGAGCCTCAGCAGCTGTGATGCGTTTGGCTGGGTTGATGGTCAACATCTTATTGATCAGATCTTTGGCTTCAGGTGTCACAGTGTCCCACTCTGGAGATGGGAACTGGGAGGGGGGGCAAAGCCAGAGAGGAGAGGGTTGTTTTGTACGGGGAGGACAATAAGGAGGTGGAGAAGAGGAGAAGGTAAGTGGGAGGAGAGCACGACAAAGGAGAAAAGAGAGTCACACGACCTACATCATAAGCTCCAGCTTTGATCTGCTGATAGAGACGATGTTGATCTTCATCCCAGAACGGAGGATAACCAACCAATAAAATGTAGAGAATCACACCTGAGAGACAGACAGAGAGAGAGAGAGAATAAACCACACCTGAGAGAGAGAGAGAGAGAGTAAGCAGTAGCAGCAGTGGAGACTCACCACAGGCCCACAGGTCAACAGCTTTGCCATACGGGTCCTTCCTTAAAACCTCTGGAGACAGATAACCTGGAGTCCCTGCAAAGCCTGTAAACACACACACACACACACACACACACACACACACACACACACACACACACACACACACACACACACACACACACACACACACACACACAAACACACACTGAGAAACTGAGTTCAAAATAATAGAAAACTGAGATGAACAAAACATGAAATGAAATAAATAACAAAGCCCCGCAAAAAAAAACCACATAAACCAGCAAATAAGATTAGGTGAGATCACATTAAACCAAAGTAAAATCAAGGTAGAGCCCAACAATCTAATGAATAAGAACATTCATAATATAATAATATAGAATATGAATCATATTTATCGTAAATTTTCTCGTACAACATTATGGCAGTTTAGTATTAAATTCAGAGGTCCTTTAATCTGGAATTCTATACCTCATATAATTACTAAGTGTACTATTTCAGTGCTCAAATGTAGACTTAAAAATGTTCTACTAAGTGACTGTATGTTAATATTGGAGTGATTTGAGTTGTCTCATTAATTAATATTATTGTTAGCATTATGATTTTTTAGTATATTATTTTTAAGATGAGTAGTGTTTCTACTCTCACTGTAGTAGTAGTAGTAAACCTTTATTTTACCAGGCAAGAATTGCTAAGAATACATTCTTATTAAGGCAATGGCCTGGTAGGAGGTGAAAGACCTCCTAAGGGGAAGGGAGAGGGGTTATATGCATGTGTGTGTCTGTGTATGTATGTGTATACATGGGTATACATATTGTTTGTTTTGGTAATTGTTGTTTTTTTTTCCTGAGCTGAGGCCTTGTATAGGCCCTTTGGGTCTCTTGTCTCGGCTTGCACCTATTATTTTTTTGTCAATGTATTTTAATGTGTCCTATTCTTGTTATTCTGTATTGGTGCGAATAAATAAACTAAACTAAACTAGAACATATATAGAAGTAGGAAAGAAAGAAATGGAAAGACATAATATGGATAACTTTTCAAATGAAATGAACTGCAGATACCAGTTGTCCTGATGGAGTCAGAAAAAGTAGTGCAGTATTAGGCCTTACCGAACCAGGCCTGCTGGTCTCCCTCCACCTCGATGGCCAGGCCGAAGTCGGCCAGTTTGACCGCTGCCCCTTTAGACTTGGAGGCCAGCAGCAGGTTCTCTGGCTGCAGACAGAGGACACATGCTAACATGCTAACTCTGTCCATTGGATTACATTAGAGATACTGACTATGCTAAATCAAAATACAATACAACACCACACTGATGATGAACGCTGACCTTCAAGTCTCGGTGGACCACGCCCATCTGGTGACAGTGTAGCACTGCCTCCAAGATCTGCTGGATACAGTGACTGTTGAGACACAGAGGTCACACCACAAAGGTCAAGCTCAGGTAGGAAACCAATGAGAAACCTGCTGAAGAGCAAATGGAGGAGCGAGCCCTACCTGGCGTCAGCTTCACTGTAATATTCTCTGGCTACAATGTCCTCAAACAACTCGCCCCCTGTAACCCTGGAGATGACACACACCGTCACTGCACAGCTCAGATGGTCATATAACAATATCTATATAATAAGTAACAATATGAACAAAATATCAGCACAATACAGCAACAACACAACAAAATGTCAAAGTGGAACATAATTATGGTATAATAGTTAAATAATATAATGTAATATAATGTTTAGATAAAATGTAATATAATAAAACATAACAAATTAAAGGAGAATCCCGGTCATTTTCTAAGTAACGCTCTACAGCTCTAGGTCCCCAAGTGCGACCATAGGAAAAAAATTGAGAAAAATATGTGCAGACCGGACCTAGCTCTCCTCCTGCTAGCTGCGCTACACTGCAGTTAAACAGAAAAGTAACGGGGGCAGTTCTTCTAACTGTGACTTTGCCTCTATATAATGCTCAAAATATCACTACAAATACTTAAGGATTTTGGGTGGGAAAAAAGCATCAATATGAATATACCGTAATTTCCGGACTATAAGCCGCTACTTTTTTCTCACGCTTTTTTCTAACGATGCGGCTAATTTATAGATTTTTACTGGCTAACGGCCTCCGGGGGGCGCTCTAGCAGGAACCGCACAAGTGAGGCAGACATGTGGGGAAAGATTATGCGCCAAAGAAGACACTAGTTTTGAGTTTTGGTGCAGTGTTTTTCTAACCAGGCATGTTACTGTCTGTTGGTGCTGTGTTGATGCCGTACTGCCGATTTTCAGGCACAGTTAGAAAAAAAAGCATGTCAGGAACGAACTAAGCAGGATTTCTCCCGTGGCTATGCTACATTTTTACCTTAATTAAAAAGCTCCGGAGTAATTGTGATGGTTAACTCGCTACATGACTTGTGACTTGTTACGAATGAGAACGGAGGCTCTCTGTCTTCACCTGCCGTCTCACGGCTGAAAACCAACCTTGTAACATCAGTGTAGTACCTGGCTGCTGCCCCGGTGTCCCAGCTCTCGTCTCTGCACACCGCGACACAAACGCGCTCCGTAACCCATAATATTTTGTTTATGACGGTTAAGACTACACAAACACACGCACCATAACATCGTATATGTTATGTAACGTTATCCACCGCTCCGTATTGATTTTTCGCCGGCTTCATTGTCAACAAATGCACATGGCTGAAAGGAGCGTAACCAAAACAGCGGAAAAGCGAGCGGACTTGCACAGTTCCACACATCTTCCGTGTACTGTCTTTCTGTGTAAATATCTCATGTTTTACAACATGAAAAACCTGCGGCTTATATTCAGGTGCGGCCTTTATATGTACAAAATCTATTTTCTTTTCAAATTTAGCTGGTGCGGCTTATATTCAGGTGCGCTTAATATTCCGGAATTTACGGTAACTGCTTTTTTTGTTTTCCTCGCGTTTTTGTCTTTGTTGATGGAAATAATCACGAGCTCGACAGTCAACTAGTAAGGTCTAGAGAGTTAACAGAGGTATGTGATGAAAACACACAGTTAACACTGCTCTAACGGAGTTTATGCACAGTCAGTGTTGTGTGGTAAGGCACTGTTGGATGTTGCAAAGCATGTGTAGTGATATCTTGAGCATAATATAGAGGCCAAAGTTACCGTTGGAAGAACTGCCCCCATTACTTCAGTGTTTAACTGCAGTGTAGCGCAGCTAGCAGGAGGAGAGCTAGGTCCGGGCTGCACCGATTTTTCTCAGATTTTTTCCTGTGGTTGCACTCCTGTGGTTGCACAGAGCTGTAGAGCGTTACTTAGAAAATGACCGGGATTCTTCTTTAACAACGAACACTGAAACATAACAAAACATAATACAACACAACATAATATAACATAACACAACATCACACAACATAACCTAACAACAAAACGTAACAAAACACAACATAACATAACATAACATAACATAACATAACATAACATAACATAACATAACATAACATAACATAACATAACATAACATAACATAACATAACATGACATAACATAACATAACATAACATAAGACAACAGTAGACAACACAACATAACACAACATAGCCTGGACGAAGCAGAGTAACATAATAAAGCACTGTGAAATGTTGATGTTAAAGCAGAAGTAAGCGATCCGGTGGTTTTGGCTAACTTCCTGTCAGCAGATGGAGTTAGCAGTCCCCGCCCTCGTCCCTACGTCACCACATTCACGCGCATCCCTTGGCTGCACACACAGAGAGGACCGCCCCTTTATGCCGTTCTCTCTCCTCATTGGATAAAACTTGTAGGATACAGTTTTCTCCTGGGCTTACAGCAGAGCAGAGTGACTGACAGACCCGTGTTTCAGACCAAACACTCTATAGAAGTGATTGCTGTCAGAAGATACAACTATTTAAGACTTATATTGACACAAACATTCTGCTTACTTCTGCTTTAAACAATATAATAACACAATATAGCCTAATGTAATCCACAATGACATAGGCTAACAACAAAAGATTTTTAACATAACATTAGACACCTTTGACATCACATGACGTCACATAATGTGATATGACTTAGAATGATGTGGAGATACGGGTTCACACTCACAAGTCAAAGATGAGGTAATGATGTGCCTCCTCTGAGATACTGTCATGGAGCCGAACTGAAAGAAACAAACTCTTACTGAGCAGGGAAGGTCAGGAAACTACAGGCCAACAAGACAAACAACAGGTACAGATGCAGTAACTCACAGATAGCATTATGTGAGCTAGGTTACGTAGATGGGCAGAAGTAAAAGAGAAGATTTGAACTAGCAGAAGTATGTTAGTAGTTGTGAGCAAGATGTAGTCTACTGTTAGCCAAAATGGCGGCTGCAGACAGCTGCTTCCTGTGGATCAGAGACAAGTGATATGATCTGTGTAAAAGTCTGAGTTGTTTTAAGTGAGTAGGAGGATGAAGGCAGAGAGAGAGAGGTAATGTGAGTCTCCAGCAGACTGATGAGTTTCACTGAAGGCATCTCCTCCTCCTGCATGTATATCCACACACACACAGGAGAGAAAACAGAGAACAGAGAAGAGGCACCCCCCACCCCCACCTCCTCCACCCCTACACACACAGACACACATCAAATCCCACTGCTCTACTGTGTAGGAGGGTTTCGAGAGAAAAACCTTATTATTTCTCTCTGAGTGCTTTCACACAGGTATGAGTGTGTGTGTGTGTGTGTGTGTGTGTGTGTGTGTGTGTGTGTGTGTGTGTGTGTGTGTGTGTGTGTGTGTGTGTGTGTGTGTGTGTGTGTGTGTGTGTGTGTAGGAGGAGAGGGTTTTGTTGTCTTCACCTAAGGACACTGTTGCCTAGCAACACGCACGCACGCGCACGCACACACACACACACACACACACACACACACACACACACACACACACACACACACACACACGCACACACAGTTATGTAACACCCCCTCAGTATCTGTAGAGCATCACCTGCCCACACAGAGCTATGATTGGTCACATAGCTCTGTTGCTGTGCTCTGATTGGCTGGTTGGGCCCATGTGAGGTCATATTTGAACATCTGACTGGTTCAGTTTGTTTGTGACTGAACCAGTTTGAGTGACTGGTTCCTGCAGAGCTGTGTGGGGCTTTTATTGTGAATTCACCACAGAAAACATGGAGGGATGTCACACCTGTCTTTACCTGTCTCTGATGTTCAAGTGTGATCACTGACTCAGTGTGTGTGTGTGTGTGTGTGTGTGTGTGTGTGTGTGTGTGTGTGTGTGTGTGTGTGTGTGTGTGTGTGTGTGTGTGTGTGTGAGTGTGAGTCAACTCAGTGTCCGAGTCCAGAAACACTGGGTCCAAAATTTCCCATAAAACACCTGGGCACAATAGTTAATGCAGTCACAGTAGGAGCAGTATACAGTATACAGTATACAGTATACAGTATACAGTAGGCAAAACTAGTGGTTGTAGTAATGGTATTATTAGAAGTACATTAAGTGGTACTTTTAGTAATAGCAGTAGAACAAAGTAGCTGTAGCAATAGCTGTATTTGCAGCAGGGTCAGTCAAATGTTCAATCTTGCTAATAATAATAATAATAATAATAATAATAATAATAATAATAATAATAGTCGTAGTATTAATAACAGTAGAAGTGGTTGCAGTTTTTCTACTTTCAGAAGTATTGACAGGTGTCAGTGTTCTTATACAGGAAGATGAGTAGAAGTATTAGTAGTAGTAGTAAAATGGTGATTAGTAAAAGTAGCAGCAGTAATGTTAACAAGTATCATAGTAGTAGTAGTGTTGGTTACAGTAGTACTTGTAGCAGTACTAGTACTCACCGATGTTGGGATGTTTGAGTAAACGACAGATTCGAGCTTCACGGTCCAACTTCTGATGATCTGAGAACACAAGATTTGATCAGTGTTGGTCAGGTTCTGATCTAAGAGCTCTGATCCAGGATCAGTGTGACTGCAGTGACTGATCCAGGATCAGACAACCAGAGAACCAGCCTTCACTCAGTCTGAATGAACAAAAGCGAGTTGTGCATGTGTGTGTGTGCGTGTGTGTGTCTGGTTGTCCTGTTGAGAACGTCTCCAGCTGAGCAGCAGCTGTGAAGCTCCAAACAGAAACTCCCTCAGACAGAGAACAGGTCAGACCAGCACACATCATCATCATCATCATCATCATCATCATCATCATCATCATCATCATCATCATCATCATCATCATCATCATCATCATCATCAGTTGGAACGTTGTTTAGCTCACTGGGTTGGCCCTGGTTCGAATCCCCTGGCGGCCCTTTGCTGCATGTCATTCCCCCTCTCTGTCTCCCTATTTCCTGTCTCTCTCTGACTATCCTATCAATTAAAGGCAACCCCCCCCCCCCCCCCCAAAAAAAAAAGATATATATATATACATATATATAACCTATAACCTATATATATTTAAATATAAATCAGCTGACTGAGCGAAATAATTATGTTGTTATTGTTTAACACAGTGACATCATACAATGATAATGATGAAGCTGGTGATAAAGCTGATGATGAAGATGATGCAGTGTTACAGTCACTGCAGATTGCAGAATCAAACTAAATTGAGATAAACACACACATATAAACCGCACACATTTCTTTGTCAACTTTGCAGAGTGTTGCTAGGCAACCGAAGGAGATCGCAGAACCAGAATAGAGATCTGTAAAAAAATAAAACAATCTACAGTACAGCTCACCCCGTTTAACCAAAGCCTCATAGCAGCACCAGACCAGGTGTAGGGACACAAGGACACGCCCCCACAGGGTCTCTGCTGCAGCACCAGACCAGGTGTAGGGACACGAGGACACGCCCCCACAGGGTCTCTGCTGCAGCACCAGACCAGGTATAGGGACACGCCCCCACAGGCTCTCTGCTGCAGCACCAGACCAGGTGTAGGGACACGCCCCCACAGTTACAGAGGGTCTCGGCGTAGCAGTGCATGTCCATATAACGGTTGCAAATGGATACCAACTGTCTTCGTAACAAAAAGACACACCAAAAAACATCCAAATACCTCCATGCTGCTCTTATGTAATGTCCGTCTTGTATTGAAGCCCCGAAATGTGAAATTGTTCCGAAAAAAATTAAGTAAGTCTATATTTCAAGCTTGTTTCGCGTGCGATTTTTTTGTGCGAGATTTGGACGGACCAGGAAGAGAAGCTTCCGCTGCAAACAAGCTTGAAATTGAGACTTATTTAATTTTTTCGGAACAATTTCGCATTTCGGGGCTTCAATACAAGACGGACATTACATACGAGCAGCATGGAGGTATTTGGATGTTTTATGGTGTGTCTTTTTGTTATGAAGACAGTTGGTATCCATTTGCAACCGTTATATGGACATGCACTGCTACGCCGAGACCCTCTGTAACTCAGAGAAGCCACGGAGGACTCTGAAACTTCTCCCAGCCCTTAGTCCACGTGAGGGGGAGGAGATAATGATAATGCAATTTGAATTTTGAGTGAACTATTCCTTTAAGGTTCTACTGTTCTATTGTTCATCTACTGTTCTATTGTTCATCTGCTGTTCTACTTCTCCACTGTTCTATTGTTCTACTGTTGTACATACTGTTTGTGTGTGTGTTTGTGTGTGTGTTTGTACCTGGATAGTTAGAACTTTGAGCTTCTCTGTGTTGTGTTCTTACCTCTGGCCGACAGTTTCTTGGTATTGATGATCTTGGCAGCGTACTCCTGACCAGAAAGAACTTTGACACAGCGGCGCACCACTGAAAAGGCTCCCCTGGAAACAACATGAGGAACCAGTTCACACCAATTTAACAAGATCCTGTTCACGTTCTAACGTGAACATCACCACTTACAAGAACATTCTAGAAAAGTCAGTGAAATGTGATTCTTGCTACTGCTGCTAGCACTGAAGACACTGAGCAGGTGTTTGTCAGGAGATCACCTATTTTGATACAATCAATGATCTGATCAATAATAATGATATTAATAGTACAGAATCAATAATAATGTGAAACTGAGCTGCAGAGTTTCTCCTGAAAGATTTCTGAGTCTGTTTCCTTATGAAAGCTGCATTCAGCCACCCACCATCACATTATGTAAGAGACCTGGCAGTATACGTGTGTGTGTGTGTGTGTGTGTGTGTGTGTGTGTGTGTGTGTGTGTGTGTGTGTGTGTGTGTGTGTGGATGGGCAGTGAGTGGGATGAGGTCAAAAGAGTGTTACACTCATCTATCTATCTATCTACAGTATCTATCTATCTATCTATCTATCTATCTATCTATCTATCTATCTATCTATCTATCTATCAAAAAATCAATTTAAATAATATGAAATGAATAGAAATGATAAAGAAAAGTGTAAATTAGTCTCATTACATTAATAACAAACAACATATCAGTAGAACTATAAAAATAAACCAGACTGAAGAAGTTGATGCTCATATCATTCATATCATAATTACAGCTAATTAAAACATCGGTGGTTCTATAAATACTAATAAAACAACCATGAATAAATAGGCTTTCATCAGAAATATACTGAACATAATAAATGTGTTTATAATAATTATCATCATTAGATAATATTGAAAATATACAAATTATGATATATTGGAGAAATGTGAATACATGAAAGATGTAAATATACACAAAAGTAACCACTGTAACTGGTAAATGAAGTGCTTCTATCAACATTCTTCTGCACTTCTTTCTATCAGTCATCTGTAATACCCACATTCCCACACTAGTGATACATGAGGGGGATTTGGGGTTGAGTCAGGCCGGGGACCAGCCCACTGACCCCTCTGCCTCCTCAGCCACTGACCACACAGTTCATATTCATATGTTCAAATCTCACTGACATGAAGATGAAGAGGATGATGGTGACACTCACTTGCCCAGCTCCTCGTACAGCTGATACTCTTCGGTGAAACGAGTGCAGATGACCGTTGCCATGGTGACCTGGTGGGGCGAGGGTCAGGGGGCTCCCAGTCTGTGCTCCTCTGAGGATGATGATGGAGGAGATGAAGGCCAAGAGTTAGACCTGTCCGTCTGTCTGTCTGTCTGTCTGAGGGTGGAAGAGAGAAGACAGAAGGAGAAGAAGAGAAGAGGAGAGAGCTGAGGGGGAGAGGGAGAGAGAGGGAGAGAGAGAGTTCTGGTTGTGCACAGAGGAGGAAGAGGAGGAGGAAGAAGATGGAGGGATGATGGAGAGAGCAGTGAGGAGAGCAGTGTCTCTCTGTCCTGATCTGAGACTGAGTGACGCTTTCAGATGCTCAACCTGCCCGCCCACTCCCCTCCGTCAGCCAATCACAGGCCAGGACACAAACACACACACACACACACACACACACGGTTGTCATGGTGACTGCTCCCTCTCAGTCTGTGCTGGAAAGTAAGACTGCAAACACTGCCAGCTCCTCGAGTATTCAGGGACTAAAACTGCTGTACTACTGCTTACAATACTGCATGTACTGCAGTTCTACCACAGCATATTTTACTGCTGCTGGAAGTAGTTGTGATACTGCACATACCTACTATTAACAGTATGTAGTTTACATATGGAAAAATGTTGGTACCCTTCTGTTAAAGAAAGAAAAACTGTCAAATGTCAAACAACTTGAAACTGACAAAAGTAAAGGGCCAAAGGGCGTTCTCCCAGAAGCTTTGTGGACAGATGAGACAAAACTGGAGTCCCATCCGCACAGATGCAAAAATGAAGCAAAGAAAAGAACACTATACCCACTTGGAAACATGGATCAGCCATGGTTCTGTTCTGGGGCTGCTTTGCTGCACCTGGTACAGGGTCTTGAAACATTTCGGTACTAGACCTTTTTCAAGCAAAATGTTTCTGCATTTTGGCTCAAAAACCAAAGAAATGGCGGTTGACTTATAGAGGAGGAGGTCCATATTGGCCCCAGTCACCATCCGTTGTCCCCAGCTACAGGTATCTGGGAGTGCATCTGGATAGCAAGACTGGTCCAGACGCATGGAGGCCACGTACAAGAAGGGTCAAAGCAGACTGTATTTCCTGAGAAGGTCCAAATCTTTCAACATCTGCCTGCAGACGTCTTCTGTGCTCCTTCTACCAGACTACCTGGCTAGTGCGCTGTTCTTCGGTCTGGTGTCCTGGGGAGAAGGAGCTCGCTCTATGGACATTAATAAACTGAACAAACTCATCAAGACAGTGAGCTCCACTATCGGTGCTGAGATAGACTCAGTCCAGCAGGTGGCCAAGGTGAGGACTCCATCCTGAGCAATGACTCACATCCACCGCACAAGCTGTAGGTGTTTTGGTGGAGCATCTTCAGTCACAGACTGACTTTAATACTAAATTATTATTAAAGAGTTGTACACTTGCACACTAACTGAATTACTGTAAATATGTTTTATTTCTATTTTTAGCTAAGTTATTTTATTTTCCTAATTATCGTATCTGTATTTTTTTCAAATTCTATTTTATTGTAGCTGCTGTGACACAATAATTTCCTGCGAATGTGGCAAGGTGAAGAGGGCCCGGGCAGGGATTGACCCACACCTCCCGGGTAAGAGTCATGCGCACTTGCCACTTGGCCAAAGGGACATCCCCTTGGCCAAGTAGCCAGGGTGCACGATCAATTGGGGGCATAGTGACAGGAACCTCAACTGTCACACAAAGTATTAATAAATGACTGTTCTGTTCTATTTCTTGGTGTTATCTGCAGTTTCTTGTTGTTACCTGAGATGACTGTGGCGGTGATTGTGGTCCTGAGAGACGCTCAGCTGGTTAAACTGGTTAAGTGTGTGCTCTAACTTCCTGTGAACACCTCACAATGAAAGTCAACTCGTTTTACCAGTTACAAGCCTTTAATGTGAAGCAACTTGATTTACAGAGTTTGTCTTGTTGCCTTGGAGAGGAAACTTAAACATGTTTTAAGATCAACCTTTGGATCAGGATCAGGAGAATGATCAGAATCAGGGTCAGGATCAGGATTTAACATCATCTCACAAGATCAATCAATCAATTTGTTTATTTCGGGCATGTCAATTTAAATCATCATCATCACACTTCATCTTAGTTCAAATAATACATACACATGGCCCAAAGGGAAAGCGGGAGAAGCAAAAGCTTATCTAGTCCCGCCTCCATTTTCCATCATGATTAAGATTAAGATTGGGAATGAGATCAAGATGGGAATCAAGATAAAGATCAGGATCTGGATCGTATTATAGATCAAGATGAAGATCATGATCTAGATCAGGGTGTGGCTCCAGATGGCTGTCCTAAAGAAGGACAGGTCCTTGTGGATCCCTCTTCCAGAATAAACACTGGGAGCATCAAAGACACAGGACACACAGAAGAAGATTTATTCTGATCAACAGTCTGAGCTTCATTGTTACCACAGAGACCGGGGTCTGAAAACAAGTGTCCAGGGTCCAGAGACCAGAGACCAGGATCCAATGCAGTCTAGAGTCAACAGACAGATTTTGACTCTGTTCACATCTGCTGTTAACACCTGTCTCACATGATCACAACGTTCAGAGGAGGTCTGGACCACATGACCTCCTCTGAAGGACTGCCCACTACTGATTGCAGAACTGAAGACACAGGTTAATAGCAGGTGTGAACAGGCCCTCGATGTATCTGATTGAATACCTTTTACCTGTCAATCACTCACATCAAGTCAGCTTTCGGCTGATCTCATCAATCTAATCTAATGGCCAAAAACATCTGGACCCGAAGCACCTGTACTGTCATGTGGACGTTGGGATCTGGTCTCTTGACTGGTGATCCCACCACAGAGACCAGACAAGGTGTAGGGGCAGGATCACCTGTCTCCCTGTCATATGTCTCAAATATCCTCACAGTGTTTCAGAATAAAGTTCAGGACTCAGAGATGTGTCCAGATACAGTCCAGAACAGAAGGTTTGTACCTCCTCAGGTGTCCTCAGGCCAATCGCAGGCCTCCTACCGGCTCCTGGGGCTGAAGTGTGAATAGAACATTTTCACCATTAGGCCCTGGGTTTCATTACATCAGTTAGAGGAGAGTCGAGGAGACTGGGTCTTGGATTGGTTCTGTGGGGTCCTGGACTGGTGGTTCTGTAGGATCCTGAACTGGTTCTGCAGGTTTCTGAAGTGGTTCCAGGAGTTCTGGACTGAGCTTTCGTGTCTCAGCAATGAGTCGTTTGACGCCGACCATCCATTGGCTGACCTCAGTCACATGATCAACCATCAGAGAGCGATGGATGTCATCAGCCTGGTCCCAGTGACCCAACTGCAGCTCTGAAGGACAGACAGGTAAGAGAAAAACGTCACTATGTTTCCATCCACTTCCATGCATGGTCAAATTACCCGCAGGTCACGAAAAATAAAGGCGGTGAAAGTGTGTTTCCATCTAAGAGCTTACGCTCCACACCAGAAGTTTTAGAACTACACCATTATTTAAAACATTGAAATTCAAGCAGTTCGAGTTCAATGCATAGCTTGAAATGGTGCAAAGGTTAAAGCTCCAGTTGGTAAGTTGACGAAAGTGAAAGTAAACTCCGCGACTTGGTCGGAAATTTCAAGACAATACTCCATCAGGTCTCTTTATGAACCTCTGCCAAGCGCCCCAACACACAGACACACACAGGCACACACACACACAAAGTAGCCATAAACACACCCACAAAAGACGTACCGTATCCATAGCAACTGGAGACTCCACAATCTCACCATGAAACACTCTTCTTGTGTGTGTGGAGGGAGGGAGGGAGGGAGGGAGGGAGGGGGTTGACAGAGGTGAAACGAGGGAGCTGACTGTGTATCATCTTGAAATTTCAGACCAAGTCGGGGACTTTACTTTCACTTTCTTTCGTCAGCTTACTACGACCAAGGGGGGAGTTGTGGGTTCTCCAAGTGAACTTCACTTAGTGAAGACCACTTCCGCGTTCAAAAAGCTGCAGTACCCCGGCGGCCTCTGGGGGCTGGGACCAGAAGGGAGCAACTCCTATCGAGTCCTATGTTAAAATAGCCGACTTTACAGCTTAAAAAAACATATTTACAGCCTGGTACATTTTATTTTTTTGGTCTCAACCGATAGTTTCCACCTCCGTGAACACTGTGGGGGGGGGGTTTGTTCCACAACCGTTTTAGTATTGTTTAGGCTTCAAATTCGTGCATAAATTACGTTGAGTGACAGGTTCACAGAGAGTTTACCGGCCGTTAATTGGTTGCTTCGAGTTCAGTGGGCGGGTTCTCAGCCGGCTAACCGCCGCGAGACTCCACCTAAAATCCAAGGTGGGTGACCCAAAACGGCTAGCACAGCATTCTGCAGCGCCATGCAGGATCCTCTGGTATGGGCCTGGGGCCTCATTTATCATTGTGGATACACCTTTTTTTACACCCTTTTTCCCCCGTTTTGTGCGTACGCACTTTTCTCCGCCAAATTTGGAATATATCAAGCCAAAACCTGACGGGGAAAAGTGCGGACATTTACACCCATTTTGACCCTGGCGTACCGTGATTTACACCTTTTTTGAGGAACAGGAGGAATTGGCGACACCGTTGCTGAGTCAGAGAACTGCAGTGTGAGAGGGAGAGAGGAGCGGAGTACATTTAGAAGAGCACAGTGTTTTTCCTAGGATTTTTTGAAGTAAGTAGGCTAGTGGTAGTGGTGGACCGTTGATACTGGCAATCCAACCCGCTCTATAATAACACTCGGCTATATGTTAATTAATAAACAGAGCGGATTGAGGATTTTGCTTTTTTGCTTTTACACACTCTAGTGTAATGTCCAACAAAGATCAAACCCGCCAAGTTTAAAAACACATCGGCAGCAGCGCACACTGATCTGCAGCCTAGACTGTTATTATTCTGTCACCTGAGTTAACCAGGTGCACGTGAGTTTGGAGCTGACGAGAGAATAAAGAGCGAGACAACGCGGCCCTGAGGAGGAACTGTGAAGGACTCAGCTGTAATGGAAAATGACGTAAACCGAGTCCAGTAGAGCTGTAACTGTGTAGTGGAAAGAAAGATTTTCTGGGATAAACGGGCAGATTACATACGATTCTTCTTCTTTCTGCTCCCTTTTGTTGAGATTTGGGAGGTTTTTGTTTTCATTGTAGCTTATTAAAATGCAAGATCATTTTTCTGACTGATTTATTGCCCGATGCCGTGTATCTCGCTTACTTTCCCCAGCCCTCCGCCCGTTGTCTTCGTTGTCACTTTGTAGCCGCTCCACAGAGTGCACATGGCTAATTAATATGCACATGCTGACCATATATGGTTGTATATAGGCGTTCCGGAGGCGGAGTATGAGGTGTGTTCACGTGTGCACCATTCTTGGGTCCGGTGTGAAGAGAAATTGCGGAGAGTTGTGCATATGCACAGTTTTATAGATCTGAAAAAGGTGTAAATATTTTGGGTGTACGCCATTTTCGTCTTTTCGCCGTACGCAAAAGTTTAGTAGCAGTTTTACACCCTCTTTGATAAATGAGGCCCCTGGTTGGTCAGGGCTTCTTCCTACAGCAAGATAATGACTCAGAACAAAAGTCCAAACTGTGCCAGAACTACCTTAGCTTGGAAGCCTAAAAACATGGGGCCAGCACAGTCTCCGTCCAGCTGGTCTGGGATGAACTGGTAAATGGTAAATATATTTGTACTTACATAGCGCTTTTTTTTAGCTCTCAAAGCACTTTACACTGTATGTCGCATTCACACACAGCGCTTGAAATCTCTTCATTCACACACATGCAGACAGGAGGTGGGACTAGTGACGGCTCTATGACCGAGTTAAAGCAAAGCAATCTACAAGTGCCACACGTCTATGGGAACTTCTGCAACAGAGCTGGGAAGAGCTTTTAATTTCCTCTGTAGAAAGAGAATGTGTTCAGCTGTTACATCTCCCAAAGATAACTACTGTACTTTGATGAGTCAAAATTTTAGAATATATTTTGGTTTATAAATTGATTTCATGATTTCTTTAATCTTAAATTGTTTGTTTGTTCTCTGCTTTCATTTCATTCAGAGTACAATGAGAAATTGAACTGCATAGTTTTCAATAAAACACTGAAAAAATCAGCGTGTTCTAAAACTTTAACTGGTAGTGTGTATATCTTTCTGTCGATATTCATGACATGGCCCATGTGTCGACTTGTCGGCCCTTTTTTTTTTAACAGCAGCAGCAGATATGCGGGGGGGGGGCTACACGTGCTTTTGTTGTGGTTTATTAACGCTGCTTTCATTAGGGGAAAAGTGGCACTTTCTGCTGTTTATTTGAATAGGAAATATTGAAAGACAAAATGCAATTCACACATGGAAATCCCACAAGCCCCGCCCCCTCGACATGTCGACACTCTATTTTTTTTTGTCGAGGGGAGCATGTGTCGAATGTTGGTCGTTTTGTCGACAAAAAGTCCCATCCCTAGTTTCCATGAGGCATTTTGAATTTGAAATGACATGCGTTTAGAAACACGTGGATGGAAACATCTCTGGCAGGTGTGTGATGAGACAGCTCACCTTGAGTCAGGGCGTTCATGCGTCTCCTCACGGGTAGACTCAATCGACCTGACCTCCAGCTGTCCTCCAGGAGGCGGAGCCTCTTTGCCACGTCATTACACACCTGATCCTGTGGACAGGTGAGAGGTCAGCGTGAGTGGACAGACTGAAGACATACAGATGTGAGACAGCTGGTGGAGTGGAGGCCTTGTTCTCACCGTGACGCTGCCCTGTCTACAGGAAGCCAGCGCTCGCTCAAACACCTGCACCACCTCCTCCACATCTGGCTCACTTCCCGTCTCCTCCGCTTGCTTGCTGATGCCCTCTCTCTGACCTCTCATTGGCCCTGGGGGAGGATGGGACGTTGCCATGGAGCCAGGTGGAGGACCAACTGTGATGAGTTCAGAGACAAGAAGTGAGATGACACCTTCCTCCTCTGTTTTCTCACAGTATTGAATGAAAGTCTGTTTCTTACCTGGGTGGAGAGGAGGTGCTGCTACACCACATGGGGGGGGGTCCGATGGGGGGGAGGAGGAAGGGGGAGGGGGAGGGGACAGGGCTCCTGCACCTTGGGGCCAATCAGAGGCAAGATGTTTGGTATGCAGGTGTTGGCAGCTGTAAACAGGTGTAGTGTAGTGTGGACATGGACAGGTATGGACAGTGTGGACAGGTGTAGTGTGGACAGTTGTAGTGTGGACAGTGTGGACAGGTGTAGTGTAGTGTGGACAGTGTGTGGACAGTTGTAGTGTGGACGGTGTGGACAGGTGTAGTGTAGTGTGGACAGTGTGTGGACAGGTGTAGTGTGGACAGGTGTAGTGTGGACAGTGTGGACAGGTGTAGTGTGGACAGTGTGGACAGGTGTAGTGTGGACAGGTGTAGTGTGGACAGGTGTAGTGTGGACAGATGTAGTGTGGACAGGTGTAGTGTGGACAGTGTGTGGACAGGTGTAGTGTGGACAGGTGTAGTGTGGACAGATGTAGTGTGGACGGTGTGGACAGGTGTAGTGTGGACAGTGTGTTTTCTTACCTGAAGCAGGGGGAGCTGCTCTCTTGTTGAGGACGGCCCTCTGTCCTCGGGCCTGCTGCAGGCCATATGAGAACTGAGGGGGGTCATTCCAGCCCCGCTCCTGGTTACCTTGGCAACACAGAGATAGGTGTCCGATTAAGGGGACGGCTCGCCATGTTGCGAGACAGAATTAAATCAAATGGATGCTTCCACCTGAGGGAAATCCTCCCTCCAAAATGAGTGAAGTGGGCCGGTCCATTCAGCCCAGTAGCAGGTTACAAGTTGTTGTGATGTTGACACTACGCTGAAGGTTTAGAGGGGGACAGGAAGTAGAAGAGAGCAGGGGGGGCTACGACTGCTGGAAAGTGACAGTGTTTTATGAGCCATACAACTGCTGACCGAAGGTAAAGAGCTCCAGAAATGAAGCTGCTAACTACGATAGATGTGGTCACCTGTCAGAAAGCAAAATGTCAAGTCAAATATGATTTGTTTTGTCCTTCATCGCAAATCTCAGAATTTCCCCACCTACATTAGAACTACCTGTTGGTGCAGTAAAGTTTTTGTATCTCTCTTTCTATCTCCTGGAGTTTTTCCTCAGTGGATGTGAGGGTCTTAGGACAGAGGATGTTGTTACGCCCTTTGAGACAAACTGTTTGTAAAAACGGGCTATACAAATAAAATTGCCTTGCCTTGCCTTGCCTCTCTACCCCTGCTGAGCCAGAAATCAGCAGGAAACGATGAATTAACAGAACACATACACACAAAGCACAAGTGCAAACTGGATTCTTATTGTTTAGAAGTGTATATCATTTAGATAGATATAGCTAATACAACCGTTTTCCCTCAGGGAAATTCAGGTGTCTCTTCGCTCAAAATAAACTAGAATTAAAAAGTTATTTGTTATATTTTAGATGAGCTAATATTGTAGATCCAATGAACAGGTAAATCAAAAACTGCTGCATAACATATATACAAACACATTTTTAAATTAGAAAGGGAACTGAGGAGAAAAATATGTTCTCCCTGCAACAACTGTGTCATTTCTGTACATTTCATTTTGTCTCAGTCGAAACTCACTGATGTAATTGGATTGGTAAATAAGTTTTTGTTGAAGTTATCCACTAGCACAAAAAGTAAGTTGGGCTGGTTACCGCCCTCGTATACCGACACTCAGCAGCACAGCGCTGTCTTTCCGGGGTGTTATTTCTGAATGACGTCCGTCCAGATGTTTCGTCAGTCTTGACATTTGCCACATTCCAGATCAGAGACGTCGATCGGGACAGACTCAGTCAATTTCAAACAAACATTACAGTTCCGTCAGTTACTGCTGATTTGCATTACCAAACACATACAACGTTACAGTACAGCCTGTAGTAAGCCCTCCTCCTTTATCTCAATAACACATATATCCTCCTGAGAACCAGAGAAAAAAAGTGTCTTACAATTTTTTTTTTTTTTTGATTTCCTATCTGTTTGGCCCTAAAAAAACACCTTACAATTTTATTTTTTTTAAATATATTTTTAATTTTAATTTTACAGCATGTCCACTGTAGAGGACAACAGGACGATTTCCGTGTGAAAATACAACTAAATTTAGATAACTATAATAATATAATTATAGTAGTGTAATAGTGATATTAACCCAAGAATACATTTAATTAGATAAAAAAATACTAACCCACACACCTCCAGCTGCTTCTTGCTAATGCAGAAGCCCTAACAAGTCGATTACCGAATGCAGTTGAAAAGTGAGGAGTCACAATTAGTTCCAAAAATGCACGCACACTTTGCTGACTGTGACAGTATTAGCAACTCAACCTGTTCATTTCCCTGTCAATACCTGCTAGTGTTATGTTGAGAAAACAGAGGACACACTGGTTTAGTGTTAGGCTAATGTGGCCATGTATAGTTTTTTCTTGAGCTCACCACAACCTGGTAGGCCTGCTATGGCAGCCTCGCCAAAAGTCAAAGTAAAAACAACAGGGTCCATACTATAACCAAGTGAACTAACTAATTAACTAACCCAAATACTGTACTAACTGAGAAGCATATCTAACTTAAACACTTAAACTACTTACTTAAACACAACAACATCTAGTTATTGTTAGAAACAGATAGGGAAGACAGATAATAACATTGATGCATTTGGTAATCGACCAAGGGATTCTGCATCAGTAGGAAGAAGCTGGAGGAGAGTGGGTGAGTTGTGTTTTTGTTTCTTTTCAATAGAAATCAGTCAAACCTAGCAGGTGTTTGATGCCTTGTGTTATGGGATGGGACCCTGTTTGTACTGTTGATGTAGTTTGGTGCTGTTCTGAGCATTATTTGTGGCTATCAGTGGCTTTTTCAATGGCGTTGGCTCGTGGCTCCATAGACAGCAGTGTTTTTCTATCTGTGCTGAAGTCACTACAACTAGAGAAGTTTGCAGTCTGAAAACTTGATCTCTGGAGGGGGAGTTCTACTGGGTCTGATGGTGCATTAGACCATGGGTTAAACTTGTGCCGGAATATCCCTTTGATGCCGTAATTTAATTCCAGTGTCATGGATGTGATCTGACTCCCTACTGACCAACCTCATAAGCATATTTTGTTTGGCAATTTGCAAATAACAATAGTGACACATAGTACAGCAATAATCTAACAGATTTAAATACATCAACCTGAAACAAAAACAAAACAAAACATAGCCTACAAGTTGGTCTGGCCAACAGTGCATGACGACTTCCCTGCTCCCTTTCTGGCTCTGAGTCTGTCTCATCAGATTCTCCTACATCTTCTTCCTCTCCTTCTTCATCACCATCTTTCCCTTATCATAGGCTGATTCTCATCCCCATCCCTTTCCTCATCTGACAGCTCCAAATCTGAATCTCTCTCTATTATCTACTAGAATCCCCTCTGCTTCACTTCTTTCTCCTACAACGATGTGCAGTCATTAAATACATTAAAATGGTCCTGGTGTCCACTACAGTTGACATTCATAAAAGGACTGTTATTTCAAAACAGAAATTATGAAACTGTTTTCAGATGTAATAATATTGTGATTGACATGTTAATAAACAAGAATATATATAATTATCATGGTGAAAATAGCAATAGATAACAAATATTTGTGTTACCCCTCCTCTCTCCATGAAATGTGTGTTTTGGTATGGCGGCCATCTTGATAGAGAAAAAAAGTAAAGTTCCCACCATGCAAACCCATCACATGACACATCATTGGAAAGCCCAGGATGTCCTCTACAGAATACTATAGGGCTTGATAGGGTAACTCCAAATACTTAAGGAAGATACAGGTGAACAAAAGGTCCACCACAGAGGACATACATGCATGGGCCGGGTCTCAGGAGGTTATGGAGAATGTCTCCTCCGCCGCCGAACAAAAGGAAACTCACGGCCAATTCCTTTACATCATCAGTTACATTCACCAAAGCTTTCATCTTCTCCCACATAACAGCTGTAACAGAATAGTCACTTGACAGTTGGTCTCTTCCTGTTGTCAGGGCAACATACCCGGCTCTAGACCAGGATCTAACCAGGCGAGCTTTATGCTAGTCGTTAGCACACCTGACAGAAACCCGCTCAAAACTTAATTTACATTGTTAACATTTCTCAGCTACTAACTTAACTCGGTACTGTCAGGGGCTGCTCAGTGAAGCTGACTCACCTGGTTTAATGTACATGTCCTCCATGTTGGACTGCACCGTGTCAAACAGCTAACTTAGAGCTTCGTCTTCGTGGAGAGGAGGCTAAGCTAATGGCTTACTGGCGTAAGTTACAACAACAAGGTTTTTAATACTATTTAATCAAACAGTCATGAAAAGTCCTGTCGTTAACATTACGCTGTTCTGTTTACTTTAAATTTAGTTCAGTCGTATCAACAAACTGACTCCACATTGAATAAGTTCCGCTCAGTTTTCAAAATAAGATAAATGGAGGTTAAAAAGTATTTTGACTGTTTCTCGTTTAGCGCATCTTTATTTCGTGTGAAATATGACGTTGACAATATAAATTAGGTTATGTGTTTATCTTTAAGTGTCATTTATTTATTTTGCTGTGGTCAATGCAGTTCTGGGTCGATGATTTGGAATTGTTAGTAAAATCAATATTTAAAGCTGTATCTTTATAGGCTTTTACCTTGTAGGAGAGCTGGTCTGACTTCCTGTAATGGTGTCGAACTTCACGCGCACCCTCATTTCCGTGACACGTGGCTACTGTGTCACATCTCCTCTGACGTCACGAGACGTGGAGTGACCTCTGCGAGCGTCATGTTGGTGACAAGGTTCACAAATCATACCATAAATAAAATAATAAAAATATAAATCATCATTGTTTAAAATAAGACAACACACAGCAGGTTTGAGAATCATGAGAATCATGTAGCTATTTAAGAAAAGAAAGATAAATGCTTGCAGCCTACCTAACAGGGAGTGAGTTTGATGTAGCTCACTATACAATAATAAAAATCACTGCCACTGTTTATTTGACGACGAAGAAGGAAAATACAGTGTAGAAACAGCGCATAACAGTTATGTATAAAAATGAATCATATTTTTACCTGTTCTAAACAAACCTTAAAACCTTTTCCTAAGCCCTAACCCTAGGCATGAACCAAAAACAGTGACAAAAAATGTCCAGAATCCTTCAAGGGTCTCACTACATTTGAATATATATATATATATATATATATAGTTGAGGGAATTTAGTGAATGAATTATCATGTTAAAATTTTAACAGGTCTAACGGGCCAATATTCATTTTCCCCCTAAAGGAAACAATCTGATTATCAATAAACATTTTAATGCTATTCATACCAACATCTATCAACCAATTCTGAAATTAAACTGGGCCAATCTGGACCTATGGGTGACTGTCACAGTCAGTAACAGATAATGGACTGTCAGTATCATACTGATCAATTTATTATATTACAATAAATGATTGATATTGGCTGCATGTGGCTTTTCTTACAATAAAGGTAATGTGTGTGCTGTTGCAAAAATGTGCCATGTTTTACAGTGAAGGGCAAGTGAGGCAGGAAGCCAGAGAGGGAGGGGAGAGATGACATCAGCAGGAGG
Source organism: Trachurus trachurus (assembly GCF_905171665.1). Lineage (NCBI taxonomy): Eukaryota > Metazoa > Chordata > Actinopteri > Carangiformes > Carangidae > Trachurus > Trachurus trachurus. The sequence continues at coordinate 33,529,063 of NC_139903.1, forward strand.
AGGAGAGAGAGAGGAGAGAGGGAGGAGGGAGAAAAACAGCATCCTTCATCAGGCAGAGAGGAGAACGAGAGGACGAGCGCAAGAGGAGGGACAAATAAGCGGAGAGAGAGAGAGAGAGAAAGAGAGAGAGGGGACAGAGAGAAAATAAAGTAGAAGAAGAAGAAGACTGATGGTGTCGACAGAGAGAGGGACGAGAGACCCCGAGACAGACAGACAGGCAGGCAGAGAGAGAGAGACCAGCAGGAGGAGGCTTTAACATCTGTCATCTGGGCCTGTGTGTGTGTGTGTGTGTGTGTGTGTGTGTGTGTGTGTGTGTGTGAGTGAGCGATCAGCTGATTGGAACACACACGTTGGAGGGCGGAGCCATGATGGGCAAGGATTATATGTTGGCCATCATCATTGTCAACTATGACGGTAAGACACACACACAACCACACGCACACACAGGTCTCTGTAATGCCACAAGCTCCCTCTAGTTTGTTGTTGGTGACCTGAAAAGCTGCCGGGGCCCCGGGGCCAGCACGCTGAGGCCCCCGGAGACAAAAACAAGTGCAACATGGGGAGGAGGAGGAGTCAGCATGGTCCAGTGGAACTAATGCAGCACTTCACCTCAGTGCTCCTCCTCATCCTCACAGTCTCTGCTCTTATTATGAAGGAGGACAAAAGGTGTCATCATTTCCTGGTTAACTTGTTCATCACACACTCACAACAACAATAACAACAATGATAGTAATGACGATGGAGATGGCACAACAAACTTTATCTGAATAAACTAACTTTAATATGAATTTTCCTGAGGGGAAATTTATATTTTATTATCAATTGTTCACTGACCCTAACATACACACACATACAGTAATAAATACATTTCAATGATATCAATAATAAATGAATTAATTCCATATTTAGCTCAATTATATAAGAAAAAATGAAAGAGTGAACATGATTTAATTGTGGTGTTAGAGTATGCAGTCAGTTTTGAAACTTGAAGCTGTAGAGAAGTGCATTGTGGGGGTTTGAGGCATCTTTCTTTCTTTCTATCATGGGACGTCATCTACCTCATTTAGAACAGAAAGGTCGTGACCTCCTATAGATAGAAATACAGGAACATGCACACACACACACATAAGAAGGAGGCTGCTGACTGTGGCGTTTTCTGCTGGTCATTGTGTATTGAATATTGAACCCCCTCCCCCCCGGTCATATCAGTGTCTCCCAATCGGCTGATTCAGCGTTTCGTGTCTCAGGGTTTATTAATTATTCAGCTCCTCCTTCATCTGGTCAGTTTGACCTCTGAGAACCTCTGTTGCTCCACATAACAACAGAACCATCAGACAACAATACAGCAGGTGAAGAGGGGGATGGGAGGAGGTGTTGGTGGGGTGAAGAGGGGGGGGGGGGGGGGGGGGTTCTACCTGAGGAGTCCTGGCCAATCAGGGCTCCTCCCTCTACTTCAGACTGTAAGCTGATTGGACACTGATAGCACATACCCCATTGTTAGACCTCCAGGGAGGATGTTACCTGTGCAGGTGCAGCAGGTCGCCAGCGATCATGAATGAATGAATGAAATCTTTATTTCGAACATGTGTGAAAAGTGAAAAATGAAAACAAAACAAAACCAAACAAATAAATATCCATCATAAGAGAAAAAAAAGAATATATATAAAACAAACAAACAAGAAACAATTGATTTTACTACTAATTAACCAATAATACTAAATAAAATAAAGTTAAACATGTTTGAAAAGGAGTAGGAAGAAGTAAAAACATATTAACTCCTACCCCCCCCCCCCCCCCCCCCCCCCCTTCTCTATTTCCCCACGATCGTGAATGATACCAATTATTATTTCATCTGAATATCTGTGTAATACTAATGACACTTAACAACACAACATTATGTGACCATATTTGTTGGTGTCTCTGCAGACAACATCTGGACGGACCAGAACCTGCTGCTGGACCCGGACCTCCCCTCTGGCTGGAGAACCATCAAGGACTCTACAGGAACCTACTACTGGCATGTTCCCACTGGTGCCACACAGTGGCAGCACCCCCGTCTAACCGGGCCAGCCCAGCCTGTGGACACAAAGGTTGGAACATGGTTAACTCGGGTTCGCTAAGTGTTGGCTCACTAGGATTAGCTGTGTTAGCTCAGAGGGTTACATGTGTGTGATGTGGTAGCAGACATCTGGAGTTTGTCTTCTTCATGGTGTCTGTTCCCAGGAGGTGGAAGCTGAACCGCAGAGCTCCGAGTCCGACAGAACAACAGATGGACTACCTGAGGACAGGTAACAGACTGAGGACAGGTAACACACACCTGGGGACAAGTAACACACAGTCTTTTGTTTTACACTTAGGGGGGCACCCACCGACACAACACACACACACACACACACACACACACACACACACACACACACACACACACACACACACACACACACACACACACACACACACACACACACACACACACACACACACACACACAGAGAGTAATATGTGAAATGTGTCTTTTCTCTAAGGTCTTTGTGGCATGAAGAGTATCTCACCAACGCTGACCCTGATTCCAAGGTACAACTGGCTCCATGGTAACACTAATAACGATGATGATGATTCTTATTCAAATCAAGAGTAGAGTTGATTGTTTATTTTTAATCTGAACCAACAACATCATGATGAGCTGCATGATATGACCAAACTGATGAAGTGATCCAGAGCTGCTGCTTTACTCCACTGTGGTCTAATCTCTCTCTTCCCTGGTCTGTGTCTACCTCTCTCTACCAGTTTGAAATTAATCTAACATTAATCTGATGTAATCTCTCTCTCTCTCTCTCTCTTCCTCTCTCCCTCTCTGCCCTGGTTTGCATGTTTGTCACCCAACAACTCACTGACCACTTAATCTCCTCATCTGTGGGTCAGTGTTTTGCGGTGCGTTCACTGGGCTGGCTGCAGGTGGAGGAGGAGGACTTGTCTCCTGGTCGCAGCAGTCTTGCCGTCAGTAATGTCATCCAGCAGCTGTCTCAGTGCAGCAGCCCCGAGCAGAGAGACAGGCTGGGAGCTGCAGGGGAGGTGAGACACCTGCACACCTACTGAGCCTGAACAGTCAGTCTGGATGATCACAGAGTCATGGCAACAAAACGATGATAACATTTAATGAGCACGGCCACTTTGCCTTTTATTACTGTTCACAGCTAACAACAAGCTAACAACAAGCTAACAAGTACTGTAAACGCACAGCAAGCTAACAAAAAGTAAACAAACTAACATCAAGCTAACAAGAAAACAACTAGCAGCGATCTGAGTGTGTGCACTGATGAAAGCTCAGTGCTGTGACTCCTCTGTCTCAGTTGTGACTGACACATTACACAGGCAACATTCCCTATCTCATCTGATTGGTTGTTTGAAAGGAGTTACAGTGATGACATCATCACCCTACCTGGTTCACACCTGTTCACACCCGTTCATACCTGAGGACCTGGTTTCTGTTGGTTTATGTGGTCTTATAGGGGTTCACACAGGCAGGGCTCCGTGCTGGTTCCCATTCCCAAACCTAATTTTGAACCGGCCAGTGCGTTCAGACCGAAAAAATAACCTGAAAAGTCAGTTCTTAGGCGAACCAAAAAATAGTTGGTTCTTCCCTGTGAACCATAACATCCTCAATAGGCGTGTCTCAGTCTAGCCTGTGAAGACGAGCAGGAGGAAGAAGAAGAAGGCAGGGACTGACAGCCTGGAGAAAAATTTGCAGTGGTCTGCTAAAGAAACAAATAGTTGGTGCCGATTTGGGCGTCTACAGAATTTCAAGAAAAGCTAGAACGCAGTAAAAGAAATGACAAGTTGCATGAATTTCTCTTTGGTTCTTGATAGAGTAAAGTATTTTTTTAACTTGGAGAAGAGATGGCCAAGGCCGGGTTCAGTGGAACGCCAGACCAAATAAATCATAAAGTTAAAACACTGAAGACTGATTACAGAGACCGGGGTGTGAACGCTGGCTGGTTCACCACAAAGCACCAAGGTTCTGAGACTCCAGAACGGAACCAGAGCCAGAGCCAGACTGGTTTCTGCCTGAACGCATCCTACCCACCTTTGTGTGTGTGTGCAGGGTCGGGAGATGATGCTGGTTCTAAAGAAAGACACTCTAACCTTGTTGGACCCGTTGGACCAGACCCTCCTCCACCGTCAGCCAATCATCAACATCCGTGTCTGGGGGGTGGGCTGCAATAACGGCAGGTGAGTCAGTCAGTCTGTTCATGCCCCATCTGCACTGCTGTTACCATGACACAGAGGTGGCGCCACGGCTGGGCCTGGCTGGGCCTAGGCCCACCCACTTATAAGAGCCCCAGCCATCAGAAGACTTTTTTTGATCCAGTTATCAAGCTGTATGTCCAACCTGAGTAAAAAAAATATCTGTCCTGTTGCCGCAACCTGAGCTTCAAGTTTTCTGCAGTCTTCTGCCCCACGGGGGTTGACTGCTATTGGCTGCATTACTACCGTCTGTTATCCAATGAAGTGAATGAGTTAGTTGCACGCGAGTAGGAGTATAGCCTTCAGCCAGGAGCACAATCTGAGGCGAGCTAGTGACAGTTTATGCTATACTGCTGTCAGTCAAACAAAGCAGCCTATTTAATTTCAATTTTAAAGAAGTACTGTGTGAAGGTGCAGAAGCAGATGATGACAATGTGGAAACTGCTGTCTACATAATCATACAGCAGCAATGCAAAGGCAAGTTAAAGTAACCAACTCATTTTCGTTTTGCCCAGCAGCTGATCTCAAAGCCCCCCCACCATCTCAATCTTGGCGCCGCCTCTTCCATGACAACATGGTTTTCACATTATTATGATCATTTTTTGTTGTTATAAGGATAAATAGTGATGAATAACATCTGCTACAGATGTTTCATATTGATTATTATAATAGGTCATTATTCAAACAGCAGGAAGTTTACTGACATGTTCCTGCACGCTGAGGTTTTAAAATCCAACTCACCTTCCTGTGCTCACACTAACACTGTCACTCTCTCTGTTTCTTTAACACGCCCCCCCCCCCTCACACCTGGGCAGGGACAGGTAAACCACTCTACCTCCTCACACCCAGAGCCATGAACACTCAGCTACACTCAGCCCTTCCCTCTCCCCACTATACGTCAGGGTCATTCATTAATTTAACCTACCCATCACACGATCAGCCGTCCACTAGCTGTTTAATATAACCCCCATCACCTGTGTGTGTGTATGTTCAGGGACTTTGCCTTCGTGGCGGGAGATAAGGACAGCTGCGTGCTGAAGTGTCACGTGTTTCGCTGCGACGCCCCGTCTAAGGCCATCGCCACCGCTCTGCATGAGATGTGCTCCAAGGTGAGAGAAGTTCATCTGACTTCCTGATTGAGAGAGTCTTTTGGAATGGTTAGCATCTTTTAGTATGGTTAGCATAGGTAGCATCTCTAGTTAAGTTTAGTTTATTATGTCGAGGACAATCCCAATTAATTAACGGTATCAATAACAGTAAAAAGGGCAGCTTTAGCCAACATGGCTAATAACCTGCTGTAGTCTCTGGCCAGATGACAATAGGCACCCTAAAAAAACAAACAAACAAACAATATATTACAGCACATCGATTGAAAAGAGAGCGTTAGGACAGCTAGGAGACAAGATAAATCAATAAAGATAAGAGAAAACAGTGAAACATCAGTACAATCCTGCAGAGACAGCACATATAATCAAAACCTACAAAAGCAGTGCATACAATATAATCACACATCAGCGCATACAATCACATTCAGGAATGCAGACAGACATCACGTAGACAGGCAGCATCCATGATCATGACGCAAATAACACAGCCATGTGTTAGTGTGTGAAGGTGTAATTGTCGGCAAGCCATGTTTTGAACTTGTCTTAAAAGATGCACATCATAAACAAAAGATGACCTTCTGTTGATGCAGTTTCTTAGCTTGTAACTGGCAGTGGCTGCTGTGTTTGTAGATGATGTCGGAGAAGTCGCTGATAAGGCCGTCTCGCTCTCTGACCATGGAGAGCATCTCACCTGAAGACCTGCCCAGACAAGGTGACTCACCTGTTCACCTCTATGAGATCACCTGCTACTCTCTGATTGGTTCTTTACTGATCAACTGTTGTTGTTTCAGTGGAGTTTCTGGAAGCAATGCGACACCAGGTCCAGAAGTTTGAGGTCCAGTACATTGGCAACCTGCCAGTGTCCAGAGCCATGGGTAGGACACCTGAACACATCTGTTCTGCATGATCTCAAGTGTTACACCTGATGGCTAAAACATTTTCATCACGTTATTTTCTGTAGTTTCTGAGTCATCTGTGATCAATGATGGGAATAACGGCATTATAAAATAACAGTGTTACTAACGGTGCTACTTTTTTTCAGTAACTAGTATCAAAAAAGTTACTCTTCCCCCAGTTCTAACACTGTTACCGTTACTGACAAAATGAGCCGTTACTCACCCTTACTTGACTCAAGAAGTCCTGTCACCAGATAATACACCTGTTAAAGTGTAAGTTATAACTTTTTTTCAGTCCATCAAGTCAGAAAAAAGGGTTATGTTCAGGGGTTAGGGGGGTGAGTCCAAGTAATTTGAGCATTTGATAAAAAAGTAACACAATAGTTACTTTTCCTGGTAATTAGTTACTTTAATAATGTCATAATTCAGTTACTAACTTAGTTACTCTTGGGGGAAAGTAACTAACTAATTACTTATTAAAAGTAACATGCCCAACACTGTCTGCGATGGATGTCCAGTATGATAATATTTTGTGTAACTGCCAGAGTGTAGGGGGAGGTGTAGTTATGTAGGACACATCCTAGTTATGTGATGCTCTGTGACTCATGATGACGTCATTCCTTTTTTATGTCTGTACCTTTAAGATGCTAGCCTCGATGATGATAGTTTAAAAGCCTGAATGGACTAGCCCCACCTTATTTATCTGACCTCATCAAGGTCAACTGAGGTCAAGCAACCAACTACTGCTGCTTTGCCCCAGAACCAAATTGAAGAGTGGGGGGGGGGGGGGGGTTTATTCTTCTTCTTCATCTTCCGGACTATTTTCAGTTCGCTACTAGTCCTGCAACTTTGTTGGTAATTTATGCTGTTTCTTTTTATCTATATTGCTGGCACTGGACTGTATTTATGTTGTGTGTGCAGCACTTTGGGCAACTGAGGGTGTTTTTAAATGTGCTATATAAATAAAATTTGAGTTGAGTTGAGTGACCCTGCTGTTCCCTCCACTGACCACCAGATGTCACCAGAGGACTGTAGTGTGATGGCAGAGGGCTGCTGCTGCACCTGTGCTCTCTGTGTTGCAGGTATGGAGGTGCTGAACCGAGCCATCGAGAGCATCATGAATTCCACGGACAGAGACGACTGGGAGCCCACGGTGATCCACATCACCGACAACGTCCTGTCGCTGTGGAAGGGAGAGGTACGAGTTGAACACACTGTCAGCAGCAGGTCCAAGATCGACATGGCCCAGTCTAATCTGTGTCACCTGGTCCCAACAGGAGGGGGCGGAGCCGCTTTGGGAGTGCCCGGTGAGATTCCTCACCTTTCTGGGCGTCGGCCACGACTGTCATACCTTCGCCGTGATCGTGGACGGGGGCACACAGAGATTCGAGTGTCATGTGTTCTGGTGTGAACCGGATGCAGGAATCATCTCAGAGGCCGTACAGGCTGCATGCATGGTGAGACACCTGTTAACCAGTCTGTCAACCTGTCCACTAGTCTGTCCACCTGTCTCTCTCCCAGGCTGCTTGTCCACCCATCTGAACACTTGTCTGTCTGACTACCTGTACCTCTACCTGTCTACCTTTCCATCTATCTACCTGTCTATCTGTCTCCCAGTCCACCTGTCTGTCTACCTCCTGATGCTGGCTTAGACAGTTGCTGGTTTCATGACATCCTTTCCTGTCCATCAGGTTCAGTATCAGAAGTGTTTGGTGGCTCAGACTCCTCCTCCTCCAAGGTCCAAGTTGTGGCGTGCGAACTCATCAAAGGTCAAACGGGCCAACTCCATGGATAGTGCTGCCTTCCCTCCTCTGATGTCATCTTACCATGGTGGAAGCAGCTCTGCCATTATGACGCCAAGGATGATAAAGGGCAACAGCAGCAGCAGCGTGAGGAAGGGGATGTTGGCGTTCTTCGAAACCTTCCGCAACAAACAGACTGCCACCTCCTAGCGGGGGTCTCAGAGTGGTTGGGTCCAACCCTCCCATGTCACCTAAGCTGCCATGCCTTCTGGGTGTCTGAGGTGAAACGCATGGACAGTGAGACCTCAGTCCAGAGACAGTAATCAGTAATGAATGAGTCTGAATGAAACACAGGTCTGTGTCTCACACCATGTACTTCACTACTACCGCTGTGCTCACATGCAGTGCTCTGTGTACTCACTGTACTCACACACAGTACATGTGGGAATATTTTCAGATCTGGGACAGGTTCTCTAACCCTCTGCGGTCTCCTCAGTTCCTCTGTGTTCTCCATTGTGTCCATGTTCTCCATCTTCTCTGTCTCAGTAGGACTCTAGAGTTTCCCACCTCTCAGTCTGGACTGAAGCCAGGACTGCAACTGTCAATCAGCTGAGGAGTCGTTGAGTTTATTTACTGACAAACAGCCTGAAGCTCCAAACACCACACTGTACGTTCACTGCCAACTGCCAACTAACTAGCTAACTGCTGCAGTTGTTAGCGGTGCCACCTGTCAGTCAAAGAGCCTCTGCCCCCCAGGCCTCCATACCTTTAATGGTGAATAATATGTAAACAGGGGGAATTATCTGTAGCGACCAAAACCCATTTAAACATGTTTATATCTGCTGTAAAGTTGAACATTTTAACAAGAGAGTCTATGGGGACGGACTGACTGTTGGAGACTCACTCTAGTGATCAGGAGAGGAACTGCAGCCTCAGGTTTCTGACCCAGAGGATTCTGATTGGTCCATGCACATCTGTGTGATGATGCTATGACATCATAATCAATTTCAGAGCAGCAGAAACTGAGTCAGTTGTGTGAAGTATTGAGTTCTCAGTGTGAAGTACAAGATGTGGGACACAGCTTGTCAGAAACCTGAATGTCTGTATTAGAGAAACCCTGACGTCCCCTCCCCTCACCACACCAGTATGCCCCCCCCCCCCCCCCTCAGCAGAGTGTTTCGTAGTGATGATAGAGAGGAGCTGTATCCTGTATGTAGTCATTTCCTGCTTCACAGTAGAGAGTGAGTCAAGTCTTAAAGCTGCAGTGATGTGTCCTGACCAGGAGCGAGCAGAAAAACTCACAATCAGGTTGCATGATGGTGGTGATGTAACAGGTTTCCACACCCTGTCCAGAGCAAAACAATCAGAATTCAGTGGCTTTAATGTGAGGAGAATTAAGTTGAACATTAGAATTAATAAAGCTGCAGATCAGTAGTCACAGTCTGAATCAGCTGTTTGTTTTGAAGATGATTAATAATAGAAACAAGAAAACTGTGATGTGTCACGTTTTAAAGAGTTTTTAATGAACTTTGTTCTTGAATGTAACAAACTCCTTCAGGTCTTTGTTGTTTTTTTGACGACATGGTATGGAGCTCCACCCACATCAAACACCTTGACAAAGACAAACTGATGGGGAGGTGTTTACCACCAGCTGAGCAGCTCTGTTTGCAATGCCCTGAACGCCTCCTGACGGGGTCCTTGAATGCACCACTAACAGACGCATGTTTACTTCCGTTTATTTCAGTGAGAGTGAGCAACAGTTTTTGCATGGACAGCATGAAGGTCAGTGAACACATCCTGAAGATACGTGTTGCTGAACGTGATTGTCATGAACACAACACTGTGTCCTGATTGGCCGTCGGCTGGGTCTCTTCATGTCTGTAGATCTGCAGTTATAGAAAACAATGATGTCATATAAATGAGCCAACAACAATAAACAAATAAACAAACATTTCTCATGTCTACTCCTTTGTTTACATGTGGAACGTTTTACAAACTTTGACTGTGAACACAACATCATCACCTGATATCATCATCATCGTCACTGTTATATCATGTGGAGGGAAATCAGAAGCATTCATAAATATTATTGTTGTTGTTGTTGTTGTTGTTGTTGTCATCATCATTATTATCATTACCACTGTGACTGCACCCAGTGAAAGTCCAGAACAGAATAGAAATAGCTACAGTAACAGACTAACAGTCACATGATAAGGATCAAAGCCGGTGCATATTCTCATTTGTCCAGGTCATAGTATTTCAAAGGAGGTTAAATCGAAAGCAACTGGACTTAGTTAGACCTAGACAAATAACTAGTCCAGTTGCTTTCGATTTAACCTCCTTTGAAAAAAAAAGAAAGATAAGGATCAAACTGCAGCAGGCTACCTGACGGAACCTCGGCGTCTGATTGATCAACAGCCAGTGTTGGGCACGTTACTTTTCGGCTATAGTTACAAGTTACTTTCCCCAAAAGGTAATTGAGTTTGTAACGGAATTATAAAAGTAGGCTAAATAATTACCAGGAAAAGCAACTATTGCGTTCCTTTTTTATTTTATTATAGGCCTATTTTATTTTTTATAAAACGCTATAGGCTATGTCAAATGACTTAGGACTCGCACCCCTAACTCCCTAACCTTCCGCCTGGAATAGGCTAACTACTGAGTTAGTCGGTAGTAGTAGCCTACAGATAAGCGGCTTTTTTAGTGGCGCCGTTAGAACACCGTTATTTTATAACGCGGCTCTGTTGATCAGCAGTGACGTCACAGTGATTAGTGACAATAGAAAGTCGGAGCTCATTGTGTTGTTGTTGTTTCAGTTCAGTTTCACTGGTTCGAGTCTAAACGCTGCGGGTTGTTTGATCTCAACGGGTGACAGAGATAGGACCTGAGGGAGGGGAGGGGAGGGGAGGGAGGGGAGAGGGGAGAGGAGAGGGGGAGGGGGAGGAGGTGAAAAGGAGAGGGGAGGTGTCAGACCTCCTCTGTCCTCTGTCCCTGCCAGCTGTGTCCAGACAGCAGTGGAGCTCCTCTGAAGGTAAGTTAAGCCCTGTCTACTGCGCTTTGCAAACTCAGATGAGAAAAGCAGCTTCTTAAACTGTGTTGTAAAGAGTTGTTACCATGGAGATAAGAAACAGTTCTGAAGTATTTGGGTTGGTTCTGGTCTTGGTTTCAGTTCGGCAGCGAAAAGCAGCTGTTTTCACTGTCCAGACTCCCTGAACCTGGACAGAGGCTCACACCTGGACTGACTGCAGCAGACGGGACTGTGTAACCTAGGTAACTGACTGATAGGCAGCCTGACAGCACCAGTGACCCTGGATCAGTAGTTGAATCTAATCTGAGAGCCGAGTATAAAGCTTAACTCCAACTGTCTCTCGCTCCAAACTCATCTGAGAAAACCTACAATTTTAACTTGATCTCAAGTGAAGTGATGTTATTACCATGGTGATGGGAAGATGCTGAATCCACTGTGGTGTGTGATTGAGGAGAGGTGTGAACAGAGTCTGGATCATCCACAGTTATTGATCACCAGTGACACCACCGGTGTTAATGATCACTTCATTACAACTATTTCATTTTGAATGAGCTGACTTGAATCTTGTAGCTATGTCCTTCATTTACAAGATTCAAGTCAGCTCATTCAACACCAGCCTGGAGCGACGTCATGTGAAGATGATTCTAAGTCCACTGACAAAAACTTCATTTTAAAGTTTGTCACCCAATAACGTCTGATTAAATTATCCCATAGTTCCTCGATGTGATGACGAACCCTGCTTCTGTCGTAGGCCAGTATGTAGCCTAGGCCTTTTGGTTTACTGCTGATGTTTGGCACCAGATCAACTAACTCTGTTTGGCTCCAACTGGTGTGAAAATATTGTAAAAATCTATAGCGTACCGGCGTCACATGATGACATGTTTGCTGACCGTTATCTGGTTGAACTGGAAACCAGTAGAACAAACAACGAGACTGTTTAGTCAACAATGAACGCAGACCGAGGCTGCAGTTGTCATGGAAACCAGTAGATTGGATTAGCACTGGTATGAGGGCAGATGACTAGACATTAGACTGCTCCCTCACTGTGTCACGTGACCAACCAGAGTCTGCCATTCACACTAACTAACTAAACAAATGAGCAGAGAAGCTGCCAAATGAACATGTAGTCTATTGATTACTGATCCTGGGTTTATCAGCTGATCTCAGAGCAGCTCAGTGAACATGGTGTGTGTTGAAGTGACCTGATGGTAGGCTAGTGCTACAGTGAAAAGTCAGAATCTGACCTAAAGAAAAGAAAAAAAAATATCAGAAACCAATAAACCATGGTGAGACTCATCGTTTATTGTTTTCGGATGTTTTTTCTTTTGGAATCACACATCTTCCATGTCTATCTTGTAAATATCTCAAAAAATGAAAACAACGGAGGAGCTGGTTTGGATGTTTCAGATGTCATAGTCACATCAGTTTATCAAAATGTGTCCACTTCCATGTGTAGCCTACCTAACTTTTCAAAAGGAAACAGGCTGAAAACAGTTCAAGCTAAATGTTTGAAGAGACAAAACTTCAGCTGCACCTCTGTCTGTCCTCTCCTAGGTTCTACTCATCCCTTCATCATCTCTCCGTCAAAATGAACAGTGAACAGCCTCCTCCGTACCGTCCTCATTTCCCTGAGGGACCCTCGGCTCCCGGCTACCCCCCAGGTCGGTCATGCACAGTAAATATCATTAAATTACACATAGGCTGTAAAAGTTCCTACAGTTATCATTATTGTCACATATAAACACAACACAAGACATTTCAAACTTAAACTATTATATTATTACCTCCTGCTCACAGTCATAAAGTACAGTTTCTCAAAAATGTTAATATGACAGAGGAGTTCTGACTGTCTGTAATAAAACCTACAATGTGAAATGATCTCAGCTGCCACTTTAATGTTAGAAGGCGGAGCTTCACTTGTTGTGTGATCTCCTTTCAATCTTGTGACCTCTCATCTTTTTACAGCTCTCATCTCACAGCCGGCAGCCCTCCCTGGCTCCTCCTACCAGGTACCCAGCATGCACTACTCCACATCATGTCATTGTAAAATATTTTCATTTTTTTTGTCAGAACATCAGATAAAAAAAAAAAAAAAAAAAAAAAATCTAAACCTATTTATATTATTTAATTGTTGAAAAATCACAGTTTTACAAAAAGAAAAGAAGATGAAGTCAAACTTTTTTGACTGAGGAGAAAATTGAAGCTTTGGAATGTATAAACTAGTAAAACCACCTTTTAAATTGTTTGTCACCATGATGACAGTCTGCCATGTTTACACAGGACAAACAATTTATTATTTATTTTGTTTACGGGTCAGACCTGAAAGTCAATGGTTTGTTGAAAGAGAAGAAAAATATGAACATGCTCATAAAATATTGATTTCCCATAAAAAACACATGAAATGTATTATAAATCTAAATACAAAGATCTGTTTATATAATAATATATAAATATCTAGAACAGTATCAATACCACTGTGAATCATTTATTCTCAGGAAAGTATTTTTTAATGTGATTCAAAACTATTTAAACTAACTTTTTTTCTTCTCCTCTTTTACCATGATGACAACCTCGGCTCCCCTGCAGACCTTCCCTCAGACGTATGCAGGTGGAGGGGATCACTCCTACTATCATGGGCCCCCGGGGGCCATGGGGCCGGCGGGGCCCATGGGACCCCCAGGAGCCTATATGACTCAGCCTGGGTACCAGGGCTACCACCACGGGCCCCCAGGGGCCCCCTGCCACTGGGATGGTCCGAGGCCGTATGGAGAGCAGCCCAAACAGACAGGTAGGTCAACAACAGATTAAAGGACAATTCCGGGCAAATTCAACTCAGGGCTGTATTTTCCTATCATTTTAGGTCTAAAAGAAGGAATCTGAAGATTTTCAGTTTAATTGCTCCTGTTTTGCGGTAGTTTAATCTGTCCCCGCATCGCCACGGCAGCGATGAATGGGAGCAGATTGAAGTTCCGCTGCTTAGGCTGTTTACATCCCTCAAAGCCGCAGTTTTTTTTCCAGAGACAGCGTCAGATGGCGACTCAAACATGCACCGAGAAGTTTATTTACTTCAAGCAAGCCGACATGTTTGTAAAACTAGATCTAATTCAAAGTCTCGCGGAGTCTCTTTGCGGAGACCCAAGTTGACGCTCGGTGTGTTCATGTGCAGTCAGAAGCTCCCGTTTGTGTCATAAACACAGGAATATCAACTCTTGACTTGCTTGAAGTAAACTTTTTTTCCCGCAGACAGCGTCAGGTGGCTACTCAAACATGCACGAGAAGTTTGTTTAAGTTTGTTTATGTAAACAGCCTAAGCGGCGGAACTTCAATCTGCTCCCATTCATCGCTGCCGTGGCGATGCGGGGACAGACACAACTACCGTAAATCAGGAGCAATTAAACTGAAAATCTTCAGGTTCCTTCTTTTAGACCTAAAATGTTAGGAAAATACAGCCCCGAGTTGAATTTGTCCAGAATTGTCCTTTAAATACAAACAGCATCATCGACTCAGTGAGAAAGCCAGCAGCATCAGCCTCTGGTCACATGGTGTTGCTTTACCTGTAAAGGTGTAACTCATGGTTGAGCCTGTGTGAGCATGGTGTTGAGCTAGAGACAGACAGTGTGTGATGATGAAGCCCCTCCCTCTTGTCAGTGTTCGTGGTGGAGCAACAGGATCAGGGCGGAGCCGACGACTCGTGTCTGGCCGCCTGTTCGGCCGCTCTGTGCTGCTGCTGCCTCTGGGACATGATGTCACACTGCTCCTCCGTCCCTGACCTCGACCTGCACTGAAGCTCCCAGCATGCAGCGGGGACGCCGTGAAGACGCCGGCCGCTCTGGGGACACGCTCTGAGAAGAAAAAGAAAGTGGTCTGCAATCCAAACTATTAAAAGAGACTGTGGAGCTGAGGGTGAGGCTGGACCACGGGCAGCTGAACTATCAACATGGTCCCACACCTACCGCCACCTACCCCCACCCCCGTCCCTTACTGTCACTTGTCTGTGTGTGTTGTTGTGTCTCTGTTGTGCTAAATAAAAACCTTGATGTCCACAATGAAGATGAATCTACTGCTTTAAACACAAACACACGACTGAGAGAAACAGAGCAGCAGAACTATGCTCTCCTGGACTTCAGCTGCAGTTCCTCTCCTCAACCACTAGAGAGTCTCATCAAACTGTCCGACTTTACTGCAGAAATAAACATTGTCAAACAGCTTTCATCTACAACTAATTTCTCCCTGCATAAAGACCGTTTGTAGAGCTCACCCGTTTACACTCAAAGTGTAGAGGACTGAGGGCGGGACCTCTTTGACTGACAGCTGGGTGAGCCAATGATTGCCCCATCTTTGCCTGTTTTGGGATTGTGCGTGATGATGGTTCAACTGTTGCATGGCACAGCTGGTTGCTAAGTGGCAGAGCTGCAATTTCCTTCTTGGTTGTTGCTTGTTCATAGTGGTAACCGGGTTAAAGGGATAGTTCACCCAAAATTCAAATTTCACTCATTATCTACTCACCCTCATGTCGACTAAGAGCTGTGAGAATTTTCAGAGTCCTCCGTTCCTTCTCTGAGTTACGGGGGGGTCCGCGCAGCAGTATTTGTCCATATAATGGTTGTGAATGGATACCAACTTTGTTTGTCCAAAAAGACACACCAAAAAACATCCAAATACCTCCATAGTGCTCGTCTGTAATGTCCCTCTTGTATTGAAGCCCCAACATGAGAAATTGTTCCAGAAAAAATTAAATAAGTCTATATTTTAAGCTTGTTTGTAGCGGAAGCTCCCAGTGTCTCGGTTCACTGCTCTTCCTATGTCAGTGCAAATCTCGGCGGAACAATTTCTCATGTCGGGGCTTCAATACAAGAGGGACAATACAGATGAGCAGCATGGAGGTATTTGGATGTTTTTTGGTGTGTCTTTTTGGACGAAGAAAGTTGGTATCCATTGACAACCATTATATGGACAAATACTGCTGCGCGGACCCCCCCGTAACTCAGAGAAGCCACGGAGGACTCTGAAAATTCTCACAGCTCTTAGTCGACATGAGGGTGAGTAGATAATGAGTGAAATTTGAATTTTGGGTGAACTATCCCTTTAAGTCAGGTGTGCTCAAACAGGAAGTGTTCATGACAGACTCCTCCTCCTCACTCACCTTTGTCCAGGTGAACAGAGACATTCTGGGGACAGAGCCACCACAGTCACTGCTGAGGGACACATGTGTGACGTTGGTGTTCTCAGATCATTAACCCCCCCCCCTCTACCTCCTATCCCTGTCTCTCTCAGTGTGGATGGTGAAGCCGCAGGATGGTGGCGGTGGCGGCGGTGGCGGCGGCGGCGGTGGCGGTGCCGGGGGAATGGAGGACTCATGTCTGGCCGCCTGCTCAGCTGCTCTGTGCTGCTGCTGCCTCTGGGAAATGTTGACATCTCACATCTGCTGAACTCTGACTGACACCTTTGCTGAGTCTCCCATCATGCAGCGGGGCAGCAGTGACAACAGTGATGCTGCCATGGCCACACAAAAAAGCTAAAAGTTAACGCTAAAGCTAACTAGTAAATCAGCTGCTTTCACATGTCTATGAAAGAAAAGTCTGTTTTATCTTTGTCATGGTACAGAGATGTAATGTGCAGTGGAGGAAACAGCGGTGGGGTCATGTGACAAGTGAGAATCACACCTATTGGACGCCATGTTTGAGTCCAATCTAGGATTCAAATAAAACATAAATATTAATGAATGTAACAGCTGAGCCTCTGAGGGTTTACACATGTCTCTGAGCTCTGTGACGTCCAACACACATGACCAAGTCACAGGGCCGTTGTATCCACAAGTTTCCCAACGTCATCTATGGTCAAAACAGGAAGCCGGTTTTGCCGGTTTGGTGGAATTGTACGTTTACGTTTCCATGGTTTTCAGTCATTGTCATAGTTGCGGTAAACGCATGGATCTATTAACGCTGGCTTTTAACACGGATGTAAATTTTTGTGATATCCACTGTTAAAAGCTGGTGTAATGATCCATGTGTTTTGCAGATTTTCATAAAAAAAAAAAAAAAAAGAAATCCATGCATTTACCGCGACTACCGAAACCATGGAAACGTAAACATAAAATACCAGCGGAAGAGCAAAACCGGCAAAACAGGCTTACACTTTTGACGTTCGGAAAAAGGTGGATAGGGGAGAAAGGTGATGATAATTCTAGGGGCCCAGCGCCCAGTAGGGCCCCACAAAAAACCCCAGTAGTCTAATCTTTGTATGACTGATTTATTCTGCATAAGACCCTGACTAATACTCATAGTAATGCTGTATTAGCATCAAAACAACGTAGGCTAAATAAAAAATGATAATACATACGTAGTCTAAGAAAAAAAAAAGTGGAAAAGTCAGGGGGTAGGGGCCCACTTTAGTATTCTTTAAGGGGGCCCAGAATTCCTAGCAACGGCCCTGCCAAGTCACAGACTGACTAGAGTTGTCTGTACTCTCCACTGTTGCCATGTGTGCTTGCTTTGAGTGCGATGTGATGGGCTGACACAGGTCATGATCCACAGCAGAGCCCAGTGGTTAATGATCATGTGGCAGCATTAAATAAAACTGTTTTGTGAATTTGTGAAGATTTATCAAAGAATAAAAAACATTTGTTAATGTCACAGTCACAGTTTGTGTATTATGGGAGCAGCAATGTAGCCATGAAGATGATAAAGACGGTCTCACTGCCAGACACTGCCAGACAGGTGAACACTGAACACATAACTGTATAACTATTTCAGCTGTGAAATCTATCAGTAAAACACATGTCCACCAGTTAACCTGTAGATATGGGTACAGGACCATGTGATACCACTGTTGTTTTATCATTTAAAAACTAAATTTTGATTTCCATGGAACCTCCTGATTCAGCAGGACGGTGTCCTGGCATGCTGCTTCATGGGGGTTGACTCAGATCAGGGACCTCCTTACATCCTGGACGGACACACTGAAAGACAGAGAGGACACACTTTTACTATGCATTCTGAATAGCGTCCACCAGGTAGCGCCTCAGACCATGCAGCAGACATCTGGCAGTGTATTAAAGGGATAGTTCACCCAAAATTCAAATTTCACTCATTATCTACTCACCCTCATGTCGACTAATATAAGGGCTGGGAGAGTTTTCAGAGTCCTCCGTTCCTTCTCTATGTTACGGGGGGGTCCGCGCAGCAGTATTTGTCCATATAATGGTTGTGAATGGATACCAACTTTCTTTGTCCAAAAAGACACACTAAAAAACATCCAAATACCTCCATAGTGCTCGTCTGTAATGTCCCTCTTGTATTGAAGCCCCAACATGAGAAATTGTTCCGAAAAAAATAAGTCTATATTTTAAGCTTGTTTGTAGCGGAAGCTCCCAGTGTCTCAGTTCACTGCTCTTCCTGTGTCAGTGCAAATCTCACGTGATTTGCACTGCCCGGCCTCCCTCCCTCCTCCTCCCTCTCCATTTCCTGTCTCTTTCCAGCTATCCTGTCAAAATAAAGGCAAAGAAGCCAGAAAAAATACTTGTAGCCTACACTTGACGCATGACACTTCCTGGCTCAAACTTAAAGCAGAAGTGAGTGATATATTTGTGTTAATATAAGTCTTAAATAGTTATATCTTCCGACAGCAATCACTTACATAGAGTGTTTGGACCGAAACACGGGTCTCTCAGTCCCTCTGCTCTGCTCTGAGCCGAAGAGAAAACATTTATCGTATCCTACAGTTTTTATCCAATGAGGAGAGAGAACGGCATGCAGGGCTGTGTGTGCAGCCAAGGAACGCCGTGAATGTGGTGACGTAGCGACGAGGACTGTTATGGTGCGTTCAAGGAAACTCGTATTTTTCCGACCGTGAAGTGGTACCAGTTCGATCTGGTACGAGTTCACCGGTCGGAAGTTACGAGTGGCCGTTATAGTGACTTTCACCGGTAAAACAGGTCGGAAAAACACGAGTGGGTTGCCTGAAACGCTACAAAGTCGTAAGTTGTGACTTGAAGCTGTAATTTACGATTTCAAAAGCCTGCCTGGAACGCAGCATTAGCGAAAACGACCGGACCACTCACTTCTGCTTTAAGACAGCACCATATCTACACTCACACTGTAGCATCAGCAAAGTCAGAAGTGTTTCATCCAAGACAACCACCTGCTCTCTGGACCCCCTTCCAACGACCCTAACCAAGGCTTGCCTCCCTGTCCTCCTCCCTCACCTCACCACCCTCTTCAACCAGTCTCTATCCCTTGGTCACTTCCCCACTGTCTACAAACTCGCCTCCATCACTCCCATCCTCAAAAAGCCCACCCTGGACCCAGCCAACCTCTCTAACTACCACCCCATCTCCAACCTCCCGTTCCTCTCCAAAACCCTGGAACGCATCGTCGCCGCTCAACTCCACACCCATCTCCAGTCCAACAACCTCTTCGAACCCCTCCAGTCTGGTTTCCGCCCACTCCACAGCACTGAAACCGCCCTTGTCAAAGTCATCAACGATCTCCTCACCTCTGCAGACTCCGGTGCCCTCAACATCCTGTTACTACTAGACCTTAGCGCAGCCTTTGACACTGTGAACCACTCCATCCTCCTTCAAAGGCTGCGCCAACAGGGCGTTGAGGGCACTGCACTCGACTGGCTCACCTCCTACCTCACCAACAGACAACAGTTCGTCTCCCTCTCCGGCCACACATCCACCCTCTCCCCGGTCACACAGGGGGTCCCCCAAGGCTCAGTCCTCGGCCCCCTCCTCTTCATCTGCTACCTCTTCCCCCTTGGTCACATCATCCGCAACCTCAACCTGGACTATCACTGCTACGCCGACGACACCCAGATCTATATCAGCACCAAATCCACCCAGAACCCCCCCCTCACCCACATCGAAACCTGCATCTCCACAATAAAAACATGGCTGACTCACAACTTCCTCAAACTCAACAGTGATAAAACAGAGCTCCTCCTCATAGGCACCAAATCCACCCTCAGCAAACCTTGGCGTTATCCTGGACCCCACCCTCTCCTTCGATCACCATGTCAGCTCCGTCGTCAAGACCTCCTACTTCCACCTCCGCCGCATCGCCAAAATCCGACACTGCCTCTCTCCCCCTGCTGCCGAATCCCTCATCCACGCCTTCATCTCCTCCCGCCTCGACTACTGTAACTCCCTCCTCACCGGCATCACTTCCCACTCCCTCCATAGACTTCAAATGGTCCAGAACTCTGCTGCCCGCCTCCTCACCCACACCCGGTCCCGTGAACACATCACTCCCGTCCTCCACTCTCTCCACTGGCTCCCCATCAAACAGCGCATCAACTTCAAGATACTCCTCCTCACCTTCAAAGCCCTCCACCACCTGGCCCCCCCCTACCTGTCTGACCTCCTCATTCCCCACCGCCCCACACGTGACCTCCGATCCTCCTCCACTCTCTCCCTGACAACACCCACATCTCAACTCAAATCCTTCGGCGACCGAGCCTTCTCCCGTGCTGCACCCCGACTCTGGAACTCTCTCCCCCCATCTGTCCACGACTCACCCTCACTCCCCACATTCAAGTCCCGGTTAAAAACATACCTCTTCTCCCAGGCCTATGACCTCCCCTACCCATAGCCGGTCTCTCCATCACCTCGCTCATTAATGTGTCACTGTGTACTGTCTCTCCCTCGTCTCCCCCTGTATGTCTCTACCCTGTTTCTTTTGTGTCTTTGTAAGCGTCTTTGGGTCATTGAAAAGCGCTATATAAATTAAATGAATTATTATTATTATCGTTAAAGGGATATTTCAACATTTTGCCCTTCTTGTTCGTGGGCAGCAGACTTGACAGAGCTGTGCCCACTGCACAGAGAGCTGGCACCAACTTTGATGTTGTGCTTCTGTGACAGCTTGGAGAAGACACAGATACTGTTATCGCGTCTGAGTGGCCTTCAACCAGAGTCTGGTCAGCAAAAAACACACAAAACAGAAAAAAGCTGGTCTCAAAATCTTTATTTCAGATCTTGCCAGACAAATTTCCACAACATAACTAACATTTTTTAAAACTCAGATGAATCCTCAGCTGCTATAATTTATAATAGACAATTGATCTTACTGCAGTTTGTGTTGTCAGAACTTATACTGACCCACCCAGGTCTGTCCATATGTTGAATACTTGACCTCCCACACACACACACACACAATACAATCAACATCAACATCAACATTTTATTTTCGCTTGTTTTAATGTTATCATTAAATGGAACTCAGTGACATTCAGTTGAAATTCAGCTCCATGGACGCAGTAGCCTAGCATAGCTTAGCACAAACACTGGAAGCAGGGGGAACTAAACTGTTAGCATAGCTTAGCACAAACACTGGCTTTCCAGAATAAAACAAATCAGAAGAACAGTTCACACCAATAGCAGCACAGTCCCTCTGAAATCCACAAGAGGCCACTGTGATCACACAGTGAGTATAAATACAGCCAGTGCACTTCCTACACAATCAGAGTCCTGTGAGGGGGAGACTTTCACAATATAGTTACTGTCAAAATAAGTTAACATGATATTTAATTAGGAAAATGATATCAATATTTTAAACGCACATCAATAGAATACCGTAAGATTATGTATACAATAATATGCCAGGACAGAATTTTCAACAACCAATCTCCATTAAAGCAGTAGGCTAAATTTCAAGATATTTTTAGAATTAAATTTTCTGTGACTCCTTTAGCATCAACAAATAAATATACAGAAGAAAAACAGGAAACAAAATATATATTTTGTTAGCCACTTGGCAACAAGCAGTGACAGTTAGTGGAGTATTGTTTTAAATTTACTTTCAAATGAACTTATTCATAATTTTACTGGTCTGGAACATTATGACATAATGAGCATCACATCACAGTCTCGCAGAGAGAAGGAGTGCTTCAGGTGGGGGCTCTGCTGTTTCTGCCTGTCAGGTGCTAATGTTAACCACGTGGTTATGCTAGTTTAGCCACAGTTATCTTACAGGTAGTTCAGCTGTCAGAGCAATAAAGACATAGAAACACAATTACACAATATTTTTGTTTGGTTGATTTTGTTAAATCAACGCCATGCTTGTAAAGGCCATGCTTGTAAAAGAGATTTTTTTTTTATCTCAAGCAATTTGCCTGGTAAAATAAAGGTAAAATAAAAATAAAATAAATAAAATAAAATACTATGCTACCTAGCAGAGCTGGCCCAAGGCGCAAACCTTTATTTAATAAAATAAAATAAAATAAAATAAAAAGCCTACAGAAATGCCTAGATTACATTCAGTATCCCAGTTAGGCCTAGATCACTTCGAATATGAAGTGTAAATCAATCACAGGCTGCACTTTTAGCTGAATTTGGTACCATATCGGATTAAAAACCATAGATGGGTAAAAACATGCCAGGCTAGGATGGTGATTTGTAATGACAGATTAGAAAATTAAATATGTTTACAGTAGGTGTGTAAATGATCAATAATAAAGCCCCTAAAATGAAAATGTGCTCAGGGCGCTGTGGAGGCTTGGGCCGGCCCTGCTTCCACTCTTCAGCCCTTAGCAGTTGTCACTGAGTGTTTGTGTTCATGTTGTTTGCTTGTTGCACCCTGGAGTGGAGGTGGGGCTTCCAGAGGGATGTGTGTTCGCTTCACTGTTGATGACAAGTATCAACAGATTCTTTTACTGCACCTTAAAGAAAGATGATTCCAACAGGTACACACTGTATAAGGACTACAGTACTTCGTAGTGTCTCTACAGTACTTTAATATAAATAAATATCATGTGGTATTTAGTTTTTTTTTTATCACTTTAGCTTTGCTGTGATTCTGTTTTCAGTCAAATCCTAACTTAAGTTTAAACAGTCTGTTTTGTTGTGAAGATCACCTATGTGATCAGTGGGCAATCCTGATCTGCAGGGAAAACCTCCAGATATTGTGACCTGATGTTTTTCTACAGTGGACCGCTGATCCGCCATGTTCCTCAGGTGTGTCATTAAGGCAGAGCAGGAAGTGGGAACAGTCATCCCACCGGAGCATCCCTGTGATGTCATGGGTGACACCAGCAGGTATGTCAATCTGGGCTTCCTGTCGTCTCACTGTCTGGACGACGGCGTTCCCTGCCTGCCCTTGTGTTGCTCTGTTCTCCGACCATTAAGCACCACCTCTCGCGCCGTCCCGGCATCCTTAGCCAGCGGTGACACCAGGCCGGGCCATCTTTTCCCCGTTGACCCAGGGAGGAGGTCTCGGTCAGAGGGGGAGGCGGAGGACCAGGGCGGGTGAAGCCTGGAGGAAACGCTGCGGGGGCTGGGGCTGATGGAGGACAGAGTCTGCTGGCTGCCGCTGAGGAAGGATGAGGTGTTGGAGCCCTGCTGGCTGCGGTAGTTGTAGTAGGCCTGCCAGCCCTGGTGCTGCCGCTTCCAGCGACACCGCAGGATCCTGATGAAGGACTGAAGGCACAGCCGTAGACAGAAAGACAACTGTCAGTGTCACCATGGCACCCAAACTACTCTCTCTACATTTAAGTCCAGGCTTAACTCTTTCGCGACCATTGACGAGTAAACTCGTCACAGCCTGCCGAATGTTCACGACCATCGACGAGTAAACTCGTCAAAACCGTTTTTTTTTTTTTTACAGATTAGGATAATAGACACTCTGAGGTACCCTGTGTGTGAATATGGTAGTCCTCTGATATGTAAAACTGTTTTAAACTAAAATCAAATCATAATGTTTTTTATAAACTGTGTGATCTTGGTTTTGTTTGAGTAATCGGTCCCCTTGAATGCTGCTCTGGGGACAGTTGCAGCGCTGTGCGGCTGTCGGCTACAGTGTTGCGACTTTCTCGCTAAATCTGGTGTCTTTCCAACCCTCTTGGCGACTTTTTTTTTTACAAAAGCGACTGGCGACAAATCTGGCGACTTTTTCCGGTGCTGTTACAAACGTTTCTGGTTTGGAGACTCGTATCTGAAAGCCCGTTATCTCTGCTGTTTTCACCGCGCAGCGAGCGCTGTGCAGCGGGGGCTGTGACCCGCACCGCTGCTCTCCACGCTGCCACACCCCCCAGATTTACCTACAAAAATACTTATTTAACCGTAGAAATGATTTGGGAGACATGCCACACTGCAGAGTACCGGTAAAATGAGCCGATTGCCACTTGACACAGAAGTGCATTTTTCTCTGAAACTAGAGCGGGAGCTCCGTTTTTGGAGAAACCCAGCCCTCTTCTTCTCCTTCGTACTCACGAATGAAACGGCAGAAAAACTCGCTGTTTTTTAGAGGAGCACGTTGGAAAGTCACTCTTCAACCACGTGAAAACCGTTTGTTTCTAGGTGATGTACAGAGTTCGCTTCGACGTGAGAAAAAAGGTAAAAAATAGCCAAAAACATGTGGTCCTGAGCGGATGTGCTGAGCAATTAGTGTGGTCGCAAAAGAGTTAAAGCCTTCCTCTACGACAGAGCTTTCAGTTTGTTTTGTTTTGTTCGTTTTGTTTACACTGAAGTCATGTTTGACTAGCCTGGTTGCGCCCACACTAGTGACGTCACGCCTCGCAAAAGCGCTGCTGACTTCTAGTCTGGCCAACCGTGCTATTAACTGGATTTCTGTCTCCCGAATTTTCGGGAACTCCACCCTCTTTTTCGAGAGCCAATCAACGTCGAGCCTCTCCAACGGCTCTGGGTAGAGGCGTGTTCAAGTAAGTGACGCAGTAGAGCAGCAACCGAAACCTCATTGTAAACAGCAGCATGGAGCAGCGGACAGAGGAAAGAGCGGTGTGATTGGTTTAAGCTTCGACACCGCCTATTCTGGCTTCGACCAATAGCAGACTGAGGCATTTGAGGGGGGCGGGTAAACCAGGTTTGAAGGATGCGCTTTGAGAAATGGATTCTCTTAACGTCTTGGCCAGACCCAATGCTGAGTATCAACATTGGAAAGTCGTGCCAACCAGGCTAATGTTTGACCACGTGAGATATGGAATATTGTGGTGTGCACTGCGGAGCACACCACACACTATAATATCAGAGGAGAGAGATCTTATGCGATCTGTCTTTTGTTATCATCAAGTGTGTGGTCTCCTAATCTGTGAAGGTTTGAAGAATCCTGTAGTGTGTACCCGCCATTAAGACTGCTGGGGGACACATCTGGTTACATGGAGCCCTCTCCTCTCCTCTCCTCTCCTCTCCTCTCCCCTCCCCTCCCCTCCCCTCCCCTCCCCTCCCCTCCCCTCCCCTCTCCTCTCCTCTCCTCTCCTCTCCTCCACACATTTTGAACCGTCATTATCATTATCCGTTGCATTATCTGTTGCCTTGACTGTTTATCAGTGTGTGTGTGTGTGTGTGTGTGTGTGTGTGTGTGTGGGTGTGTGTGAGGCAGGTGTGCAGCTACCTGTTTGAACTCCCGGCTGTAGCAGGGGTAGATGATGGGGTTCAGGCAGCTGTTGAAGTATCCCAACCAGAAGATCACCTTAAAGTAGGTCTCAGGAGGACGGAGGCTGCTGTTGAACGACCCTAAGGAGACACACACAGGTAACACACAGATTACTGTAACACAGTTTATTATGTAATATATAAAAATAACTCTGTGATGCCAGAAGCACATACTATTCATCTTTAATAGAAAAGAGTAAGAACAACCCCAGGTTCCTCTTCAACACTGTGGCCAGGCTGACCAAGAACCATAGAGCTTTTGAGCCATGCATCCCTCCAACTCTCAGCAGTAATACAGTAATTTCCTAACTTTCTTTACCGAAAAGATAGTTAATATTAGAACAAAGATTCCCAGTAATGGAGCACAGATTACGGTACCCATAGAAGCACCTCCCAGACTTGGTACACACTTGGACAGCTTCTCTCCCATCGACCTGTCAGACTTAACTTCTGCAATTACTTCTTCCAAGTCAGCCACATGTCTGCTGGATCCAGTCCTGACTAGACTACTTAAGGATGTCTTCCCCTTAGTTAACACTTCTATATTGAACCAAATCAATCTTTCCCAAGTCACAGGCTACGTGCCACAGGCCTTCAAGGTGGCTGTCATTAACCCTTTACTTAAAAAACCTTCTCTTGACCCAGATGTCCTAGCCAACTATCGGCCTATATCCAACCTTCCTTACATCTCTAAGATCCTTGAGAAGGTTGTCCTGGAGCAGCTACATGAACATCTGCACAGCAACGAGCTCT
Source organism: Trachurus trachurus (assembly GCF_905171665.1). Taxonomy (NCBI): domain Eukaryota; kingdom Metazoa; phylum Chordata; class Actinopteri; order Carangiformes; family Carangidae; genus Trachurus; species Trachurus trachurus. The sequence continues at coordinate 33,555,222 of NC_139903.1, forward strand.
TTGAAGCTTTCCAATCTGGATTCAGAGAACACCATAGCACTGAAACAGCACTGGTCAAAGTCTCTAATGATCTTCTTATAGCTTCAGACAGAGGTCTCGTCTCTGTACTTGTACTTTTGGACCTCAGTGCTGCATTCGACACCATCGACCACAGCATCCTGCTGCAGAGACTGGATCATGAAATTGAGATTAAAGGACCTGCTAAAATGGTTTAAGTCATACTTATCTGACAGGTTTGTTAATGTTAATAACGACCACTCAGAGTATAGCAGAGTTACGTATGGTGTACCACAGGGTTCAGTCTTAGGGCCAATCCTCTTCATTCTTTACATGCTCCCATTAGGTGACATAATCCGGAAGCACTCAATCAATTTTCACTGTTATGCGGATGATACGCAACTCTACTTGTCCATGGAGCCAGATGACAGGAGCTATAGGAAGGAGTTATAGGAAGACGTTTCACCTCTCATCCAAGAGGCTTCATCAGTTCATGTTCGCATCTGACCAGGCTGGGACTGGTCCAACTAGTGTGGAGATTCAAAAGAGGAGTAAAATAAGTAAAAGTAGAGAAACCATCCCTAAACAGAGGAGGAGGTCTGAGACACCACCTATCTCCAATTTACAATGCTGCCCTTCCATCCCTTCCCAGGAGATTCAACAATCTAATCTCAAAGAACAACTGTTCACAAATGGCCTCCTGTGACTCCAACGACTGTCGTTATAACACAGTAGGGCACTAACGAAGTCGAAACCAACTTCCCACCAACGACTGTCGTTGGCACATGGAGCACAAAGGGTTTCCAGTGACATCATCGGTCTTGTGAACGCCCCCACAAGAGGTTAAATACCTGGGTCTCTACACCAGATAGTTGGACCAGTCCCAGCTTGGTCAGTTGCGTACATGAACTGATGAAGCCTCTTGGATGAGAGGTGAAACGTCTTCCTTGACAAATAACCAAGTCCATTTGCTTTTGATTTAAATTTCCTTGAGATAACTATGACCTATCCTCTCCCCCCGCCCCTCTCCCCTCCCCTCCTCTCTTCTCTGTTTTTTCTTGGGAGTTTTTCCTCAGTGGATGTGAGGGTCTAAGGACAGAGGATGTTGTTATGATGCCATGAAAAGCCCTTTGAGACAAACTGTTTGTAAAAATGGGCTATACTAATTCAATTGCCTTGCCTAACACACAGATGAATACAGGTAACTCACAGGTTTTTCCTTGAATAAACTGGCACTTGATATGGTTTATGTTTTTTGGCAGTGATGAAGAAGGATCAATTCCATCATCAACTTCATCATCAGCAGAATGTTATCAGTTAAAACACGGGGGGGACTGATCAGAGAACAGCATAATATTAAATATCCTATAAGTGTGTGGACTTCACAGCTCATATCATTTAATTATGTTTGATGACTCAGCAAACTTTAGCCTGCCAAAAAGAATGGGGAGGGGGTGGGGTCCTTTGCAGCAGCACAGTCTCATAACAGGAGGCCTGCAGCGTGTCAGGGATCAGGAGGATCAGACGGATCAGGAACATCAGGAGGATCAGGAGAAACGTGAGGATCAGGTAGATCAGGTGAATCATGAGGATCAAGTGGATCACTAGGATTAGGAGGATCATGTGGATCAGGTGGATGAGCTGGATCAGGGACTTAAGTCTTCTTATCAGTGGGATTATTTCCCCCTGAGTATGGACTTGTATGGCTGACCCACAGTTTCTTCTCGGGCTAAATATGAAGAGCGTCACGATGGAACCTGACGTCCGTCCGGGGGACAACCATGTGACACCTGCCCGTGATGTATCACTGTCCCGTCTTGACCATGAATCTCCAAGTTTGGTGGTTTCTTCGTCTGAACAGCAGCTATTTTGGTTTGGTTTTAGTGCTTTGGGTTTGAGCCACGTTCTTCATGTAAATATGTCCTCTGTTCCCAGGAGCTGGCCTGCCCCTCCACAGGCTGCTAGGACAGTTCCTCCTGCACTCCGCTGGGATGCTGCTGTCGGCCACACGAGGCAGCAGAGTCTGCCAGAGGCTGGAGTCCTCTCAACATGTGTGTACACTACACTCACGTGATGAGAGGTGTCTGTCTAAGTGTTAGTTAATAAACATACATACAACTACAGTTTCAAAATGACGTTACAGATGGACATGTACAAAATTGTTGGTACCCTTCTGTTAAAGAAAGAAAAACCCACAACTCACACTGAAATAACCAGTGTCCAATACTTTAACTGTTCTATATATTTCTTATGATCTATATTTTAACTGTTCTTTATGTTCTACATGTTCTGTGTTCTGTGCAGTCTACTATGTTCAATATATTGCAGGTTCTATAGCCTATGTTCTAAGTTCTGAATGTTCTAGGCAAGGCTCAAAGGGCTTCACACAGTATCATAACAACATCCTCTGCCCTTAGACCCTTACATCCACATACTGCATAGAGAGAGCAAGCATCTATATTCTAACTCATTATTCTCTATGTTCTATTGAGACATCTATAAAAGAGCGGACCACTCGTGGACTTAACCACGGTCACATTTCATTGGTACTAAATAAAACACAACTCTGCCCACACCAGTAGCCTACATTTTTTCCCAGAATGAGGGAATGAATTAGCTCAATGAAATGCTTCTTTATAAAAGAAAAATAGATATTTATATAACTGTCTGTGGATGACGTCATCTCCCCTCTGGTCAAATGACAGTGTGACGTCAGGTTATTATTTGGATTGAGAGAATTTACATACCAGAGGTTTTTCTGATTGAAAACAACTTCTCATTTTGATGTCACAGTGTCACCATCAATTAATCAAACCACTGCTAAGTTTAAACAAATCGTAAAAAAGGTCAAAAGTCTTTGTGTGTGTGTGTGTGTGTGTGTGTGTGTGTGTGTGTGTGTGTGTGTGTGAGCAGACGCAGACTTGCAGCATTAGATTGAAGCAGAGTAGAGGAGGTGGGGTCTGTCCTCTGATTCAGGACGCAGTGCAGATCATGACTCAGCATGAGGTGAAGACTGCATCACTGAACCTCTCAATATTAAAACAGAGGGAAGTCAGAGTGTAGACGCACAGAGGACACAAACACACGGCCGGTCCTCGGAGGGGAGGGCCGCTGCAGAGTGAGAGCTCTCTGAGCTAACTGTGCTAACCATTCTGTCAAGATGCTAACTGGCCTAGCTTTGCTGGCTGTGTTGATCATTCTAAATGATGCTAACTGTGCTCATCACCACTCCACTTACTAGTCTCTGGTTCTAGTCTCAAAAGACTCTTCTTCTTGGTCTGGGTCTGACTGATGCTCAGGCCTGTGGCTGAGTCTCTCTGATGTTTCCTCCTCTAACCAGGAGCACCTGGAGCCAGCAGGTGTAGCAGGTCTGGGGAGTACTCAAGGCCTGATCCAGAGTTATCAGAGTTATATCCTCTGTGACAGGGCTTTTAGTTAGGGCTGGTTCAGGTAGCTCTGAACCATTTTATAGCTACGCTGCTATAGGCTTAGACTGCTGGGGGACACATCTGGTTACATGGAGCCCTCTCCTCTCCTCTCCTCTCCTCTCCTCTCCTCTCCTCTCCTCTCCCCCCTGTGTATGGTGTGTGTTCTCTCTCCCTGTGTGTATGTGTATGGTGTGTGTTCTCTTCCCCTGTGTGTGTATGTGCAGGTGGAGTTGATGGTCCCGACCCTGATTGGCTACTGCATGAGCAGCTGGACTATATAAGCCACCCCGCCTTCCAGGATGGCCTCTCCACTTTGCCTCCTGTCAGCACTGCCAGCACCCACCATGTGTCTTTGCTGTCTATTGTTGATAGTATATAAACTGTGTGTGTTAGCCCTCACACAGCAAGCAGTGGTAGGAGGGAGAATCCCGTTTTCTTTTGTCCATGTTTTCTCATGTTTAACTGCAGGAGAGTAGGTAAGCTGCCTGTCTGTTTGTTTAGTTTTGTTTGGAAGGTAAGACTAGGGCCCAAGTGATATTTCTGTTTGTTATGTTGGGAAGTGCTCACCTCTGAGATAATAAACTGCTTCATATCTGTGATTCAAGTGGTGCTGGCCTTATTGTTTGTGATCAGCGAGACAGGTGGAGAGCCACCTTATGCTGCAACCAGGCTCCCCTAGACCTGGTTGTAACAGGCTGTTTGGTCTTAAGGAGGGAGCTGAAGGTAGCTACACATCCTCTTTTGGACTTTACAAAAGATATGCTACCCCAGTGGCTCGGCACTGAACCCGACAGAGCATTTACGCTGGAAAGAGCCCACCGTACCCTGGCTCCAGCAGTTCCCAACCAGAACCAAGCCGTCCTCCTTCGCTTTCTCAACTACCAAGATAAAGAATACGTCCCACGCGCCACAAGACAGCGGGACATCACACACGACGGATCCAAACTCGCATTCGTCCAGGATGTTTCAGCGGAGACGATCCGACGAAGACGGGAGTTCAACGCTGTAAAAAAGCTGATTGTTGACATGGGGACCTTCCCAGGATTTCACCTCCAACCGTGCAGGCTGAGAGTGCTACACAACGGGAGGATCCAGATGTTTTCCTCCCCACAAGAGGCTGAGGAATTCTACCGCAGAATCTCCACCAAATAGCCTATGACCAGGTTTGAATCGCTTCCTATGCATGGAGAGGGGTGAATGCACTGACTTTTGTGCAGAAAATAGGCTCATCACCGGGCTCGGTGGTGGTCACATAAACCAATTTGCTCTACAACAGTGGGAAATATGAACAATTAACAGCAGGGACATACTATCAAACAGATAGTGCAAAACTTCTGTTTCATTTTCATTTTATTTTATATTATTTATTTACTTTCCCGCGAACACTTGCAGTCTGTGTATATGATTGTCACTTTATTTTGGATATGTGATTTAAAAAAATAAATAAAAATGAAGCATGAGAGGAACGGCATTAACATGGGAGCAGCATGTGTATAGGCTTCAATTTGAAGCGCACACTGCCTTTTTTTCATAAATATGTGTGTAAAAATCATGCTATAATTATTATTTATTCAAATATTTTTATTTCATTTTTTACCTGCATATTTGCTGTTAAGTTGAGTGAAGTACCACCCAAGAAAGCTAAGTAACTCTTTTCTGGCCTGCTCTCCTGCACAGAGATGCACTTTTTCTAAACAAGATGTGCGTTGTTGACGGATAATTGTTACTTGCTGGTCAACTTGATGTTGTTACCTGTTCCAGTTGGGTTGGCGGGTTGCCTTGTCGTTCGGGGACTAGGCTGGGGTTTTGGGGAGGTGGGGAGGGGGTAGGTAGAGGGGGCCCCTCATGCTCTACCTATGTTACATTCTCTTTTACTAGTTTGTTAGTCTTATATTGTTTTTCCCTTTACTTTTACTGTACCATGAAACACGAAACCAATATAACATGCAAAACCCGGTATGTCTAGTACACTTCATGTAATAACTTTCCATGTCAGAGGCCTTGGCCACCCAATTAAGCGGAAGAGAGTTCTTACATTCTTAAAAAAGGAAAAAGGAGACATAGCTTTCCTTCAGGAAACTCATCTGTCCAATGAGGAGCATAAAAAACTCAAGAGAGACTGGGTTGGGCAGGTTTATTTCTCTAGCTTTACCAGCAATAAAAGGGGAACAGCAGTACTCATTCATAAAAAAATACCTTTCATATTCAAGGAACAATATAGTGACAATGAGGGCAGACACATACTAATTCGGGGGATGCTATATGGACAAGAGCTAACATTGCTGAATGTATATGCACCAAATGAGGATAACCCCAAATTTCAATTGTTGTATGGATAGTAACTTAGACAAATCCTCAACTATACTGTCTAATCCCAATGCTTCTAAAACTCTGAGGTTAGCCTCAGTTGATGTAGGCCTGGAGAGACTACACTTTCTACTCGGCTAGACACAAATCACTCTCGAATAGATTTTTTTTTTTTTTACCTCAGGATCATCTCTCATCTGTAGTTTCATGTGATATAGGCTCCATTCTTATATCTGATCACTCACCAGTTTATCTGCGGTTATCCCTTCCCCAGCAGACATATCAAGCTAAACAATGGAGGTTCAATGCCTCACTCCTCACAGATTTTGAAGCTTGTAATAATATTAGAAAATGGCTAGAACAGTACAGACAGGATAATGCGTCCTCCCCTGTTACTTGGGTAGTGATGTGGGATGCAGCTAAAGCAGTAATTAGGGGCCAGCTGATCTCTTACACATCTGCAAAGAAAAAATCTATTATTAAACAAACAGAACAACTTAAGAAAGAGTTAATACATTTGGAACAATGCCATAAACAATCTCCTACTGAGGAAAACTTGAAAAAACTAAATGCAGTCAGAACTAGTCTCAATCTCATTCAAACAGAGCATCTCAAAAAATTTCTGTTCTTTACCAGACAGCAATATCATGAATATGGTAATAAGCCAAGTAGACTACTAGCCTATCAACTCAAAAAAGAATGTACACGTAATGCAGCAGGCCAGTTGAAATATGATACGCCCTCCGGAAAAACATAACATAACCAGCCCAGAACAATCAATCCCAGCGGTCTTAGACCTTATTACTGAATTTGGAACAATACCAGGCTATGAAGTCAATTTGACAAAATCCAATGCTTTATTAATTAATTCATCAGTTTGTGGCTTCATCAGAGAATGTGGCTTTAAAACTTAAAAATCTTTACCTCATAAATTACGTTCCATTGCTTAAAAAGGTTAAGGAAGAATTAGAACATTGGAAAATGCTCCCTATCTCATTTCTCGGACAAATCAATGTAATTAAAATGAATGTCCTGCCCCGCTTTAGTTATTTATTTCAGTCACTGCCCTGTTACTTGGATAAAACATTCTTTAAATCTATAAACAAAATATTGACCCCTTTTATCTGAAAAAATTCCTTGCCAAGAATAGCTTTTAAAACTTTAACGAAGTCCAGAGAGAAAGGGGGACTGGTATTACCAGACTTGCAGATGTATTGGGCCGCCCAGACAAAAGGCCTGATTAGCTGGGTGCAAAGACGTAACAATGCACACTGGATAGACATAGAAGAAGAACTTTGTACTCCCATTTCTACAACCTTGCTACCATTCATTAACAATATAAATGCACTACACCAAATAACAAAAACATATCTAGTTTATAACACTCTTCGGGCTTGGCAAGATATAAATAAGTTTTGTGTGAATTTTGGCAAAATCTCCAGGCTCTCTCCCTTATCCTTAAACCCAGATCTGCCACCATCAATTGGTAGCTCCTCGTATACAATGGTATACGTCAATTCCAACATTTGTTTGCCGAGGACACACTCATGTCCTTTACGGACTTAATGTCAGAATACGAAATCCCGAAACAGGACCTTTATAAATACTTACAAATTCGCCATCTAATAAACACTCTAAAAAAGGAAAAACACCTGTCTTTGGGGCTGACAAATCTCAAGGAGATTTTGGTGAAATCCACATCATTAAAAGGAATAATCTCTGTAATATATAGTACTTTGTTGAACCATTACAGCTCTTTCAGAATGTTTTTTCCTCACTGTCGTGTAATAAAATAATCGAACAAAATTATAAATTCATGCACAGGATGTACCTTACTCTAAAATGTTTCCCAACTCATCCCCCAGATGTTATCGTTGTAAAACATGTATAGGTTTGGGGCGGTGCGTGGCGCAGTGGTTAAAGCGGCCGCCCCATGTAGAGGCTACAGTCCCGGTTTGAATCCCGCGTCGGGCAGACCTTTCCTGCATGTCATTACCCCTCTCTCTGTCTCCCCCTTTGCCATGTAAAGCCCTTTGAGACAAACTGTTTGTAAAAACGGGCTATACAAATAAAATTGCCTTGCCTTGCCTTTCCTGTCTATCTCACTATGTACTATCAAATAAAGGCAAAAAAGCCAAAAAATATACTTAAAAAAAACAAAAAAACATGTACAGTATAGGTTCAATTATGCATGTCTATTGGGAATGCAAGGAATTAAAACATTTCTGGAAAGCGGTACATGATCGAACTGTTAAGGTTGTGGAAACCCCGCTGGACGGTACCTCTTTGGTTTGACACCACACGCAGGAAGAGGATTATCATAATGTCCTATATAGCAAAGAAGTGCATCTTGCCCAACTGGAATCAACAAAGACCCCCATCATTTAATCTGTTTAAGCAAATCTTAAATGAAACTTTAAGACTGGAACAACGCACATACGCTCTAAAAAATAAGGGGGATGCCTTCCAGAGGATATGGGAACCGTTTATGGACCTCTGACACTACCATACCATAATAGGGTTTGACATGCCTACATAACATCCACAAAGGATGAACTGTGAACTGTGACCATGGACTGATCTGATTTGATTTGCTGTATTTTGTTGTTGTCATTGTTTGTTTTGCCTGTTTGTTTTTCTTCCCTTATTTCTTTGATTGTCTGTTATGTCACTTAAAGCAGAAGTAAGCGGAATGTTTGTGTTAATATAAGTCTTAAATAGTTCTATCTTCCGACAGCAATCACTTATACAGAGTGTTTGGTCTGAAACACGGGTCTGTCAGTCACTCTGCTCTGCTGTAAGCCCAGGAGAAAACTTTCCTTGTATCCTACAACCTTTATCCAATGAGGAGAGAGAACGGCATAAAGGGGCGGTCCTCTCTGTGTGTGCAGCCAAGGGATGCGCGTGAATGTGGTGACGTAGGGATGAGGACCAATCGATCCATGATGAGGGCGGGGGCTGCTAACTCCATCGGCTGACAGGAAGTTAGCTAAAACCACCGGATCGCTTACTTCTGCTTTAGATGTTAAAAATAAATAAAAAGATAATTGAAAAAAAAAAAGTTATTATCTGAAATCAAAATCCATGTATTTTTTCTTCCTGTAAAACAATTTCAGGGGTGTTGTTCATGTTACATCCAATTGAAATTGTTTCAAAAGATTTTAATGTCCCTTCCCTGAGCTGTGAGGAATAATTTATTCTTACATTGCATCTGTGATTGTGCTGACTCTGCAGAGCATCTCTGTCACAGGGATGAGCCTGCATCTTTCCCCCACTAGCATAGGTGCTACCTTTGATTCAAGGATTATATAAACTGTATGGCTGGATGTGAATATATAGATGTCTTTAAAGTGAAGGTGAAACGCAGCAGAAGGTTTTTCTGGACTTTTCTGTGACTGATGCTGTGTTGTGTGTTCTGATGAAGCCGGGTCCTGGTGGGTCTGAGGACCAACATCTCCATTTGTAGGCTCCTGCTGCTGCTGTACAGAAATAGCCATTGGTCCAACTCCTCTGATCCCAGGATTGTTTCTCTGAGGATCAGAGGATCATTCCGCTCACAGTCTGATTGAAACCACTTTGTTCTCTTATGAAATCTGCTCAGAGGTCATGAGCAGGTAACGCTCACACACCTGGGGCTCTGCTACTCAGCTGGGTCTTACAGTTAGATAAATGTTATGAAAGCTGCTGCTTAACACTCAGAGCTAACCTCAGACAGGATTAGAGATGCAGGAACCAGTCCAGGAACCTTTTTAGGAAATATGGGCTTTGACTGGACTCAGACAGCAGCAGCATTCCTGCTCAGGTCTTCTGATGAATATCAGGACAAAAACAGCCTGAGAGGAACCAACCTGAGACTGGGACTGCTGCTCATCCCATATTAACAGATCAGTGTGTGGAGAATCAAAGATTTTACATAACAATGAAAAGCAAGAATCAATCACTGATCATTTTTCCCTTCTTGCTTCACAATCACATGATCAATCATGTGATCACCTGGCTGTAGAGAAGAGGAAGCAGCTTCAGATTCTGCTGGAGTGTTGTTACAATCTGATCAGTATAGGCTTGGTTTTGGGACTGAGACACGCCTTCATCATCATCATCAATGCACATTGGGTCTCATTCATGAAACGTTAGTAAATCTGTGTGTAGATTTGCACATAAAAGCTCATGCTACTAAAACTCTACTCTGGTTTCATGAACGCTGCGGGAAACTCAGATTTGATCGTAAGCACGTGTGTAAGATCATGAATGACCACCCATCATAAACTAACAACACGCCCCCGGTGATCAGCAATTAGCATAGATCTCCATACATGAATAGCCATATAAGGAGACCCTGACCACCATATAAGGAGGTAGATGCATCCTGTTCACTTGTGGCCATGACGCAAACAAGGAATGAGGGAGAGAGAGAGAGAAAAGAGAGAGATTGGGGATCAAAGTAATTTTGGGTGAAGTGGAGTCCAAAAAAAATATTGAATTGTCTTCTATGAGTAGTGGTGTGACGGGGACAGGTAAATCAAAGGCGTGGAGGGAAGTGACAGATGTAGTGAATAAAAGAACCATTTAACAAGTAAAGCCAGAATAGTTCAGTCAGGAGTGGGTGTAGTTAGTGAGTAGTTACGAAAAGATCGGAGCTACTAAAAGATCGATAAATATAGAAATCCACATACATTTCCGGCTGCACACAGTATACACACAAATTCGTGCTGCTTACATTTCTTGAATGAGACCCACTGTGATCTCAGATCAGTCCGTGACACACTCTGCTCCGTATTGAACACAAACAGCTTCCTGCCTAACTGACCAACCATAGCTCAGCTCTAATCTCTGCCACTGCTGGGTCTGGTCCCAGACAGGCTGGCTGGTGACTGATGGGGATGTAGGAGAAATATTTCAAACATGAAGAAACAAAGTCTTTCACTAGCCATCGGCCTCTCAGGGAGCTAATGCTAATGCTAGTATTAGCAGCTGACACATCGGTGTGTTCAGTGACAGAGGCTGCAGCTGTTGCGTTACCTAAGTCTCATGGACCAATCAGAGCACAGCAGCTCACATATAGACCACAGTGAAATCTGAAAGCTTAGTTCTAATAATCAACTGCAGCCTGTTGCAGTAAATTTCCCCACTGTGGGACAAATAAAGGAATCGTAACTTGCACCAGCTCTGTGTAAGTTCTACCTTAAGTTAGTAAAGTCCACACTAAATGATACGTTGAAACTAGTTAAGGTGATACTTAAGATGTATCTTTGTTTAGTTGCACCACAGAGACTTATATTATGTTTCATCTTAACAACGTCTAAACCAGGGGTCTCAAACTCGGGGACGGCTCTCCATTCCGACACACCTCCACTTCGAAACACCGCTTTTTTTTTTAGACTTGTCTGGAACACTGAAGTGGCAAGACGTTGTCGCGATGGTGACGTCATCACATTAAAGTAGCCAATGAGAGGAAAGTATCATTCTTCATGCGTTTGACTGGAAAAAAACAAAAACAAACGGCGACGATTTTCTGTGAAGTCGCTTATAATCAGTGTTGTGCTAGTTACTGAAAAATAGTAACTAGTTACAGTTACTAATTACTTCATTAAAAAAGTAACTCAGTTAGTAACTCAGTTACTTACAGATGTTACTGGTTCAAATTTGCGGACTTCACGCGTGGTCCACGCGAGACGGCACAAGACTCATGCATTTTTTTTCTTTGGCGAGACAAGAGGTTTTAATGAAAAGCCTCAATGTGCCAAAACAACCGCCAGGTGGCATCTGTGAGAACGGAGGACGACAGGCGGATGACTCAGTGATCTGTGCAGTAATCCACAGCTTAAACTCTAGGCTATTAAACTAGAACTAACTACTGTATACACTGCCTAAATCACAGAAACTATTGTAATATGATAAATGCCTGTCTTGCTTTATGACTTGATGATTATGTATCACATATCGCCGCGATTAGGAGTGGCGCTGTTCATGATACAGAATACAAGAGGATGAAAGGAGAACTAGCTGCAGACAGTAAATAATATAGTAGCCTAGTTTTTCAATGACAAAATGTAACGACGGCAGCTACAGTAGACTATAGCCCACGTCTCACTCTCTTTTTTCGGTCATCTGTCTCGTCATCTCCAAAATGTGTTTTTAAAATGAGCCAACTACAGTACTGTGCAGTAGTGCCGCAGATTTCTCACTCCGCACCTTGTTTGAGAGTGCAGCTGGATGATTTCTTGTGAATGAACGGGTCTGTGTCACTTTGGGGCTGGGCGATAAAACATAGGATAAATAACTTTCCCTCGATAGAAGACGCGGCCGATACAAAGTGACACCGTCAGCCATGCAGCCGGCCTGGACTTTTTATTTTTAATTATGAAGGATCATCTGCGCAAGGCAAAGATGATAGCATCAACAAAACACGGCGTAACACACGCGGCTGTATGGGACAGGCTTTTATTTAATTCAGAACAAACCGCTTAGCAAAAATGGAAAATATAGTCTATAATAATTAATTGATCTGTTGTTTGGCCACTGTTTGAAAATAACCCGAATTATGAGCAAATAATCTGATCCAGAACAGCAGTCATAATCAGACTTCTTCTAAATAAACCTAAACATTAAATAACTGGGTCAGGTCGGACCATGGGGTTATTTTTTCTCTTCTTCTTCACAGGAGAAGAGGAGGTGCGCTGCGCTCACGGACGCGTTGATGTTTTGTGATTTATCTGCTGCCTTGACTCTGCCCTTTATACATGTGCGTTCAGATTAACAATAAGACAAGCCATGGTTGAGTTTATTGAGTTTTAGCTGCTCAATCTCATTGTTTCAAAGAAAAGGGATTGATTTTTATAACGAAATGAAACGAAAACAATATTATATTGATACATTGTTGTAAAAAAAATCCAAAAGAAACGAAAATGAACTAAAGAAAATAACTTTCACACACACACATTAAAACAGTGCGATTGGTTGAAAGCTGATAATTAGCCATGTGCTTATAAGCTGATTGGCCGAAACCAAGAACAAAGCCGCGTGAATGGCCAATCGCCATGTGTTAACATTTCCATATTCCGCACATTCTGTGACAAACTGTAAACTGTTTTCTTGTCTGTAACAACATCTATTGCACGTCTGTCCGTCCTGGGTGAGGGATCCCTCCTCTGTTGCTCACCCTGAGGTTTCTCCTGTTTTTCCCTGTTAAAAGGGTTTCCATGGAGTTTTTCCTCAGTCGATGTGAGGGTCTAAGGACAGAGGATGTTGCTACGATGCCATGTGAAGCCCTTTGAGACAAACTGTTTGTAAAAACGGGCTATACAAATAAAATTGCCTTGCCTTGCCTTGCCTTAACGGCCGACATGTAAATCAGCTGTTTCGATGGGCGTTATATGAATAGAGATGTTAATGTGGTACTTTGCACATAGCCTCCTCTTCTCCTGTGAAGAAGAAGAGAAAAAATAACCCCATGGTCCGACCTGACCCAGTTATTTAATGTTTAGGTTTATTTAGAAGAAGTCTGATTATGACTGCTGTTCTGGATCAGATTATTTGCTCATAATTCGGGTTATTTTCAAACAGTGGCCAAACAACAGATCAATTAATTATTATAGACTATATTTTCCATTTTTGCTAAGCGGTTTGTTCTGAATTAAATAAAAGCCTGTCCCATACAGCCGCGTGTGTTACGCCGTGTTTTGTTGATGCTATCATCTTTGCCTTGCTTCATAATTAAAAATAAAAAGTCCAGGCCGGCTGCATGGCTGACGGTGTCACTTTGTATCGGCCGCGTCTTCTATCGAGGGAAAGTTATTTATCCTATGTTTTATCGCCCAGCCCCAAAGTGACACAGACCCGTTCATTCACAAGAAATCATCCAGCTGCACTCTCAAACAAGGTGCGGAGTGAGAAATCTGCGGCACTACTGCACAGTACTGTAGTTGGCTCATTTTAAAAACACATTTTGGAGATGACGAGACAGATGACCGAAAAAAGAGAGTGAGACGTGGGCTATAGTCTACTGTAGCTGCCGTCGTTACATTTTGTCATTGAAAAACTAGGCTACTATATTATTTACTGTCTGCAGCTAGTTCTCCTTTCATCCTCTTGTATTCTGTATCATGAACAGCGCCACTCCTAATCGCGGCTATCAGGCTGTCAGCATTGTCCCCAAAACGTCTGAGCAGTATTTAGTACGGTGCTGCCACCTAGAGGAAATCAGTTGTGGTGAAAAGTCACGCGATCACGCGATCCTGCAGTGCAGGACAAACCCCGCAAATTTGAACCAGTAACATCTGTAAACCAAAAAGTAATGCGTTAGTGAAAAAGTAACTTTTTCGTTACTTTAAAACGTTTTTTTTCCAATGCTCCCATTAAATAAAGGTTGATTGAATCCCCCTCTAACTGTCATTTCAGTTCTGTAGCTACTGATGCCGATGAAAAAACGTATTTCTATCTGTAAAATTTTACCATCATGCTGCATAGTGTCAGCATACAACAGCTTTGACCTAAGAACTGCAAAAAAATCTTGAGGATACGTCTTACTTTGACTGAGTTACATTCAAGAGCCTGTTTTCAATGACGGAAATAAATTCACTCCGGTGGTAATTTTTTTTTCGATCGATCAGCTGTGTTTACCGTTTCATGTGTCATAATTCGAGTCCGTCTGTCGGACTCCAATACCGCTGCTGCTCGGTGGAGTGGGGGCTTGTGTGTGCTGTGCTCGCTGTGACTCGGAGCTGTGCCCCAGTGCAGGGGCTGCAGCCTGAACTGACACACAGCTTCGGTCTCGGATGCTGCGTTAGCTACGTTACCTTAGCTCGCCGTCATGCCCTGACCTGACCTGTCCTCTTCATGGAGCGTGTTAGATTACGTGTGGGACGCTAGAGGGCGGCCACCAAGCGCTTTGTTTTTCACAGTGTCACATTGCGCTCTGTCTTTCTTTCAATTCAATGAAACTTTATTGATCACTAGGATGTTATGGGACGTGTGTGCCACTGTAAAACCTCACCAGAAGGAACGGAAAGGAACGGAGTAACGCAGCATTTGGTAACGGTAACGGAGTTACTGATTCAAAAAAACAACGCGTTACGTTATTAGTTACTGAAAAAAGTAACGGAGTTACTAATAACGCGTTACTACCCAACACTGCTTATAATTATTGGTAGTCGTGGGTTGCGAGTTTTTTGGGTTTGTTGTTAAAGTGTAGTTGCTTATTTAGGCTTGTTTCCAGCTCCATCAGTTGTCAAGCAGATATTTTCAATATGTTATTTAAACGCGGGATAGTTTGTCCTCTTGCTGGATCTGTCACCCCCGTTCCCTCCGCCCCTGCCTCTCCCCCGTACACACACGTGGTCACGGTGACAACATTTTTTTCCCCCTCCACGCGCATCCCGATATTGGCTTTCACGACACTCTCCTCCACTGATCAAGAGAATAGCCGATAAAAGCCGGTCTCAACTAGAAGCCCGGTCTGTTTCTACTTTATGCAAGCCCTTGTGAATGTACAAAACCTTTCATATCCCACGATCGCCCGTTTGAGCAGTTAGTTAGTTCTCAGTCGTTTGAACATACGCACAGCTGGTGCAACCCACTGCTGATTGTGATGAATCAGACAAAGCCTCGTCACATCAACATGTGACCTGGAGACCTGTCCAGCTGCTGCTATGTAAAAAAGACATCCAGGGTCTTGCACTGAACTGCCTTTAAAAGGGACATATTATGGAAACATCACTTTTTGTAGGCTCTTAAACATATATTTAGGTGTCTGTCGTCTTTCGGCCAAAAAAATGTGTAATGTTCAGACTCCCTAGGTTGAAATCCATGTGGTTTTATGAGCTGTTTGGCTGTCTGGCAATGATGTAACTAGTTTTTTAATTTGCATAATCCCACCCCTATCTGGTACCAGTAGAAGGGGCGGGGCAAGCAGTGGTTCATTTGCATTTAAAGGGACAGACACTGAAAGCAGCCGTTGTGAACAGGGCTGTTTAGAGAGGATGAAAAGAGCTGTGATGTTTGATCCTTGGGGGATTTTGACCAAAACATGTCACAGACATTTTGTTAAGACACCTGGGAACTATTTTAATTTGTGGAGAAGGGGCAGAATATGTCTCCTTTAATAATAACCTTTAATTTGAAGTGAAGTTACAGCACGTACCGAGGGGCAGGACCAGGAAGAAGGGCAGCCAGCACAGGATGAACATGCCCACCACCACGCCCAGCGTCTTGGCTGCCTTCTTCTCCCGGGAGAACTTGAGCAGTTTGACGGCCAGCGTGCTGCGTCCGGCCGACGCCCCAGCACACATGTCGTGGGCCTGCTGGTTCCTGCAGTGGATCCTCAGGGTGAGCTCGTTGGAGTTCTCCTGACGCTCCCTCATGATGCCCGCCTCTAGGTTCTTGGTGGTGCGTTTGGCCACGATGTAGACACGACAGTACATGGCCAGGATGACGGCCAGAGGAATGTAGAAGGAGCCCAGCGAGGAGAAGAGTGTGTAGAACGGCTCCTCGGTGATCTGACACTGACTGTCGTCCTGCAGGAGACACATTATACCAACACAATCATTACAGCAACAACATCACAAAACCACAATCACAACAACAACAAAAACAACAATACACCACCACAGTAAACAAAGTTTAGGCCGGAGCGCACTGACTGATGGGTAATATCTGTAGTCAACATCCGGTGAAGCGTTGTTCACTCCCTCCCTGCACAGTTCACAGTTCCCTTCAGACTGCCCCCTGCGGTCTGGAACCACACTGAACATGGCTGCACACCCTGTGTAGTCCACTGCAGGGAACTAGAGGGCGACGGGAACGCAGCTGGACTGTCAGAAGGAAGACTGGTCACATGTTACCACTGGGATCACCATGACAGCTACTGTATAACTCGCATCATTTGACACTAGGACTTGTTCCACAGGGTACGCCTCTGGAGCTGTGCATCGCTCTCTCCATGATACAAACAAACTAAAAACCTCCACGCAAAATACACTAAAAACATGAAAACACAACTCACACTTGCACATATTCCAACGATTCAGCACCAAACCCCGAGGATGATGACATCGCTCAACCTTGTGGCCTCAGGTCATGTTATTTAAATGCTTTATTGATGGAAGTAAACTAAATTACTACTAAAATCTATTTGAAGGCAGGAGTTGACACTCTGGAGATTATGGGATGGATCAGTGAGTCTCTGGAACAGACTGCTCATAAAGAACATGAGGTGACTGCTGATCTGCACATTTGCAGTTTGCATAAGATGCAACGATGTGTTTTTAACTGCACTGAGAAGCTCAATTTCAATACAACTTTATTGTCCCTGCAGGGAAATTTGTCGTGGACAGTCATGTGCCGCAAGTAACTGCATTACAAAGTACACAAAACAGATTAAAAAAACAAGTACATTTGACATTATTCGCACAGTTCTCACATACACACAACTCTTCCATTCACACAAATACATATAAATATGGTAGATAAAAAGTACTGATGAGAACTATTAAAAACTCGAATAAAGTGCAGGAGTATCAGGAGCATAAAAAGATTAAAAAAAAAAATATATATATATATATATATATATATATATATATATACAATAAAAAAATAATAATAAAAAGAAGCACAGTCATCAGAAAAAGAATGAAGTAGGGATAACAACCCAATTAAAATTTAGCGGGTTTGTTTAGAAGTGAAATGGATGTAGGGAGGAAGCTGAGTTTGTATCGTTACTTTTGCATCGGCTTGCTCTGTACCGTCTCCCTGAAGGCAATAGTTTGTATTCTGAATACAGAATATGTGAAGGGTCATTTAGAATTCTGTGTACCAGGTTCACCACGATGCCTTCGTAAACTGACTGAAGGGTCAAAGCTACCACACTGACATACCTGACTGCATGACCAACGCATAAACACGCATTATTTCCACTGACCACTGACCTGGGGTCAGGGACCAGTTCCTCATACAATGGAACAAAAAAGTATGTGAACCCAGTCAGTGTGGCTGTCCACCAGCTGAAACTCAGGAGAAGTTGTGTGATGCAGCAGGACAATGAGCCTAAACATTGAAGTAAATCTACTATCTATCTAAATAATCTAGAGGAGCTTCAACAAAAGAAAATCCAGACCTGAATCCAATAGGGATGCTATGGAATGACCTCCAGAGAGCCATTCACACCAGACATCCCATAATAACATGGCTGAGCTGACGCAGTTCCTGAGTGCTGTGCAGTTCTGACCTGCAGCTACAGGAAACGTTTGGTTGAGGTTGTTGCTGCCAAAGGAGCTTCAACCACTTATTAAATCCAAGGGTTCACTTACTGTTTCCACCTGCACTGTGAATGTTTAATGGATATGTTCAATAAAGACATGAAGTATTATTTGTTTTGTTTGTGTGGTATGAGGTTAAGCACATTGTGTTTGTTTAAACTTAGACTTTTAAACTTTAGATGTAGATTGAATCACATTAAATGGCCAACTAATGCAGAAAACTAAGGAATTCCAAAAGGTTCACATACTTCTTCTTGCCACTGTAGTTATTGTGTCAACTGAGTGTTGTCCTGCCAGGGCAGAGCAGAGGTGTCACATGATACACACCAGACATTATCAACATCAATATAACATCAACATTACACCACAGCCTGGCAGTCCTCTGCAGAGTTATGTGAGGTAAAATCAGCAGCTCTGATTGGATTAAAACTCACATATTTGAGTGAGACCAGTGAACCTCAGTGAGGGAACAGTTTGTGAGTTTTCTATAAGCAGAAAGCTGAGCAGCCTCCAGCTGGTGACTCACTGGACCTGGTGGGTGGACCACCTGAGTCCATCTGACTGCACAGCTGAGCTCCACTAACTCCTCTCTGAGCTGCTTCCTGCACAGCTTCAACAATGCCAACTTATGTACTAGGACAGAGTTTTAGTCATATGATTTCAATAACTGTTTTCTTTAAGTGTTATACTGGTATATATAATTAACTGCTGGTCACGATCCAAGAAAACACACACAAAGACACAAATGTGCTATAAAAACAGAAAATAACTTAATGAGCTTATTGTAACATCATCTGGGCCAGCACTTACCAAACTAAGCTCAAGCCCAGATACCAGCTTCAGAAAAGAGCAGTAATAATAATAAACTGTGCTTATCAAAGACATTCTTCACAGCCTCTATTCCTTCAGTCTGGTATCCTCAGTGTTTATCAAGTGAATCATCTTCAGATTGGTTTATTTGTTTATGGTTCCCTAAAAAAACTCCTTCCATCATCTATTCATTATATATTTGCATACAACTATCAATTTCACACCTATTCCACACGTAACTCTTGCCACCTTAGAACCCAATTTTGTTGTACCTCTCAATCACAGTTCTGTATACTTTATCGTGGGCCAAGAATATGGAATTTATTACATTTCTTTGATTTATCTTTACAACAATTTAGGAGAGCACTAAAGTCACTCCTGCTAACCAGTCAATACTTTCCACATGGTCTGCCTATCTAAACTGGGATTATTTTAGATTTCTTATCATATGTTTATCAAGCTTTTGTATTGCATTGTACTACAATGTTAAATCATGTTAAACCATGTTTGTATTTATTATGTATGAACGATTTTTGTACCTCACAAATGTATGTTCATTAGCTTAGAACTGTAGTCGGAGAATGCCACCCTACAAGCCCCTGGAGGGGGTTCACATTATTTTGGATTTTATATGTTATATCTTTTTAAACTTTGATATGTGAAAAAGAAAGAAAGAAAGAAACAAGAACACGAGTGGTAAAAACCTTGGGCGTCATGAACGTTACAGTGATTGTGTTGATGCTCTGCCCCCGTCCCTGGGTTAAAAAAACTGCTCTGTCATTAAGAGCCTTGGTGTCATGTTTGACAGTGAGTTTAAATTTGACAAGCAAATTGGCTCTGTAGTCAAAGGCTGCAACTTCTGTCCAAGGTAAAACCATCTCTCTCTCCTAGTGACCTGGAGAAGGTTATTCATGCCTTTATTTATTCGAGGCTGGATTATTGTAATTCAATGTATGTAGGTTTAGACCAGCGCTCTTTGCGATGCCTGCAGCTTGTGCAGAACGCTGCTGTTCGTCTTCTGACAGAGAACGAAGAGCACATAACCCCAGTTCTGGCCTCCCTGCACTGGCTTCCTGTCGGAATTGATTTTAATATCCTGATTTTTGTTTTCAAAATTTTGAACGATATGGCCCCTGTGTACTTAGTGGAACTCATACATGTTCTCAGAGCTCTGAGGTCTGTAAATGAAATAAATCTGCATGTGCCTAAAAGCAGGCTAAAAACTAGAGGCGATCGAGCGTTGGCAGTGGTGGGACAAAGTTGTTTGATTTACTGAATGTATGTGTCATTGCTGAAATTGTCTTTTGAAATGTACCTTTGTATTTTATTGTTATTTATTTTATGTAAAGCACCTTGGTCAACCTAGGTTGTTTATAAGGTGCTCTATAAATAAACGTGACCATGACCTTGACCATAACTCATTATTGTTTCTAGGGACCCCGAAGTTGCAGGACCCAGCCAAAGACTAATGCTAGGCTTACAGTAGCCTAAATATTTGCAATCATTTGTGAATCTTGTGATATTGAAGGCATAATTAACCAAACAAACTCACCTTATTTCCAAATGCCACTAAATAGAGGCAGACACTCTTTCTACATTTAAAGGAGAATTCCGGTCATTTTTGACCCCTAAATCGTTGTCCTGATGGTCACCCAGTGTTGGGGGGAGCAAAAAACGTGACTAAAATTGATGCAGGCAAACCAGAGTTACACCATGGCTAGACGGTGCTAGCGATAGCGACAAACACTCAAAAAACAATCAAATATCTATGGTACATGACTGGAATCCTTACGAGACACCACTGAACTGTACAGTTATACTGAGTATAAACACTACTATGACTACTAGTACTATAAACTTTGTGTTTTTGCATGTAGTCACTCACCTCAGACAGCTGAACTCTGAAACATCCTGGAAAGACATTACTATCCCATCACAGAGCGCCTGCTCTCCCCGCCACAGAAACAAACACTTTTTCCTTGTTGTGATGATTTCTTTACAAAAATAAACGGTCTGAGATATTTTGGACATCACCACTGCACTGCTCCACCGTTTATTTTTGTAAAGAAATCATCACAACAAGGAAAAAGTGTTTGTTTCTGTGGCGGGGCATCAATTTTAGTAGCGTTTTTTGCTCCCCCCAACACTGGGTGACCATCAGGACAACGATTTAGGGGTCAAAAATGACCGGAATTCTCCTTTAAGTCCAGTCTTAAAGCCTTCCTTTATGACACAGCTTTTAGTTAGGGCTGGTTCATGTAGCTCTGAACCATTTTATAGCTACGCTGCTATAGGCTTAGACTGCTGGGGGACACATCTGGTTACATGGAGCCCTCTCCTCTCCTCTCCTCTCCTCTCCTCTCCTCTCCTCTCCTCTCCTCTCCTCTCCTCTCCTCTCCTCTCCGCACATTTTGAACTGTCATTATCTTTATCTGTTGCACTTTGTAGTTTGGCTTTGGTGTCTCGCACTCTCTCTGTGTTTCTACAGATCCACTGGAGCTCCATCTCTCTGCACCAGCCGCCACCTGCATCACCCCTTCCCCCCTGCTGTAAACCGGCCTGCCCTCCCTTCCCATGAACCAGTCTGCCATCCAGTCCTCCCATTACAGTTTTTCTCAGTTGCTAAAACACTAAACCCTGTTGTCTGAACCAAATTCTCAGTTGCCTGAACCCACTGATTGAATCAGTCTCTTTTGGCAAAACCATCAGCACTTTTCACCTGTTTAGACACAACTTACCAACACATTTTCATTGTGATGCACCTGTGTTGCATAATGCTGAGCACAGGTGGCAAAAGTCAAACACAAGTAAAGCACAAGTTTCACCGGTTGAACACAACAACTCAAAATTGATCACACTTGTGTCCAATGATGTGAGGGCACATATACTGTAAGCCAGTTGAGGATGAAGTCCTGTGGCCTGAGCCAGTACAGATACAGTAAATGATGCTGCGGCTGAGTTATGCACTTCTCATTTCTATATTTTTGTACTTTATTTTTATGTTGGCTTACTGCTAAATGCACAAGATTTCTGTTTGTCTTTGTACTGTACAAGTGCTACGTGCTAAATGCACAAGATTTCTGGTTTTTGTACTTCTTTTCTTTTTCTTTTTTTTTTACAGTACTATGTACAAGTGCTAAATGCACAGGTTTTTTGTTTTGCAAGACGAGAAGATGAGAGCCGACAGGGTGAAGGAAGAAAGGATGAGGGAGGGAGGGATGAACTGGGAAGAAAAAAGAAGAAGGAAGGAAAAGGGGATGAAATGGATGTGGAGAGGGAAGGAGGATGGTGAAAGAAAGGGAAGGAGAGAAGTGCTAAATGCACAGGTTTTTTGTTTTGCAACATGCATTTAGCTACAGTGAACAATAAACATGTATTTCTACAGCTTCATGTGCTGAGCTTTGTGTTTTCTATTTTTCTATGTAGTGTTTAGTGACTGCTCAGTAGTGTTTTTAATTTTGATTGACTCGGGGGACGATTTGACAACAGAGTTCAGTTTTGAGAACAGATTAAACTGTTTTGAGGTGAAGGTTTGGTTTTGCAAGAAGAGTCTGAGGTTTTGTGAATGTAGCTTGAAAATTGGGGTTTGTGTTCACAGTTTAGAGAAAAGGAGAGAAGCTTTCGAGAAATGTGTCTTAGCAATCGAGAAAAACTGTAAGCTGGCCTGCTCTCCCTGCCTTCCCTCCCACCAGAAGCTGCCTTCATCAGCTCTTGTTAAAGGAGTCATCACCTGTTTTTTTACGTATCCAATCCCCCTTAAATTGCTTTGAATCAATTCTTAAAACTTATTGGAAACATTTATTTTTTTAAATTCAAACATAGAGCTTGTTCTGACACTTTTTCATACGGCAACTTTCTCTCGTGAAAGTAAGCGCGAGGTTTTGACTGGTCCGGATGTTCATTGTATTAATATGTAATGAGGCGTTGATTGGACGCAGGAAGGACAGAGCCGGAATGGTGCTTGGCCCAGTGGGCTACATGCAGGCTGTATTGGAAACCGCATACTATGCTGCTCTCTGTCGTGTGCCTCGCTGCAGTAGCTGGAGCTTCACTTCTCCCAACACGGAGCAAACTTCTAAACAGCCGTCATTTGGATAAACTATCCGCATATTCGGGGATCTAAACCCTTACTTTCTCGCATGAAAAATGATTAAAACTTAATAAAGTGATGAAATAACAGCGCTACAGTGGGAAATAAAACAATAAGTAATTCTGGCGTGGCGGAAGTCGGGGTGGTGGAAGAGAGGTGTGTTTATGAAAGCAGTCTCCACGGTGACGTCACCGTAGGAGCAGAATCAAAATCTGGTCATTTTGCGGTGTGCAGCCTCATGAGCTACTCTGGCTTAAACAAAGAGCTCAAACCAAAAAACTCAGCCACTTTCAAACCCCAGGTTTTCAGGCAAGTTTCCACTGAGGTCCAACACCAGTATACATGTTTTAACAAGGAAAAATGCGATTTCCGGGTGATGACTCCTTTAACATTTCTATGTTTTCCATATTTTGTGTTATAAACTGTTTTCTTATCTGTAACAACATCTATGTCCCGTCTGTCCTGGGTGAGGGATCCCTCCTCTGTTGCTCACCCTGAGGTTTCTCCTGTTTTTTCTCTGGAGTTTCTCCTCAGTGGATGTGAGGGTCTAAGGACAGAGGATGTTGTTATGATGCCATGTGAAGCCCTTTGAGACAAACTGTTTGTAAAAATGGACTATACAAATAAAATTGCCTTGCCTTGCCTAATAGGTAGCCGTCCTCACAACTTCTTAAGTAAAGAAGCAAAGTAAAGAAAAAATCATGTGTGTAGAGTGTATGTGGCCGGTAGCAGCATGGAAAGAGAAAGGTTTCAGACAATACCAGACAACTTCTCCCACTCGGATGTCACCCATTCTAGCCCGAACATTCCACACAATACACACAATCTCAACATTTCTCCAGAAATGATCAAAACATGGAATAATACATCAATAGATGAGACATGTGACTAAAGTAAGTGAAAGTACGCCAGAGCAACAACTAATGCTGATCATTATCATCTTGGCAGGCTCGAGCACTTAGCTGTTTGCTGATTGGGTCGTGACTCTGAGATGAACAGCACCTTCTTGTTGTTTTTGTTGTTTTGTTGCTGTCAAGACAAGTGACCAATGGGATGCTTCATGACTGCAATACATGTCAGGAAGGTGAAATGCATTATGGGAAGAGGTTGTGTTGGATTGTGCAGAATCTGAGTCTGTGCATGGGAAAAGGTCAGACAGAGTGGCTGTAAAACATACTGTATTTGTTCTCCAGGTTGTTCCCAGTGACTTCTTCACTCTCACCTCACAAACACTGTTCAGCCATAATGTCACACAGACGTTTCATCTGGATAAACAGGAAGTGATTACGGTCCCATACCTGTGAAGGCGGCTGCTTCCAGCCGAGCAGCGGGCCGATGGAGATGATGATGGCGAGGATCCAGACACCCAGCATGGCGAGCAGCGCCCTCTTCTCTGTGACTATCATGGGGTACTGCAGCGGGTAGCGGACACCGATGTAGCGGTCGATGGAAATGACGCACAGAGACATGATGGATGCTGTACAGCACAGGACGTCCACCGCCGCCCAGATGTCACAGAAGATCCTACCAAACACCCAGTAATCCAAGACCTGCAGAGACAGGGGTATAGATATAGACCAGTGTATATGATTTTGTTGTCTCACAGACTTAGGATCAGTCACTTCACCT
This sequence comes from Trachurus trachurus, assembly GCF_905171665.1. Taxonomy (NCBI): domain Eukaryota; kingdom Metazoa; phylum Chordata; class Actinopteri; order Carangiformes; family Carangidae; genus Trachurus; species Trachurus trachurus. The sequence continues at coordinate 33,579,734 of NC_139903.1, forward strand.
CAATAGAGGGAAATAAAATGCATTTAACTGACAGGGGATATTCCATGAAGAAGGATTAAAGCAGATATCAGCTTCACGGCCGTTTCGGCTAATGCTGCGTTCAAGGCAGGCTTTTGAAACCGTAAGTTACAGCTTCAAGTCACAACTACGACTTGGTAGCGTTCCAGGTAACCCGTAGCTCGTGTTTTTACCATCCTGTTGTCTGTGAAAGTTCCCTATAACGGCCACTCGTAACTTCCGACCCGTGAACTCGTACCAGATCGAACTGGTATGACTTCACAGGAAGGAAATACACAAAGTACGAGTTTCTTTGAACGCACCATGAGTTAGCAGCCCCCGCCCTTGTCAGGCATCAATTGGTCCTCGTGCTACGTCACCACATTCACGCGCATCCCTTGGCTGCACACACAGCCCTTCATGCCGTTCTCTCTCCTCATTGGATAACACTTGTATCCCACAAGGAAAATTTTCTCCTCGGGTTACAGCAGAGCAGAGTGACGGAGAGACTCGTGTTTAGGCTGAAATACTTCATGTAAGTGATTGCTGACGGAAAATAGGACTATTTAGGACTTATATTAACAAAAACATTCCACTGATATCTGCTTTAAGGAAAACCCTTGCTTATTTCGATAAGTCTGGCTCATTTAAGTTGAATTTGAAGTTGTATGAATCTCCCTGGTAACCTATGCCAGTGAACAAGCCTGCTCCAGACCAGGCTTAGTTAAGATCTGTGTCAAAGAATAAAAATATATTTCACCTCAGATTTCATCTTCCAAAAGGAATTTTCCAGTCATTAGGAGACAAATGACACGGAGCAAATAATAAATGAACTTTGTACAGAGCAATGCTCCCTAAGCAGAAGTCAACCTGTACACCAGTGCTCACAGTCACCTGACGGCTCTAACTTTCCTCTCTGTGACCTTTGACCATCTTTTTGTTTATCCATTCATTTCGGCCTCTCATGTTTCCTGGGTCTGTGTATAAAGCAAGATTGCGTCAGTCTGGATTAGATCAATCTCTTGACTGTGTTAGTGGAACGATTTGAGGCTTAATCTGGAGATGGTGCTAGTTTAAAGCCTGGCTTTTTCTAGGGGCTGTATCCCTTAATAGCAGATTAAGCTGGGATTTTCTGATTATCCTGGCTGGATCTAGACGGTACTTGATTGCATGAAAGCAGAGGCACATACAGTATGTTACCATGGAGATGTATTCTGTGCAGCTAGCCTGCTCCCAACCAGGCTAACAGTCAGGCTTAACTAATCCTGGGCCCAGTTGTTCAAAAGGTGTAATCTGGATAAAAATTATCCGGATTTTGAAATCCCCTTTTTTGCTATCCAGGATCACGTAATCTGTTTTACTTTTATCCCAGTTGTTCAAAGCAAAGTAGGATTGGATCAGTCTGATCCAAATCCAACTTTTCAAGATTACCAAATCCGGATAATGATGCTCTAGATGGGACTGTGCATCACAATGAAGGCTGATTGGTCTGTAAACAACAGGTAGAACAGCAGCATGGGTCACTCAAGTGTGTTTATTTGAAAACAGAGTGTATGTATTGTTTTCTGTGCTCTTTGTTGTTTCTTCAATGTCTTTTAAACAGCCAGACTCCATCTGGTTGGGCTGTTAAAATAAATTGAAAAAAGCAAATATACACAAATATATACAAATATACATATATTTCCCCATGTGTTTCAAATTCAAACTTCAAATTTCAACATTCAAACTTCAAATTTCAAAATTCAAACTTCAAATTTTAAAATTCAAACTTCAAATTTCATTAAATTCAGTTTGGGGAAAAGTAGTTGGGGAAAAGTTTTTCAGTTGTAGAATATTCAAAAGTTAAAGCAGAAGTGAGTGATATATTTGTGTTAATATAAGTCTTAAATAGTTCTATCTTCCGACAGCAATCACTTACATAGAGTGTTTGGTCTGAAACACGGGTCTCTCAGTCACTCTGCTCTGCTCTGAGCCGAAGAGAAAACATTTATCGTATCCTACAGTTTTTATCCAATGAGGAGAGAGAACGGCATGCAGGGCTGTGTGTGCAGCCAAGGAACGCCGTGAATGTGGTGACGTAGCGACGAGGACTGTTATGGTGCGTTCAAGGAAACTCGTATTTTTCCGACCGTGAAGTGGTACCAGTTCGATCTGGTACGAGTTCACCGGTCGGAAGTTACGAGTGGCCGTTATAGTGACTTTCACCGGTAAAACAGGTCGGAAAAACACGAGTGGGTTGCCTGGAACGCTACAAAGTCGTAAGTTGTGACTTGAAGCTGTAATTTACGATTTCAAAAGCCTGCCTGGAACGCAGCATTAGCGAAAACGACCGGATCACTCACTTCTGCTTTAACATTATTTACTAATCACTGTTGTGGTTTAAAATTAGGTGCAAAATATAAATCAATAAATGTATATACTATATTATGAATATTGTTTATTTGACCAGTTTGAATTTAATTTAAATCACATTTTTTTCTTGAAATCCCCCCTGAATCCACCCAACTGCAGAATAATCCTGATGTTTTGGATCAAAGTTATCCCGATCCTACTGAAAAGTTTTGAACACAAACTGAGGGTTTGATCCAGATCAAAACCAAGATTGGATTACATGATCTAATCCGATCTCAGAATCCGTTTTTGGTTTTGAACAACCCATTTTCAAGATTTGATCCAATCCATTATCCAGAATCCGATCGGATTACCTTTGAACAACTGGGCCTACTGTGTGACTTACAGTAATGTCCTGCAGAGTGAGTGAGCAGACATGTTGTTGTGCTGCTGGTGCTGATTCATTAAAGCCTGTTAAGGACATTTGAGAGCCTCCTTCTCCATCAACTCATTTGTCACAAATCTCACACACATGGAAACGCTTACAAAATGGTGCAGTCCTTGGAGTCTCTATCTAATGTTTTAATACGGACAACAAAGTTTACTCTCAGGATAAATGTAGCAATAAACTCAAATATTGCTGCGTCCACAGTGGTTAATTTAATGTAATATTGCAAAAGTGGTTTCAATGAAGTCAGTGATGAGGTCAGTGTATAAATTCTCCTATATCTGTATCTTCTTTCAGCAGAATGGCACGTACTTGATGAGGAGGTATCACATGGAAGTTTTTTGGGATAGGTTGGACCCACTAACATTTCCTGATGACTACTTGTATGACAGATACAGGTTTTGTGGTGATGACATGTGTTATCTGTGCAGATTGCTGGGACTCAAGATAAATCACTGCACAGCCTGGAGCCACACTGACCATCCCACAGATACAGATGGTCAGTGTGGCTGTGTTTCTCTGCAAGGAGCCTGTTCATGTCTGCTGCGTTAGAGATGCTGAACATTTGAATAAAGGCATTACTTTCTGCACTGCCACAAATCTGAACGAAAATCTTTGGCACGCACTTTATCACCTTAACTGGCCACAGAAGAATGTGTACATCAAAGATGACTTCTACTGCCTGTAAAACACATTACAGATGACTAAAGATGTGTTACATTAGAGTCACAGCAGCCACTAACCAGCCTACTTTGTGTTACAGTTTTCCCTCATTCTCATCATTGATCTGTTGGACTGTATCCCTATTAAATGTCCCTCAGGAGCAGATGATTGGATGCTTTTTCCGGTGGTGCTGCTCCGCTGATCAGTCGGGCTGCTGTTGCAACTTGTTTTTTGTGTTTTTTTTCTGTCTTTTTAACTGTGTTTTCTTCTAGTGGGTATAGTTTAACCGTGCACTGTGACACTGTTTCAACCCCAACAAGGACTCTGTGAGAGATGACAAGGAAAATCTGCTTTCCATCTGAGAAGTGGTGCCTCTGTTCACGAGCGAGCTGGCTAACTCTGTTTGCTAGCTGCCAACAGTAACTCTGTCGCGTACCAAGCATGAACCACCCTCATATCAACATTTTGCCAAATTCACCTATTGCCATAATCCCTATAGTATTAGATTAACGCAACAGAGGCACGCTGTATTTCCACGTTTCCCTCATCAAACTCATCAATTACACAATCTACACAATTGTGACCTACACATTCACCACACTATGAAATAATAACGTATAATTTTGTAACATTACGACACATGAAGCAAATACTCTGAACTACTTGCGCTTTTGAAATCACTCCACCCATGCAGCAGCCGTGTCTGGAATGTAGTTCCGGTTACGCATTTACCTCGAAAACAACTCTGTCCAATAATGTTCCATTATTATTTCATAGTGTGGTGAACGTGCAGGTCACAACTTGTCCACCAGAGTGTTTTGTTGGATTTGTGTATTTGATGAGTTTGGAAATACCGTGCGCCGTGCAGAGCTCACGTTTCTACCCTGCTGATCTAAAAACAGCTTGCATCGACAATTAAAGGTAATGAACCTACTGCTAAAACTATAAAGATCATGGCAATAAGCGAACTTGCCAAAATGTTGCTGCCACTACTTTAAAAAATCCTAGAGGAAACACTGCGCACAATATTGTTTGCACTTGAAAATTTTTTTTTTTTTAATTTAATTTAATTTATTTTAACTTTTATAAATTTTAGTTTTAGTTTCAATTTGTGGAAGAAGAAATTTATTTACAGCTCATTCTTACATCATGCATGTAAATAGTTACAATAAAACATTTCAAAATGCATGTGCAACTCGGTTAAATAAAAGTCTGTTGGTCCAGTCATATATTGTCAGTTTTCTTTAAATCTCGTCTCGTCTCAATCTCGTGAACCCAATCTCGTGTCTCGTCTCGTCTCGTGAGATGAGTGTATCGTCACACCCCTACTATATACTGTAGCTACTATATTGCCTATACAGTAGCACCAATGACAGGTACCCAGCTTACTGCTAGTGCTCTGCAACATGAGCACCACCACCACTGGAGGAACAGTGAAGGAGAGAGGCATCTGGCAACAGACCACCTCAACCTTCAGTTATCCTGAGCAATGTGAGGTCACTACACAGTAAAATGGATGACACTGCTATGAGTACCATCTTGGTATTCACCGCAACTTGGATCCGGAGAGATTTCCCGGACTCATTGGTGGAGCTGGAGGGCCTCTCCTCTCTGTAGAAGAGCAGGGGAAGGGGCATATTTCCAGTCTTTGCAGACTCAACGGTTTCCCTTAAGCCCACGTATAAAACCATTCTGAATTCCAGCAAACCGCAACCACAAATAAGGGGATGTCTGTTGTGGAACATCTGTCATAACCTGGACTTTGATAAGGCAACTGTCTCAATTACTGACTACATAAATCATCCTTTCCTACACTTCCCCCCAAAAACAAGCCACATATTAACAAGAAGGTTAAAGCTTGTATAGATAAAAAAAAAAAAAAAGAGTCAGCCTTTAAAAACAAGGACATGTGTGAGCATGCCTTAAACTGCTAAACTAAAAACTAAATTTATGGAAAAATCGAGAGAGTAACACAGAAACAACATGTCTGTTTGTTGTATGATGCATGGTGTGTTGAGTGTCTGTTTGTCTGCTCTAGTTGCATTCCTTTTAGAAACATGTGCTCTTCTTCTGCATGCTACATGCTTTTACGTGTTACAGCTTTATGTAATATCTCTATTTGCTGCTGTGTTTTGAGTGACATATAGTGACATAATGTGCGTTTAGATGAACCATATCATTTGTAAACAGTATGAAATGCATGTAATGTTGTTTTGTTACAGGCTGGCAGTTAACACCTTGCCCAGGGAGTACAGGTGGAAACTAGCTGCTTAGCTAATACTGGTGCATTTACATTAATGCCAATTAATGTGCACTGTCTCTGTGAAAATAAACAAATAAAAGAAAGAAAGAAAGAAAGAAAGAAAGAAAGAAAGAAAGAAAGAAAGAAAGAAAGAAAGAAAGAAAGAAAGAAGTAAAGTAAGATCATTTGAGGACAAAGGTTAGGGGACTGTTTGAAGAAGATTGCTGCCAAACCCTGGTGTGCAGTCACCACCAAAAGAGATGATTTTTGGACCCAGAGAGGTAACCATGATGTTGTCGTGATCATAAATACCTGTTAGTAAAACAAAACAAAACAATCAATAGCCCCATCCCCAGCTTGAACAGAGCATCACCTCAGCCTTAGGTTTTGTCCTAATTTACATTTCATTTACTTACTATCTTTTATTCTAGGGCTCTAAGTTCTAAGAATGTCCATTTAGTGGTCTTAGTCCTGTTTTATGTAATTCTGTTCATCTTGTCATCTTTTTACAAGCTGGACTTTGTGCAATACGTAACTCTGTGCAACACAAATCCAAATGTTTTCTTACACCCGATAAAATATCCGAGTCACGAGTAGTGTTTGGAGTTTATGTAATGTCCTGACTGTTTTTGCTGTTTGTTGTGTTTGTCTTGTCAAATTGTGCAGCTGTATTCGACACTTTTAGCCCAAAACAAATCTCCTTCAGGACAATAAAATGTATCTAATCTAATCTAATGATAACCAAATTTAGAGGCCAAGTGGCTTCACTCGCTCTGTGACGCCTGGGCCAGACATACAAGTTCCTTATGTAACTGGTGTGGGCTCCTCATTTGTAGGATTGTTAAAAAGCGACTCAGGCTCAGGCTGCAGTGGTGGCACAATTCATCCTATTAAAGGAATTGTTCACCAAAAAATGAAATTCAGTCATTAGTGCCTCCCGCTCATGCTGATGAATACTCCAGAGTAGTTTTTTATTCCTCAAAGTGCATCTGGAGACCCGGGAGGCCGGTTCCTAGTCCAACCAAATCCTTATATATCCTTAAAAAACTACTCCGAAGTATTCATCAGCATGAGGGTGACTGAATTTCATTTTTTGGTGAACTACTTGTTTAACCATTTTTTCGACCATTTGAATGAGTTTATAAACACTGTTTTAGGGCCGAGAAACGACATAGTGGTGCGTATTCCGCTACACAAGTTTATCACATTTAATTTGGAGAAAATGTCAAGTTACTATAATTATTCTGTTTCTGTGTTAGAAAGTGTGTCTTTGTGGACATCGTACACATACAGTTTGCGATTACGTGCCTGGCTCTGATCCTTTGTGTTTCCTTTTTCAGAAAGTGTGAATGAGAATGAGCACCTCCACCGCCTCAGCTTCCAGCAGGAGCTGCTGCTGGAAAAGTCTGTACTGTGTCTTTTCCATTTCTGCATCAGTGAATGTGAGAGTGATACTGCGGGCTATTAAAGAAAGCTATGGATGCACACTTATCTGAATTACTTAGAGCTGGTCTGACATATCTGCACCCTGTCATCCTGGCTTAGCAAACGTGCAACACACTGATTACCGGTGACATCACGCTAATCTATTCACTGTGCTGCACAGAACTACACACAAGTGTACAACAGTTTATAATGTAGTGGTTCCTTTCTGCCTGTCTGTTGTTGTTTATAATTAAACTTAGCCTGTTTCCATCATGACTTCAGGTTCCATTAAATGTGGATGATCAAAAATCATTCCTATTAATCAGCTGATTCCATTCATTGATCAGTCCTTTGATCTTCTTTCTTTAGGCCCTCTCCTTGTCATAACTGTTATTTGACCTATTGATCTATCATTTTGGATTATGGACTGATATTAGTCCAACATCTTGTTTTCACCACATTCAGCCTGAATCAATATAAACTAGACTAACTTTATCTTTTTAGGATAAGCTTTTAATTTTAATTTAATTAGTTTTTATTTTTCTAATTAAAAAAAAACCTGCAGGGTAAAGAAAAAAGAAAAAGAAAAGCAAGAGCAAAAATAAACTCCTTTAAAAAAAAAAAACTACAAAAAACCTATTTGTCCTCACTGTGGAATAAATCTGTCATGGACTTAACATTTAGGTTGTGTGTGGTTGACTGCTCTGAGAACAGGTAGTGGTCTCACCTCCAGGGTGGCGGACACCGGCAGCACCGTTGTCCCCAGCAACAGGTCCGCTATGGCCAGGTTGATGATGAAGTAGTTGGTCGGGATCCGCAGGTGTCGGTTACAAACCACCGACAGAATGACCAGGATGTTCCCCACTATGGCGAACATGATGAAGGAGGCCAGCACCATGCCCACCGGCACCGCCCGGCTCAGGTCGAGGGGAGCGGCGCCGTGGGGGCCGTGGGGGCCGCGGGGCTGGGGGCCGTCGCTGCGGTTGGAGGACCAGTTGGAGACGGGCAGCTGGGGCTGCGTCCGGGCGTAAAGCTCCACGGAGGAGTCGTTGGTCCACACACTCATGGTGGCTGCCAGTCCAGAGAGTTAATGACAGTGACTGTGACGATGAATCCAAATCCCTGCACCACCAATTAAACCGTTAATTAACCTTAAATTACGCGTCAAATCCCTTGTTCATGTGGAGGGATCTGGGCGCAGGAACAGAAGTTAACGGTGTATGTCTCCTGGGAAAAAGCTTCACGGCTTCATCACGTCCCGAAAACCCGGGAGCTCTTCGGTAAAAGTCGGTGAAAACCGACGCGGGCTGTCCGAAGCCAGTCCCATGGCTGAAGGAGAGTCTGGCTGCAGCAGCAGGTGGAGGTCCGCTCCGGTCCGGTCCGGACGGTCACACAGTCCAGTCCGCTGCCGGACACTGCAGCCCCTTCTCCGGTTACACTGGTGATTGAGCGGCGGGTCGTGGGTCTGTGTGTCCTTTTATGGTCCAAGTGTCGAATGTGGGAAAGTTAGAGAGAGAAGAGAAGAAAAAAAGAGGAGATATATCTAACTGTGCAGAGACTCTCTCTCTCTCTCTCTCTCTCTCTCTCTCTCTCTCTCTCTCTCTCTCTCTCTCTCTCTCTGACAGGACAGACAGACAGACAGACAGACTGATAGATAGATAGATAGATAGATAGATAGATAGATAGATAGATAGATAGATAGATAGATAGATAGATAGATAGATAGAGATAGATAGATAGATAGATAGATAGAGTGTTTCCACCTTCAACCAATCACAGCCTCATAAACACAGATTCACACAGACAGAACCAATCCTGTCAATCTGTTGGGAGGGTGGGGGTGGAAGGGGATGGGCTAAACACTCTGAACTATCTTAATACAGGAGACAATTAACATGTGTAAAACCCTGACAGGGTCTGACACTGCAGCCACAAGCCAACAAACAACATCAACTTCATCAATCACTCTGAAACTGTGCAAACTGTTGTAAAAGATGCTAACGGTCCTAAACACTCAAAATTATGAAAACTGTGCTAACTGTTCTAAACTATGCTGTGCAGTCTGCAAAGATGAACTGCACTCTTGAAAACTACGTATTAGGCCACGTCATACTCAAAATGTAATTACTACGTATTAGTGAAAAGCTGCTTAAGCTAATAAATAAACCTAGACTAGCCTACTGTGATTAAATACTGAGTCATTTCATCTTATGGTAAGTGCTGATGTGGTCAGTGTGGTGGTGTAGGTGGGCATAGCATAATTGATGTTCCTCAGAGACACGGGACATGTGTCCAACACCCCACACTGCCCCCAGCTCCGCCCTCTCATCCAAATATGGTTTCTTCTGGCACAAAAAAAAAAAAAATGCTGCTGGCCAGTTACACAGACTCTTGGCTTTAAAACAGCAGTTCATAAACCAACAGGTGACGTCACATAGGCCTGCTACCAGAAAGTCAGAAAAGATGGAAACAAAAAAAGTCAATGTGAAGCAGAGCAGAGCTTGGCGGTAGTTAATGTGCTTGTAGATTGTCTTTAGGCATGGGGACTGAGCACTACAGTGCTTAAAGGGATAGTTCAACATTTTGGCAAATTGGCCCATTGCCATAATTGCTATAGTCATAGCAGTAGGTTCGTTACCTTTAATTGTCGGTGTAAGCTATTTTTAGTACAGCGGAGCGCAGCAGCAGGCTGCTCAGAGCTACGCTATGGAGGCTAAGGGAATTTCTTGGTTTCCCTCATCAAACTCATCAAATACAAAATCCCAAAACTCCACAGCGCTTTTGTAGACAAGTTGTGAGCTGCACAACCACCACGCTATGAGATAATGACGAAACGATACGAAACGGAGCCGTTTTCGAGGTAAATTCATACAAAACCGCTGATGCGCGTTGCGTTCAGGGACAGTTTTTCAGCAAGCAGTCTCCGTATTTACCCTGTATTTACCTCGAAAACGGCTCCGTTTCGTATCGTTCCGTCATTATCTCATAGCGTGGTGGTTGTGCAGGTCACAACTTGTCTACAAAAGCGCTGTGGAGTTTTGGGATGTTGAATTTGATGAGTTTAATGAGGGAAACCAAGAAATTCCATTAGCCTCCATAGCGTAGCTCTGAGCAGCCAGCTGCTGCGCTCCGCCGTACTGAAAATAGCTTACACCTACAATTAAAGGTAATGAACCTACTGCTATGACTATAGCGATTATGGCAATGGGCCAATTTGCCAAAATGTTGAACTATCCCTTTAAAAGTCCTCCTCTTAAAGTAGTCCCCTGTAATCACATCAATCAACATTCTGCATTTGGTTCTTCCAATCATTTTTCTTTTAAAGGGACAACAATGAGTTTGTATTTGGTTATAAAAGAGTCTCATATTAAAGCAGAAGTAGCGATCCGGATGGAGTTAGCAGTCCCCGCCCTCGTCCCTACGTCACCACATTCATGTGCATCCCTTGGCTGCACACACAGAGAGGACCGCCCCTTTATGCCGTTCTCTCTCCTCATTGGATAAAGGTTGTAGGATACAAGGAAAGTTTTCTCCTCTGCTTACAGCAGAGCAGAGTGACTGACAGACCCGTGTTTCAGACCAAACACTCTATAGAAGTGATTGCTGTCGGAAGATACAACTATTTAAGACTTACCGTAGATGACCAATAGTCGCCCGCGTGCAAATACGCGCCTGTGCTCTAATAGCCGCCGGGGTGACGGGGTCCAAGCTCATTTGGCATAATAAACGCCGGTTCAATTGTGTTTACCAGTCTTGCACAGAAAAAAAAAAGTTTTTTTCACCAGCGACTCCTACCTCTGTCAGTCAGCCCCTCCTCTCGCTCTCTCTCTCGCATGCAGGCGGACACACACAGACACACACACAGACACACAAACACAGGTGCGCTAGCGGGACAGGTTGCGCTGGACGACAAAGACAAATAGATAAATGCGCTAATGTACAGTGTTGAAATTACCGCGATCGACCCCCCCCCCCCCTCCCCTGCCCTCCTCCCGCTATTGTTCATAACACTGATCTGATTGGCTGCTCTGATCAGCTCCCTGTGTCGCCGTAACACAGACAAACTGTCTTTGTATTTATTGTCTGATGTCAATAAAGATGTGTTGGGGAAAATAGTAGTTTTGTTCCAGTGGTCCTATGGTGAAATCCTTGTTCTTTGCATGATGGTCTGGTGCTGCTCATTGCAAAAATAAATTGTTGCAAATACGCGCCTGGTTCTTATAAACGCCCGGGGTCCTAGTCGATTTAGCATATTAAACGCCCGGGCTACTAAATGGTCATCTACGGTATATTAACACAAAAATTCCACTTACTTCTGCTTTAATGTGGATGAATCTATGTTACCCACTTGTTAATTTTCTATAAATATATCGTTTTGTCTTTATAGTAATTTTGTTATTATTATTTACTCGCCCAGCATTTCCTACTTTCGGTTTCCCAGACGCTGCCCGGCGGGTCATGGGTATAACGCCGCCGAAACACCGTTTATGGTCGGAACTACGACGGTATCTGATCGTCTTCCAACCTCCGACTTGAAAACATTCTTAGCAAATGTTTTCGCTTTCGTCCGTCTTGCGCCGGTCCAAGAATTGGAGCAGAGGCTCATGGGAAATGTAGTGTGAAAACACTTTGCTTTCCAAAACTCCTCGTTGTCCCTTACCTTTAAGAAAATATTTCAACGTTTTAGTTTTACTTATTTACTGATTATATAGACATGTCGTCAGGTGTCGTAAGCTGAGCTACTGTTTGTCTGTCTGTCTGTATGCGACCAGTCAAGGTCGATCCAGGCGATATAGGAGGCCAGCTGATCTATTTTCAGATCAGTCACACATGTGTCACCTTGCAGCAGCACAACAATAACCTCCTGTTGTCAACCAGAGCTCGAATCCTCAGGTGGGTGGAGGAAGTCCCCCCGTCAGACTGGTTCACCAACTGGGTAAACTGGGCTCAAAGGGCCCAGACCTCCAGGTCCAGACTTTGTCACTGGTGTCTCACAGCATGGACCGCGGAATGCATCTGGACGAGGGGGGGGGGGCATAATTTCAAATCAAGCAGGGGGGGGTTGATAAAGACGCTTGTTGTTTGTAACAGGCTAAACGTGCTAAGTTCATTGATTGTTAAACCAATCACTGGAAGCCTAACGTAAAAGCGATTGTCGTTAACATCATGTCATCTGTCTCTTTTTGATTTCTGGCGCCTATTACACTACCGCTATGTGATGATTACGCCTGGTCCAGTAGGATAGAAATGTCAAAAAGACAGTTGAGCCTTTTCCAGGCATTTGAAAAAAAAAAAGAGATCCAAACCCACGATCACAAACACGCAGCAGAGCAGCGATAATGAAGGTCTCTCCTCTCTAGCTCCAAACTCACTCGTCTGCACCGCGATTATGGACTCATAGGCGCCGATTCCAGGTTGAGCACCCACTGGGGGAGCCTCGGCCCATCAGCTGTGTGTCTGTGGGTATGTGTAACCCGTATGTGTGTGTAGCCTGTGTGAATGTGTGTGTTAATATCTCACGCGCTCCGTTAAGATGAATAAACACAAACCGCTGCAGAGCGCGAGCCTGGCACAGAGGTGCGCGCTCTGGCGGAACTGGCACAATCCGACGTCGATGTTAAGCACACGTTGTTATTGATATTGTAGCGTCCGAGCCGATGTAACTACAACAACATAACACAAACTTATCTGACAGCTCTCACTTCTTCCTCTGCTCCTCCTCACTCACTCACCTACACACACAGGTCTTCCTCACACTCACCCCGGCCCCTCAGTTTCTCGTCCAACCATACGCTCCCTGCCCGTACACATTCACAGTCAGTCAGAAATCACAAACATCATAACAACAACATTACTGCGGGGTCGCAACAATATTTTCAGTTATATTAATGAGCGACAAGTCCCATTGCTACGTGGCATGATAAGCACACCAGTGTTTGTAGAGCCTGGTGTGCGCTTCGTGATACGCCTCAGACACTGACGCTCGCATGACGTATTGATAAACAATGCACTTGATAGACTCACGAATTGAAATCAAAATGCAGCACTCTGTGACAGTTTTTTTTATCGGCAGCAGTGAAGGTGTGTGGTGGTGGTGACTTGGCTCTTAAAAACACAGACACAACTTTTTACTACAGCTTTTAGGCTATTCATAAAATAATCAGAGCACAAAAGTTACCCGGGCCATGGCCCCCCTGGCCCCCCCGGTTCCGCGGTGTATGTCTCACAGTTATTCACACTAAACAAGAAGAAGAACCCTCCATCCAGGGAAGAACTCAAGACCTGAAGTGTCTTACTCCCAACATGTGAACCAACAGTCAGAAGTTTTCTCACAGATAACAACGGGACATTAAAACTGATTTAACCAAACTTAACCATCTCAGAGGAGAGACTAGGGAGACTTCCTGTTCATCCAGAGGCAACACACGGTTTCTACATGTCCACCAGCTCAGTGTCAACTTCATCCTCAGTCCTCATCAGTGAGAAACCAGGACAGTTCCTTTGTGTACAGTCTGTAAACAACACATTATACTAATCGATGGGAATTCCTGAGGAACAGATCTGTGGCAGGTCTGTCTGCTGGTCTGTGACTGCGGGTGTTGATCCAGTCTTGAGCAAGCTGCTGGTGAAGGTGTTCAGATCCCCTGGAGGGACAATGCTGCCACTGAGAGAGACAACATGAAGAGAGGAATGATGGGAAAATGATTTAGAGGGTGACGAGAGAGGAATGGGATTATGGGAGGAGACTTCACACCAGAGCTTCATGTTTCCTCTGGACACCTGCAAACATGAAGCTGTTCACTCTTCACACAGAAAGAGAATGAAGCTTAAAGGGGAATTGCCATTTTTTACAATCTGGACTTTATGTCTAGCATAAAATACGATCATTTACTCACCCAGATATCTTTGGTGTACAAGTACAAGGTCAAGTCGTTGCCGCGTATATCCGTATAATGGAGTCTACAGGGCAGCAGAATGCAGCCTCTAAATAACACATTATCTGCAGAAAAACTCCTTCATTTCACCAATATTTAGTTCTGATAGGCTAGTGCTATTCCCCTCTGAGTCCAGGGTGACCTGTTATCAACATCCGGGGTTTGTAGGTTGACCTACTGACCTCTGATCTGGATGATGTCATCTCTGAGCGCCACGCGGCTCATTCTGATAATAATCATTCCGCTTCGGCATTCGGGTCCATTTTTATCTCAACTAGCCGGAGCTTTAGTGAGTCCAGGTTGAGGAGAGGAAGCCTGTGGAAGCTGAACTTCATCCAGCTGCTCATTTTGTTCTGACAAGTCGGAAACACGCAGAAAGGAACCATAGCATTAGCGGTAGCAACTGTCAGGTAAACAAGCCGCGCAGCGCTCAGAGATGACATCATCCAACAAAATATTGGTGAAATGGAGCCTATTGTATGCTAGAAATAAGATCCAGATTGTAAAAAGCGGCATTTCCCCTTTAAAGCAGAAGTAAGCGGAATATTTGTGTTAATATAAGTCTTAAATAGTTGTATCTTCCGACAGCAATCACTTATACAGAGTGTTTGGTCTGAAACACGGGTCTGTCAGTCACTCTGCTCTGCTGTAAGCCCAGGAGAAAACTTTCCTTGTATCCTACAACCTTTATCCAATGAGGAGAGAGAACGGCATAAAGGGGCGGTCCTCTCTGTGTGTGCAGCCAAGGAAGTTAGACAAAACCACCGGATCGCTTACTGATAGCTTTAATGTATGGATGGATTGGTTTTCTGACCTGGTTCCTGGTGGTTCTGAAACATTTCTGACCTGTGACTGTTCTGATCAGGTCTTTAGCTGACAGTAAGCTGAGCTGTGGTTGGCTGTCATGTCCTCAGAAATAGAAAAAAAATCAGCCCATTTGGCCCATGGGAAAAACTGTTTGTATTCAATCAGATTCCTGCTGAGTCATTCAAAGATTAAATATGTGAGGATGATTAAGTTCCTTCCCCTGACTGGGTGTTTGTGTGTGTGTGTGTGTGTGCAGGAATGTGGCTGGACTGGGCTGTCTAATTTGTGTATTTTCTTTGAGGGTCAGGTTAGCCCTTCTCACTCTCATCTTCATTATCCTCGTCTTCTCCCTCTACCACGAACCAAACCAGCAGAAACATGAAACCTGGACCAGAAGCTGGACACACAGGCCCATACTGTGATGTTGGGCCATGGTGGAAACAATCAGAACCTCTCTGTAGAAGATAAAGCTTTCTCAGACATAAACCAGACCTGAACCAGGTCTGAGCCACAACTGACCGGGGTCCTGGGTCAGAGATAAGAAAATCTAACCGTGAGAATGCAAACCCTCCACCCTGCCCTGCTTTCTGCCACGCTGGATTATGGGGGCTGGTGTCAGAGCTGTTTGATGTGCAGCTGTTTGTGTGTTCAGCATGTGAGCTCCAAATAAACAATGGTCGGAGGAGTTGAATGATGTATTGCTTTGGTTGTGAAAAAAAAACACTGAATGGAGCTTAGAGTCCAGTGGATGTTTCAAAATAAAAGCCCCAAAGAACACACAACACAAATAATCAAGATCACAACACAGCGACTCACAGCAGCAAATAGCTTGAGTCATTAAATCAGCAGTGACCATTTCAGCTGATGTACTATACATGTATTCACTATTTATAACCAGTGACACAATGAAAAGATAGAATGAATAAGAATTTCAATCAATTAATTTCAATCAAACGCAGAGCCTGAGTGAATTATTGACACAAACCAGCTCCACACAGGCCCCTCCCCTTCAGATGTATCTATTTGATTGACAGATGGGCGGGGCTTAGCAAAGAGAATCCTCTCTAGATCTCTGAGGATCAGCAGGTATACAGCCTACCATCTCAGGGGAGGACAGCATCTCCAGACTGTAACATTAATATGTCTGACATGGACGTGTCCTGCTGCACAAATGTTGTTTTTCCAACACAGTTAGCTTTAATTAACTTATCAGCCAGCTCACAAAATGTCAGAGTGAACAGAATGCCCTCTAACGTTGTTTCCTGAAGCATCATGAACTTTGTGCTATAGGTCTTCAGACTGAAGAGAAGGGAGAAGGAAGGTCTGAGCTGTGACTTCTGCTGATTCACTGTCATCTTCTCTCTGGGGTCACCTGCTCCGACAGCTCAGATTTAACTATTTCCTGCATTTAATAATGAATTCTGAGACAACAGCATTTGTTTTTATACATTTGACACTTCTGTTTGTGACACTCACTAAGTATTTATTTCCCATCAGCCTCAGCAGCAGAACCCCCACAGGTACTGACAGTTAAAGGGATATTCCGGTGTAATTTTAACCCATGGTCCAACGCACCGTGACACCGAGTTAGGCCCCCCCTCGAGAGATGAAGTCTGCTAACCGCTAGCTTCTCTAGTTGTAGCAACTTTAGCAAAGACTGCACCATAACAAACAGCGCAGTATATTGATCCACTGGCAACTGATCAAAAAGCCACTTACAGCCACAAATAATCAGCAAATGTCATCAACAGTACAAACAGGGTTCCAGCCCATAATACGAGGCATCAAACATCTGTTAGCTTTGCCTGGTTTCTATTGAAAAGAGACCAAAACAGCTCACCCACTCTGCTCCAGTTATACGCTATGCAGCAACTTTCCGCGTCCAGGCACTGACAACACAACAACTGGTTTCAGCGGCCACTGGCAGGCAGTGACCACACTGACCACTTGATTCCCCCAGGTCCAGCACATAGACTCCACGGGTCATAAATCGTCTTTGTGTTCATGGAGGTGGAAACTATCGGTAGAGACCAAAAACCAAAAATGTACCAGGCTGTAAATATGTTTTGTAAGCTGTAAAGTCGGCTATTTTAACATGGGGGGTCAATGGAGAATTGGGTTACATGCAAGGGGGCAGTTGTCGGTCTGAGAACGCGTTCAAAAACTGCAATCCCCTCGGCTTCCTGAGGGTCTAAGGACAGAGGATGTTGTTACGATGCCATGTAAAGCCCTTTGAGACAAACTGTTTGTAAAAACAGGCTATACAAATAAAATTGCCTTGCCTTGCCTCTGGGGGCTGGTTAGGGCTGGGCGATAAAACGATAACGATATATATCGCGATATAACTTTACTCAATAGCAATATGAAACGTGGTCGATAGAAAGTCGATAGGTTTCATTCATTCATGTTTTGAAACAGCCAATGAAAACGAGAGTTGCGCCGCGCTGAACCACTGGCTGAGCCAACCAGGTTAGGTTGACACAGCACAGGAAGACTGTACACAGCACAACAACACGTGGTAGTGTTTGGGCTGCTGCAGCCTGGCGTCAGCAGCGGGGCATCGCCAGTAAAAAGAGAGAGAGAATGAGTGTTGCCTGGAAAGAAAAAATGGAGGAGAACTAGGACGAGTGACCGCGAAAAGACGTGGTACGTCATGTTTACATTAACCCCGATTGATGGAACTCTAATACAGTACTGTAAACAACACTAAACTTTAACCACGGAGACAGCAGGCAGTCGGAGCGGCTCGAGCTCCGGCCGCCGTCACACATCAAAGGGAGCGCAGTCACGGCGTAGCCGCTCTGCTGCTGCTGCTGCTGCTGCTGCCGCTGCTGCTGCCGCCGCTGCTGCCGCTGCTCACACTGGAGCGACACTGTTCAGCTGTGCCGACCTAAACCCTGGCCACTGGCGAAGCAAGCGCTAACCGCGGCGATTTCTCTTCCTTTTTCTTTTTCAGCCGGGTTTAGACTGAGAATTATCGCTAATTAGACGGACCACGTCAGGTCCGGGTTTTAATTTTCACGTCCGTTTATAACTGTAGCAGCAGCAGAGAGATGGAGCAGCTCCTGTAAGGGGAGTGTGGCTCTGATTTAACTCCTGTCTGATGTAATGTTAAAGAATGGCTGAACAGCGGAGTGATAATGTCTGTAAAAAGACCTGTATATACCTGTATATCAGCACTCATGTATGTCTCTTGTCCAATCAAATTATTTGGTTGAAACTAACTTTATATAGGCTAATACCAGTTTTATTTATCTGAAACTGTTATTAAGCTACTCATTGCTTTTATATGTTAATCATTACATCTGAAATGTTCAATTTTTGACGAAAAATAAATATTTAAATCAGAAATAACCTTCTGATATCTTCAAATCTCACTTGTGAGTATGATGGAACATTTAGGCTTGACAAAAACAGTGACTTGAGTCCTATCGTGATATATATCGATATCGACTGATATGAAAAAAATTATCGTGATAGGATTTTTTCTCATATCGCCCAGCCCTAGGGCTGGTGTCAGAAAGCAGCATTCTCCATAGACCCCCATGTTAAAATCGCCGACTTTACATCCTCAATAAACATGTTAAAAGCCTGGTGTCATCACGTTTTTTGGTCTCAACCGATAGTTTCTACCCCCCCACACACTCTGAGGGGGGTGAATTTCTTTTTTAACTCTACCGTTTTACTATTATTAGGTTTAAAATTCTGTCCAATTAGGGCAAGGAAACGTTGAGTGACAGGTCCAGAGCGGTCCGGAGACAGCTGCTTCGAGGCCAGTGGGCGGGTTCTCAGCCGGCCAATCCAACATGGCGCTGTTCAGGCCGCCATATTTGAGTCACAAAAACGACTCCCCAAAACCAATGGGTGACGTCACGGATGCTACGACCATATTTTTTACAGTCTATGGTTACATGCTGTCATTCTGACATCCCACCATTTAGACATCCCACCATTCTGACATACCACTATTCTGACATGCGAACGTCCCACCATTCCGACAAGGCTTTCAATATAAGGAAATGTGCGTTACTCAACAGGTGACTCCCTTCTTTAAAACATGCTGATAGAGGAATACCCACATGGTTGTGCGTAATTACGCAGCAGAGCGCAGACAGGGACTAGTCTGCCTGGTCTTTTTACTAAACTTAACCAACTCCTTTCTTCATTGCCTAAACCCAACCAGTGCAAAATCTTTTGGAGAAAAAATACGCTATTAAAGGAATTGTCGGAAAGGCACGATGTTTAAAGAAAGAAAAAAATACCGTCATTCCGACCATAGGAGGCAAAAATTGTGGGAATGACAGGTCGTTTGATAGAAAATTAAGTGTTGCCATTTAGACAATTAGGGGCCTATTTCGGACTGGTGGGATGTCGGAATGGCGGTTGCCCCCCGGAGAATAGCTCACTTCTGGTCCCAGCCGTCAGCAGCAGCCGAGGATCTGCAGTTTCTTGAACGCAGAAGTGGTATTCACTGGTAAAACCCACAACTCCCTCCTTGGCTAACATTGTAGGCTATACAGCCTCACCAGCTGGTAGCACTGCTTGTACGTTGTCTCTGTGAAGTGAGAAACACTCTCTAGTGGTCAGGAGAGAAACTGCAGCTGTGTGTGTGTGTGGTGGTGGGGGTGGGGGGGCAGTCTACTGGTGTGTATGTTAGTGTATATATATGTGCGTGCGAGTGTGTCGGTGTGTGTATTGGCGTGGGGTCATGGGAAGGAGCAGCTGCTGCTGATCTTTCTGACTCTCTCAATCTCTGTATTTGTATTTTGGATTAAAGGATAATTCACATGTTTGAGAAACTAAAAATATGGGTCCTCATGTCCGTCCACCAGAGCAGCTCTGCGCCTTCTTCACCATCTTCATACTCATACTGTCAATCTCCTTTGCCATGTTGGATGGTCTCAGTGCTGAGGCTTCAAACCTTTATTAGAACACCGTTTGCTGATAGAGCACTGGCTTGAGTTCAGAGCAGCACTGTGGGTGATGCTGAAGCCATCATAGTGCCAAATACACACACAGTGGTGGTGGTGGTGGTGTGTGTTATTTGGCCTGCATACAGTCAGAAAGGAAAGATGAGTCTTACACAGTGGACAGCAATTGGAAACCACAACCACAGCAACAGCAATGCTGTCAGGTTATTGGATTGTCCATTCACTAACAAACAAATGCACAAATGCTATATTTTACACTTTGATGATCTAGTTGAAAACAAAGTCTATCCTCCTGTCCCTCTGGGTGAAGTGGTTGATGGTGGGTGTTGTGTGTGTATCACAATAGCATCATTAGATGGAACTGCTTTCTTTGACTCACTTTTACATCATCATAGTAAACATTCCAGAGCCTTTCTGGTCATGTGATACCTGGTAACATGACTACCGATCAGTTTATGGACTGTATGAGGATGTATTAATGTAGGAGGTCACAAGCTCATGCACTTGGTGGGGCTGTGAGATTGATCAGCGATGCGTTCCTCACTTTCTGATAGTATGGA
The DNA here is from genome assembly GCF_905171665.1 of Trachurus trachurus. Classification (NCBI taxonomy): domain Eukaryota; kingdom Metazoa; phylum Chordata; class Actinopteri; order Carangiformes; family Carangidae; genus Trachurus; species Trachurus trachurus. The sequence goes on from NC_139903.1 coordinate 33,600,073, forward strand.
TATGTGTGTTAAAGGGATAGTTCAACATTTTGGCAAATTGGCCCATTGCCATAATCGCTATAGTCATAACAGTAGGTTCGTTACCTTCATTTGTTGGTGCAAGCTATTTTTAGAACGGCGGAGCAAAGCAGCAGGCTGCTCAGAGCTATGCTATGGAGGCTAAGGGAATTTCTTGGTTTCCCTCATCAAACTCATCAAATACACAACCCAACAACTCCAAAACTCTGTCGTGGACAAGTTGTGAGCTGCACATTCACCACACTATGAGATAATAACAGAACGTTACGAAACGGAGCCGTTGTCAAGGTAAATACAGGGTAAATACAGAGTCTGCTTGCTGAAAAACTGTCCCTGAACGCAACGCGCATCAGTGGTTTTGCATGAATTTACCTCTTAAACGGCTCCATCTTGTAACGTTGTGTTATTATCTCATAGCGTGGTGAATGTGCAGCTCACAACTTGTCCACGACAGAGTTTTGGAGTTGTTGGGTTGTGTATTTGATGAGTTTGATGAGGGAAACCAAGAAATTCCCTTAGCCTCCATAGCGTAGCCCTGAGCTGCCTGCTGCTCCGCTCCGCCGTTCTAAAAATAGCTTACACCGACAATTAAAGGTAACAAACCTACTGCTATGACTATAGGGATTATGGCAATGGGCCAATTTGCCAAAAATGTTGAACTATCCCTTTAACAACCAGGGATTTTACTGTGGAAACAAGATACGGTGATATAGAAAATAAGGCAAACATGTTTTGTTTATTGTAAAAAAGCTGGTACCTAAACTGGGTGAAAATGTCCCCTTGTGCCCCACACCTTTCCGGAGGGCCAACCAAAATAAACACTGTTCTCTTTCTCTTTTTCAGTAGTTGTGTGCAGTAGCTACATCCACTCCAGCCAGGCAGAGGGGGATTTCAGGTCAAAGCTGGCAAGGACAGTGAGATCATTTCCTTGTCTTTACCTAGATAGCAAGGAACTGTCAACGGTAAGTCATTGAATCAACGTTGGTTGATGAAGAAGGTAAAATGGCATATATCCTTGGTGATTATAATATAGATCTCCTCAAATGTGTTACAAACTCATTAACTCTGGATTTCTTGAATAATTTATGCTCCAACTATTTTTTTTTCCTATTATCACCGAACCCACTAGAGTGACAGATAAATCTGCTACATTGATAGACAACAAAGTGTTCAGTTCGGGTACACTCTGTGTAGACATCTCAGACCATTTCCCTGTCTTTCAACTCTCCCTTGTAGAAGGAAAACAGAAAAAACAATTTCCTGATAAAGTTACTCACAGGAAATTTAATGGAAAAAATATAACTTCATTAAAAAAACTAATTGATGTTCTATCGTGGGAGAATGTGTATACCCAAACTGATGTAAACTGTGCATACAAAGCCTTTATTGAACCCTTAAATTCTATTTTTTTTCATCAACGTTTTCCATTAATCACAGCAAAGAAAGCAGGAAAACAAGATCTGTCTAAGCCTTGGTTTACTAGTGGGATTCAAAAGTCTTAAAGGAAAAAAATCGTCTCTATAAGACATTTGTGCTAAACCCCACCCCCCTGAACCAAATGACTAAAATACATTTAATCATATTATTAGAGCAGCAAAGAAAAACTATTCTAGTGAGAAATTTAAAGAATCCTCCAGTAACATTAAAGAAACATGGGCAACTATCAACAACTTTCGAATAGGGAAAACACATTATTTGATACTTTGTTGCAGCTGAACACTGCAACAACCTGTATGATGAGGCTACTGTTACCAATTTATTCCTGTGGTGCTAAGGGAAGTAACTAACATTACGTTACGTCACTTTTACTAAAGATTAATGTCAGCTTAATTGTCTCGACTTTTAACAATTTTCAGGCTAAATATATTGTGGCTCAACATGTTCTTTATTTACATTGCTGGTCTTGTCTAGTTGTGCTAATGGCATTGACGTTAACAAAATAAAACCTAAAAAAAAAAAAAATCTCCCATAAGAGTTTTGCTAAAGTTATTCAAATCTTTATTTGGCACTGATCAGTGGCATTGAAAATCACACACTCTAGCTGGACAACTTGCAGAGCAACAGTTGGATTTCACACACCATCATATCACCAGGTCACCACTAAATCCAAGCAACATCCACTGCTGTCACATCGCTAGCATAAAATGCTAACATCAGAAAAAACGTTAAGACTCTGTAATTAATAAAATAGCTGTAAATTGATCCTATTGCTTTGTTTGGGACTGTATGGATCCTCGATCGCTGATCCGAGCTGACATCGTCCTTTTATCTACAGTTAACAAAGCTGTCTCAGAGAGATAATGCTAACGCTAAAGTTATGCATACACTTATAGACATATAAAGAGTAGACGCCGCATCGAATGCTGGGCCGCGAGAAATGCGGCCGCCATCTTGAAGCGGTGGTTCTACTCAGTTGAGCAGCAGAAGTAACAGGATGCAGAGCACTGAGCAGCATATTATTTCTGTTCTAATCAGCAGACCATTGAAAACAGCTGGCTCTGGGGATTACTTTTCACAAATAAGATTGAACATTACTATTGTTGTTGAGAGCCTGGGTTCCGTTGTCAGGAAGCTGTTTTCTCGGCTGCAGTTTGAGTTTCTGGGCACAAGGAGCATCTGGAGGACCACTGACATGTTCATGAACCTTGTGTAGTCTCATGACCTTGGAGAAACATGATGGCAGCATTTGGCTCCAATCCTGGAATGAGATGAAATATTGGTTTTAGGTGAGGATGGAAATGGGCAGCACTGGGCTTTGCAATCTCTGCTCTGTTAACTGCTATCTCATTGCATTCCAGCAGTCTTGGTAGATGTTGAACTATTTCACCATCCAGACAGTTTGTAGAAGCCAGAGGCTCCTGCCCATGTTCTCCACCATGCCTGAGCAGGTCTTCAAAGAGTTTATATGAAGCAGTGGAGTGGGGCCTTGGATGTTGAAGGTGAAGAATTCAGAGTGAGGCGAAGATCTATTGCTTTGTTCATCCAGGGTGATGTATACTTTAATTGCCTCATCATGGCGTCCCGCAGTATAAACCTTGAACCAGTGAGATCTCCTCCACAGGCTTGTGTACACTGAGTTGAGACCTCTGGGGTTTGTGTGGGTCTGGCTCCCCGCCATGCTCTGATGAGGGTTTTTCTGACTCATTGATCCATAGCGCTAGTCCTGGATGGAGAGCAGAAAGGTGTCTCTTGCTATTACAGTCATTTATCATTACATTGGCACTTTCTGGCAGGCTGTGATATGGAGATAGAAGACTTGAAACAGATTCCGTTATTCTATTTCACATAAAATGCCTGGTACTTTTGTAGAGAATGTGATTTTTCTCTTATCAAGCTAATCTTCTTATTTTCTGTACCTGTCTTGATCCAAACAGTTGCAGACACTTGTGTTTTGTGAACAGAGACCTCTTTTGACCAACTTAGGAATGTGTTCAGAGACAGGCGTCTGTCACTACTTTGCAGACAGACTTAAGAGATAAGATAAGATAAGATAAGATAAGATAAGATAAGATAAGATAAGATAAGATAAGACGGCCTTTATTGTCACTGCATTAAAATACAATGAAATTGCAATTGCCCATCACACATACAATCATCATCACACATCATAAATGCAGGAAATAGAAAACCCCTCTTCAACATAAAAACAAACACAAACAGGTTACATGGGGTAAGGTGCTTGTAAGTGGTGATATGTGTATGATCTAGGTCTAGTTACTGTGTGTATTTGTTGAGACTCTGGATGGCTTTGAGGGAAAAAAAACTGTGCCCTGAGGGCAGAAGTTCAAAATGGAGGTGGCCAGGGTGGGAGGGGTCTGGAGAGGTAGTGGGTGTCAGTAATGTCTTCAAGCTCTTAAAGGGATAGTTCACCCAAAATTCAAATATATTATCTATTGTCTACTCACCCTCATGTGGACTAAGGGCTGGGAGAAGTTTCAGAGTCCTCCGTGGTTTCTCTGAGTTACAGCGGGGCTCCGTGAAGCACTGCATGTCCATATGACGGTTAAGAACGGAGCTCACTTTTCTTCGTCCAAAAAGACACACCATAAAACATTCAAATACCTCCATAGTGCTCGTCTGTAATGTCCCTCTTGTATTGAAGCCCCAACATGAGAAATTGTTCCGAAAAAAATTAAATAAGTCTATGTTTTAAGCTTGTTTGTAGCGGAAGCTCTCATGCGATTTGTCCTTGGATGCCCTTTTCTTAACCATCATTGCACAATGTACACTAGACTCAACTGGCCAACATTGAATATGAGAAGACACATGCACTGGTTATAGCTGATATACAAATGCATTTACTTTAATTACCCATCCTATCTACAGCAGTATCTTACACCATATACATCAAGTTATATTATCAGACATTTATCACAGCCCTTTTTTTCTGTTCCTAATGTCATTAAATCATTTGGTAGAAGAGATTTAATGTTTAAAGCGCCAGCAGATTGGAATAACCTTCCTGCTACTGTAATATCAGATCCAGTTACAATGACAGTGACAATAAAATATTGTTTTTGTTTTTTTTGAGACCCCCTTCAAATTTTATATGGCCTTCTTCACTGCTAGGGACTGCTGCCTCAAGACTTTAGACCTTTGCCTCAGCTATAGAAATTGGAACATGGAAGCCTCACGCTGAGCTTTCTCCATTGTCATTCCAGACCCCTTCTCCGCATACGTCAAACGTGCTTGGCGGCTTCAGCTTTAGCCCTATCTGCTGCAGCAGCGGCGGCCGTGGAGGATGCACCAGAGCGTGTTGATGTAGAGACAGAAGACCATGCCTTCAGAGTAATACAGTTTTTATCTTTTATGCAAGTAAGCTGAGTTCACCATATATGGGTATATGTTCAGCTGGTGAAATTACTGATGTGTAGTGCTTACCACAATCTCATTGACTACATTGTTTTTTCACTATACTGTCTTCCTGCTTCTCATCCACTCCTGCAAATAAGACTGAAATGAACCAATAGTTGAGTAAAACTTTTCACCACACAATGAAAAACTAATTTCAGGAGGTACTTTATACAAATATTAAGGCAGAGAGTTATTGAAGCTTACGGAACAACATTTAAATAAAAAAAATAATACAAATATAATATAGCAATTATCTGATAAATACTGACCTTGTGCACCTTCAGGGTCCTAAAAATCAATATTTTACTGTTGTTCTTTTTTCCTGATCAACCATCTTTCTCTGCACCTTTCATTTTATTTTTATTTTCAAATGGATAGACTGATAAATGGTCTTGCACTTACATACAGTAGCGCTTTTCTAGTCTATTCGACCACTCGAAGCACTTTACACTGTAGGTCACATTCACCCTTTCACACACACATTCATACAGTGCTATAGGCTCACATAAGGGGGCAAATGTGGGTTCAGTGTCTTGTCCAAAGACACTGTGACATGTTGACTGGAGGAGCCCGGAATCAAACCTCCGACCTTCCAGTTAGGGAACGACCCGCTTTACCACAGGTGAGCAACAGGTTTTAATTTTATTATGGTTCTGTTTTAATGCACCAAGGTGCACTCACCTGGCCCATCTTAGAACTAGGTCAAAGTTTAGGTCCAGGTTCCTCAGAGAACCAGGCCAGTACTACATGAGTGTTGGAGGTGAAGGTGTTTTACTAATGGAGATGGTGAGATGTGTGTGTGAACTGTGGTGCATTCACTGACCTATACTTCAAACAGGCTGAACAGTGTTTTCTCGCCAGTTTTCTGTGAAATCTTTCCTTCCTGATGGTTGGACTCAGTGTTAATGAATGAGCTGCTCACCAATTTCATCAGTGGTGCACAGGAGCTATTGGCTGGTGTTTGCTGAATGTTAATGTGAACTGGAGTGGATCTGACAGTGACCTTGAGCCCTATAGAATCTTTAAAGAGTCCTGTCGAGGCCTATGGACTCTCTGGAGACAAATGGCTGTGAATGAAGACAAAGAAAAAAGTAGTTGTGTGCTGCTTGATGTCTTTTTTCTCTGATGCTCAAAGTCACTGCATCTCTCCTGCACTCCACCTGGACATCTTCAGCTTACTATGGCTGAACGACAGGATATTAAAATAACTACACAAAATACTTAATAATGCTGTAAATATGCCAACTGAATAAATATGAAACATCAAAGTGGTGTAACACAGCCTGCATACTAGGTTAAAGGTATACAGAAAAGAAAATTGAATTTGAGCCCACTCTGGGTCATATAATTAGTGTAATAACTCATCTATCAGACGATGTAGGCCAAACTTTGTGCAAAATTCTATTTTTGAGTAAATCCGGGCTGAAAGTGTGTTTTTTTTTTCCGCATTGGATAATGCAGGCACACGGATTATACGTCAGCCTGTACACGATTCACCAGCCACTGATATTGGATCCGTCATCCGTCATTCAAACGTCTGAGACACGCACACACACACACACACACACACGGAGCTCAGTCTCGCCCCAAGCTTTGAATATCCCGCCCACTTGATAACGACCAATCAAATTCGTTTTCCTTACTCGGGTAAACTCGTGTTGCAGCTCGTGGCAGACAGTACTCGCCGCACACTGCTCGTCACAGCACACTCCCCGCAGTAAGTTACACACAGCAACACGGGCTACACACCTGTAACTTACTGCTCATTAGGCTAACGATGTGGCTAACACCAGCTGCTAACAATTACATTCATAGCCGTGTTGCTTCTAGCAGCAGCGGAGCGCTCTCCTCCCTCCCCCCTCCTCGTTGTCAGATAAAACCGAATAAAACGCGCCGTTTCGGTCGTTTCCTGTCCGCCAGCGCAGGAATGTCACTCCAAGACAACAAATACAAAAAGAACAAATACTGAAAAATACCGCGAGGCGTTAGAGGAGCCGAATGGCTTATCCAGCATTGTATCATCTCCTCTTGTAGTGGCTTGGGTGAAACGGATATTTACAGACACGTAGAAGTTACGCACTATAGCTTTAAGTAGACTACACACACAGAAGGGTCTAGTCCAGGTGCTTGTGGATCGCGTAACATTAAATCTTTTTTTTTGTTGTCTTCTGTCTTCTCCCTCCTACAACAACACAACTTTCTCTTGGGTTCCTGTCATTGGTTTGAAAACAGTGGGCTAAATGAAATCATTTCAAGTGACAAGTGAATGAAGGGGGCGTGACATGACGCCTGTCAATCACTGACCCTGTGTCAGCCTGCTGCTGAACTGATCGGCCTGTGGGCTCAGTGAAGTTAGCCCAAGTGGTCAGCAAATGATGAGGCCGGTAGGCTACATGATACTGTCAATCATTTACACTCAGATAATGAATGAGAGCAGATTTGATTTTGATTTCTCTGACTTATCCCTAACATCTACTGGCTCACCTCAACGTCCTTTCCCCTCTGCTGTACATATTGTAGTACACAAATGACTGCTGTAGCACTTTTGAAAATGGTCATATATTGAAGTTTGCGGATAGTGAGCCTGCTGAACAGTAGCTACTGATACTTCAAATGGTCCTGTGTTTGAATATTTTTTGAAATGGTGTGAGGAATCTTTTTCATCTTTGAATGTCTTAAAGACAAAGGATATGTGTATTGATTTTAGACGCATGCAGCACTCTCCTGATTGATGGTCAAGCAATTGAAATTGTTGAGTACTATAAATATTTAGGCACTATTATTGACAACTAACTGCCATTTGAAAAAAATACAGACTCTATATAGCAGCAGTGCCTTTTTTGTCTTCAAAAACTCTCTAAATTCCAGGTTGATTCTTCCCTGATGATAATGTTTTATCGTTCTTTTATTGAATCTGTTATCACATTTTACTTTATTTGTTGGTTTCAATCTCTGAAAGTTAAAGACAGAAACCTACCTAATAAGGTTGTCAGTGTCAGCAGTAAAATCATCGGGTCTGCACAACAACCTTTACAAGAACTCTACAACAAACAGCTGATCAAGAAAGCTAGCTCCATCCTGTCTGACTGCTCTCATCCCCTACATAAACAGTTTCAGTTCTTACCATCAGGTTCACTACTTAGACTCCCATTTGCAAAGACAAACAGATATAAACACTCCTTTGTACCTTCCGCTGTTCTTCTTTTAAATGCCAGGAGGAAAAGGTAGTCGGGGTGAAACAGCCTTCCTTCCTATCTATAGCGGGGTTTTTTTTTTAATATCTTGGGTCTGTATTGCGATTTGTAATTTATTGTAATTTATTATGCCATGTGTTCAGTATATTTTGCTTTGTGTGCTCCTGCTGTTGCAAATTGATTGATGTGCTTGGGCTGCATAAAATTAGCCCATTCAGAGATAACCTGTTTTTCTTTAAACTATTTGGTGCTGTTGGCACTTCAGGTTTCACTAAAACAACAAACAATCTGTTTGTTATTTAAGCAATATATCACGACAGGCCGTGGTATATGCTCATTATACCACGGCTAAGGGGCGTTGTTCGGCCCGACGCGAAGCTGCACGCAATATCTTAACTGATCTGAGAACAGAACACTTGCCTGTAGAGCTATGGTAACTAGCCAGAAGCCTGTCCAGAATGTGCTTGCGCAAACAAATTCAGCACGGTCACACCTACGTAAATGACAAAACTGATTTATTTATTTATCTATTTCAGTGCACATTAATGAACAGAATGTAAATGTGCCAGTGTTAGCCAAAGGCTAATTTCAGACTGTAGTCCTCCTGGCAAGGTGTTAAAAGCCATTAAAATGAACAACAAGGACATAATTGACTTTTATGAACTGTATTTCTTCTATATGAGAGTGTGTGTATATGTGTATATATGTGTATGCATATATATAGGTGATAGTTTGTATATGTGTGTGTATATATATATAGGTATATTTTATATTTTATTTTATTCTTTTATTATTGCTACATCTGTCTACTTAACTGAGTGCTTTCCTTTGGAATGTTTGGAGCAGCTGACAGATGTAGCTGTATTTGTCCATATAATGGTTGTCAATGGATACCAACTTTCTTCGTCCAAAAAGACACACCAAAAAACATCCAAATACCTCCATACTGCTCGTCTGTAATGACCCTCTTGTATTGAAGCCCCAACATGAGAAATTGTTCCGAATTGTTCCGTCTATATTTTACGCTTGTTTGTAGCGGAAGCTCCCAGTGTCTCAGTTCACTGCTCTTCCTGTGTCAGTGCAAATCTCGTGTGATTTGCACTGACCGGCGGAACAATTTCTCATGTTGGGGCTTCAATACAAGAGGGACATTACAGATGAGCAGTATGGAGGTATTTGGATGTTTTTTGGTGTGTCTTTTTGGACAAAGAAAGTTGGTATCCATTCACAACCATTATATGGACAAATACTGCTGCCCTCCGTAACTCAGAGAAGGCACGGAGGACTCTTGTCCCAGCTCTTAGTCGACATGAGGGTGAGTAGATAATGAGTGAAATTTGAATTTTGGGTGAACTATCCCTTTAAGTATGATGCACTCTCTTCTCTCTCTCATGGACACAGCTTTCTCTTGTTGAATCCCCATTTCACTCAATCACAAATAAGATATAATACAAATAGCTATAATAGAAATAAAATAAAATAGAATACATTTGGTGTGAGTGGATTGTATGCTGTAATATCTGTTCATAAAAGAGTGTAGGCTATGTGGAGTGTATGAAATAAATGTAAATAACACAGTGACAAAACACAACAAAAACACAGTGGCAGTTGCGGAGAGCGTAGAACAATCAACCATAACACGAGCACAACAATACACAACACAATGCTAACTTTATCATGACTCCAGCAATCCATCAATAAAGTTTTTTTGCCCAAGAGACTGCAAGACACGTTACCTCTTGTTCGAATCCTCATTTCACTGAGGATTAGCCACAATCCCTTTTTCCGTACCCATACATCAGGGCCGTTATAGAGGAGAAAGGTGATGATAATTCTAGGGGCCCAGCGCCCAGTAAGGCCCACAAAAAACCCCAGTAGTCTAATCTTTGTATAACTGAATTATTCTGCATAAAGCCCTATTCGCACGGGATTAGTATTACCTGGGGACCTCTGGTAATTTGTAATAATTGCGGAGGACGTCTGTGATCTTAATCCCGTGCGAATGCGCCATGTCAGTAAAAATTAAGTAAAATTTCCCCCGCAAATTACCTACTATATTTCACCAAAGACCGACGTCCCGTGGTAAAACTAGTCCCGTGCGAATCTGCATCTCAGTAATTGAGGGGCATTATTTGTTGTATCTGTGTTTTTAAGAGCCAAGTCACCACCACACACACCTTCACTGCTGCCGATAACTGCTGCATTTCGATTTGAATTCGTGAGTCTATCAAGTGCATTGTTTATCAATACGTCATGCCTGTGAATCTGTGAAGGCGCACGTATAAAAGGCGGATTCAAGGCAGCAGACAAATCACAACCAGAGCACCGCAGAGAGTAGCGAGGTGAGCGCAGCGCACGCCTTATTTCTCCTGTGATGAAGAAAAAAAAAGAAGCCTGCGGTCCGACCTGACCCGAGTTATTAAATGTTTACGTTTATTTAGAAGAAGTTTAATTGGTGCTGATTAAACTTGTAAATGATGCTGCTCTGGATACGATTCTTTCCTTATATTCTGACTCTTTTAAACAGTGGCCAAACAACAGAACCATTTTATTATATTAGGCTATAGCCTTGTTCTGTCCTCAATGCGTAGCATGCATGTGTTGACAGGCAGCTAAACTCTTCACTCCAAACAACACACTGGGTATTCCTTTTGCCAGTTTTATTGGTGAAGTAAAGTGTGAAACTAAAAAAGATAGACAAAATAATACAGTCATGAATATTGCATTTATGGAGATGCATAAACCATAAAATAAACATTTATCAAGCATGGCTAACTAAATAGCTCACTCAAAGTAGGCTAAATACATGTAAACACGTAACACAAGTAAGTACACAATGTACCGGTAATATTCTGCCACTTAAGGCTCAAGCATATAACCGTAAATTAACATATAAACAACACGTACCGACGATGCAACTCGAAGATGTATGCTGGAGTGGCTAGTCATAGCTAGAAGCTGACAAATGTGCTGCTCTGAACTTCTTTGTTGTTGTTTTTCTGTCACTTCCTGCATAAAGGTTTTATTCAAGATCGACAAAGCCTAGCCGCTGAACCAAAATCGGCCAGTAGATGGCGGTACTGCCATTTGACCCACTTATTTTTAACTTACTCAAATGAAGCATCATGAAATATATGGAATTAAACACATCAAATACTTTTTTAACTGATTTTAACTTTTTATCTAAATCTTATTAATTAAACTGAACACTCCCCGCCTGGCGTTAATTAACGCCACTCTCTAATGACACATAAAACAACATTCTTATTAATTTTTATGGCTCTGGGGGAACAAGAACTGATATTTGTGAGATGGGCCTGGTAAAGAGCTTGGTTCCCTGTGGTCCAGCCACCTTTATCTCCACAGAGCGCACCTTGCCATCGGTGCTGGGAAACACCTTGGTCACGAGTCCAAGTGGCCACTCATTTCTTGGAAGCTGAATGTCTTTCAGAACAACAACAGTCCCTGGGTTCACATTTGGATGACTAGACTGCCATTTGCGCCGGGTTTGAAGTGTTGAGAGAAACTGACGTCTCCACTTGTCCCAGAAAACATTAGCAAGATGTTGGACTTGACGCCACTGGTGTCTATAGAGATCAGAGACAGCAAAGTCACCGGCTGGAGCTGAGAGAGGGTTGACTTTCTGTGTGAGGAGAACGGCAGGAGACAATATGAAAGGGTCAGTAGGGTCCGTCGACACTGGAATGAGGGGGCGTGCATTTATTATAGCTGACACCTCCGCCATGAGGGTGACGAGAACCTCGTGAGTGAGTTTTGTGGTTTTGAGCTCAAAGAACATGGTGTCAAGAATTCTCCTGGCCAAGCCCACCATCCTCTCCCACGCACCGCCAAAATGAGAGGCGTGTGGGGGATTGAAAGTCCATGAACATCCTTGTTCTGACAGGTAAGTTTTGACTGCTGTATTGTTTATGTTTGAGGGTATCTGGAGTTCTTTGCAAGCACCAACAAAATTAGTGCCACGATCTGAATGGATACTCTTCACCGGACCCCTGATAGCCAAGAACCGTCTGAGTGAGTTGATGAAACTTGACGTGTCAAGTGACTCAATCACTTCGATATGAACTGCCCTCATGCTCAAACACGTGAAGATGACAGCCCATCTTTTGTTGTGTATGATGCCTCCTCTTGTGCGTTGAGCAGAAACACTCCAGGGGCCAAACACATCTAAGCCCACGTTTGTAAATGGGGGGTCAGTTGAGAGACGTTGTGCTGGGAGACTGGCCATTTTTTGAACACTGAGGGGGGCTCTCAACCTTCTACATTTTACACAATGGTGGATAACACAGCTGACCTTCTTTTTGCCACCGACCATCCACCAACCTGCTGTCCGAACAGCTCCTTCTGTGAACAGCCGACCTTGATGGCGCGTCAGTTCATGGTGATGTTTCACGATGAGGCCTGCGATGTGATGTTGGCCAGGAACAATGAGTGGGTTCTTTTCTGCTTGACTTAGATCTGCCTCACTGATGCGTCCGCCCACCCTAAGCAGACCATGGCTGTCTAAGAAGGGATCCAGATTTTTGATTGAACTGCTCTTATGTATTTCCTGTTGCTCTTTAATGCACTTGATCTCTCCAGCGTACACTTCCTCTTGTACTGATCGGATGACAATGTTTTTAGCTTGCTCAAACTCTTCCACTGTGACTCCCATTTCACAATAGTGCCAGCCCTTACAAGAACTGTCTCTATTGGTGGTTTGTTTGAAGGCGTGAGCAACATGCAACAGACGAGCAATGGCACGCAGCAGAGAGCTCCAGTGGGAAAACTTAGTGAATCTTTCAGAACCAAGCAGTTTCACACTGGCTGTGGTTTTCAGGACGGAGACCTGTGGTCTGATGTCAGTGTCTGAACTGGGTTCAACAAGGTCATAAGTGTCGTGGGTGGAGCTTTGATTGTCTTTGAGCAGGAATTTGGGGCCAGTGAACCAGTTAGTGTGCATGAGCTGATGTGCAGGAACAGACCGTGTTGCAAGATCCGCTGGGTTCTGGTTAGTAGGCACGTAATGCCACTGACTTGCTTGTGAAGACCTCCTAATCCGAGTCACTCGATTGCTAACATAGACATAAAAGCGTCTGGTCTCGTTGTAAATATATCCCAGAACAACTTTACTGTCTGTGAAGAAATGAGCGTTGTTCAGCTGAATGTCCAGCTCTCCTGAGACCAGATCAGCGACCTCAACTGCTAGCACAGCAGCACACAGTTCTAGTCTGGGGATAGTTTGATCAGGACGTGGCGTCAGCTTTGCTTTCCCCATGACAAAGCCAATTTCACAGTTCCCGTCTGCATCAGTTACCTTCACATAAGCCACTGCTGCAATGGCTTTGGTTGACGCATCACAGAAGATGCACAATTCTCTGCACGTCGCTTCTGAAGGTGAGATGTTAGTGTATGTTCTGGTGATCGAGATGTTAGACAGCGCACTCAGTGACTCTCTCCAAAGAACCCATGACTCCTCCATCCCTTGGGGCAGCGGAGCGTCCCAGTCACCATTATCTGCAGTGAGCTCTCTGAGGATGGATTTGCCGTGGATTGTGACGGGCGCTACAAAGCCTAGCGGGTCATAGAGACTGTTTATGGTGGATAAGACACCGCGTCGTGTGAAGGCTTTTGTCTCATCAGACACATTGAAGGTGAAACAGTCTTTCTTGAGGTCCCAAAGGAGACCCAGGCTCCGTTGCATGGGCAGTGCATCTGCTTCAAGATCTAAGTCTTTGAGATCTTTTGCGTGATCTTGAGATGGAAAAGCTTCCAGGATCTCTTTTCTGTTAGCTGCGATCTTGTGCAACCGCAAGTTCGACTTGGCGAGGATATCTCGTGTCTTCCGCAGGAGAGTCACGGCCATTTCTACAGTGGGAAGAGATTTAAGGCCGTCATCTACATAAAAATCACGTGTCACAAACTGCTTGACGTCAGCGTCGAAGTCCACCTCAGAGCACTGGACAGACTGATGTAGGCCAAATATTGCTACTGCCGGAGAGGGACTGTTACCAAAAACGTGGACTCTCATCCGATACTCTGTGATGTCATTGCAGAGGTTGTTGTCACGGAACCACAAAAAACGGAGAAAGTTCCTGTCCTCTTCCCGCACGTAGAAACAGTAAAACATCTGCTCGATGTCCGCTGTGAAGGCTACTGCTTCTTTCCTGAAGCGCATGAGGACGCCCAGGAGTGAGTTGTTGAGGTCTGGGCCCTTTAGTAAGACGTCATTAAGTGACAGTCCATTGTACTGAGCACTGCTGTCGAACACAACTCTGATTTGTTTTGGCTTTTTGGGGTGATAAACCCCGAACAGAGGCAAATACCATCTCTCCTCATTCTCCTTTAAAGGAGGGGCGATCTCAGCGTGGCCATTTTGGAAAATCTTTTCCATGAAAGCTATGAAATGGTCCCTCATCTCTGGTTTTCTGTCAAAGTGGCGGATCAGGGACATGAGCCGACTCATTGCCTGCGGCCTGTTGTTGTGCAGCCTCTGACGTGGTGATTTGAAGGGTAATGGAGCTGTCCAGTGATTGTTTGTGTCTTTTGTCATTCCTTCTTCCATTATTTTCATGAAGGCATTGTCTTGAATGGAAGGTGAGACTTGATTGTCATTTTTGGTTTGTTCAAACACACAACATCCAAGGTGATCTGATTCACAGCTAGATCTGTCGATTTGTTGTGGTGTGTTGTGGTAGGGAATTTGGATCCCACAGGATGTTTCTTTTATCTTAAACAGATTAGGGCAGAGCTGAAACAGTGTAGGCCGTCCTCTCTCTGTTGTGTTTGTGTAGAAGGCATTCACAGTGATTGTTTTATGAACACCACCTAGACACACATTTCCCACTACAACCCACCCCAAGTCTAATTTTTGTGCGTAGGGTGCGTCGTTGGGGCCACTTATCTGTTTATGGACTTTGTGAACCCTGACGATGTCCCGTCCAAGCAGCATCAGTATGTGGGCGTTGGGGTCGAGTTCTGGGATGAGGTGTGAGACATTCTTTAGATGGGGATGATGGAGTGCGGCGCTGGGCGTTGGTATCTCCTCCCTGTTGTTGGGGATGTCATTACACTCAATCAGACTGGGCAGGGGGATGTGGACTGTCTCATCTAGAGTCTCTACTACATAACCAGTGGCTCTTCTTCCCATAGTCTCTTTAAGGCCTGCACACGTTCTCAGTGAGTAGGGAGAGCTGGGGCCGTTTTCACCGAACACTTCAAAAAACTCTGAACGGACAAGAGAACGGTTACTCTGTTCATCATGGATTGCATACAGTTTGATCGCCTTGTCTGGATGGCTTGCTGGGTATACCTTCACAAGGCAGATTTTAGAGCATGACCTGCCAGCGAGGTTCTCACCACAAACTTGAGTGCATTTGGAAGTGATTTCACTCGGCAGGGCAGCACCCTGCTCCCCGCCGTGCTCTACATCAGGGTCAGTTTCTCTGCTCCAGGGAGCTGGGCCTGGGTGAAGAGCTGTGTTGTGATTCACATTGCCACATTCAGAACATTGCACTTTGGCCTTACAATGTTTAGCAAAATGTGTTGAAGAGGCACAACATCTAAAACAAATATTGTTCTCTTTCAGAAACGTTTTGCGTTCTTCGATGGACTTCTCACGAAAGGCTCTGCATTTCAAGAGGGCATGGGGTTTTTTGTGCACTGGGCATAGTTTGTTACAGTCATCTCTATTCTTTGAATTCCCATATGACTCGTGACTGGGATTTGGAAACACCTCTGTTTTATGTACTGACACTTCTCTCTGTCTGTTAAATTTCCAGGAGGGTTTCTCAGGTCTGGGTGCAGGGTCAAGGTGAGTGGCAAAGTTAAAGCTTGGGTCATTTTTAACAATGGCCTCTTGACTTACAAAATCTACAAAAACATGAAATGGGGGGAAAGAGACCTGATATTCACGTTTGTAACTTGCACCGACTGAAACCCACTTATCTTGCAGGTAGAAGGGGAGTTTTTGAACAATTGGGTTCAAAGCCCTTGCAGAGTCCAGGAAAGAGAGGCCAGGGAGGTCTCCCTCCTCCTTGGCACTCTGGAGCTCCATGAGTATGTCACTGAATTTCCTCAGCTTCACATAGTCTCTGTTTGTGATCTTTGGAAAATTGTCAATTCGCTTAAACAGAGCATCTTCAACTACCTCTGCTGAGCCATAACATTGGTCAAGTCTCTCCCAGATCATCTTTAGCCCAGCATCTGGACGGTTGATGTGTATGGCTCTGATTTGTTCAACATGCTCAGCAGATTCCTTACCGAGCCACTTAAACAACAGATCCATCTCCTCACTTGCTGTTAAATCCAAGCCCCTTACTGTGTTCTCAAAAGAGCGTTTCCAGGCTCTGTAATTCTGTGGTTTGTCGTTAAAGTGAAGGAGACCCGTTGCTACAATTTCCCGACGAGCAAAGTATCTGACAAATTCACTGATGTTTCCATCATCGTGGCCTGAATGCCTGGAGTTGCAGGTGGGATCATAGCTGTGACCTGATTTTTGTTGTGTCCAATTGTGTTTTCTATTACGGTCATCTGGAGGTGGATGGGGGGGCAAGAGAGATGGAGCTGGAAGGTGGTGCCTATACGCAGGTTGTTTGGAAAGAATTTTTGTTTCTGGTGAGGGTTCACAGTTTACTGGGTTGGTGTGTGAGGGATGAGTACCACCAGGGGGGTCAACTATATTAGCTGGAGGTTTATCAAATGATGGGGGCTCTTGTATTTCAGTTGTTTCATTCTTTACAAACTGGGCTTGAGCCATGACATACTTTTCAGTCCGGTGTGAACTTTCAAGAGAAGGCAGATCATCTAAAACATGTCCAATGCTTTGTTCATCTTTTTGTGATTTAACAGCAGCTTCTAAGACTTCTGCTTCTGCTGTGGCCGTAGCTGCCTCTTTCTCACATTGGAGGAGTTCAATGGATGCCTCTAACTGAGCCTTCTCTAGCTTTAGAGTTACTTCTTTCTGAGCAAAGGTTAGACGAGTCTTTGCTGCCTCCGCTCTTGCTCTTGCCTTGGCTGCTGCTGAACCAGTAGAAGAACACGAGGCCTGAGATCTTGTATTATATGATTTAGCAGACATGATGGCATTGATAGCTTCTGGTGAGACACTGCCGTGGTAGCCGTGCTTAGCTGATGCGTCGTGGCGTCTTGGAAGTGTCTGTTGTTAGCCTGCTCAGCGTTACCTTGTTCGCTGAGATGCCGTCGTTTCACTGTTCTGTCCTCAATGCGTAGCATGCATGTGTTGACAGGCAGCTAAACTCTTCACTCCAAACAACACACTGGGTATTCCTTTTGCCAGTTTTATTGGTGAAGTAAAGTGTGAAACTAAAAAAGATAGACAAAATAATACAGTCATGAATATTGCATTTATGGAGATGCATAGACCATAAAATAAACATTTACCAAGCATGGCTAACTAAATAGCTCACTCAAAGTAGGCTAAATACATGTAAACACGTAACACAAGTAAGTACACAATGTACCGGTAATATTCTGCCACTTAAGGCTCAAGCATATAACCGTAAATTAACATATAAACAACACGTACCGACGATGCAACTCGAAGATGTATGCTGGAGTGGCTAGTCATAGCTAGAAGCTGACAAATGTGCTGCTCTGAACTTCTTTGTTGTTGTTTTTCTGTCACTTCCTGCATAAAGGTTTTATTCAAGATCGACAAAGCCTAGCCGCTGAACCAAAATCGGCCAGTAGATGGCGGTACTGCCATTTGACCCACTTATTTTTAACTTACTCAAATGAAGCATCATGAAATATATGGAATTAAACACATCAAATACTTTTTTAACTGATTTTAACTTTTTATCTAAATCTTATTAATTAAACTGAACAAGCCTATATTTTCCATCTTTGCTGAGCATATAAAGGTTTGTTCTAAATTAAATAAAAGCCTGTCCCATATAGACGCGTGTCTCTCTAGACGGGTCCGCCTGGCGCACACACACACACCCTCCAAAAAAAAAAAAAAAAAAAAACTATTGTCAGAAGTCCGGGCTGTGTGAACCGGCAGCCTATCTCTGGTATGGATAATCAGCGTGATGATCCAATAGATTTGATCGATCCCGGAAAATCTGTTGTTGTGATAGACTCATGTGTTTTCATAATGTTTCATAAACTGGATACAATCACCGCAACTCTGTCCGGAGCTTCGCTACTTTTATTTCCGTATCCTTGGTAACAATAACCCCCGGTACAAGGACCCCCCCCCCCCCCCCCCGCTTGACTTGAAGTTATGGCCCCCCCTTGTCCAGATGCGTTCCGCGGTCCATGCAGCAGCGGATGTTACGACGTGCACAGCTTTGACGTCATATCGGAGCCTTCATGTCAGTTAATTCGAGTAAAAATACAGACATCATTATCCCGTGCGAATGCACCGCAAGAAACACAGACGTGGGGGGGTAATTTACAAATTACCAGACGTCCCCAGGTAATACTAATCCCGTGCGAATAGGGCATAAGACTCTGACTAATACTCATAGTAATGCTGCATTAGCATCAAAACAATGTAGGCTAAATAAAAAATTACAATACATATGTAATCTAAGAAAAAAAGTGGAAAAGTCAGGGGCCCACTTTAGTATTCTTTCAGGGGCCCAGAATTCCTAGCAACGACCCTGCCATACATACAGCAACACCAACAATGGACAGCAGAGGGCGCATATCCCCTATTTAGCTGGATGCAGACAGATTGATCAAACACTCAGTTATTGTTTATATATAACTATGGTATGTTACACATAGGCTCTCTATAGACCCCTATAGACCTGTTTAGACTCTCTGTAGACTCCTATACGGGTAACAGGCTAACAGTTAGTATGATAACAGGCTAACAGCATGTCTGGTCTCTGAGCTACAACAAGAACCAGCTGGGAGGAACCCTCATAAAACAAATCAGTTTCATATCCATGAAAATCTGAGGTACAGTCCCTGAATGCAGCAGAGAACTGAAGAAGAGCCAAACTGACGCACGCACGCACGCACGCACGCACGCACGCACGCACGCACACACACACACACACACACACACACACACACACACACACACACACACTCACACTCACTCACTGCAGCAGTCCTCCCTTCAGCTCACACAGCAGATTTTTAATTGCAGTGTTAGTGAACAGAGCCAAATTTATAGCATCACTGCATGGACACACACACTCACACACACTCACTCTGCGTCGGTTGGGGGGTGAAGTTCTCCTGAATCTCCTCTTTCACAACAGGACGTCACATTGTCATAACAACTATTATGACGTGATGATGTGACCTTTCAACAGGTGTCTACACCTGCACAGCTCAGGTCCTGGTCCTGGTCCTGGTCCTGGTCCTGGTCCTGGTCCTGGTCCTCTGTGTGTTTGTGTGTGTGTGTGTGTGAGACGCTCACACATTCTCTCTATGTCTCTATGTCTATGGCTGTGTTCGAAACCGCATACTTCTCCTACTACTCGTACTACTCATACTAACGATTTGAGTATGCAGTATGTTCACACTGCGCAGTATGCGATTTGCAGTAGGCGAGAAGTTCCCGGATGCATACTAGATTCGGCCGAAATGTTGAGTATACATCATGAGGTCACTACTCATACTCAAACTACCCAAGATGCAACGCAACGTGACGTCAAGGACCGCCTCTTCCTTGCTTTTTTTTTTTTTTTTTTTTTTTCTTTATTTAAGTGTTCAAAGTGTACAAAAAGTGTCAAACACTGACACATAACACAACACGAGAGCTGTTTCATATTCAGAAAGACAATGGATAAAATAAATAAATACAGCAAGGATCTCATTCAAATAAGTAGAAAATGAAGAAAATTAGACAAACAGAAACAAAACAAAAATATATAAATATTGTCATGTCAATACATAGGTGTGTAATAATCACTGTTAACAAATTCCATTAAATGTCAGGAAGTACAATAAATACCTTTTCATAGTTTTCTAAAAAAGTTGTGTTCTTCTTATTTTTAACTAAGGCTAGGGATTTATAGAGAGAATTGAATTCAATTAAAAAATGAGAAAAGGTTGGTTTGGAGGTTGCAAACTTTTGCTTATGAATAAAGTATTTACCAAATAAAATGAAAAAATTAACTAAATACTGAAGACTCCTGTTCTTCTTATTTTCATAATAACATATAACATCTTTAATGTTTACATGGGAGAAAATATAAGAACACAAGTCTGACCAAAATTTCATTGTTACATTACATTCAAAAAACAGATGATTTAAAGTTTCTTCAGTATGGCCACAGAAAACACAGGAGCTGTCCAAATCTATAAATTTTGAAATAATCCCCAGTCCAGAGCAAGTATGATGTAGCGAAGACGGCGGGCGGATCTTCGTCTCAGAGCAGGCAAAACTCTCCGGTAAGGCATTTTGATCGGGCAAATTCCGTTAACGGCACGAAGTCGGTCCAAACGGCGTTTCCAAGCTAGCCACAGTGGGGACAGGTTCACTTCCTGTTTATAAAGTAAGAGCACCGACGTCATTGTAACGGCTTTCTTTATGGTCAATTGCAACGGGTGCTTTATTTTGACACAGAAACCGGAAGTACAGTGCTCACTACGGCTGGTTTTACTAACGCCAGAGAAGTCCGACTTCGTCCGACTAAAATTGTAAATAGGTGTTATTTTGTCATTTTTTCAACACCATGGGGATACGAAGTAGTACTTTCTCGCCTGAAAATGTTTCAAATGTTGCTGAAGTTATATATTTACACAGTTTAGAGCTTAAGTGAAATCAGCTTCAGGGCGGCTGATTTCGGCTCGGGCAGGAGCGAAATGCATTGTGGGTTATCATAGTACGCAGCAGTGTGAACGCTCTGCATACTGTATGATCGATTAGTATGTAGTATGGAGTATGGAAGTATGCAGTATGGAAGTATGTAGTATGGAGTATGTGGTTTCGAACACAGCCTATGACCCTCAGATGGAATTTCCACATGATTACCCAGAGTTCACTCTGACAGATTGTGTATGTGTAGATACCCAGGTCCGATAACATGTTTACATGACGTTGGTTTTCCTGGCGTCTGTGTCTGACTTTTACTTTGAAATGTGAAATCAGCCCAGAGTCTTTTATTGTGAAGGTCAAAGGTGACTCTGATGTTAATGAGTCCAGACTTTAACTGAGAGTTCAGATTTAAAATGAAGCAGACGGGGGTGAGAGGGTGACATTCTCAAATGTCTCAGCGGGGATTAAAAATAGTCTGCACAGACCATAAACATGTGTGTGTATGTGTGTGAGTGTGTGTGTCCACTGAGCGTCTTTTTAAGGAAAAAAACAGATGAAGGTTCAGACTGTGATTCATCAGCTGATTCCAGCTGGACTTCTCATCTTCATCACCCTCCTCCTCTACATCCTGACGTCTGACCTCCATGTGCCCCCCCCCCCCCCCCCCCCCCCCCCCCCCCCCCCGCTGTCATCTCACTCACCTGCAGTATCAGCAGGGCCGGATCAGTACCCCCAGGGGCCCCTGGGCACTGTCAGCCCAGAGGGCCCCCCCCCCCCACCAACATCCACACCTTTAAGGAGGCCACATTTACACCGGGTACTCGAGCAACTCGAGCCACCACCAGACACGCTGACCACACACACACACACACACGCACGCACACACGCACACACACACACACACATGCACAGACACACACAGACACAGACACACACACACACACACACACACACACACACACACACACACACACACACACACACACACACACACACACACACACACACACAGATACACAGTGTGCTACAGCCGAATTATGTGAGCATGTCAAATTACACACCTATTGGTTCAAATCTTTGTCCAGTTCAGTCAACCAAATATTACCATCTCACTCAAAAATACAAGTGACAATGATAAAATGAATTAATTAATCCAAAATCACAAACCATCCCACACCAAAGCTTCCAGAGCTCAATCACAGAGTTATCACACACCTTGCACAGACAATAACAAATGACCCAGATCAGCCCCTCAACCCACACTTCACACTGCTGCCATCAAGATGCACATACTGTAGAGGACTCTATAGACCCCTCTTCCTATGTGTGTGGTATTTATGATTTTGGTGATGTACATGGTATATTGTGTATTGTGTGATCTAGCCAACCAAATACACCAATAACATTGTTCTTACCTTCAGAAGTTCTTCTTTCTTGACTTTTTCATTGCAAACTCTGAGATCAAGTCCTCAAAGTCCAGCTCCCTCACCAGGTCCGACTCAATGGCCATCAAGGACAGTGATGTCAGCCTCTTCTGACCCATGGTTGTCCTCAGTTCATTTTTTATTTGTTTCAGTTTTGAAAATGTCCTCTCACCTTCACAGTTGGATACAGGAAGTGTGAGAAAGAGCCTGAGTGCCACAAAAACATTGGGGAATGTTGTCTGGAGTCCATTCTTCAGCACAACCTGCAACAAGTTTGCAGGAGTCTTATCTTGCTCAGTGCTGACAAAAGACCTGAACTGGATCAGCTCATCAGCTAAGGCAGTATCCAAGTCTCCTGGATATGAAGATGAGAGAGCAGTGGCCCTTTTGCGAAGATCGGTGTCATCACAGACCATGTCAAACAGGACACCAAAGCGGCCATTTATGTCCCTGTATGCATCAAGGCGTTTGTTCAGTCCTGACAGCAAATTGTCAATGATCACATTGAATGTCTCAACTTGGAACTTTTTGCTCCCAGTGAGAACAACTTCATTGTTTCCTGTTTCATCATCAAAGACTCTTCTCTTACTTGTGCGGTGGGTCTCTGACTGGTAGGTCTGTGTCACACCTGTGACAGCCCGGGCAGATGTCTCAAAGTCAGTAAATTGCCCTCTTAGCGATGCAATGTAGGTGTGCAATGATTCCAAAAGGCACACAGCAGTCTTTAAGTCCATATCCCTCCGTTGCAAACCGTTGCTTGTAAGCTTGAATCTGTGCAGCACAGTGTCCCAAAACACGGCCATGAGCACAGTCTCCAGCTTCCCAAGCTTGTTACACAGTGCAGCAGCCTCACGCCTTGTGTCCTGTCGCTCTTCATTGTCGGAGGCTAACATCTGTAAAGCCCCTCTTATTTCAGCATAATTTTCGCGAAGAGCTCTTGTGGAGTCTCCGCGGCAGCTCCATCTTGTGCTGGAGAGTGATTTCAGTGTCAGTGTGATGTTACCTGTGAAGACCTTATTCCATCTGTGGGTGGAAGCAGAGCAAAAGGCATACAGTGCTTGAAGTAAGTCAAAAAAATGGCTTGCTTCCCGGCAGCAATTTTCCACACAATTCACACCGACCAAGTTCAAAGAATGTGCCGCGCATGGAATGTAGTGAATCAGTGGGTTGTTTTTCTTGAGGTGAGCTTGCAGCCCATTATATTTCCCCGACATGTTTGATGCATTGTCGTATGCTTGTCCACGACAGTTGGAGAGATCCAGTCCCAAATCGCTGACCATCTTGATCACGCAGTCAGCCAGACTTGATCCAGTGTGACTGTGAATGGGTTCAAATCCAATAAAGCGCTCAGCTACTTTTCCTGTCTCACTCACAAATCTGAACACAAAAGTTAGCTGGTCCACGTGTGACATGTCAGGCGTTGAGTCCACTATCACAGAGAAATATTTTGCTCTTTGGAGCTCTGTAGCAATGGCTTGCTTTGTTTTTTCACCCATCAGGCCGATGAATTCCTCACAGATAGTTGAAGATAAATACGAAGTGCTGCCACGACCTTTCTGACCGTACTTCTGAAAATGATCCATTAAAAACGGATCAAATTGTGCAAGCAGCTCGAGAATTCCCAGGTAATTACCATTGTGTGGGGATCCCAAATGTTCATTATCTCCCCGGAAAGGGAGCCCCCTTTCACTGAGAAACTTAATGACAGCAACTACACGCCTTAATACATCCTTCCAGTACTGACCTTCTGCTGCGATCTGTCTCCCAAGAGAAGCATCCACAGTGCCCAGATGTTTACTCCGACAGGTAAGTGATAGCATACATTTTCTGTGCTCACCACTCATTTCATGCTCCGTTATTCTCTCTGGGTGTTTCCAGTCGCTAAACCCGACAATAAATGCGCCGTGGTGTGATGAGAAAACTTTACATGCAAAGCAAAAGATTTCCCCGGTGGACGGTGAATAAATGATCCATTCTCGTGGTACACATTCACCATTGTGGAGGTGTCGGGTCAGAGCATCGTTGGTCAGAGACCGTGCGTTTCCGTTCTTCTCCTCCCTGCGGGAAGCGGGATACTTTGCCGCCCGATGCTGAAAGGCTGCAAGTCCTTTGCACAGAATTTCCTCCCGGGCGCTCTCTGCTATGGACCCCCATAGCGCAGGGTCTTCGGGGATGATGGCACTTGCCGCTGCCGCGGAGCCAGAGCTGGCACCTTGCTCTCCCTCCTCTGTTTGCTGTGGTTGTGCTGCCGTGTCTGTGTGTATTTCGTCGGAGCTAACGTTAGCTACCGTTAGCTGAGGCTCACTGTTGTCGGTCGATACTTCAAAGCTAACGTCTTCTTCCTCTTCGTTCCGAGCTTTTTTGAAAAAGCTGCTTATTAGCGGTACCTTTTTTTTGGCTGCCGCTTCTTTTTCCTCCTTTTCCTTTTTTTTCTTTCGCTTGGCGGCCCCACTCGGCTTATTGCTGCTCTCCATTTTCTGTTAACGCTGGTTTAAAATTATTTTCCCTGTTACTCGAACATGCAACATATATCTGATCACGGATCGGTTACAAACACACACTGTGTAATTCGTTAGTTGAAAAACTGATCTCGCATCGGTTATATTGATCGTCCCGCCCCGATTTATTTTTAGCCAATCAGCAGTGCATTGTGATCGGCTGCCAATCACTAGGCTGTGAAATCATCAAAATGACATGTAGAACAGACAATCATGAGACCTCGTTTATTGTAAACAACTTTTATTTTTATTCTGATTGGATAGTAGGTGAAGGTGGGCAGGAGCACCGAGTGCTGTGTTCAGGGGCTGTAGGAGAAGTGCCAGCCGCCGTGGCTTGCGTTTAAATTGAGTCATGAGGAAAAAAAAAAAAAAAAAACCCAATCGCAAAGGGCCCCTATTGGCTCAAGGGCCCCTGGGCAACTGCCCAGTTTGCCCGTATGGTAGATCCGGGCTTGAGTATCAGCAACGGGAGCAGTATGTGCATCATCATCGTCAGCGTCATCATCATTCCCATCCTCATCCTCATCTTCACCACCACCTTTAAAAAAAATGTTCAGGAATGAGGGTGTTTGACAACCACAAGGTGCTTATTATGTATTATTTATTTGTGTATTAACCCACTTAGTTTATTTATTGCTCAGTTGGTGTTACCTTCAGTTTGTCTTTGTATGTGTTTGTATATTTCTTATATTAGAGAGATATATATTAGTGATAACATGTTAGAATAAATCTATATATGTATATACTTATATATTAGAGAGATAAAGATTAGTAATAATATATTAGAATAAATTCAGCTAGATAAACGCATAAATTAGTAAGTAAGTTTTACTTCTTCCCACTCCTTTTCAGATATGAAAAAAAAACAGACAAAAAAAATCTTTATTTTCAATTATTTTATTTTTGTTCATGTGTTGTCTTTGCAAAGTATTGATTTGTTATGTCTGTCCATTATTGTATTATGTTTTATTTCTTTTAACGTGTCCGAAATAAACTTAAAGCAGAAGTAACAGTAGCAGTAGCAGTAACTTCCTGCCAGCAGATGGAGTTAGCAGTCCCCGCCCTCGTCCCTACGTCAGCACATTCACGTGCATCCCTTGGCTGCACACACAGAGAGGACTGCCCCTTTATGCCGTTCTCTCTCCTCATTGGATAAAGGTTGTAGGATACAAGGAAAGTTTTCTCCTGGGCTTACAGCAGAGCAGAGTGACTGACAGACCCGTGTTTCAGACCAAACACTCTATAGAAGTGATTGTTGTCGGAAGATAGAACTATTTAAGACTCATATTAAAGCAGATATCAGTGGAATGTTTTTGTTAATATAAGTCCTAAATAGTCCTATTTTCCGTCAGCAATCACTTACATGAAGTATTTCAGCCTAAACACGAGTCTCTCCGTCACTCTGCTCTGCTGTAACCCGAGGAGAAAATTTTCCTTGTGGGATACAAGTGTTATCCAATGAGGAGAGAGAACGGCATGAAGGGCTGTGTGTGCAGCCAAGGGATGCGCGTGAATGTGGTGACGTAGCACGAGGACCAATTGATGCCTGACAAGGGCGGGGGCTGCTAACTCATGGTGCGTTCAAAGAAACTCGTACTTTGTGTTTTTCCTTCCTGTGAAGTCATACCAGTTCGATCTGGTACGAGTTCACGGGTCGGAAGTTACGAGTGGCCGTTATAGGGAACTTTCACAGACAACAGGATGGTAAAAACACGAGCTACGGGTTACCTGGAACGCTACCAAGTCGTAGTTGTGACTTGAAGCTGTAACTTACGGTTTCAAAAGCCTGCCTTGAACGCAGCATTAGCCGAAACGGCCGTGAAGCTGATATCTGCTTTAACACAAATATTCTGCTTACTTCTGCTTTAAACTAACTAAATAACCATCATCATCCTCACCTTTCTTCAGTGGATGTGAGGGTCTAAGAACAGAGGATGTTGTTTTGATGCTGTGTAAAAATGGGCTATACAAATAAAATTGCCTTGTCTCACCTCACCGTCATCACTTTCATGGCTACAAAAAGCTCTCAGAAATGCACTTGGACGTCCACGGCAAAGCAAATGAACATGACTTCTCTCTGCAGCTTTGCACCATCACCTGAGAGCCGGTCGTGCAGAGTATGATAAGTGCTAGTAACAGCTGTTCTCCCCTATAACTCCTCCAGCTGTAGGTGGGGGAGGGGGGGGAGGCTAACGGCCCCCAAGAGGCTGAGATGTTTAAAATGGTTAAAACTTTTAACTGTCGTCCACAGAGAAACACGCATCTCCAAATATGGTGATCATGAACTTCCACAGTAGGAGGGGCAGGAAGTGCTCCGTCTTCTCGCTCGCTCCTGCAAAACAAGAAATGTTTAGAAACCTCTGAACTCAGCAGCAGGTGAATCATTGACTCAGATTCTTCTTTCTGTGAGGCTGAGGCATCACTGTGCCGTTGTGCTGCCATCAGCCCCATGACTGTCTCTTAATGCTGTCCCTGTGTGTCATGGCAACAACAGTCCCAGATGGAGCAGCTCCTGTGTGGAGGAGGAACATTTGATTCGTCCACCTGTTCCTCTCTGTTATATAAAGAGGTCTTCATTGGGGATGGAGAAACCCCCTCCGACCATCACCATGACAACAGTGCACTCCAGAAAGTAAGACTGTTTCCTGCCTGTAGACAGGAAGCCGCTCTGCTGAGTTTGATGACCACAACAGGGAGCATGATGGGAGCAGAGACATTAAAGTGTTGTATTAATATGAAATGTTGATTTTCCTTTCCAGCAGCACAAATGTAATTAGAGAAGAATGTGGAAAGAGAGGGGCAGCCAAAAATACATGACCTCTGACCCTGAATGTTTTCACTGTCAGAAGATGTCAAATATCAGAGAAGTGTGTGTGTGTGTGTGTGTGTGTGTGTGTGTGTGTGTGTGTGTGTGTGTGTGTGTGTGTGTGTGTGTGTGTGTGTGTGTGTGTGTGTGTGTGTGTGTGTGTGTGTGTGTGTGTGTGTGTGTGTGTGTGCGTCCTAGACTCACTGACAACTCTCTTCACCATCTGTTTCTAAATCATTGTGTGGTTCTGTGTGTACAGTAGACTAGATAGATAGATGGATGAGTTTATTTGTCCTTTCCAAGGAAATTGTTTCCACCATTTCGTACAGAGCGGCCTCGAGAAGTGCAACTTACATACATTAACATACATTCCCACATTTCATACACCTCAATTACATAGAGACATAAGAACATAAAAACATAAGACATAAGACCCCGCACCCCACATTTACATGTGCTATACAGGAACTGAATATATACTTATATTATTTATTGTCCACGTCTGTCACCTATTATTGACTTCACTAAGTCTGACTGTGCTCACAGTGACACTTAGTGGTCAGGACAGGAACTGCAGCTCAGCAGATATTTGAAACATTTGATAATTTGATGTGTGTGTGTGTGTGTGTGTGTGTGTGTGTGTGTGTGTGTGTGTGTGTGTGTGTGTGTGTGTGTGTGTGTGTGTGTGTGTGTGTGTGTGTGTGTGTGTGTGTGTATGTCAGGTGCTCTCACCATGGAGATGATGGTGGGAGTGGGCCACATGCTGTGTCAGTTGGAGGGGAGTGTGGTGGGGGGCAGCACTGTGGTCAATATGGCAGGTGTCCCACAGGAAGTCCTCCAGGTACACAAGGGGGTTAGTTTTGGTAGATTATAGGCAAGGCAATTTTATTTGTATAGCCCGTTTTTACAAACAGTTTGTCTCAAAGGGCTTTACATGGCATCGTAACAACATCCTCTGTCCTTAGACCCTCACATCCACTGAGGAAAAACTCCATAGAAAACCCTTTTAAAAGGGAAAACCAGGAGAAACCTCAGGGTGAGCAACAGAGGAGGGATCCCTCACCCAGGATGGACAGACGTGACATAGATGTTGTTACAGACAAGACAGTTAGTTATTCTAGACTTAATCTCAATATGACAGATGTTGAAGATTCAAGTGCCTCTGTGTCAGGCTCCGTCCTCAGCTGGCTCTTCCTCTCCTGCAGGTACACTGCCTCCTCCTCTCCGTCCAGCTCTAAATCTGCTCCACCAGACTCTGCTTTTACTCTGGGCCATAAAATACGACTCCCACATGTTTTCGTTACGGTGCAGGTTTTACTGCTTCAGAGTTCAGCTGCCCCTTCAATGACCTCCTCATCATCTTCAGCTTTATATTCACTCCTGCTATCCCCCTGCTTGCTGTGTGACTCTGAGCACCTTAAGAAAGAGCTTGACCAAACTGCAGCCACATGGCTTTTAACTCATACTCACAACAGAGCGCCCAGTTTAAGTATCCCTGCATTGGTTACCAGTCTATTTTAAAATCTATTTTAAAATTCTGGTCCTTACTTTTAGAGCTTTACACGGTCACAGCTTACATCTCTGATCTGATTCAACTTCATTTATCTGCCAGTACTCGGAGGTCATCGGGTCAGAGACTGGCTGTTCCCCATACCCACTTTGGGACTAGAATCAATCAATCAATCAATCAATCAATCAATCAATCAATCAATCAATCAATCAATCAATCAATCAATCAATCAATCAATCAATCAAAGTGCAAAATCACCATGATACATGGTCTCAATACACTTTACAGTAAAAACAAGTACAATAGTAAAACACCAGAGGAAAACAGTTAAGAGTTAAACCAAAATATTGGGTAAAAAGGTACGTTTTAAGACGGGACTTAAAAATGGCAGTGGATGTAGTGTCTCTGATATCTTGTGGGAGGCCATTCCATAAAAAAGGAGCATGGTAGGAGAAGGCCCTACCACCAGCTGACTTTTTATTGATTGATGGGATGACCAGGAGGTTTGAACCAAGGGAACGAAGAGGACGTGACGGAGTGTAGGGAGTGAGCAGTTCAGTTAAATACAGAGGTGCAAATCCATTCAAGGTCTTATAGGTTAAAAGAAGAACTTTAAAATCAGCTCTAGTCTGAATGGGCAGCCAGTGTAGTGATGCCAGGACAGGAGTTATGTGACAAAATCTACTTGTTTTTGTTAAAAGTCTAGCGACTGAATTTTGTACAAGCTGAAGACTCCTGGTAGTACAGATGGGGAGGCCGGAAAAAAGGACGTTACAGTAATCTAATCTGGAGGACACAAGGGCATGAAGGGATAGAGAAGGGCGGATTTTGGCGATATTCCGCAGACAGAAAGCCGTCTTGGTGATTTCCTTGATATGGGTCTGAAAAGTCAGGGTTGGATTAAAAAATGTGCGTGCTTTCAGAGATCAAACAACCATCAATATTAAGACCTAGACCCTGGTATAATTATTAGGCTTGATGACCAGCAGGTCAGTCTTAGCAGTAAGAAAGTTGTGACTTATCCAGATCTTGATTCGACTTAAACTTGTTTCCAGATTTTGTATTTGAGAGGGGTCATTAGGCTGCAGTGGAATGTATGAATGTATAGTTGTGTGTCACCAGCATAGAAAGGGAACTTTATACCGTATTCAGCAATCCGAAGAAGTGACCGATCTTTTCAGGCAGTGGCAGCCAAACTGTGGAATGCCCTGCCTCTCTCTATGATGCTTGGAATCTGCTGACTCATTTAGGAAGCAGCTGAAAACTTTTTTATGTAAGAAGGTTTGTTTGATTGTGAATCTGTGCTCATGTGTCTAATTGTTTTATTCATTGTCATTTTTGATGTATTTTATTTGTATTTATTTTATTGTAAAGCACTATGTGATTTGTATCTGTAAAAGGTGCTTTACTTAATGCACCACACACTGCAGCCACGTCAATGTCAGGATATCACCAGGGTTTATAGTCTGCTCCATCGAAGCAAAACAAATATGGAGTCTCCAGTGGGTTTTGGTTTGTGTATGTGTGTGCTTGCATGTGTAGAGGTGAGAGGTCAGAACTCCTGTGACATGATTTACAATCTGTGATGTGATCTGAATGAGAGTGAGCTTTGACCTTTACAGCCGAAATAAACGGACTCTGTTATGTTTGTCCCTATACCATTCTGTTTTTATTGCTTTATTAAAAATATGCCACACTACAAGAAAACACACTGAATTTGGAGAGAAAATAACTCTTAGAATAAGTTGGTTCAGTTCTGAAATAAGTGATTCAGTGTTCAAAGGTTTGAAATAAATATAAAACAGATTTTAATACAGAAGCCAAAACTGAAGGCAGAAGTACAAATTCACTAGGCAAAAATGTCACTAGATGCAAAGGTCACACACTGGGAAACTATCAGACAAGGAATGCTGGAACAGACAAGAAAACAAGACAAAGTGGTAACAAGAGGAAGGAAGCCGGCTTCAACACACAAACAGGCAGGGAGACAATGAGCTCCTCTGACACAGTCCAGTGTTATTATCAATAATATTAATATTAGTATTATTGATGATTCATAAGTGATTCTACATTATTCCCTTCATGCCTGTATCTGATATCAGTGTGAACCACAAAGCTGTGGGTTTGATCTGCACATATGTTAAAGGCATAGGCGTCATTTACACTGGGGACGCTGGGGACATGTCCCCACCACTTTTTGTCAAGAACAATTTTGTCCCCACCACAAAATTAACTTAACATTATCCTAATGAAGAATGGCGAAAAAACGTTGATAAACTATGACAAAATAGGCAGCCGAAACAGTGTGCACGGCGCAGAGCTTCTGCCGGAGCCGACTCGCAACAATGTAGCTTTGATTAAAGAGTTCTCACAGCCCGGAGCGGCGCGCTGCGCGCGTCCTCGCAGCCGCTTGGCTGGTTGCAGGGAGCTGCTTCTCCTGCTCTCTCCGCGTTGGGAAAACATCGACCACGTCTGTACTCGGTTTTCCACACACACAGGTCTGTCTCAAGCTCTGGATGTGGATGTGTGTCTCGTGTGCACTGCAGACGCAACTGACAAATATTTATAGACGGACAAGCAACAACTTCATTACCGGTAATCATCATTTTATTTTGAAAATTAACCGGATTCTCTCGCCTTTTCTGTGCCTGACTTCCTGTCTGGTACGATGCGTCTATCCAGCTTGACAACAGCGCTCACGACTCGCGTGAAAAATAGAACAGACACCGAACTGAAGGGCTGCCTCCACGCGGGGTCGATTGTACCGGATGAGACAGCACCCGATATGCTTGATGTGGGTGCAAAGTCACTGTTAACGAAATCAACATCTAACCTGTCCCTTCAAAGTAAAGTTTGTAACGTGTCTGTTTGGAGAAGCTGCTGACAGATGTGCAGCTGCAGTGACAGTTTCCTCATCACTAAACCTGAGCCACCATCCGATCCTTCCTCACTCACGTCGTGACGACGGGACAAAGTCTTTTGGACATATAGGTCTATTGTAGCCTATTCTGGGTTTTTCCCTCTCTATAACCGTCTCGTTTCAGTTTTTGCCGGTTGGCAATCATCTGGTGCACCCGCTGTTTGTTTATCACTCACTCTCGATGCGCATAGATGTTATAAAAAGGAAAAAACACAGATGCGCAAATTGAAATGACCTACTGTAGTGCAGTCTAACAATTCAATGACCACAGCTGATCACCAGCTTGTCATGCCCCACCTGTCACGTCTCTAAACACAACTACGGGCTTCTTCTTCTTTTTTTTCTTTTTTTTTGCTGCGGTCCGGCGGAGAATTAGAAAAAAAAAAAAAAATCTCGCAGCCGCATCGGGTCCAGGCTTAAACACTGGTCGGACCTGGTCGGGTCTTTGCTCATTTATTTTCTCAAACTTGGAGCCAGACCCGGTCCTATAGGAGACCAGACTCTGGTTGAGAACGTTAGTCTATGACGGTCTGGGAAACGGTGTCAGGTGCGGTGCGGCGGCGGCGGCGTCGGGGGGGGGGGGCATATGCATATGGTCATTGTCCCCACCACTTTTCAAAGTAAACTGACGCCCTTGGTTAAAGGGATAGTTATCTGTGCCTTCTCTGAGTTACGGGGGGGGGGGGGGGTCTCTGAAAATTCTCACAGCTCTTAGTCCACATGAGGGTGAGTAGATCTTGAGTGAAATTTGAATTTTGGGTGAACTATCCCTTTAAGTTTGCATGGCTCTTACCCATCAGAAGAACTGATGGAGACCCACAGTTATCTTGGTCTGAGTCCAACTTGGTCTGTCTGAGTCTTGGTTGGGACCAACCACCTGGAGGCCGGGGTGAGACACACAGACTCCCCGTGTCAACAACATGCAGTAACTATTACCCCATGTCCACACCAGAGGGCCATGTCAGGATGCTGCTGTAGTGGTTTACTGTCTGTGCTGAACTGTTTTGTGACACACGGTGGCCTTTAGGTGACCTTTGTGTGTTTCCCGTCAGCAGGTGAGCAGCTCAGTGTTGGTGCTTCTAGTCTGTCATCTGTTTGGGTTGATAGTCACAGTATTCATTATTATTGGTAAGTTATAGGACGTTCAACATGGACGCTGACCCACAGAGTAAGCAGCGGTCAGTCAGCCATGATGAACATCATGTCAGGTGTTCACTGACTTCAAATATGAAATATTAAACATTGTAGACAGGCTGTGTCTATAACCTGGTCCTACTAATGATGTTTCTTGTGTGTGAGGAAATGGAGGCAACTCAACAAAATGTGAGGTTTTTTCCCTTTGATTTGTTCATAAACTTTTTTCCTAATTTGGTCGCCATGGAAACAATGGATGGTGAGCAGCTTTGAGTCAGAGGTTATTGGTTATTGGCTCCTCCTAATCTCCATGACTCAGCGTCACGATGAGTCAGCAAGTAGACCTCAAATGTCTCGCTGTTACACCACCGCCGTCTTCAGCATGTTCACACTCAGCATTATCCTCACACTCAGCCGCTCTGAGATGTTAAATGATGATGATGATGATGGATCCAACTGAATGACAATCATATCTATTCTCACAGTCAGACCACTCCATTCATCCTCAACAGTTTAAAGGGACATTATGTAACTTCTCCTGTTATCTATTTCACGAAAATCTTTTACAGAAGTGGAGAGAAAGCTGGTAAAACGTGGGTCAGGTAAACAATACAACATCGCCATGACAACATATTGTCACGTGTATTGTTTTGCCTCGTGCTGACGGACCACTTGTTGTGTGTGTGTGTGTGTGTGTGTGTGTGAGAGGATGAGCTGGCCGGTCTCGGTGCAGCCTCAGGCTCTGGTGGACTCGTCTGATGAAGCTGATTGGTCAACAGAGATCTGTGACTGCTGCGATGACATGAAGCAATGTACGACACACACACGACATATTGCAAATATGACACACACACACACACACACACACACACACACACACACACACTTCCTCATTGCTTCACACAGAGAGAGAGACTCAATCTGAGAGACTCACACGATGATGAAAGAACTTATATGATTCTGGTGCTGTCACTGGGTTGTTCTTGTGTGTCAATGTTGTTGTTGTCATGTATTAAAGGGATAGTTGACTCAAAATTGAAATTTCACTCATTATCTACTCACCCTCATGTGGACTAAGGGCTGGGAGAAGTTTCAGAGTCCTCCGTGGCTTCTCTGAGTTACAGGGGGTCTCTATGCAGCACTGCATGTCCATATGACGGTTGCAAATGGATACCACTTTTCTTCATAACAAAAAGACACACCAAAAAACATCCAAATGCCCTCCCTTCCCATGGACCAGTCTGCCACCCAGTCCCCCCATTGAGCTGGCCAGCTCTCCCTGCCCCTGCTCCCTGTTAAAAGGGTTTTCCATGGAGTTTTTCCTCAGTGGATGTGAGGGTCTAAAGCGGCGTTCACACCGGACGCGATAGACACGAATACAATCGCGTCAGACGCTTCATTCGCACCGCTTGGTCATTTTGGATCATTCGCGTCCATCGCGTCATTCGCGCTAGACGCTCCGCCCGTTAATTTGAAAACCGGTGATCTCAACCTGCTCTCTTTCCACGTCGATTGTGGCTGATATCACCACCGTTGCTGCACTGTACTTGCTGTACAAGTCTCAGAAACACTGGAAAACCACCCGCCGTCGTGTCTGGGTTCACTGTGTGTGTGTGTTTTTTTTTTTTTTGTTCACTCTGTGTAGAAGACGGCAGCGGTGCCCACACACCAGCTCATATACAATTAGCTTCTCCTTCATGTTGTTCTGAGTGTAAACAACCGTACAGAGAAGTGACGTCGTCGGCTTGAACTCGGCGCTGATTGGATGTCACGGCGCGATGCCGCCTGAAAAGTTCAATATTTTCAACTTTATTCGCGCCGCTCCAGACGCGCCGCTCCAGACGCTTCATTCGCGCCGCCTCCGCCTGCATCGCGTGTCATCGCGCCATTTACATTGATTTTCAATGTAGAGTTGCCGCTCCATTCGCGTCTATCGCGTCCGGTGTGAACGCCGCTTAAGGACAGAGGATGTTGTTATGATGCCATGTAAAGCCCTTTGAGACAAACTGTTTGTAAAAAACAGGCTATACAAATAAAATTGCCTTGCCTTGCCTTGCCAAATACCTCCATAGTGCTCGTATGCGATTTGCGCCGGCGTCAGTGCGCAAGTCTCGCGAGATTTGGACGGACCAGGACGAGAAGCTTCCGCTGCAAACAAGCTTGAAATATAGACTTATTTAATTTTTTTCGGAACAATTTCGCATTTCGGAGCTTCAATACAAGACGGACATTACATACACACACACATACATACACACACACATACACACACACACCCCTCCCCTCCGAGCTCGTATGGCCCGCCTTTCGGAGCCTCCTTGTGACATGCGAGCCAGCCGGGGCGGATGGCTCCCATTGGTCAATTTCTATGCAGGCCCACGGCTGATAGACTGAATGGATTTTTTTGGTTCTTTTTGCTATTTATATTGTGTATATCGGACCACAGGACCATAATCGCTGTATAAACGATATTAATAATAATTACCAATCCTCCAAATTGTAGACCATAGCTTTAATAATCAGCTCTGACTCATTTGATCAATATTTAGTTTTCTTCACTTTTTGCATTTTTCTGTCATGTTTATTAAAATTTAAATGTTTGTGTTTGTTTCTGATATATTTTTACCCCCCAGCCTGGATGTGTGCTTTGTGTTTCTTGTGTTTCATTACTAATAAATATCCTCAATGTATCTTCATACTCATGAACAAGCTCTCTTCTTCTGTAGTTATTATTTTTCCTGAACCAACTGCGCCACCTTGTGGCTTTCTCATTATTACACAGTAAAATGAATCAACTGATCATGGCTAGTTTACAGCAAGCATTCTTCATATAAAAAAAATAATCCTGACAATGATTCTTCATACTGTTGCACATCTTCATTGTGGGATAATTGTCTCACAATGAGGGCCCACACACTTAATAAAACAGAAAGTGATGGGGAGGCATCAGACAGGTTTATGTGAAGGGTGTCAGGAGGAGGAGTCAGTGGAGCAGGTGGTTCTGAGGTGTAGAAGGTCTGAGAGGCAGAGGGAGGTGATGAAGAGCAGGATCAGGGAGTTAGGGATGCAGGAAATCACTGAGTGAGAGTTTTGTTATATTATTTTGATGGATAGGCAGGAATAGAGGGTAGGGTATTGATGACAGCTGTAGGGAGTGCAGGATGAGGGTGGTTTCTTTTGTATATATTTATCCTATTTGTTTTTCTATGTATGATATGGGGTAGTCTTGTCTGGCTCACACTCCAGGACAGAAGGTGGCGGTAATGCACCAAAAAGCTGGATGCCAACCGCCGTAAAACGAGAAGGAGAAGAGGGAGAGCTGCCTTCCGGGCCGCTGGGGGCGCTGTCTCCCCCCCTCTCTCTCTCACACACACACACACACACGGAAGAAGAGGAGTCAAACACGTGTGTCTGCTGTGGAGTGGACGCTGGGCCCAGACCGATCCTGATCAGAACACAAGTCCACGTGTGTCGCTCGCCGAGTCAGAACCAGAACCAGAACCAGAACCAGGATCAGAACCAGGATGACCAAGGTGAAGAAGGAGAAGGTGGCGGACGGGGAGGAGGCCGTGGGGAACGAGAAGTCGTATCAGGAGATGATCGCCAACGCGAACCCCATCGCTCAGCCGCTGGCGTCCAGGAAGCTCAGCAAGAAGCTGTACAAGTGCGTCAAGAAAGGTGAGAGTCTAGTCCGGTCCGGTCCGGTCCGGTCCGGATCACACAGACCGGTACCACACCACCACAAAACCACTGTAGAAACCACGTGGTCAAAACCTCCAGCTTCTCCTCAGCAGGTCTGCTTCGACCATGTGAATGTGGCGTGTGTGTGTGTGTGTGTTCGCCATTTTCCAGTCCGTGCTCCACCACAGACACAACACCGACACACTCACTGGAGCTGAACCGTGTGGATCCGGATCAGCCCGGTCCGGCTCGGTCCGGCTCGGTCTCCTCTCTGTGGGTTTTATGGCGCACGTGCCAAACTCTGTAAACAAACTTCCACAGTTAGATCAGATGATGATCATTGAAGCAGCCTCCGATTAGAGATAAAAACTGTATTTATCCCCACAGAGCAAATCACGTAACTTATAGTCTGCATCATTCCAAACGGTTGGACTGTTTGTAGTTGACATCATGGAGAAGTCTGTATCTGTCTGTCCTCAGGGATCTATAGATCTAGTCTAGTTTGCCCCTGATCCAGCAGGAGTACAGATCTAGTTAGGGTTCCTACACAAGTATGGAAGAGTATGGGATTTTATTTTTTTTTTACATTTCCATGTCTGGAAAAGTGTGGGAAATGGTAACTATTGTATGGAAATATATTTTTCTGGGTTTGGTCTTATGTTAAGTTATTTGGGTTATGTGCTATTAGCTTCAGTCTCCTGGAAATGATTTGGTGACATAATGGCATACAAATTCAGAATAATGAAAACAAATGATTAATTGCATAACTTATTTACACCAGTGGTTCCCAACCTGGGGGGCGGGACCCCCCAAAGATCCAGGGGGGGTCGCGAAGCCCTCTTGATTTTAAGGGGTTTAATAATTTTAATGTAATTACAATGTTAAATAAATGAGTAGGCTAAACATTTAATTCATATATGTGACAAAATCAACTAAATTCAAGGGCCACATTAAACATTTATTTGTGTATTTAAATAGATGAACAAATAAATTATAGGCCTATGTCAATAGATGACTGAATATCAACAGTTTTAAAACATTAAATATCAGCAATATCAGTCACAACAAATACTACTGATAATAGTATTTTTGGTTACAGAAGTTAATACATTTATAATTGATCAAAAAGCTAAGCTAGCAGCAAAACAAAGAATAAAACTGCTGATCTTCCTATAAAGTTATGCAGGGAATGTCATCATCTGTAGCGAGTATGAGCTGAGTGATTGAATTAATAAAAATACAAACACAATATTTCAGTTTAGCATTGGCTGATACATCAACTTGTTTAATCAAATACTGGCTAGCATGCTACAGTATGTTCAGCATGCTTCTTTACAAGTTACCAAAACCAGCATCTCACTCATCACCCCAAACATGAATATAACCCCAGATCTGACTTCACTGTGAGGTCAGGCCTATATAGATGATTGAATATCAACAGTTTTAAAACATTAAATACATAATATACAGCAGGGCAATATCACTCACAATGAATTTGAGAAACAGCACGGAACAATAAGAAAAAACCTGTGTAAAATTACAACATATTCTTCAGAACTTGTACTTTTAAAAACACAATTATGTTTTTAAAAGTACAAGTTCTGAAGAAATATGTTGTAATCCTACACAGGTTCTCCTGACTGTTTGTTCCATGCTGTTATTAAATTACTGAGATATAATAAAGTATTTCATGTAAAAGAAGTTATGATGTTCCTTATTTTATGTTATTTTACATCGGGGTGGGGGGGGGGGGGGTCACCAAAGTTTTCAATGGTAAAAATATGGGGCCCTTAAGAAAAAGGTTGGGAACCACTGATTTACATGATACACATCTAATTATTCAAATGTCACAAATTGGAAATGAACATTGAACCTATTCATAGACCAGATCAAACTGGTCACATTATTAGACCTCAGGGTCTCATGGTGTTCTCTGTGATTCCAGCTGCCAAAGTGAAGAACATCCGACGAGGAGTGAAAGAGGTCCAGAAGTTCATCAACAAGGGAGAGAAAGGGTGAGTGGGCAGACATGTTGGTCAGGATGAAACCCAGTGATGGAAGAACCGCCTTATAAAGTAACAGGGCTACTTTTCTCAGTAACAAGTAATCATAAAAGCCCGTTATAACGCAATTACAGTTTCTGACAATAAGATGCGCCGTTATTTGACTCAAGAAGTCCCATCACAAAATAATACACCTGTTAAAGGGATAGTTCACCCAAAATTCAAATTTCACTCATTATCTACTCACCCTCATGTCGACTAAGAGCTGTGAGAAGTTTCAGAGTCCTCCGTTCCTTCTCTGAGTTACGGGGGGGGGGGGGGGGGGGGTCGTCTGTGCAGCAGTATTTGTGTATATAATGGTTGTCAATGGATACCAACGTTCTTCGTCCAAAAAGACACACCAAAAAACATCCAAATACCTCCATACTGCTCGTCTGTAATGTCCCTCTTGTATTGAAGCCCCGACATGAGAAATTGTTCCGCTGGTCACAGGAAGAGCAGTGAACTGAGACACTGGGAGCTTCCGCTACAAACAAGCTTAAAATATAGACTTATTTAATTTTTTTCGGAACAATTTCTCATGTCGGGGCTTCAATACAAGAGGGACATTACAGGTGAG
Organism: Trachurus trachurus; assembly: GCF_905171665.1. Taxonomy (NCBI): domain Eukaryota; kingdom Metazoa; phylum Chordata; class Actinopteri; order Carangiformes; family Carangidae; genus Trachurus; species Trachurus trachurus. The sequence continues at coordinate 33,639,479 of NC_139903.1, forward strand.
CTGTGTGGAGGTATTTGGATGTTTTTTGGTGTGTCTTTTTGGACAAAGAAAGTTGGTATCCATTGACAACCATTATATGGACAAATGCTGCTCCGCGGACCCCCCGTAACTTAGGGAAGGAGCAGAGGACTCTGAAAATTCTCACAGCTCTTAGTCGACATGAGGGTGAGTAGATAATGAGTGAAATTTGAATTTTGGGTGAACTATCCCTTTAAAGTGTATGTTATGTAGACTTTTTCTTTTCAATCCATCAACTAGTCGGAAAAAAGCAGTTTATCTGGAACTAACCAGCTCACTCAGTATTCCTCCACACAGGCACGCTCCGCCACCCAGTCAGTTGGTTAGTTCCAGATAAACAGGAGGTTAGGGGGGCCAGCCCAAGTCATTTGACAAATTTAAGCATTTTATTTTAAAAATAGTAACGCCAATAGTTACTTTCTCTGGTAATTAGTTACTTTTATGTTTTAGTTAATCTGTTACTTACTCCCTTAGTTACTTTTTGAGTAACTATAACTAATTACTTTTTCAAAGTAGCATGCCCAACACTGATGAAAGCACAGAGCACCTGTCAGTCCCCTCAGCCCGTAACAGTGTGTGATGATGTGTGTGTGTTGATGTGTGTGCAGGATCGTGGTGTTGGCCGGCGACACACTGCCCATCGACGTCTACTGTCACCTGCCAATCATGTGTGAGGACAGGAACCTGCCGTACGCCTACATCCCCTCTAAAGTGGTGAGTGTGTGCCATGCAGCGCCGCCGCATTTTTTGGCTCATATGTGACCCATATCGGATTTGCTTTTGACAGTGTGAACAGCACAAGCATTGAATCTGACATTTTGGAATCAGAATTAGGCCACTTTTAAATGTGGTAGCCTGCTACTCAATCTGATTTTTTTTTAATGCGACCGCAATCTGAACAGCCAGGTCGCATTTAATGCGACTTTGACGTAATTCTGACCCGTGTTGCACTGTTTTGTAAATGAATGACAAATAAAGTTGATTGAAAGGATGTGTTCAATTCAAAAAGTGAAACTAACACATTATATAGGACTATATGTCCATTACACACTGAATGAAACATCCCATGTCTTTATTTATTCAGTTTATTTTGATAGTAATAATTATGACTAACATTCAGTGAAGACCTAAAGTTCAGTATCTCCAAAATTGAAATATTGCAAAGGTGGTTGTTTTTTTAAGCATTTTTAATATAGAAATGTTGTCCTTCTGAAAACTGTGTCCATCTATATGCACTCAATACTTGGTCGGGGTTGATCACTGGAAATTGACTTTTCTGTGATATTGTAATGTAATTATTTGTTAATGGTGAGCGCCCCCCCCCCCCCCCCCCCCCCCCCCTGAGAATAATTCCTCTCTTTGTTGGTCCTGACCTGAGTATTACAGGTGTTATTACTACTCCACTACATCACTCACATCTGCATTAGTACATGAGTACTGAGTGGCTGATGGTGTATTATAACATGAATACTGCGGAGGTATTTTTACTTGATTGCATGCATATTCAGTAGTAACTGCTGTGCTATTACACAGTACTCGTTGGGTATTACCACTTAATTACATAAGTAATCAGTTGTTGTTACTAAATGATTGAAGGAGTACACACACAGTGGGTATTATTACTTGATGATGTGTTTGTGTCCTCTGCAGGATGAGTCCACTGTGGTTATTACTGTATGACTTGAATATTCAGTGGTTATTACATTATTCTGAGTATTCAGAGGTTACTTCTGTATTTTACTATGTAGTTGAAGTGGCTGTTACTGCATTGTTCCACCAGTACTCAGTGGTTAGTGCTGTTTTTAACAGGAGCATGCAGTGATTATGACTGTAGAGTGGTGGTTGTTGTTGTTGTTGTTTAATGACATGTTTGTAACCTCTGTTCAGGATCTGGGCTCCTCTGCAGGATCCAAGAGGCCCACCTGTGTGATCCTGATCAAACCCCATGACGACTATCAAGACGCCTACAACGAGTGTGTGGAGGAGGTGTCCAGTCTGCCCAAGCCTCTCTGACGTGTCGGCCAATGAGGGAGCAGCTCTGAGGTCACGTGATCCTCTTCCCTGCTCCTGCATCAGCCACAGCCACAGCAAGGCTAACAGTTTCCCTCTGCTTCCAGTGTTTGTGCTAAGCTAAGCTAGCGGTGGAGGAGAGGGCACAGGGGTTTTGTGTCTTTGAGTTTGTTTTGCAGAGTATCTGCAGGATGAGAGTCAGCCAAACAGGAAGCAGCTGACTGACGGACGCTGGCTGGTTGACACGGCAACATGTGTCTCAGGTGACCACAGGTGGACGGCTCTAAATTCACTGCTACTTTGTATTAGTGGCAGAGCAGACGGGTGTGGACTGAGACACATGTAGCTGTGCTCAGAGCAGCACATTGTTTCTATCTGACCCTGAACACTGATGTTTGTTTTTCTTTTGTACGGCTGAGATTTCTGTATTTTTCCTAGAAATCCATTTTTTGTCGCCTCTGGTTTGTTCTTTGTGTTTTTTAATTAAAAGAATCATGAACTGAGAGGCTGAGTTGATTGGTTTGTGAATAAAGTCCAGTCAAATAAAGCCCAGTGAGTTTAGTGTCAACAGGTAAACATTTATATGCAACAGTTAAAGGGACAACGAGGAGTTTCTATTTGGTTATAAAAAAGTCTCATATTAATGTGGATGAATCTACGTTACCACTTGTTAATGGTCCATTTTAGATAAATCTATGGTTTTGTCTCTATGGTTATTTTGTTATTATTAGTGGTGGTGGAAATGCTGGGCGAGCCGACCAGCGTTTCTTTACTTTCGGTTTCGTGGCGAGTCATGAGAATAACGCAGCTGAATCGCCGTTTATGGTCGGAACTACGACGGTATGTGATCGTCTTCCAACCTCTGACTTTAATTCTTGATGAATGAAAACATGAGTCTGTCTTGCGCCGGTCAAAGAATTTCACGGTGCGGAGGCTCATAAATGTAGTGTGAAAACACTTCGCTTTTCCAAAACTCCTCGTTGTCCCTTTAAATATGTAGAAATGCACATTTTACAATATATCTTTATCTACTGTATATAAACACACAGAATTGTGTTTTACCAGTGTAGAAACACTAAACCTAAACCATGGTTCTCATGAGTCAGGTGTTAAACATTGTGGAGTTTATCAATATGAATGTATAAAGTAAAGTAATGAGCTAAATGGGGAGCAGAAGTAAAGTACAGGGACCGTGTGTTCTCATGAGCAGATAAACGCATGATGTAAATGTGTCATAGCAGAGATGTGTACCATGCAGGATTATTTATAAATCTGACTCATTTAAGATCGCCATGGTAACTTATGCCAGTGAGCAAGCCTGTCCTGGATTGGACTAACTGTCAAATTCAGATGTGACAGGACGTAGAAAGAGACGGCTCTGTCTGGGGAATGTTTTCCATTAAAAGGCCTTTAGAGGAAGAGCTGCTGTTCAGTAAATGGTGTGGTCAGCTTCATCTTCAGACTAACAATAACAGCCAGGCTCCCCATCCTTAGTCAGCTCTTCAAATTCTGATTATTTTCATCAGCATGGATTAAAATACCGCAGACACACCATCATTCAGTAAAGAAGCCTACTGTTAGGTTATTACCTATGTATTCTAACTCAGTGGTTCTCAACTGGTGGGTCGGGACCCAAAAGTGGGTCGCGGACCCGTTCTGGATGGGTCGCAGACAGCTGGTCAAAAAAGTAAATATTTAATGCACATCTGATGTTGGACATGTCTTTTATTTTGAAAAATAACTTGTATTGAAAGCATAGACTGTAAAAAGAATGGACGTAGGCCTAGCGTCCGTGACGTCCCCCATTGGTTTTGGGGAGTCGTTTTTGTGACTCAAATATGGCGGCCTGAACAGCGCCATGTTGGATTGGCCGGCCGAGAACCCGCCCACTGGCCTCGAAGCAGCCTGTCTCCGGACCGCTCCGGACCTGTCACTCAAGGTTTCCGCGCCCTAATTGGCCAGAGTTTTAACCTAATAACAGTAAAACGGTAGAGTTAAAAAAAAATTCACCCCCCTCAGAGTGTGTGCGGGGGTAGAAACTATCGATTGAGAAAAAAAAACGTTCTGACACCAGGCTTTTAACATGTTTATTGAGGACGTAAAATCGGCGATTTTAACATGGGGGCCTATGGGGAATGCTCCCTTCTGACACCAGCCCCCAGAGGAAGCCGGGGGCGGGGGGATTGCAGTTTTTTGAACGCGGAAGTGAGCTTCACTTCTCAGACCCACAACTGCCCCCTTGATTGAAAGGCAGGCATCACGTGAACACATGCAGTTGTAATGGTCCTCCTCACTTTCTTATTATTTGCTCCATTTGCTCTGAATGCAAAGATATCAGTTTCTTATTAATGTGGCCTGAATGCAGTGAATCTTGTTCTGTTTTGTGGGTCTTTATTTTGTGCAATTTGATATTTATTCACTTTTGTGAACATGCTCTGAATGCAGAGATGCATTAGAAGTCAAATATATTGTTTTGTTGGTCTCCATTTTGTGCAGTTTGATATTTTTTTATTCACTTCCGTACATGCAGTTGTCATGGTAACTCCTCAGTTTCATTCATGTGCTCTGAAATGCACTTTGCTCAATAAAGAGCTAAATTAGTTTTTAAAGGCTTTTAAAAAAAAAATCTTGGTTTGAATTCTATAAAAGTGGGTCGCGACTTAATGACCATGGGACAATGTGGAGCCCAGAGTGAGACTAGTTGAGAACCCCTGTTCTAACTGACATCAGTTATTTAATAAATATTTTGTGACAGGCTGATTGTTATCTCCATGAAGACTGCTGTTCACATCTGTGAATAGCTTGTATAAGAGATTGTCGATGACGTAAAGGTGGTTTCAATAAATTCAGTGACAAAGGCAATGATGTCACTGGTCTGTATTCAGCATCCTCAGAAACACATGAAGGAGATTTTGTAAACAGAAACTCCTTCCACAGAATCAGTGTTGAGATAAGATGACTTATGATCACTGTTAACACATTTTAATGTGGTTTTAAATCACAGAAGCTGATTTTAAACACAGGTTGTTTCAAAGGAACAACGGCAACAACGGCAACAACAGCAATGTTGAAATCTCAAACCCAGCAACACACTCAGACAGAGACTGGTACATCCCAAGGACAGAACACCACACACCCACAAAAGCAATCTGGTGTATGCAGTCCAATGCAACGAGGAATGCAAAGACCTCTACATTGGAGAAACAAAACAACCACTGCATAAACGCATGGCCCAACACAGGAGAGCAAACTCCTCAGGACTGGACTCTGCTGTCCATTTACATCTCAAGGAGAAAGCCCACTCCTTTGAGGACAGCAATGTTCTCCTAGACAGAGAGGACAGATGGTTTGAAAGAGGAGTTAAAGAAGCCATTTTTGTAAAAGTAGAAAAACCAACCCTCAACAGGGGAGGAGGTCTGAGACACCACCTATCGCCAATTTACAATGCTGCCCTTTCATCCCTTCCCAGGAGACTCAACCATCTAGCCTCAAAGAACAACCACTGTTCACAAGTGGCAAGTGACTCCAACGACTGTCGTTAGAACACAATAGGGCACTAACGAAGTCGAAACCAACTTCCCACCAACGACTGTCACTCCAACGACTGTCGTTGGCACTTGGAGCACTAAAGGGAACCAGTGACATCATCACCCTTGTGAAACGCCCACACAAGAGGTTAAATAGTGAGTCTCCACACCAGATAGTTGGACCAGTCCCAGCCTGGTCAGCTGCGTACATGAACTGATGAAGCCTCTTGGATGAGAGGTGAAACGTCTTCCTAGACAAATAACTAAGTCCAGTTGCTTTCGATTTAACCTCCTTTGAAATACTATGACCTGGACAAATGAGAATATGCACCGGCCCAAACACAGGTTGTGTTTTATCTCCCGTTCTCTTCTCTGTGTACACAAACAACATCACCTGTAACAGCGAGGGAATCAGCCTTTTTAAATATGTGGATGACATGGCCCTGGTGGCTCACCGGACTGGCACCGCTGCTCTGGACCGGTATCAGCAGGCTGTTGAAAACCTGGCACAGACTTTGAACCAGCTCTGTGTTGAGCTAAATGTCCAGAAGACCAAAGAGCTGTGCTGGGGGGGCAGAAGAGAGTCAGCAACCGCTCTTTTGAAACCACTCAGCATCCAGGGTCAGCTGGTGGAGCAGGTTGAGTCTTTTAAAGGGATAGTTCAACATTTTGGCAAATTGGCCCATTGCCATAATCCCTATAGTCATAGCAGTAGGTTCGTTTCCTTTATTTGTCAGTGTAAGCTATTTTTAGAACGGCGGAGCAGAGCCGTGAGCTGCTCAGAGCTACGCTACGGAGGCTAATGGAATTTCTTGGTTTCCCTCATCAAACTCATCAAATACACAATCCCAAAACTCCAAAACACTTTTGTGGACAAGTTGTGACCTGCACATTCACCACGCTATGAGATAACGGAACGTTACGAAACGGAGCCCTTTTCGAGGTAAATACAGGGTAAATACAGAGTCTGCTTGCTGAAAAACTGTCCCTGAACGCAACGCGCATCAGCGGTTTTGCATGAATTTCTCTCTAAAACAACTCTGTCTGGTAACCCCCTCCACCACTGCTTCCAGCTGCTGCCACCAGGCAAACGCCATAAGGTTCCACTGGCCAGGAAAAACATCGACAAAAAACCCTTCATCCCCTCTGCAATATCCATCCTGAACAATAAAAAATGAACACTGCTGCTTTTAACAGCCCCCCCCTCCTCTTTTTAGCATGATTGCACAACATTCTTGTTTTTAATGTTTGTTTGTTTCTTAGTGTTTTTTATACAAGCCTGTCAAAGACGAATTTCTGACAGACAATTAAGTCTATCTATCTATCTATCTATCTATCTATCTATCTATCTATCTATCTATCTATCTATCTATCTATCTATCTATCTATCTATCTATCTATCTATCTATCTATCTATCTATCTATCTATCTATCTATCTATCTATCTATCTATCTATCTATCTGACAGGCAGCATCTTACTGTTTCAGGATTTGCCAGGTCAAACATTTGCCAGTTCCTAAATAGAGAAGAGATTGCCCCTGCACAACTCAGATAAAACTCCACATTGGTGCAGGTGGTGTCAGGAACAAAAACCATGAAAAAAGAAAAGAAGGTTCCACCGCACTCAATGGGGTACATTCAATAAATTTATTGTTAAATTAACCGCAGCAACGCGTTTCGCCCTGTGGGCTTCATCAGGCTGATGATTTTAACAATAAATTTATTGAATGTACCCCATTGAGTGCGGTGGAACCTTCTTTTCTTTTTTCATTTGCCAGTTCCTCTTTAGTCCAGTCTTGTTTTCTCTGTATGAATATCAATTAACTGTAATAATTATTTTTATTTTAATATTATACTTCTTGGTTGGGTTCTTTATGATTTAGTACTTCAAGTGAAGTTGGGAATGCTTCTCTGTATTACAGTATAACAGAATGCATTCTGTGTTTTCCTTTTTTCTTTTCTTTCTTAAATTTCACAGATTTATAAGGAAAATGCCACAGTCCTGGTTACTTTAGCATGCATTTCCAAATGTTTCTGCTTCTTCTGTTTGACTCTGGGCTGTGGGTCACAGTTCACCTCCATAGCTCTGGTGGTTGCTGCAGAGGTTTCAGGGACGAGTGGAAAAGCCCTGGGGTAGTTGATATCTTGATACTATATCTACACATGATGTGTGGTGAATGTCTGAATCATAACAAATAAAAGTCTGTTCTGTTAGAGCAGGTGTAGTAGAGGCTGAGCTGGAGCCTTCAGCCTGGGGGGAAACCTCCTCCCACAGACGTGTTCAGACTTGTGGTCTTAATCTGTCTGCTCTGTGATTTTCATAAACTCCTGTCAACATTGAGCCTGAGGCAACAGAAACTTTCCACCACTGAGACGCTGACAGGAAAGGACATTTTGTACAGGATCAGGGAGAATCAACAGAATCCAAAATCTTAAAGAACTAATCATTCCTTACTGTCCTACCAGAGCACTCCGCTCCCAGAATGCAGGTCTGTTAGTGACTCCCAGTATCTCTAAAAACAGACTGGGAGGTAGAGCCTTCGGTTACCGGGCTCCTTTACTGTGGAACCAGCTCTCTCCATGGGTCAGAGAGGCAGACACTCTAACTACATTTAAGTCTAGACTGAAGACCTTCCTTTATGACAGGGCTTTTAGTTAGGGCTGGTTCAGGTAGCTCTGAACCATTTTATAGCTACGCTGCTATAGGCTTAGACTGCTGGGGACACATCCGGTTACATGGAGCCCTCTCCTCTCCTCTCCTCTCCTCTCCTCTCCCCTCCTCTCCTCTCCTCTCCTCTCCTCTCCTCTCCTCTCCTCTCCTCTCCTCTCCTCTCCTCTCCTCTCCTCTCCTCTCCTCTCCCCTCCTCTCCTCTCCTCTCCTCTCCCCTCCTCTCCTCTCCTCTCCTCTCCTCTCCTCTCCTCTCCTCTCCTCTCCTCTCCTCTCCTCTCCTCTCCCCTCTTCTCCTCTCCTCCACTCTCCTCTCCTCTCCTCTTCTCTCCTCTTGCACATTTTGAACTGTCATTATCATTATCTGTTGCACTTTGTAGTTTGGCCCTGGTGTCTCACACTCTGTTACCACAGATCCATCAGAGCTCCATCTCTCTGCACCAACCGCCGCCTGCATCGCCCTCTTCCCGGCAAGGCAAGGCAAAGCAATTTTATTACAGTTTTTCTCAATTGCTAAAACACTAAACCCTGTTGTCTGAACCAAATTCTCAGTTGCCTGAACCCACTGATTGAATCAGTCTCTCTTTTGGCAAAACTATCAGCACTTTTCACCTGTTTAGACACATCTTACCAACACATTTTCATTGTGATGCACCTGTGTTGCATAATGCTGAGCACAGGTGGCAAAAGTCAAACACAAGTAAAGCACAAGTTTCACCAGTTGAACACAACAACTCAAAATTGATCACACTTGTGGCTAATGACGTGAGGGAACATATACTGTAGGCTAGTTCAGGATGAAGTCCTGTGGCCTGAGCCAGTACAGAGAAATTATGTTGTGGCTGAGTTGTGCACTTTTCATTTCTATATTTTTGTACTTTATTTTTACATAGGCTTACTGTATACAAGTGCTAAATGCACAAGATTTCTGGTTTTTGTACTTCTTTTTTTTTTCTTTTTTTTTTTTTTTTTTACAGTACTATGTACAAGTGCTATGCACAGATTTTTTGTTTTGCAAGAGGAGAAGATGAGAGACGACAGGGTGAAGGAAGAAAGGATGAGGGAGGGAGGGATGAACTGGGCAGAAAAAAAAGAAGGAAGGAAAAGGGGATGAAATGGATGTGGAGAGGGAAGGAGGAGGGTGAAAGAAAGGGAAGGAGAGAAGTGCTACAGTAAATGCACAGGTTTTTTGTTTTGCAACATGCATTTAGCTACAGTGAACAATAAACATGTATTTCTACAGCTTCATGTGCTGAGCATTGTGTTTTCTATTTTTCTATGTAGTGTTTAGTGACTGCTCAGTAGTGTTTTTAATTTTGATTGACTCGGGGCACGATTTGACAACATACTGTAGTTCAGTTTTGGGCACAGATTGAACTGTTTTGAGGTGAAAGTTTGGTTTTGCAAGAAGAGTCTGAGGTTTTGTGAATGTAGCTTGAAAATTGGGGTTTGTGTTCACAGTTTAGAGAAAATGAGGGAAGGTTTCGAGAAATGTGTCTTAGCAATCGAGAAAAACTGTAGTATAGCCCGTTTTTTCAAACAGTTTGTCTCAAAGGGCTTCACATGACATCATAACAACATCCTCTGCCCTTAGACCCTCACATCCACTGAGGAAAAAACCCTTTTAACAGGGGAAAACAGGAGAAACCTCAGGGTGAGCAACAGAGGAGGGATCCCTCACCCAGGACGGACAGACGTGCAATAGATGTTGTTACAGACAAGAAACAGTTTACAACAAATATGGAATAACATCACCACTCAGCCCAGAGCCACACTCTCCATCCCACTGACAGTCTGTGTGGCATTATGATCTTTATCAACTTAACTGGCCACAGAAAATGTGATTTATTGAAGTGGGCTTTTACAAAATTGCTGGTAAAATGTGACAGTCTCCTGCATCATCATACTGCAGAGGTGTCTCAATAGAATAACACTCACTGGATCATCTGAGGCTCTGGCAGAATAATTGTCTTACCAGACACAGCAACTGCAGTGTCAATATAACTGAATGTGAACGATTTGTTGTTTTCCTTGTGCAATACTGAAATTATGTAGCTACCTTGTATTGTGGACAATCATCCATGGCACATGAACTTTTTTTAACACCTAAAACTGGACAGTAAAAGCAGGAGCTGGTGCCTGCTCAGTGAAAAGTCTGCAGCATGTCCATGGATCTGGATCTGTAATGAACACTGTGGTCTATTAGAGAAATCTGTTGATGCACACTTCTAACACTTCTTCTTGATTACTTAGTCCTGGCTTGAAAGATCTGCAGCTCTCCATCCTGGCTTAGCAAAAGTGCAACAAATTAATTTAGGATACAGTGATGAGCCTAAATCAAGCCTGTCATTCAGTTATGCTGGAGTAACATCTTCACACACACACACACACACACACACACACACACACACACACACACACACACACACACACACACACACACACACACACACACACACACACACACACACACACACACACACGTAACGTTATGCAAATTTGAGGCAGCCAGTCGTCAGCCTGGCAGTTAGCAGGTCGACCACACACACTGCAGGTCTCTGCTGCTGATGGAGCTCTTAATCAAAGAAAAGAGTGAGCTGCAGATGAGAATTACACTCAGAGAGCAGCAACACTTTCACACAATTTCTTCAACTTTGGCTAAAACAGTCATCTGAGGGTGAATTGTTACTCTGCTGCAGGCACGTGCAGAGGGGGGCCGAAATCCGACTGATGGCACATATATATATTCTACAGTGGTAGTTGGAGAATTATTGCTAATTGCATCTTCACTCTAAAACAGGAGTAGCTAGGCTATTTGTACAACTGCTGGCCCGGTGAGTAGGTTCTACAGTGGTAGTGGTAGTTGTGCACTTGGTTAGGTATATTTAAAGGGATACGCCAACTTTTTTTTTTCGTGTCTTGCCTCACTCCCGAGTCCATGACCAGCAGATAGACACCATCCTTTTGACTGTGCGTGCAGTAACAAGGGAGATAGAGCCGTATCGCCCGTAATTAGCTTAGCTCAAACGCTGGAAGTGTATAGGTAGTGTTAGCCTGCCTCCTACCTGAGCTGAAATCAGCAGTCAGAAGCTGATTTCATTTTAGCTCTAAACTCTGTAAATATATCACTTTATCCACATTTCAAACATTTTTAGGTGAGAAAGTAGCCGTTTAGATCAGCAGTGTGTCGTTAATTTGTCTAAATACCAGCTGTTTTGTTCGGACGAATTCGGCGCTACTCAAGCTAGACATTGTGACCAACGCACTTCCGGTTACTTCCGGTTACTTTCACAAAATAAAACACCTGTTGCCCTTTACACACAGACGTGCTTTTACTTTGAAATAGGAAGCTAGCCTACCCTCGATGTAGCTAGCTTGAACCAAAATAAACCGTCTTTGCTTGAACCCTCCGCTTTGACCGATCTCGTCCCGTCACCGGCATATGACTGGAGAGTTTTGTCAGCTCTGAGACGAAGATTGGCCCGCCGGTTTCCGTTTAAGAATTGCTGAAGAGTTTCTCTGATGACTTTAGGTGGAGGCAGGCTAACACTACCTATACACTTCCAGCGTTTGAGCTAAGCTAATTACATACTGCACGCACAGTCGAAAGGATGGTGTCTATCTGCTTGTCAGTGAGGCAAGACATGTAAAAAAAAAAAAAAAATGTTGGCGTATTCCTTTAACATGACTGACAAAATGGAGTGAACATCCTGTGTGTGTGTGTGTGTGTGCACACGTGTTTTTGACTACGACACAACCTCTCTCAGTGTACTGCTTGAGGGGAAAAAGTATCAGGCTTCTTGTTTCTATGTCTTTTATTTTTTTAAACAATATATTTATTAACATTTTCTTACACATACACATGTATTTAGTTATATCAAATATGTAGCCTACTCCTGTGCTCCATTAACGAAGGCACCTACTATGGTACAAGTGTACCAACAAAACCAAAAAACATCACAAACATCCACTTCTCAGCCATAAAACATTTTATGCTTAATTTAAGGGTTTAATATAATTGCGGGTATTTGAACTCATTAATCCTGTTATAAGGTTTACCTGACTACTTATTCCTCTTCATTATAATAATAATAATAATAAATTGTATTTATAGAGCGCTTTTCACCTGAAGAACAAGTCTCAAAGCGCTTACAATAAAAATGAGAAAAAGAAATGAGAAAAAAATAGAAAATAAAAATAAAATAGAAATAAAAAATTGAAAAAAATAAATAAAGCTAAATTAGCAAAAAAAAAAAAAAAAAAAAAAAAAGCACAATCTTCATTGTCATTTGCTAAATCGATACCATTAACAAACACATTTAATGGTTTCCATATATCTTCAAACATATCTTGTATGTGTCTCTTATTAATAATATTAACAATAATTAATAATAAAACAAGGATTTGAACAGTGATTCTCTCACCCTCTCAATTAGACCTCTCAGTACTTTTATTCTCTCTCTATATGTGACAGTTGACGGTCCTTTCTATGCCTCCAACTGATCATGTGCCCCGGCTACTTGGCCACAGGGATGTCCCTTTGGTTGAATGGTCAGCGCAGCCACATGACTCTTACCAGGGAGACTAGGGTTCAAACCCTGCCGGGCCCTCCTTCTCCTGCCACAGTCCTTGCTGACCGTTTTGGTGAAAAGTTGACTGACAGAAAACAATCACCAACCAGCTTGTTAAATTTGATGATACTGATGATGACTAATATCACAGAACACCTGACAGTTTTCTTTGACAGCGAACCCAACGTGTTTGGCAGTAATGAGACAACATCTTTCATACTTTTTTAATCACAGATGAAAAGAGGAATGATCAGCTGTGTTGATCATGAGTTCAACCAATTCACTTGACAAATGGACATTTTGAGCAATTAAGTAAACAAATTAAATTAAATTAAATTAAATATCAAAGTTGAATTCAAAACACATCATTTACATGGTTCAGGACTTGAGCCCCCAGGCGATGTCTCGTGGTTGATTTACAGGCATGAGGCGTTTAAAGACACAGAAACTGACGTGTTGTTTTCAGTTTGATGGAAGCTAAAGGTGGGGAAGTTCTTATAGGGGTGGCAGAACAGGTAGGAGACATGCTGGGACAGGATCACTGCAACACACACACACACACTGGTAGATATAATTATGACGTTATGACAGTTATGGTGGTAACCATGGGAAAAATAACAAACTGTCATGATCCACCTGGACAATGTGTTGTTAATGACACATTTTTTATTTGAAACAGTGACATTTCTACCATGTTGGTAAATCAGAAATCAGAATCAGTTAGTTTAAGAGCTAACACAGCCATGTTAACACAACAGTTAACCATTAATACAACTGACAGCTAGGAAACTAACAGCTACACAAAAGAACAAGGCAAGGCCATTTTATTTATCAGTTTGTTTCAAAGGTCTTTACAAAGCATCACAACAACATCTTCTGTCCTTAGACCCTCACATCCACTGAGGGGAAACTCCCAAGAAAAACCAGGAGAAAGCTCAGGGTGAGCTAGCTGGCCTGTATTGATTTATTTCTGTGTTCATTACATTCTGCTACAGCGTGTACATTAGAAATGAGCTCCAGCCGAGAGCCCCGTATATCCATATAATGTGAGTCTACAGGGCAGCAGAATGCAGCCTCTAAATAACACATTATCTGCAGAAAAACTCCTTCATTTCACCAATATTTAGTTCTGATAGGCTAGTGCTATTCCCCTCTGAGTCCGGGGTGACCTGTTATCAACATCCAGGGTCTGTAGGTTGACCTACTGACCTCTGACCTGGATGATGTCATCTCTGAGCGCTGCCCGGCTCATTCTGATAATAAATTAATCATTCTGCTTCGGCATTCAGGTCAATTTTTAGCGCAACGAGCAGGAGCTCTAGTGAGTCCAGGTTGAGGAGAGGAAGCCTGTGGAAGCTGAACTTCATCCAGCTGCTCATTTTGTTCTGACAAACGAACCGTATCATTAGCGGTAGCAACAAGCCACGCCGCACGCCGCTCAAAGATGATATCATCCAGATCAGAGGTCAGTAGGTCAACCTACAGACCCCTGATGTTGATAACAGCTAACCCCGGACTCAGAGGGGAATAGCACTAGCCTATCATAACAAAATATTGGTGAAATGAAGGAGTTTCTCTGCAGATAATGTGTTATTAAGAGGCTGCATTCCGCTGCCCTATAGACTCACATTATACGGACGCGGCTCTCGGCTGGAGCTAATTTTGTCTGAACGACTTGTAATGACACCAAAGTTATCTGGGTGAGTAAATGATTGTATTTTATGCTACAAATAAGATCCAGATTGTAAAAAAACTCAAATTCCCCTTTAAGTGACCTTGGGTGCTCTGAAAGGCACCAACAACTAAAATGTATTATTATTATTAGTGAGGTGGGGGCTGGGGTGTATGGATAACTCTGGCAGAGAGTGGAGGGGTGAGGGGAGAGGGGTGTGGTGTAGAGGTGTAGAGGTGCCGTTATGTCTGGGCTTTGGTGGGTGTGGAGGGGAGCAGAGCAGATTCAGGCCTTATCCACATGAAAACGGAGCTTCGCCCAAAACAAACTTTTTCTTGTTGGCTTTGAAAAAGTTTTCTGTAAACACGGCATCGTTTCAAGAAATATCTGCGTACACATGGATCCATTGAAAACAAGTGAAAACACTGTAGTACAAACTCCAGGCCTGTGTGGAGCTTGTGTGGCGCTGTAACGGTGCCACGCTGTAACGCTGCAACGCTGCCACGCTGCCACGCTGTAACGCTGCCACGCTGCCACGCTGTAACGCTGTAACGCTGTAACGCTGCCACGCTGCAACGCTGCAACGCTGCCACGCTGCCACGCTGTAACGCTGCCACGCTGTAACGCTGCCACGCTGTAACCCTGCCACGCTGTAACGCTGCCACGCTGCCACGCTGCAACGCTGCAACGCTGCCACGCTGCAACGCTGCCACGCTGCAACGCTGCAACGCTGCCACGCTGCAACGCTGCAACGCTGCCACGCTGCCACGCTGCAACGCTGCAACGCTGTAACGCTGCCACGCTGTAACGCTGCCACGCTGTAACGCTGCCACGCTGCAACGCTGCCACGCTGCCACGCTGCAACGCTGTAACGCTGCCACGCTGCAACGCTGCCACGCTGTAACGCTGTAATGCTGCCACGCTGCCACGCTGTAATGCTGTAACGCTGCCACGTTGCCACGCTGCCACGCTGTAACGCTGCCACGCTGTAACGCTGTAACGCTGTAACGCTGCCACGCTGCCACGCTGCCACGCTGTAACGCTGCCACGCATAGACACCAAAAACAGAGGAGAAGAAGGAAAGCTTCCCCACTTCAAACATTATAATATGATTAAATGTTGACGATCATTGATGATTTAACGCAGTGGTTCCCAACCTTTTTTGTCTTGAGTACCCCCTGAGGCTTTAGTCGTAAATTTACGACTTTATCTTCGAAGTTTGTGATTTTTTTATTTGTCAATGTGGCCCTAATACTCCGTCGTACCTGCTTGTGTCTTCACAGAATTGTAGAATTGTCACAGTACTAAAATTTTAAACTCGATAAAGGAAAAATATTTGATACTTGACCATATTCAAAGCTGTGGCAGTGCTTCCCTTACTATTTTGTGTGTGTGTGTGTGTGTGTGTGTGGGTTCTCCACGTACACCCCTGCAATATACTGGTGTAGCCCTGGTTAGGAATCACTAACGGACATGGCGGTGTATCTCAGGTTACAGGTTAGAGCGTCTGGACGATAAAATACTTCTGCGGATTCATTCGGTCCGTATTCGTGTGGATGAAAAACCCTCTTCTTCTCATCTGCAGTGTTGTAGTTTTGGAGTCACCCAGGGTTTGTTGTTGGAGAAACACTGCACCGTGTTCTCCACACAGAAGTTAGTCAGTGATGCAGGTTGTCAAACAAGGTTAAATGAGACTGACTTATACCCCCCCCCCCCCCACACACACACACACACACTCCATACCTGTTAAATTCGTAATTATTGTGATTGAACCATCTGATATCAGTGTGTGTGGGTGTAGGTGTGTTTTGTCACTATGCTCTCATTGATGAGACAAGTGTCAGTAAACACTCAGCACACTTTCAGCCTCCTCCTCATGTTGTGTCATCAACACTTTAATGACAGTGACCAGCTCTTCAGGCGACATAGAAACAATCAGCTTGCTTTAATGTGTGTGTTTGTGTGTGATTAGTGGATGAGGTGTAAGTGTGCCTTTTGTTTACACTCCACAGCTTCAGACAGCTCTTCCCCGAGGACACACACACAGTCCTTGTTTCTGTGTTTATTGTGATAATAGAGCCATCAATAGATCATCAGTTTCAGCTGCCTGAGATGAGACACACTCATCTGTGTGTGTGTGTGTGTGTGTGTGTGTGTGTGTGTGTGTGTGTGTGTGTGTGTGTGTGTGTGTGTGTGTGTGTGTGTGTGTGTGTGTGTGTGTGTGTGTGTGCTGGTGTAGACAACGCAGCTGCTGCAGGTCTGTTCATTACTCTGTTGATCTGAGTTCTCAGACAACAGGCAACAGGATGATACATGGAAGTTTCAATAATGACACAATATTTTATAATCATTTAATATGGATTCAAAATACTGTTTCTCCATGTAACCAGATGTGTCCCCCAGCAGTCTAAAGTCTGGTTTATGTTTCTGCGTCGTGGCGACGGCAGACCTACGGTGTAGACCCGACACCGTCGTTGAGCATTCGAAGTTCTGCATCGAGGGAACTCGTTGCTTCCGGTCACAGTAAACAATGGCAACTGCAAAACAAACGCTTTTATTGCAAATGTTGAAGCGCAGGTGACGGAGAAGACGTTTGCGGAGGTGGTCTGTCCGACCAGTCGAGGCTGAACGGGTGAATTACCACACTGACGTTCTGAGCGGACCAATCACAGTCCTTGTGGTTCGCGTCGCCCTAACTAGGTCTTAGGAAGGTCTTCAATCTAGACTTAAATGTAGTTAGTCTGTCTTTCAGATAGGATGGAGCTTTATCATTAAGAGCCTAAATCCTACAGGAAGCCAGTGGAGAGAAGCTAAAGTGGGAGAGATGTGCTCTCTCTTCCTAACTCCTGTCAAGCGTTCTGGACCAGCTGGAGACTCTTTAGAGAGTTTTTGGGACATCCTGACAGGAGAGAGTTGCAGTAGTCTAGCCTAGAAGTGATAAATGCATGCACCAGTTTCTCAGCATCACTCTGGGAGAGGATATTCCTAATCTTAGTGATACTGCTCAGGTGGAAGAAGGCGGTCCTAGTCACATGTTTTATGTGGGAGCTAAAGGAAAGATCCTGGTCAAAAATGCTCGCAGTTGTACTCGGGGTCAGGGTGATGCCATCTAGAGTAGCGATCTGATTACAGAACGTGTCCCTGAGGTGTTTAGGTCTAAACACAATGACCTCAGTCAATAATAAATTCAACACAGTGAGCAGTAAATTCAGTTCAAGTACTTCACTAACCTCTTTAATTAACCTCCCACAGTCTCCATGATATCTTACATGAATTGTGCTACTGAAGTGACCTCTGATCAATGCCATATGAGGCCTGTACTGCCAAGGAGGCTCCACAGATCCAGGCTTTGTCTTCATGGTGCAGCTCAACAAAACCTGAAGCCCCGGAGCAGTGAATAACATTTGCACGTGCACGTTCATTGAAAGCAGTGACATCACAAATAGTCTAATAAGTGTCATATGGCAGTGTGTCAATGACAGGAGAATACTGCTGAAGACACGGACGCAGGGGCCCAACAGAGGACGAGAGGGGTGACACAGCTGTAGATATCAGTGTGAAAAGACACAGTGTGGGGGGGTTCTACAAAGAAAATATAAGAATGGCTACTCGTCAAAACCGTTTTTTTTACAGATTACGATAATAGACACTCTCAGGCCCCTCTGTGTGAATATGGTAGTCCTCTGATATGTAAAACTGTTTTAAACTACAATCAAAACATAATGTTTTTTATAAACTGTGTGATATTGGTTTTGTTTGAGATTTTGTTGACCGATTGGTCTCCTTGAATGCTGCTCTGGGGACAGCGTGCAGCGCTGTGCGGCTGTCGGCTACAGTGTTGCGACTTTCTCGCTGAATCTGGCGACTTTCCAAACCCTCTTGGCGACTTTTTTTTACAAAAGCGACTGGCGACAAATCTGGCGACTTTGTCCGGTGCTGTTACAAACATTTCTGGTTTGGAGACTCGGATCTGAAAGCCCGTTATCACAGCTGTTTTCACCGTTCAGCGGGCGCTCTGCAGCGGGGGCTGTGACCGGCCGCCCTGCCCCGAAGCACTCAGCGCCGGCCAGTCACACAGCAGTGTCACGGAGCTGCTGCGCTGCGGCCAGAGACCCACACCGCTGCACCGCTGCTCTCCACGCTGCCACACCCCCCAGATTTACCTACAAAAATACTTATTTAGCCGTAGAAATGATTTGGGAGACATGCCACACTGCAGAGTACCGGTAAAATGAGCAGATTGCCACTTGACACAGAAGTGCATTTTTTTTCTCTGAAACTAGAGCGGGAGCTCCGTTTTTGGAGAAACCCAGCTCTCTTCTTCTCCTTCGTACTCACGAACGAAACGGCGGAAAAACTCGCTGTTTTTTAGAGGAGCACGTTGGAAAGTCACTCTTCAACCACGTGAAGACCGTTTGTTTCTAGGTGATGTACAAAGTTTGGTTCGACGTGAGAAAAAAAAGGTAAAAAAATAGCCAAAAACATGTGGTCCTGAGCGGATGTGCTGAGGAATTAGTGTGGTCGCGAAAGAGTTAAGAAAAAGAGAAAGCCTTAAAGGGACATTGTGTAACTTCTCCTGTTATCTATTCAGGAAAATCGATGATTTGGTTCTTCAGTCTGTTTTTCATTCATCAGTAATCCCCCCCCATCAACAAAGTGAAGTGTTCCTTTCAGCTCTGAATGAGCCGTTCATATCATTCATATCTCCATGGAGCGGGTAAGCTCGGTGCTGCTGCCATGTGGTGTCTCCATGTTTTTACCTTCAGTGGCAGCGTGACGGTAGGAAACCACGGAAACTCAGCGGAGACACCGGAGCTGTCGGCTCAGGTGGAGGTGGCGTCTGTGAAAAGTCACCGTGGTAACGCAGTGAGGAGGAATGGAGCGTTACACTGATGCTGCATTCACCTGCAGTCGGGCAGACGGCCGTCGCTAACAAACCAGATGTCATTTTAGTCACAGAAGTCCAGAGAAAGCCGGTAAAACAATACCACATCGCCATGACAACATATTGTCACGTGTATTGTTTTGCCTGGTGCTGACGG